>NC_064567.1:99960865-100595410 GCF_937001465.1 Orcinus orca | reverse complement strand
ACAAACTTGTATATATTTCTGCCTATACATATGGAGAAAAAATAATTTGCTCTCTCTGTGGGTCCTGATTGTGTGTTCTGAATCACTAACCAACCCTGTGTTGTTAGTCACGCCCATTTTTCCTAAGATATAAATAAACATAATTAGCAGGCCATAAAAGCAGATACTCTTTACTATTTTGAGACTTTTACTCAGAAAACCAAGTGGTCTCCTATTGAACTCTGAGCTAAACACTTTTTGCCTACACAGGAAGCTGTGATAGGTTTTATTTCTTATTAAATAAAGTCAAGACCACATTTTTATCCATCTTTCACTACCAGACTCATAATACCTCATGCCCACTGTCGACTGGCCAGAAAGAAGAATATGTTATTACAGGAGCAAGATTTTGGAGCAAGATTTCAGCACTATGCATAAAGGACAATTTCTGCTTCACATACCGTTTATTTAAAAATCTCTTTTTCCCTTTCCAATCCCTAAGTATAACACTTGAACTATGCCAGTCTTTAATTGTCTTTCTGTGCCACCAGTTAGAATCCATCAGAAAGGGCTGCTATTAACTTGGGATTCCAGAAGGAATGGAAGGCAGTAATAACCTCACTTTCCTTACACCTGCAGAGAGAATGTATCATTCTTTGGGGTAAAATTAGTGTAGAGCAACTTATTTAAAATTTTAACTCCATGAGGATACACAGGAGACATTCAATAAATGTATAACAACATAAAATGTCACATTGGGAATGTTTACAAGAGCCTTTTTTGTTTGCTGCTCTAGTGTAAATAATTGTATAAAAACAAGACATCTAATAATGTCATGCTCAAAATGAATACATGAATACTACCTGCTTTATATTGTTATAAACTTAAGCAGTTATTATTATCATTATTAAGGAAAATAAGTGATGTCCTCCTCTATCAAGACGCCATTACTGCTCCTTATCTCCTGTAAACAAAGAGCAAGTTCAAAAAGGAAGAGAGAAAGGATGTTTAGCTGTCAGTATAGAGAACGAGCAAAGAGGTGCAAATTCAATAGAAAAAAGATCTTCAAACTTTCTGTTTGGTTTCAGATTCCAACAAAGGAATGATTTTTATACCTTCATGCATACACGGAGAGCAGGTAAGAAATGAAAAAGTAATTGTAAAATTATATATCATTTTAGAGATAAAGAGATGTCAAGTAATCTTTTATTATCAGAATAGCATTATCGAGCAAAAAAAACTATTGAAATTAAAGACTTTTTCGAGGATCAAGATAATTGTGCTGGTAATAGCAATGATAGCTGAGTCTTAAAAGTTTCTTGCTATAAATAAAATTCCCCAGTCTAATTTTATGGACACTGAAACACACATACACACATGCACACACACACACACACACACACACACACACACACTATTAGTATGAATAGTTGTAAGGGCTCTGTCATGATTCCAAGTCTCAATATATTTTCCTGTCTCTCTTTATCAATCTTATTCTATCCTCAACATTTTCCTAGCTATCATCCCTGGGTGTTTTGTTTGTTTTGAAGAAAACACTTATAATAACTATTTAGTGTCCCCAAAAAATATTTTTGGTTTTTGGATGTAAAGTGTTTTACATTGATAATTTAATTTTGGAAAATTAATTTTTTCATATTTACTTTTTTTAATTTCAGCTTTACTGAGGTATAGTTGACAAATAAAATATCAATGCTTGTTATGCCTCTCAAGAAAGATTTATGTCTAGAAGTCTTTCATATTTTTTGTCAAACTTCTTTCTGATAATTTTTTTCCATCTGTGACAAAAATTATTTTTCTCTTTTATTTTAGCAAACTAACATAATAATTGTATGTTATCTTACAGGTATGTGTCATGTGAACTTTTATTTATTTTGTTGTTTATAAATTTTATTTATTTATCTTTTTATTTTTTGCTGCATTGGGTCTTCATTGCTGTGTATGGGCTTTCTCTAGTTGTGGCGAGCAGGGGCTACTCTTTGTTGCAGTGCACAGGTTTCTCATTGCGGTGGCATCTCTTTGTTGTGGAGCATGGACTCTAGGCATGCAGGCTTCAGTAGTTGTGGCACTCAGGCTCCGTAGTTGTGGTTTGCAGGCTCTAGAGCGCAGACTCAGTAGTTGTGGTGCACAGGTTTAGTTGCTCCATGACATGTGGGATCTTCCTGGACCAGGGCTCAAACCCGTGTCCCCTGCATTGGCAGGCAGATTCTTAACCACTGTGCCACCAGGGAAGTCCTTATCATGTGAACTTTTAAATAGTAATTTCCTTATTTGTTGTTAATCCTATATTCTTATATCAAGATGTGAGCAAAAAACAGGTGGAATCTAGAAAAATGATATAGATGAACTTATTTGCAAAGCAGAAATAGAGACATAGCTGTAGAGAACAGACATATGGACACCAGCGGGGGAGGGGGGTGGGATGAATTGGGAGATTAAGATTGACAATTATACACTACTATGTATAAAATAGATAACTAATGAGAACGTACTGTATTGCACAATGTTCTGTGGTGACCTAAATGGGAAGGAAATCCCAAAAAAAGGGGATATATGTATACATACAGCTGATTCACTTTGCTGTACAGCAGAAAGGAACACAAAACTGTAAAGCAAGTATACTCCAATAAAAATTAATTAGAAAAAGTAAAGAGGAGAAAAGACGTGAACAAGAGGTTATCAATTCTGATAATGAGCACTCTGATTGGATTCATAGTAAGTGAATAACTTCCTAATGATCACAGCTGGGACAAAGCCCCTGTTGATATATTTCTGAAATATGAATTACTTAATTCACATTCACAAGGATGCCCTCCTATTGGTATTGGGTTCTCTGAGTTGATTGCATGGGGTTCATCTTGGAGGCCTCTCTGTGATCATGAATTATGAGCTTCCTAGGCTAGAATCTGTATCATTGGGATACTTCAAAGCTTCTTCTCACCAGGATGGGGGCCAGATACTTCAGATTTACAGTGTCATCTTAAATCATTCAGCCCTTAGGATACAAATCACTGATGGTCAGTGGAGGCCTCCTACAACTTTCTTCCAGTTATCTCCTGTCAGGCTTCTATATTTTATAAGCAAGGCAGACTATTATTACTCATGATTTTCTTTCCTATTTATGAATTTTTCCCTTTACATTGAAAATAAGAATGTAATAAACCAGAGCTTGGGCTTAAATTACAACATATACAAATGTGAGGCCATTATTTTATAATTTTTCTTTCCCTAAAATAATGTCTGGTGGCCCTTAATGCTGTTAAAAACAGTGATGAAATTCCCAAATTTTTAAAGCATGTCCCGTGAGTTTTATTTTGTATCCCAATATTTAAAAATTTTTGCTCACCCCATTTTTGCTATTTCATGTGTTGTATGGCTTGGCTTATTTCTAGTATTACTTCATTTTTTTTTTCTATAGCCCTGTTCCAAAAGAAATATTCCTGATACACTTTAATCCCTTATAAGATAAAATTCGATGATAAAGTTTGTCATCAGTCATCTATAACAAAAATAAAGCCCAGGTTATGTATTTTGGGAAAACAAAACCATGTTTTATGTTGAGGTTTTAGAATGTGAACTTATACCATCATCCTTTTACTTCATCTGCTTTAAATAATAAATAATTTGTTATGTTACCAGTCAGTTCTTTTTGTTGCTTCTCCTTTAATACTCAGGAGAAAAGCAGTATTTTGGAATTCATTACAAGGAGAGAGACAGATGTGATAGTGGTATCCTCTAAGGGAAGTCCAGAAGATTGTGGTTCTTAGCTTTGAAAGTCCAAAGATGTCCTTCTGCTATGCTTGGGGATTATCAGAGTCCTCAAGGCTGCAATCCTGACTCATTAAAGTGTGCCTGAGGCTGGGATTGCCCTCAGTCTGACAGACATGTTGATTTACAACAATCACAAAGTATCTTAGGAACTTAAATATGTGAAGTCAGAGTTATTTTCTGTAGGGAGACCTGTTTAAAAATCACTCAGAACAAGAAAATTGTGTTTTGATAATAGTTTCAAAACTAGGATAGTGGTGTTAGGGCTGTTAAGGCATGAGCCATATGTCTCCTTGCATGGCCCTGCAATAAAACTTTCTCTGCTCCACCCACCCAAAACAAACAAACAAACAAAAAAGCAGGATAGCTGGATGTCCCAAATATTTAATGGCCCTCAGTGTAACCATCCTTTTAATAGTAGGGTGAGGGAGCTGGGTAGTATTCCTTCATCTTCTCTTTACAGGAATAACTTGAAGTGGGGCTGAATGGAATTCTAAGTCTTGTGTGTGTGTGTGTGTGTGTGTGTGTGTGTATTGTATGTTGAATTATGACTCAATACATTTTGTTTCAAAAGGATTACTAATTTTTTTTAGGATTACTAATTTTATTCATTTATATTCTAAAGTGATTTAGTTTTAATTGACTAACAGCCACAAATAATAAAATATAGTACATTATTAAGGCAATTCAATGTAACACATCTTATACTACTTTTAGTACAATACACAATGTTCAGTCTACGGATGTCATTCCTTAGTGATTTTCCATCACATACGTGTTCCAATAGATTAAACAACAAAAAATGTCTTTGTTACCAGGACATGGATCGTAGATTAGTTTGCCTGTAGGTTTTACCATAATCAGGTCTGCAGGGTTAAGAAGGAAGCTTTCATTGAAAGGTTCCCCAATCAGAGGGTTATATAGGCTCAGTTGTTCCTATGACAATTTTCTATGTTAACAGAACCTACTTGAAAATTCTAACTTGGTTCCTTTAAATCTCTGGTTATATCAATTCCTCTCCTTCCCAATGTAGATTTAGAGGATTTCATTACAAAGCTTAAATTTTTAATGCTACATCTTTTCTAAAACACATTATAGACTTGAAAGCAAACACACCTACATCTGTTTTAGCATTCTCTTTCTTCTTCCTTGGCTCTCATATCCTATTCTTATCGATTCTAAATAACTATTCATTGAAATATTGTATTATGTATTAAATAATAACACTATTAAATATAAATGGTAGTGTATGTAAATTGTATAGGTCAGTATATATTTTTATTATATTTAAAATTTCAAAATAATCATGTGTGTATGCACATATGTGTGTGTATTTATATTATATTCTTGTATAAAAATTATATGGAAGAAAACTTAGGTTCTAGTACTAAGACTGGCACTCATTTGCATGTATTAGTATCTAGGATTTACTTTCTTGGTCTTTGAGATGGACATAGTTACATTGGTCTTATATTTTGTTCTCTACTTGTGAGATAATTATTGAAAATATGCTTAACAAGTATAAATTATTATTCAAGTGCAAGTAGCATAATAAAATACCAGAATATTGTTATTTCTATACCATAGATGATTCTGATGAGGTTGAAATGTATACTGTAAATTATACAGCTAGTTGATAGTTGAATAGCTTTCCTATGTCCTTTACCAGGAGATATTTTTAGGAACCATGGTAAAATGGTTTAAATGTTTATGATTCAAATCATATGCACTATAAACATTTTGAATAGTAAGACAAAGCATATTTAAAGTCCTAAAGGAGAAAACATATTTTAACCTATGCTTTAAATATAATGCTAAGATGGTCATCTGAAGTATTTTTACTTATTTGAAGTATAAAATGACATTTATATTTGAGTTTAGTGACAATGCCTTAATGCTATAATAACTGAAATCTTAAGTATATATAAAGAAAGAGACAAAGATAGATTCATATAATCATTCTCGGGATTTGTAAGACACCAGCAGAGTCAAGAAATCTTTAAAATGCTTTATGTGAAGCTTAACCAATAATTACCCAGTAATGTTATTGTAGTGTATCCAAAATTAATCAGCAAAATCCTAATTTGATGCCCGCCAATTTAGTTATAAATTCTATCCAGTAATGTGTCCTTTTGGATAAAAAGAAAAGAAAAAAATACACTTGAAAACTTTTTGAAAATGTGACAATTCCTGATAATTTGAACAAAGAATACACTGAATTATTTTCAGGAGGAAATGACTTTTCTCACCTAATTAAAATAGTGTTTAGTTTTTGCATTGCTCACCACCTCACTCCTATGGTTAGATGTTGATGTGAGATTGAACTAAAGGTTTCCTTATTCTTAAAATTTCTTCATATTGTGCCATGCTACCATATATGTATGGATTTAAGTAAACTAAATCAAAAGAGCAAAAATCAATGTTCCTTTATACTACAAGCCTTTCTCTTTGGAAAGTGCAAACATTAATAATTGGAGAGGCAATAAAGAGTACTTATTAATGAATAAAATTTGAAGTCAGACAAGATGAGAAGTAAACCCAAACTTCCACACTTTCCATCTATGTTAAATTGCAAAAAATTTATAATCTCTGTTAGTCTTCATTTCTCATACCCTCTGGGGTGAGTCTTATTTCTATTAAGTATTTTAAGGACTGCAGTATATAAGTAAATTATTTAACACATATCTGGTGTGAAGGGATGGAAAAAGATATTCCATGAAAATGGAAATCCAAAGAAAGCTAGAGTAGCAATAGTCGTATCAGAAAAAATAGACTTTAAAATAAAGACTGTTACAAGAGATAAGGAAGGACACTACATAATGATCAAGGGATCAATCTAAGAAGAAGATATAACAAATATAAATATTCATGTACCCAACATAGGAGCACATCAACACATAAGGCAAATGCTAACAAATATAAAAGGGGAAATGGACAGTAGCACAATAATAGTAGGGGACTTTAACACCCCAGTTACACCACTGGACAGATCATCCAAACAGAAAACAAATAAGGAAACACAAGCTTTAAATGACACAATAGACCAGAGAGATTTTATTGATATTTATAGGGCATTCCACCAGAAAGTGGCAGAGTACACTTTCTTCTCAAGGGCACACAGAACAGTCTCCAGGATAACTAACATTGTGGGTCACAAATCAAGCCTCAGAAAATTTAAGAAAACTGAAATTGTATCAAGAATCTTTTCTGACCACAATGCTAGGAGATTAGAAATCAATTACAGGAAAACAAAAACTGTAAAAAACGTGAATACAAGGAGGCTAAACAGTGCACTACTAAGTAACCAAGAGATCACTGCAGAAATCGAAGAGGAAATTAAAAAAATACATAGAAACAAAATGATAATGAAAACATGATGACCCAAAACCTATGCGATGCAGTAAAAGCAGCTCTAAGAGGGAAGTTTATAGCAATTCAACCTCACCTCAAGAAACAAGAAAAAATGCAAATAAACAATTTAACCATACACCTAAAGCAATTAGAAAATGAAGAACAAAGAAAACCCAAAGTCACTAGAAGGAAAGAAATCAGAAAGATCAGAGCAGAAATAAATGAAATAGAAATGAAGAAAACAATAGCAAAGGTCAATAAAACTAAAAGTTGGTTCTTTGAGAAGATAAAAAAAATTGATAAACCTTTAGCCAGACACATCCAGAAAAACAGGGAGAGGACACAAATCAATAAAATTAGAAATGAAAATGGAGAAATCACAACTGACATCACACAAATAAAAAGGATTATAAGAGACTACTACAAACAACTATATGCCACTAAAATGAACAACCTCAAAGAAATGGACAAATTCTTGGAAAGGTAAAATTTACCAAGACTGAACCAGGAAGAAGTAGAAAATATAAACAGACATCACAAGTAACGAGATTGAAATTGTAATTAAAAATCTTCCAACCAACAAAACTCCAGGACCAGATTGCTTCACAGGCAAATTCTATCAAACATTTAGGGAAGAGCTAACACCTATCCTTCTCAAACTCTTCCAAAAAACTGCAGATGGAGGAATACTCCCAAATTCGTTCTACAAGGCCACCATCACCCTGATACAAAAACTAGACAAATATTTCACAAAAAAAGGAAATGACACGCCAATATCACTGATGAACACAGACACAAAAATCCTCAACAAAATCCTTGCAATCAGAATCAAACACCACATTAAAAAGATCATACACCATGATCAAGTTGGATTTATTCCAGTAATGAAAATATTATTCAATATATGCAAATCAATCAATGTGATACACCATATTAACAAATTAAGGAATAAAAATCATATGATCATCTTAATAGAGGCAGAAAATGCTTTTTACAAAATTCAACACCCATTTATGATAAAAACTCTTCAGAACATGGGTATAGAGGGAACCTACCTCAACATGACAAAGGTCATTTATGACAAACACACAGCAAACATCATTCTCAATGGTGAAAAACTGAAAGCATTTCCACTAAGATCAGGAAAAAGACAAGGATGTCCACTCTCACCAATCTTATTCAACATAGTTTTGGAAGTCCTAGCCATGACAGTCAGAGAAGAAAAAGAAATAAAAGGAATCCAAATGGGAAAAGAAGGAGTAAAACTGTCACTGTTTGCAGATGACATGATACTATACATAGAAAATCCTAAAGATGTTACCAGAAAAGTACTAGAACTAATCAATGAATTTGGTAAGGTTGCAGGATACAAAATTAATGCACAGAAGTCTCTTGCAATCCTATACACTAACAATGAAAAATCAGAAAGAGAAATTAAGAAAACAATCCCATTTACCATTGTAACAAAAAAAAAATAAAATACTTAGGGATAAACCTACATAAGGACACAAAAGACCTGTACTCAGATAACTATAAAAGAAAGAAATGATGAGAGAAATCAAAGATGACATAAACAGATGGAGAAATATACCATGTTCTTGGATTGGAATAATCAATGTTGTGTAAATGATTATACTACCCAAAGCAATCTACAGATTCAATGTAATTCCTTTCAAATTACCAATGGCATTCTTCACAGAATTAGGACAAAAATTTTACAATTTGTATGGAAACAGAAAAGACCCCGAATAGCCAAAGCAATCTTGAGAAAGAAAAACAGAGCTGGAGGTATCAAGTTCCCTGACTTCAAACTATACTACAAAACTATGGTAATAAAGACAGTACAGTACTGGCAAAAAAAAAAAGGAAATATAGAACACTGGAACAGGATAGAAAGCCCAGAGATAAACCCATGCACTATGGTCACCTAATTTATGACAAAGGAGGCAAGAACATACAATGGAGAAAAGACAGCCTCTTCAATAAGTGGTGCTGGGAAAACTAGACAGCTACATGTAAAAAGAATGAAATTAGAACACTACCTCACACCATACACGAAAATAAACTCAAAATGGATTAAAGACCTAAATGTAAGAGTGGACACTATAAAACTCTTAGAGGAAAACATAGGAAAACCACACTTTGACATAAACCACAGCAAGATCTTCTCTGACACACCAGCTAGAGTAATGAAAATAAGAACAAAAATAAACAAATGGGGACTAATTAAACTCAAAACCTTTTGCACAGCAAAGGAAACCATAAATAAGACTAAAAGACAATACTCGGAATGGGAGAAAATATTTGTAAATGAAGAAATGGACAAAGGATTAATCTCCAAAATATACAAACAGCTCATGGAGCTCAATATCAAAAGAACAAACAACCCAGTTAAAAAATGGGCAGAAGACCTAATAGACATTTCACCAAAGAAGACATACAGATGGCCAAGAGACACATGAAAAGTTGTTCAACATCACTAATTATTAGAGAAGTGTAAATCAAAACTACAATAAGTTATCACCTCACACTGGTCACAGTGGGCCCGTGAGCCATGGCTGCTGAGCCTGCGTGTCCGGAGCCTGTGCTCCGCAATGGGAGAGGCCACAGCAGTGAAAGGCCTGCATACCGCACACACACACAAAATGAAGGTGAACTAAGGCATTGCCAGATAAACATTAATTGAGAGAATTAATTGCTACCAGCCATGCTTTGCAAGAAATGCTGAGAAGAGTTTTTCAATTTTAAATGAAAGTACAGTAGACAGCAACTAAAATTCACACAGAAAAATAAAGATCATTAGTAAGTATAACTACACAGCTAAATATAAAAGTGTAAGTGTGTATTCGTAATGACTTCCTTTTGTCCAGTTTTAAAATCTGCATAATACAATGATGATACTGTGTTGGTGAGCTTATGATATATAAAGATGTAACTTATATGAAAATAATATCACAAAGGAGAGAGATAGGTAAGAAACTATTACACTGGAAGAAGTTTTTGTATACCTTTGAAATTAAGTTGGTAATAATTTGAACTATACTGGTTTAGTTTAATATATTAATTTTAATCCCAGGGCAACCACTAAGAAATTATGTGAAAACATATTAAAAAAAGAAGCAAAAAAGGAATTAAAATGGCACAGTAGAAAGTATATATTTAACACAAAGGCAGGGAGTAGGAAAAGGACACAAGTCAATAAAAGATATTTTTATATAAAAATAAATAGAAAATAACAGACATAAGTCTTCCCTTATTAATTACATGAAGTGAAAATTTATTAAACCACAATGAGATACTACTTTATATCCACCAGTATGGGTATAATCAAAAAAGATAAAGAAAGAAAAATTCCATGTGTTTGTGAGGATGTGGAGAAATTAGAACCCACATATATTTCTGATGGGAATGTAAAATAGTATAGCCACCATGGAAAACAATTTGTAGGGTTCCTAAAATAGTTAAATGGAATTACTGCCTGATCCATCGATTATACTTCTAATTATACTCAGAAGAATTAAAAACATATGTTGAAACAAACTTGTACATGAGTGTTCATAGCAGCATTATTCACAATAGTGGAAAGTGGAAATAACCAAAGGTCCATTATCTGATGAACAAATAAATAAAATGTGATGTAAGAATGAAATATTATTCAGAGACAAAAAGGAATGATATACTGATATGAGATACAGCATGGATGAACCTTGAAAACATGCTAAGCGAGAAAACAAACAAACAAACAAAAAGGTCACATATTATAAGGTTCTATTTACATGAAATATCCAGAATGTACAAATCCAGAGAAACAGAAAGCAAATTTGTGATTGACAGAGGCTATAGGAAGAATGTATGGTGAGTGACTATTTAATGGGTATGGATTTGTGTGTGTGTGTGTGTGTGTGTGTGGTGAAAATGTTCTAGAACTAGATAGTCATAATTATTTCACAGCATTGTGAATTTACTAAATGCCACTGGAATATACATTTTAAAATGATAAATTTTATGTGTCTTATAACAGTAAAAAGTAATATAAACAGATGACAGACTCCAACCAAAAGACAGAGATTTTCAGAATATGTTAAACAACATGATACAACTATATGCTCCTTAGAGAAAACACACCTTAAATTTAAAGATACAAATGGGTTTATATTAAAAGAATGGAAAAAATATACCATTCAATCAGTAATCAAAAAATCGAGTGGGCATGTCTATAGTAATATCAGACAAAATAGAGTTTAAGATAAATGTTACCAGCAAGCAAGAGGCACATTTTATAATGATAAAAATTATCAATCAATCAAGGAGACATAAGAAGTATAAACGTATATGCACCTAACAATAGAGCCCTAAAATTCATGAAGCAAAAACTGACAAAGTTGAAGGGAGAAATATGCAATAAAACTATAATAGTTGGATACATCATAACTACCATTAAATAATGGATAGGAAAAATAGGTCTAAAATCACAAGAAAATAGAACACTTGATAAACAAACAACATTAAACCAACTAGACCTAAGATATATCCAGAAACACCCATTCGAGAACAGAGGACTATACGTTCTTCACAAGCATGCATAGAACATTCCTTGAATAAACTATGTGTAAGGCCATTAAATATGTACCCATAACATATTCAAGAGGACATAAACCAATACTGACTTGAAATTAAAGAGAAAAGAAATTCAAGAGCATTGAATTATATAAAGTATTTATCTTACCTCAGTGCAATGAGGTAAAAAATCAATAACAGAATGAATTTGGGAAATCCACAAATATGTGAAAATTAACAAACATATTTCTAAATATCCAATAAGTCAAACTGAAAGTCACAAGGGGAGGGCTTCCTTGGTGGTGCAGTGGTTGAGAGTCTGCCTGCCGATGCAGGGGACACGGGTTCGTGGCCCGGTCCGGGAAGATCCCTCATGCCGCGGAGCGGCTAGGCCCCATGAGCCATGGCCGCTAAGCCTGCGTGTCCGGAGCCTGTGCTCCACAACGGGAGAGGCCACAACAGTGAGAGGCCCGCGTACCGAAAAAAGCTGAAAGTCACAAGGGGATATTGAAAATATTTTGATAAGATTGAAAACAAAAACACAACACATAAAAATTTAGCGAATACAGCAACAATAGTGCTTAGAGGAAAATGACTACCTTGAAAATGATCTTAAATAAAAAACTAACTTTCCACCCTAATAAACTAGTAAAAGAGGAGCAAATTAGTCCCCAGAAAAGTAGAAGGGAGATAATATGGCAGAAGCAGAACTCAATGAAATAGACAACAGGAAAACAAGAGAAAAATTAGTGAAGCCCACAGCTAATTTTTTGAAATGATTAACAAAACCCACAGATTTTAGCTAGACTGGCCCAGAAAAAGAGAGAGAGGGAGAAGACTCACAGCATTAAAATCAACTATGAAAGAGGAGGCATTCCTATTAACTTTACAGCAATAAAAAAAGAATTATAAAAGAAATTGTATGCCAACAAATTCAAAAAGCTATCAAATGGATAAATTCTTATAAAGATACAAATAACTAAGAGTGACTCAAGAAGGAATAGAAAATCAGAATAGACCTACAATGAGAAAAGATAACATATTAGTAATTTTAAAATACCCCAAAAGTAAAGCCTAATCTCATATTGGTTCACTGGTGAATTCTATCAAATATTTAAAGAAATATTAGCACCTATCTTTCACAAACTATTTCCTAAAATAGAAGTTGAGTGAATATTTCCCAGTTCACTTTACTAAGCCCGTGTTCTCCTTATACAAAAACTCACTCAATATACTAAAACTCACACAAAGAGAAATAGACTATCTGAATATCCCTACATATATTGAATAAACTGAATCACTAGTTAATAACTTCCCAAACAGAAAGTGTCAGCCCAGATGAGTTAACTAGTATATTCTGCCAAACATTTAAGGAAAAACTTATACCAATTCTCTATAATCCCTCCCAGAGAACGGAACCAGAGGAAACACTTCCTAACTCATTCTATGATTCCAGCATTATACTCATAATGAAAACCAGGCAAGGATATTACAAGAAAAAAAAAAATATATAAATCAGTATGTCACATGGACATAGATACAAAACACTAAAAAATATAGGCAAATCAAATCCAACAATGTATAATATAACATGTTCAAGTTGGATTTATTCCTGGTATTATTGACTGGTTCAATATTCACAAATCAACCACATATTCTATCCCATTAACTAGCTAAAGAAGAAAAATCAAATAATCATACCAGTAAATGCAGAAAAAGCATATGACAAAATTCAACTCAAATTGATGCTAACAACTCAGTACACTAGGATTAAAGGGAGAATTTCCTCTACTTGAAAAAGAACATTTACAAAAGACCCAACAGCTAGTGGTGAGAAACTGGGCAATTGCCCTCTGAGATTGGAACAAGGCAAGGAGATAAGGCAAGGTTTAAATAGATGAATTGACATTCTATAAAATACTTGAACAACTCTCTTCAAACCTGTCAAGCTCATCAGAGAAAAGTCAAGGGTGAGAAACTATCACAGCCAAAAGAACCTAAGGAGATAAGACTACTAATTGTAATATAGTATTATAAATACTGTATACTGGAACCAAAAAAATCAAGGTAAAATCTAAGGAGATCTGAATAAAGTATGGGCTTTATGTAATAGTAGTCTATCAGTATTATTTTATTAGTGTTACCCAATGTACCTTGCTGATGTAAAATTTAATAATAAGGGAAACTGGAGCTGAAGAGTATCATTGTCCCCAGTCTCTCCTCACATCAATGATCCACTCCTATGTTCTATAAATTTGGAGTCTATTCTTTATAAGGAAGCTCTATACACTATTGTCGCGATCTTTCTTTAAGTCTGAAACAGTCCTCAAATAAGACGCTTGTTTAAAAATATATAGATAGGTATTTGATATTTAGACTCAATGGTAGGTAAATTAGATGCATATGAAGACAGTTTAACAAATCTGGTGCTTGAGAGAGTAGTCATGTGTTTTAATGGCTGGAAATAAAATATGAGGATGTGATAGACATTGGCTGTACTGTCCAGTTGTCCTTTGAAGGGCAAACTTTGACCCAACTGTGAAGAATACTTTCAGAAAGTAGCCTGCAGTTGTCATCTCTTCAGGAATGGCCTCATCAAAGAGCTGCCTTGCTCAAGGTGATGCCCCTCTCTGGGATGATCCTTATGCAATAGTTGATTGGTCTAGGAATATCTGACCATCCTGACCCAACTCAGGACAACTCTGAGGGTTCATTTTAGTTCCTGAACTCCCTATTGTCATTGGTCAATTATATTTTCAGGCCTGTATCACAGATCAATTTCTCCCCTTGGTCTAATCCTGCACTTTTCATTCCTTCTGCAGGTGTAATAAAACCCCAAAGCAGTCCCATATACATATTTTGCACAATGAACTCAGCCACAGGGTGTGGTTTCCACAAAATTCAACCTGTGAAAAGGGTTATGGTTAGCATAACAATTACTTTATTTTGGTATTAAAGTTGTTTATTCAGAAGGTAAGAATAATAGCCTGAAGCTGTAAGAGAAATTTGTCTGTAAATTTTGAATTGGTCATTTTATGAAGAAAGTGAAGTCATATGAATGAGTAAGATAAGCAAAGTAAAAATAACTGAAGAAGAGAAAGGGATGAAGATAGAAATCTTGAAAATAATGAACATTTAAAATAGAGGGAGTGAAGGAGCTGTTCCAGAAGAATGATAATGAAAGTGGAGGAAAGCCCCTGGAGCAGGGATTCTGAAGAAGAAAGGGAAGACAGTCTGAAGCAGAGGGCAAGCAACTGGTGTTTAACATGGCCAACACACTCCAAGGAGATATAAAGTCAAATAATATATAAGAACTATTTTAACATGTTTGTAATGTTATTACAGCCAAATTATCATGACTCAACAGAGGCATATACTGAGAAGCACTGAGATAAGAAAAGCTAGCATTCCACAATTAAACTGATGGTTGTATGGGAAGATTTTCTACCTTTTTTGAAAAGTAAATTTTTTCTTTAATTTTGAGCCAGGAAAATTCTAGATATGATTAGGAGGAATGGAAGTGTCAAGAACAACAAGTGAATGTTATTCGCATGCAAAGGTAATAATATTGAGGTGGGGAAAACTGAAGAATAGGAGGGTTGAAGGCCCAGGAGAGCGAAGGGGTTAACAAGCTAATTTAGGCAAGTGGTGAGCTGGCAGGAGTGGACATTTTTTCTGGGATTCCAGTGGCTGAGATGACAATTGTTTCCTTCAAAGAGCTTCAAATTACTTAAAGTCATTCAGGACTCAGATTCTTGCCTCTGTAAAACTACTTTAAGAAATCATTTAGCTTTTTAGAGAGTTCCCTGGTGGTCCACTGGTGAGGACTTAGTGCTCTCACTTCCAGGGCCCCAGGTTTGAGCCCTGGTCTGGGAACTAAGATCCCACAAGCCACAAGGCAACCAAAAAAAAAAAAAAAAAGAAAGAAAGAAAGAAAAGAAGAAATAATCTAGCTATTCATGGGAATGGAAGCTAAAATTGAAAGCATAACATTTGAAAGCAGATTTGACCAAAATGTTCATCTAAATTTTTAATTTTATATTTTCATGAAATGGCAATACTTTTTTGTGGTTAAGTTGGAAAGTTTTATTTTTCAAGAACTACTGCCTGTTTAGGTCTTCTGCACATAGACTTTTCTCCAATGAAGATATATAGATTGCCAACAAACACATGAAAGAATGCTCAACGTCATTAATCATTAGAGAAATGCAAATCAAAACTACAATGAGATATCATCTCACACCAGTCAGAATGGCCATCATCAAAAAATCTAGAAACAATAAATGCTGGAGAGGGTGTGGAGAAAAAGGAATACTCTTGCACTGTTGGTGGGAATGTAAATTGATACAGCCACTCTGGAGAACAGTTTGGAGGTTCCTTAAAAAACTACAAATAGAACTACCATACAATCCAGCAATCCCACTACTGGGCATACACCCTGAGAGAACCATAATTCAAAAAGAGTCATGTACCAAAATGTTCATTGTAGTTCTATTTACAGTAGCCAGGACATGGAAGCAACCTAAGTGTCCATCAACAGATGAATGGATAAAGAAGACGTGGCACATATATACAAAGGAATATTACTCAGCCATAAAAAGAAATGAAATTATTTGTAGTGAGATGGATGGACCTAGAGTCTGTCATACAGAGTGAAGTAAGTCATAAAGAGAAAAACAAATACCATATGTTAACACATGTATATGGAATCTAAGAAAAAAAAAGTCATGAAGAACCTAGGGGTAAGACGGGAATAAAGACACAGACCTACTAGAGCATGGACTTGAGGATATGGGGAGGGGGTAGGGTAAGCTGTGACAAAGAGAGAGTGGCATGGACATATATATACTACCAAATGTAAAATAGCTAGCTAGAGGGAAGCAGTCGCATAGCCCAGGGAGATCAGATAGGTGGTTTGTGACCACCTAGAGGAGGAGGATAGGAAGGGTGGGAGGGAGGGAGGTGCAAGAGGGAAGAGATATGGGAACATATGTATATATATAACTGATTCACTTTGTTATAAAGCAGAAATTAACACACCATTGTAAAGCAATTATACTCTAATAAAGTAGTTTAAAAAAAAAGAAATAACAAATATTATTTCTCAAACCTAGGGAAAAAAAAAAAGAAAGAAAGAACTACTGCCTGTATTTTATAAAAGAAAATGTCATTTGTTCATCCATTTAGAATGTGTCCTAATATTTTTCATTCATGTTAAGAGACACAAGATATAAATTTTGATTAATGGCTATGCATTATATTCTACCTAATAGTGAATGGGAAGCAAATTTATTTTCTAGTGCAATATTAATTTTAGTATCACTAAAATATTTTATTCCACTATATTAGGAATAAATTTGATGGTTTCTCCATAACATTCTAAAAAGTATATGTTTTAAGTGGAATCATAAAGTATTGGCCAAAAAGAGTCTCCTAATGGCATTTTTAACCTTCTCTTTGTTCACTGTGACATTATGAACATAATACATCTTTTCTACAGTGTCAATTGATGGTCATAATTCTTTTATAACAGTGTAATTTATTCCATACATATAAATTAACATTAAAAGAAAGCACTGTTGATAGAATTTATTTTCACAGTTATTTATTAAGGTATAATTCACTGAAGTAGAATATCAGGTTTGGAAGATAGTCTAAAATTTATATAACTGAAAAGTAAATACAATATCCCCCCAATTTTTGTTTAAAGTAGGCTTACATGCCATCAATTATAAGGAATTTTAGAAAATACAAATATGGCTGTCATATTAAATAAATAACGCTATTGAAATATCTTTTTGTGGTTTTCATATGCTATAAGTTTGGACATATGTGGACTTCTTGGACCACATTATTCTTGATTATTTCTGTATTTAATGATATTTACTGTTGCAAAATGAATATCTGAAGTTGACCTTTTCACTCCTCTGCAATTAGCTTCTTATTTTGATGAGAATATTCATTTTTCTCTTTATATTTTAAAATGAATTTCTAGGTGGTGATTTCTGAATATTTGCCTAGAACATATGAATTATTCTCAATGTAAAATATCACTTTTTTTTTTTACCATTTCTCCACCTAATTATTGAAATTGTTTCATTATACCATGTGTAATAAGGGTCTCATTTTAAACCAAAACTGTGTTCACTGGAATATTTAATATGTCTGTGTCTGAGAAAGTTGAGGACACAGATTGGGGTGTTTTGAGTCTGAGTGACCAAGAACCTATACAAAAAAGCTAATACCAAAAACAAGAGATAGAGTTTAGATGAGCACATTTATTAAAGGTCAAAGGGAAGAAGATCATGGTATTTCTGAACATAGCATCAAATATTTTACTGAGATTCCCTGTGGCATAGTCACATGGATGCTAACCTGAGTCAGAGTGAGATATCTGAAATAAAAATCAGGTGAAAATTAAAAGAAAGTTTATTAAAACATTCTTAATATTAAAGTTTAACTATTAAAAGTTGAATTTAAATCTAATTTTCATAGCCTTTATTGCCACAGAATTTGTTGTCAGAAAACCTTATCTGTCTAATTCACTACTTTTGCCTAGAGCCAAAAACGGGCTGGTGAATCCTTCACAAATATGTTAAATGAATTGATAAATCATTGAATTAATTCTTTAGATGAGTGATAACATTTGGAAATGACAAAAAGCAATTTCAATCACATGATCTGGACAATTGGAGCAGTGCTGACACCTCCAGTGGCCTCAGGCAATGTCATAGCATCATCTTGGCTGTCACAATGAAGGGGTTGCCTTCACTGGACTTCAGGGACCTCCCTGTCCCGTTTGGGGTTGGTGGTAGGAAGAAATAGCACCAAAATTAATTGAATCAAGAGAGGAAGCAAAAGTACTTATGCAATGCAGCAATGAAGAGAAAGAGTTCAAGAAACTTCTCATAATTTACAGAATTACAGGGGGATAGGGTAGTTGAGGCTAGAGTTCTAGGGAGAGAAGAATCAATTTTATGCTCCTGTTAATCCTGTTTTCAATGCC
This sequence comes from Orcinus orca, assembly GCF_937001465.1. Classification (NCBI taxonomy): domain Eukaryota; kingdom Metazoa; phylum Chordata; class Mammalia; order Artiodactyla; family Delphinidae; genus Orcinus; species Orcinus orca. Next base: position 100,576,731 of record NC_064567.1, on the reverse strand, counting down.
AGTTGCAGTTTTAGCTGAGGACACATGCAGGAGTCCCACTGCTTTCTTTCTTTTCTAGTATTTGGTTGCTCCAAACATTCACAAATTGTATATTTATAAGCTCCCTTTAATGTCTCTTAGTCTCTCATGCTCATTCTGTCCATATTTTATTCCTTTGTCCTTATTTAATATGTTTTATGAGTTTATATTGTTTCAAGTTGTCTTTGTCTTCTACATTACAAATTCAATTTTATTCTCTGTTGCATTTAGTTTATTTAAATTAATACTATATGATCTATGGCTATTTACATTTTGTTGAAATATGGAAAATAATGAACAGGCAAAGTTTAATCTATAGACCATTTAAAATTGTTATTGTTTTTCATTACAGCTTTAATTTTGATTCATATCATTCTATGTGAATAAAAGCTGAATAATAGTCCTTTCTTTTAATTTTTTATTCTAATAATATGGTAGTTTTTTGCCCGGTTTTTCTTTAAAATAATGAACTACTCATAGAGTAATTTTTGTTATCAGTTAGCATCATATAATCATAATTACTTATTGAAAAATAATGCTTAAAATTTCCAGACTACTATATTTCTTCACTAATCTTCCTCTTCTCTCCAGCTATCATGTTTTGTTATTTTAGGCTTTTCTTGACACATTTTTTATCTTCTAGCTTTTAAAATAAACTTTACTCAATTTCATTTCTTTTTACAGCTGAGTAATATTCCATTGTATATATGTGCCACATCCTCTTTATCCATTCATCTGTTGATGGACACTTAGGTTGCTTCCATGTCCCGGCTATTGTAAATACAGCTACAATAAACATTTTGGTACATGACTCTTTTTGAATTATGTTTTTCTAAGGGTATATGCCCAGTAGTGGGATTGCTGGGTCGTATGGTAGTTCTATTGTTAGTTTTTTAAGGAACCTCCATAAGGTTCTCCATAGTGGCTGTATAAATTTACATTCCCACCAACAGTGCAAGATGGTTCCATTTTCTTCACACCCTCTCGAGCATTTATTGTTTGTAGAATTTCTGATGATGGCCATTCTGACTGGTGTGAGATGAAACCTCACTGTAGTTTTGATTGGCATTTCTCTAATGATTAGTGATGTTAAGCATCCGTTCATGTGTTTGTTGGCAAACAAACACATGTATATCTCTATATATACAGATATACATGTATATCTGTATATCTGTATATCTTCTTTGGAGAAATGTCTATTTAGGTCTTCTGCCCATTTTTGGATTGGGTTGTTTGTTTTTTTGATATTGAGCTGCATAAGCTGCTTGTAAATTTTGGAGATTAATCCTTTGTCATTTGCTTCATTTGCCAATATTTTCTCCCATTCTGAGGGTTGTCTTTTCATCTTGTTTATGGTTTCCTTTGCTGTGCAAAAACTTTTAAGTTTCATTAGGTCCCATTTGTTTATTTTTGTTTTTATTTCCATTTCTCTAGGAGGTGGGTCAAAAAGGATCTTGCTGTGATTTATGTCATGGAGTGTTCTGCCTATGGTTTCCTCTAAGAGTTTAATAGTGTCTGCCCTTACATTTAGGTCTTTAATCCATTTTGAGTTTATTTTTGTGTATGGTGTTAGGGAGTGTTCTAATTTCATTCTTTTACATGTAGCTGTCCAGTTTTCCCAGAACCACTTATTGAAGAGGCAGTCTTTTCTCAATTGTATACCTTTGCTTCCTTTATCAAAAATAAGGTGGCCATATGTGCATAGGTTTATCTCTGGGCTTTCTGTACTGTTCCATTAATGTATATTTCTGTTTTTGTGCCAGTACCATACTGTCTTGATTACCATAGCTTTGTAGTAGTTGAGTTATTTGTAGTGAGGTGGATGGACCTAGAATCTATCATACAGAGTGAAGTAAGTCAGAAAGAGAAAAACAAATACCATATGTTAACACATATATATGGAATCTAAGAAAAAAAATGATCATGAAGAACCTAGGGGCAAGATAGGAATAAAGATGCAGACCCGCTGGAGAATAGACTTGAGGATATGGGGCGGGGAAAAGGTAAGCTGGGACAACGTGAGAGAGTGGCATGGACATATATACACTACCAAATGTAAAATAGATTGTGGGAAGCAGTCGCATAGCACAGGAAGATCACCTTGGTGCCTTGTGACAACTTATGGGGGGGGGATAGGGAGAGTGGGAGGAAGGGAGATGCAAGAGGGAAGAGATATGGAAACATATGTATATGTATAACTGATTCACTTTGTTGTAAAGCAGAAACTAGCACACCATTGTAAAGCAATTATACTCCAATAAAGATGTTAAAAAAATTAATGGGCAAAAATAAAATAAAAATAACTAAAATACACTTTACTGAAGAATAATTTACAAAGCACATGTTATAATTAATGGGTTTTGATGAAGGGATATAACCATATAAACACCCTTCCACTTAATAAATGGAACATTCTCATCACCACAAAAGTAGACTCCTGCCCTTTGCAATGAACATACCTCTCAACTGTCAGCTTAGGGCAAACACATCTCTGTATTCTCTCAAACTATACTGTTTGTTTCCTAGAATATTCTATATATGAATTTATGCACTATGTACTCTTTTGTGTCCTGCTCATTTTCTTAACATATTTTTTTTTAGATTCACCTATGTTGTTAAAATAACTAGCAATATATTTTTTATACTGCTGAGTAATATTTCATTTATGGATATACCAAAATTTATTTACCCATCCAAATGTAGATGGGCTTTGGGATTGTGGACAGTTTAGGGATATTATGAATAAATCTATTATAAACATTCATGTAAAATCTTTGTATAAGCATGATTTCCATTTTCTTTGTATAAACACACAACTTGGAATTTCAGGGCCTTGTAAGTGCATGGTTAACTTTATAAGAAATTACTGAACAGTTTGTCCAAGATGACTATACCATTTTATACTCCAAAAAAGCAATATATGAGAGTTTTCAGTCTTTTCAACAAGAGTTAGTAATATTATATGTAACCCAATGTACTTTAATTTGCATTTTCTTGATGATTAATGATGTTTAACATGTTTTCAAATATTTATTGGCACTTCCCATAAAGTCTTCTGTGAAGGGTCTGTTAAAATCTTTCCTTTTTGAATTAATTAATTTTTTTATTAGTTATCTATTTTATACATATTAGTGTATATATGTCAATCACAATCTCCTAATTCATCCTACCACCACCACCTCCCTGCTTTTCTCCCTTGGTGTCCATACGCTTGTTCTCTACAACTGTCTATTTCTGCCTTGTAAACTGCTTCATCTGTTCCATTTTTCTAGATTCCACATGTGTTAATATACAATATATTTTTTCTCTTTCTGACTTACTTCACTCTGTATGACAGTCTCAAGGTCCATCCACATCTCTACAAATTGACCCAATTTAGTTCCTTTTTATGGCTGAGTAATATTCCATTGTCTATATGTACCACATCTTCTTTATCCATTAGTCTGTCAATGGACATTTAAGTTGCTTCCATGACCTTGCTATTGTAAATAGTGCTGCAATGAACATTGGGGTACATGTGTCTTTTTGAATTATGGTTTTCTATGGTTATATGCCCAGTAATGGGATTGCTGTGTCACATGGTAATTCTATTGTTAGTATTTTAAGGAACCTCCATACTGTCCTCCATAGTGACTAGATCAATTTACATTCCCACCAACAGTGCAAGAGAGTTCCCTTTATCCCACACCCTCTCCAGCTTTTGTTGTCTGTAGATTTTCTGATTATGCCCATTTTAACCGGTGTGAGGTGATACCTCACTGTAGTTTTGATTTGCATTTCTCTAATAATTAGTGATGTTGAGCAGCTTTTCATGTGCCTCTTGGCCATCTGTATGTATTCTTTGGAGAAATGTCTATTTAGGTCTTCTGCCCATTTTTGGATTGGGTTGTTTGTTTTTTTAATATTGAGCTGCATGAGCTGTTTATATATTTTGGAGATTAATCCTTTGTCCTTTGATTCATTTGCAAATATTTTCTCCTATTCTGACGATTGTCTTTTCATCTTGTTTATAGTTTCCTTTGCTGTGCAAAAGCTTTTAAGTTTTATTATGTCCCATTTGTTTATTCTTGTTTTTACTTCCATTACTCTAGGAGGTGGGTCAAAAAATATTTTGCTGTGATTTATGTCAAAGAGTGCTCTTCCTATGTTTTCCTCTATGAGGTTTATAGAGTCCAACCTTACATTTAGGTCTTTAATTCATTTTGTGTTTATCTTCTTCCCTTTTTAAATGGTTATTTTTCTCTTTTTTCATGAATTGTAACATTTTTATATACAATAAGTTAAAGCATTTGCCAGATATATACATTACTAAAATCTTTCAAGGTTCTATCTTTCCTTTGCATTATTCTCAGGATGTCTTTGGAGAGCAGAATTTTAAAATTTTGATGACATCCACTTTATCAAATTTTTATTTTATGCTGAGTGTGTTTCTTGTCAAATAAATATTTACATATCTCAATATTTCAAAGATTTACGTCTATGTTATCTTCTAGAATGTGTATGATTTTAGCTATTTCATTTAGGCCTGTGATATATTTTGAGTTACATTTTATGCACGATTGAAAGTAATGATTCAGGTTAATTTTTATTCTTTTCACACAAAGGCTCAATTTTTCCAGGAGTATTTGCTGAAAATTCTATTCTGTTCTAATTGAATTAACTTGGCATCTTGTTTGAAAAGTAATTAACAACATATGGGTGGTTCAGTGTCTTGACTTTCTGCTTTTTTTCACTGATTTATCTGGCTCTCCTTTGTTGCATATCACTTTATTTTGCTATGACTCTCTAGTCAGTCTTGAAATCAGGTTGTATAAATATTTTGACATTGTCCTTCTTTTCTAAAAATAAGCTATCTAGGCTTTTTGCATTTACATAAAAACTTTAACACTAACTTGTCAATTTCTGTCCAAGAAGCCTCCAGCATTTTTTTTTTTTTTTGGTATTGTGTTGGATCTGTAGCTACTTTGAGAAAAATATTCACATTGATAATATCAAGTGTTCCAATCCATAAGCAAGGTATACTAATATGTATATGTAGATACCTTATGTACTCCAACCATGCTAAATACCCATAACTGCTATTTTTGATTCATTTCTCAGGTGATTCTACTTAGATAACCATTTTGTATGAGCATATATTTTTTTCTTTGTCCTTTCTACTAACTATATATTCTATTTCCTTTTCTTGCCTTGTTGCAGTAGTTAGGATTTCTAGTGTACTAGTAAATACCAGTAAATAAAACCTTAAAGGAAGATGTCCTTGCCTTATTCTCTATCTTAGGGGAAAATATTTTATTTTCACCACTTAAAGATGACTTTAACTATAGTTTTGCCATAGATGCCCTTTTTCAGAAGGAAGTAAATTACACTAATTGATTTTCAATGTTAAATGTACTTTGCACCCTTGGTATGAAACCCAGGTGTTTATGGTATTTTATCACTTTATATTTTGCAGGACTCTCTATATTTTTAAATAATATTTTGAAAATATGTTCATAAAGGATATTGGTTTCTAGTTTTCTTGAATTTTCTTTGCCTGGCTTTAATATGAACATAATGCTTACCTCATACATTGAGTTTTCAGCTGTTTCTTTCTTTTTTATGTTCTTGAAGCATTTATGTAGAATTGAATTGGTATTATTTTTCTGCTCCTGGCTATTTCTTTGTGGGAAGACATTGATGCACCCTTCCAGTTCTGCTGGCCAGAATCCATGCAGATATCACCAATATCTTCCTGTTCTCTATGTCCCTGGTATCCAAACTTTCACCTTGCTGTGTCCATTTTTTCTCTTATCTGTGCATGATCTGGTCCTCTTTGCTTCATAAACCTAGTGCTCAGTACGAGTTTTTCCTACCAGGACTCCTGCAATAGCATCCTATCTGTGCTCTTTGTGTGCATTGGAAACACAGTTGTAGTTTAAAAATATAGTAATATTTCTCCTCTGATGTGATCATCCTGGTTTAAAGATGAAAATCATTGCTGTGGCTGACAAGGCCCTGTATGTTTTCCTTCTCACCACGCTTGTACTCAGGTCTCATCCTCTTCCACTTTCTCCCTCCACTTTCTGTGCTCCTCTTAATCTTTCCTTTTGTTCAATTCCTTAAAAATACCACACTTCCTCTCCTCTCAAGGTGATAAGGTATTGTTTTCTCTCCCTGGAATGTGCCTTATCATTTTTACCTAAATAAGTTCTATTCAACTTTCAGAATCAACTTGTGTCCCTCTTTTAAGCATTTCTTCTCCCTCCTGGATCAGCATGCATGCCCTTTTACATACCTGATTGCCACAAAATACTCACAAATCAGTTATTTGGTATTTATTTGTATGATTATTTGAATAACATCTGCTTTCACAATTTGGCAATAAACCTCATAGGAGCAGGAATCGTATCTGTTTTCTTATTCTTGTGTTCCCTAGTGAGTATCACAGGGATCTCCATAGAGTTGTCATTTACTTAATATTTGATGAATAAAAAGAATGAAGAAATGATGGCTCTCCACTACTGTGATCACCATGACAAAATATATTCATGGCTTTGATTACTATGGCAACAGTGCAGGACAAGATGAAACAACTAAAGGAAAAGGTTGAAAAGGTAGAAGGAATGAGTGGCAGTGATTCATTCACTGTAGGTTTTGAGAGTGAGAGAACAGAAACTACAACGAATTTGGTTTGAAAGCCTAGATAGATGGTGTTATTTCTTATTGCTTTATTTCTATTACTACAGGTTAGCTTTACCTATTTGGGGGCTTTAAATATACAGAAGAATTAAGCAAACACACTTTCAAACCTTTTGTGTCAGGCTTCTTTTATTCAACACAATATTTTAGAAATACATTTTTGTTATTTTCTTGCTTTTACATTATTTAGGTTTAATTTGTTCTCTTTCACTAAATGAAGTGAAATCATATCATTAATTTAAAATCTTTCTCTTTTACCATGCTAATACTTAAATGTATACAATTTCCTTTTATCAGGGCTTTTAAATTCATTATTCATTTTGGTTTTCTTTGTGGCTTTTACTTTGACTCATGAGTAAATTATTAACATAGAGTTTAGCTTTCAAATATTTAGGGACTTTTTGATATTCTTATTTTTCTATTTTAATTCCATTTGTGCAGACACTATACTACTTTAACCCTTTGGAATTACTGAGAGTTGCTTGATAACTCAGGCTTTTGTCATCTTAGTGAGTGTTTTATGTGCACTTGATAAATATGTGTATTCTATAGTTATTATGTGTATTGTTCTATAAATGTCAAATGTGATTTGTCTTATTGATGGTCTTATTCAGCTATTCTGTATCTTTACAGAATTTTGTCTATTTGCCCTATAGCTATTGAGAGAGGAGCCTTACAATTTTAAGTATGCTTGAAGATTTGCCTACAACTCCATTTATTCTATTTCTTTTGCTGCATTTTGAAACTCTTTTATTAGGAACATAACCTTATTGTCCTGATGGATTGACCCTCTCATCACCGTTAAAATATTCCTCTTTATCAGTATGACTTTCTAGCCAAACTCTCACCAAGCTCACCAAAATAGAGTTATATTATGACTATATTATTATAGTCATGCCAGATTTCCTATTTTTACAATTCATATTGTATGTCTTCTTTTCCTCAACTTTTACTTTCACCTCTATCTATGTCTGTATTTAAAGTGCATTTCTTGAACGGAGCATATATTTGTGTCATTTGTTTAATCCTTTCTGGTAATCTTTGTCTTGTAATGGCACTGATTTGCTCATTTACATATAATGCAATCATCAACATAGTTGAGTTTAAGTATAGCACTTTACTATCAACATTTTCTATTTATCCCATTTTTCCTCCAGTTTCTACTTTCTTGTTGTGGTAAGCTAAATAACTCCCCCCAAAATATGTTCACTTCTTCATCAACATAACCTGTGAATATTACCTCATATGGCAAAGGGGACTTTGCAAATGTGAGTGAGTTCAGGTTATTGATGTGAGAATATTGCTACAGATTATCAAGGTAAACCTGATGCAATCACAGTGTCCTTATGAAATGTAAGCAAGAAGAGTCACAGTCAGATGAAGAAGGCTGTGTGAGGACAGAAGCTGGGCTGGAGAGATGTGTCCAGGAGCCCAGGGATTCTGCAGCCACAAGAAGCTGGAGGAGTGAAGAAATCCAGAGGAAAACAACACTGCTAATACAATTTAAAAAACTCCTTAATATCTTATTTTGGACCTCTGACCTCCAGAACTATAAGAGAGTAAGTTTGTGTTATTTGAAGCCACTAATCTGTGGTAATTTGTTACAAGAAGCAAATACACTTCCCTTCATTTTTGGTTTATTGAGCATTTTTAGTAGTATTCCAATTAAATTAATTCTTGACTTTTCAGTTGTACTTGTACTTTTAAGAATTTTTCTAAACATTAATATGGTTTTATTTAACTTACTATAGACTGCTTAGAGCTAACCACTTCATTTAAATATAAGAAAATTATAACTAATTCATGTCCTGTTTTGGTTATCATATATTTTATATTTACGTATGTTATGCAACTCACAGTTTTAAAATTTTTGCTTTAAATTGTTAGCTGTGTTTTTTAAAGTTAAGACTATATATAAAATAACTTGTTTTGTTTCCAGCATGTATGTCATTTCATGTTTTCTTCATTTATTCTGATCCAAATCCTATTAGATATCATTTTCCTTCTGTTTGAAAAATTTACTTTCATATATATATTTTTTTCAATTTATTTATTCATTTATCTATTTTGGCTGTGTTGGGTCTTTGTTGCTGCACACAGGCTTTCTCTAGTTGTGGTGAACGGGGGCTACTCTTCATTGCAGTGCATGGGCTTCTCATTGTGGTGGCTTCTCTTGTTGCAGAGCATAAGCTCTAGGTGCACAAGCTTCAGTAGTTGTGGCACACCCCGACCAGGGCTTGAACCCGTGTCCCCTGCATTGGTAGGTGGATTCTTAACTACAGCACCACCAGGGAAGCCCTATATATATATTTAGATTTATAGATTTTAATACATATAACAGATACTGCCAGTTTTGGTTTTTCTAAAATGTTTATTTTACCTTTCTTTTTATAAACACATGTTCACAGGATAAAGAATTTTAGAATGACAATTTTTTCTCTTTCTGCTATTTAACATTTCACTACATTACTTTCTGGCTTCCACTATTTCTGAATAGCATGTACATGAATTCTATTCATACTAGTGTTCCCTTAAATGTAATGTACACTTTTTTCTCTGATGGCTTTTAAGACATTTTTCTGCATGGTTGATTTACAGAAGTTTGGCTATGATGTGGCTAGTGAAGTCCTCTTTTTCTTACTTAGTGTTTACTGAACTTCTAGGATTTTTAGGTTGATGTTTTCATCAAATTTAAAAATTGAAATATTCAGCCATTATTTCTTCAATTATTTATTTTCCGTCCTCATTCTCTCACTCTCTGGCTTCTGGGATTAAAATTAAAGCTATGAAATTATTTTATTTCCCTGACACTTTAGAAGGCAAAAAATTCTTAGAAAATGGTTATATAGACAGGCGATATTTGATTGCCTGAATTAATATTCAAGTAAGTTCTCACTGTAAATAGCTATTTCCCTGACATTTTAGAAGGCAAAAAATTCTTAGAAAATGGTTATATAGACAGGTGATATTTGATTGCCTGAATTAATATTCAAGTAAGTTCTCACTGTAAATAGCTGTACATTTTTACAGTAATTTTTTTCAACAAAGATAAACAATATTTAAGAATAACTGAACATTTACTCTTTTTTGGTTATGTTTTTGATGGTGGTATTTGCTAGAGGAAGTTATTTTTGTCTCTCTTTCTTGACCTTGCTTGTCTCCAGTAAGAAATTAGATTGAAAGTGCTATGAACATTTATTCTAATATAATAACTATGTTAGGTAATATACATAAAAGACAATATCCAATTAGCAGTAACATAAGGATCACAAACTAGTGCAATGAATGTAAAATACTGAACCCTTGGGAGCATTTTTTAAATGCTAAATTTTGCCTAATTCCCTTTTTATTTTAAAAAGAATGGTTAAAATATTTTAATGTTTATTTTGGTTAACGCTAAAGCATGCAACTCAAACTGTATAATATTCACCCTCATGATATTGTCCCCATGGCACCCAACATGTTCAAATCAAACATACCATCATCTACCCATGTAAATAATTTCATTTATTTATTCATTTCCACAAATCTATCAAAGAGCTAAGCAGTGTGATATGGAAAGAAGGTCAAGAAGACATACATTTTATTGTTTTTATAGCACAGTGAAAAGACACAAAACCATAAAAAAATCATTGTCATTGGAAACCACTGAAATTACATTATTCTAGTCTCAATTTAACCATCATTCAGTGGCTTCTTATAGATGACATGAAAAAACTCAAAATTTTTAGTGTGGGACATAAATAACATTTCTATAGTTACCTTTGCAATCTCATCTACTGTGTCTGGTGGTCTTTGTAACTACTGAACCTTTCAAATATTGTAAGTTTTCCTACTCAGTTTTGGACCTCTTCCCAAGGTGACAGGAACTTTTCCTCCCTTAATTTTCATTTGGCCAACTAATTCTACCATAGTGTAGTGAATGCTGAGATGTGTCCACCAGATGTCCCTATAGGAGAGAAAGATGCATTCCCTCAAGTCACTGGGAGTCCTTCCATCATGAAGCCTCCTCTGCCAGCCCTGCAGCCTCAGCAGATTTGTCGAGCCTCACCCAGTGTGGTGCTTCCTTACAGGATGGCCTGCACCTCATGGCTAGACTGGGCAGCTCCTTTACTTCAGTGAAGGGCTTCTCTTTACAACTCTCTACCTGTTAAGGGCTCATTAGGGAAGCATCACACATCATTTTATTCTTAAGTCCCTTCTACAGGTGTTCATTCTAAGAATATTCCCAAATAAACTTCCTGATACTAATCTTCATCTAAAAATTGGCTCCCTGGAGAGCACAAATTGTGAAACATCATGTCACAAAATACCCTGTTATTTGTCCTTGACTTATTTTTCTTTATTTTTGTAAATCTATGTGTTTTTGAACCTCAAAGCATTTTATATATCTAGTATTTTTTTCAATAATTCTTACTTTATTTTCATTTGTGCCATATAAACACTTTGTAATCTATGAGATGAGGCTGGGGGGAATATAATATATATTTTTTAGGAAAAATATGAGTCTGAAACTCCCTAGTTGTGTTTGACATTGTGCAAATGAACTTAAGAGAAATCTTCACCACAGTCCAAGTGACGTGTGATTTTAAAATGTTGGCTATTTAGATAGGCAGGCCTTGGAATTTTCTTGATATGTCATGATTAGAGAGTGAAATAAGGTGCTAGCATAAGAATAAGTAAAATGGGAGATATTATACAGTTAAAAGCAAAATAATTGGAAAACAGCCTAAAAAATAAGCAATGATTATCTCAGACTCCTTACTTGTCTAGTGAAGAAATACCATAATTAATTGTAGTTCATCTGCATCTGGCTTATCCTTCTGCAAACTCTAAGCAAAAATGCATTCTCTTTCAGATGAAAATACAAAAGAATGATTGAGTATAATTGTAGAACTAGTGCATGCCCTGCCAGCATTAGCCCCATCTGAAAGTGCCCCAGCTATTTCTGAGATTTCCCAAGTCCGTTGTCACTTGTTCACTATAGAGAAAGCTCTGCAGTTCCTTTTTTCTTATTGTCTGCTTTCCTCCTCTGATGTTTAGGCTACTCATGAGAGTCCCATTCTCCCAGTCATGGGAGTATATGCTGCTAAATACTGTCCATGCATGAGTTGGCCTATGGAAGTCACTCTTCTCTTTATGTCAAATGTCCTTGAAGTCCACTAGCAAAGATAAAAATCAGACAACACTCCAAACCTAAACTACCCTCTCAAGCTTGAAATTATTTATTTGTAGTGCCCCTAAATGCTGGTTATTTGCCCCATTTTATGCTACAAATATGGTTGAATCCTGCTTAGCCTCCATGCAGTCATGGGCAGCCAAACTGCAACTGAGACCCCCTAAGGCAAACTATACCAATTACCACACATTGGACTTTCTTCAACCCTGGACCTGAGGGCCCATCTTATTTCCTGTTCCAATGCAACGCATGGAACAGATTGCTTTCTTTAAGATGAAATCCACTCCCATCAACAAGCTGAAGTTTAACCAATGGCCCCACTAAGCAATCATAAACTGGTCAGATGTAACACATTGCCTTTTTCATGCTGTTATGTAACTTTGGTGTAGATTGGAGTGTGGATGAGGAATGATTGGTTCAATTGTACCAATCCTACTTTTTCATGAAGTCTGTATATATGACATTGAGTTGCCAATGAATCTGAGAACCTACTTGATCTGGCTTTTAGTTTTGTACAAGAATAACTGAAATTTTACATTCAGTGTATGGTGCATGGTAACCAATGTATTAGAGTTAATAAAAAATTGGGACTTAAGGGAATATACCTTTCTATCCAGATACATTATTTAACAAATGGTGAACTAATAACACACATAAATAATGAAATAAGACTCAAATGTTTGAATTGAAAACAATGACAAAACCAGCTAAAAGTCAAATTTTCATGATCGCTGAATGCTGGTATTTCTAAAATATGTCAGTGATAAAAAATTCTTTCCCTCCAGAATCCTGTGTCAGTCTCACTTTTAAACAATTACTGTAGTTACTGTTGATGAAACCATGGGTTAAATTCATTTCACCTTCCTTCACCAATCAAGGTCGCTTTATAATTTGCATGTCTTCCAAGTGGCACATAGTCTAAACAATAAGATGTTTGCCAGAATTGTTTTCTAGGAACTTGGAGTCAGCTGTGTGTAGTTGGAGCTGAGCTGGTTAAGACTGGATAGGACCACTGGCCCTCCAACTGGGCATGAGCAAATGCTCAATCCTTGACCTTTTGAATGTGCAGAGTCTGGTAGCCTAGTTATATCTGCACAGAAACAAAATTACCCTACCTTTTCCCAATCACCTGGCCCTACACTCCCCCTGCTTCAGACCGTCCAGTTTCTTTATTCATTATCCCCTAAATACCATGAGTCCCTCACCTTGAGGTAGGCAGGTTTGAAATTTATTTCCTTGTATGGCTCCCTTGTGAATAAAACCACCCTTTGCTGCACACCACAATGTCTCAGCATTTTAGTTTGCTGTGCTTGGGGCAAAATCAACCTGGTTCAGTAACATTGAGTTTTACTAATGGTACACAACTTCGAAATGGCAATTTTTTAAATTATTTATCCATTAAAGTTTGTGTTCTACATAGAAGTTAATATGGTGACCTCTCCTTATACTGACGGCTCCCCATTAACGCAGGCTAAGCAACAGTCTTTGCTCACAATAGATTCTTAAGTCTTCCAAATCTTTAAAGTTCATTTAGGATATGTTTCATGGCTCTAGCACCTGTGGGTAATTTACATGTAATTTAAATACTAGATGCAATTAGCAATGAGAACAGAGTGATTGTAAATACTGGTACAAAGCAAAATAACTAGAATTATACCAATTGTTACAGTGTACAAAATCACTTGGCATATTTAATTTGTGTTTTACATTTTCTGACTAGGGAGATATTTGAATCCTGCTAAAACCTCTCTTGTAGAAACAAAGTAATGGACAGTATTGTAATTTATGGAATTTGTTGGAAAATTTTAGTGTATGAGACCTTTACAAATGTATCCTTGTGCTTAATAGTTTTTCTTAATATTTGTATATGTGATTCTCCATGGAAAATAAAATCTTAAAATTAAAAATTAATAAGAGAGTTATTCAATCAACTAGGAAAGAAGAAATGTAGATAACTCTGTCTATATCATGTATAGCACAAGAAAATGAATAAAAAATCAATTTTGACAAAGTCATTTTCACATTTGCAGAAGTTAAAACTTAACAGCAATAGTAAATGTATTATTCATTACTATGACAGACCAAAATGTAAGTATAATTGTTTCCCACTGTTTAAAAATGCACTAATGTATTAAAAGAATCTTTTTTTCATTTTTGTATTATGATATTTCCTTGTATTTTTCTATTTTAAATCACTTTATTATATATATGAAGTTCAGTGCAATCAAATATTCACCATCTGTATTTTTTTTCTTTAGTATCTTGTGTTTCCTTCCATAATTACTGAAGATAATTTGGTCACATGAAATAAAATTGTTAAAGTCATTAGTAGAGATGTTTTAGAACTCTGCCTACCCTGTAACTGTCTGAATCTCATCTGGCAGGAAATACAGACTCTTCTTGCATGTATCCAAGTAAAGTAGTTTAGCTCAAGAAAGGTTCTCCATTGTTCTTCCATTCACAGTTGTGACTCTGTTATAAAATGTTTCCAGAGACAACAAAAAATTTCCTGCAGGAGATTTCAAATCTGTACGTGTGCCATTGCACTGAACATAAAATTATTCAGTGAGTTGATTACTTGATGCTATAGGAGAAAATCAAGTCTGATACATTGTTTGTAGAAATGCAAAATAGCACAGTCCTTTTTTGGGGGGGTGCTGGGGAGGGTGGCATTGTGCAAATATTTAGCATAGCTATGTACATATTTGTCCTGATAATCCTTTTCCCAGAAACCTCTTCTAAACATGAACTTGAAGAAATAAAACTGAGCACATGTACAATACAATATGATTTATTGTGGTATTATTTCTGGCAGTAAAAGACAGGGAAAAATGGATATTCATATTACATACATATAACTAGTCCTATGCAGTCATAAAAACAAACAGGGAAGTTAGGTATTAGCTAATGTGAAGTGATTCCCAGGTTACATAATTAAATGCAAATTGACAAACATAGTAGCCTTAATCTTGTGTAAGAAGGGGGAAAAATATAGATATATATTTTATATGTTCATTTGGTACTCTATATGATAGAGTACAGTATAATATAATACAATATAATATATATGTATATAAAATACTGAATAAATAAACCAGAAATTCATTTTGCTAGTATCTCCAGGAAATGGGATGTTTGAAGAGGGTAAGGAGTACAGAAATGCAAGTGAGATTATTCTTAATAAATATATATATTTTTACAAATTTTGATTTTTAATTATGTTAGTGTATGGCACATTGAATAAAATTGAACAAACTCGAAAAAGCAATCCCTAAAACTGAAAACAAACTAATTCAACCAGCTGTGTATGAAATTTGTAATCTATTTTTATATAAAATTACATATTTTAAATGATTTTAAATAATATTTTCACTCTACATCCTTAGTGAGAGACACCCTAAAACCAAAAGAAATACAAATAAATATTCAATGTAATTCAATAACTGTGCACTCTACAGTTCCTAATATTTCCATAATTTGTTTTTGTTTTATATGAGGTTTGGACTGGTTTTATCTTGTTCACTTTTCAGGTTTAATTCTATGTACATTTCTAACTACCTTTCTTTTTTTAACATATTTATAAGAGTATAATTGCTTTACAATGCTGTGTTAGTTTCTGCTGTATAACAAAGTGAGTCAACTATACATACACAATTATCCCCATATCCCCTCCCTTTTGTGTCTCCCTCCCACCCTCCCTATCCCACCACTCTAGGTGGTCACAAAGCACAGAGCTGGTCTCCCCATGCTATGCGGCTGCTTCCCACTATCTATTTTACATCTGGCATTGTATATTTGTCAATGCTACTCTCTCACTTTGTCCCAGCTTACCCTTCCCTGCCCCCTGTATCCTCAAGTCCGTTTTCTAAATCTGCATCTTTTTTCCTGTCCTGCCCCTAGGTTCTTCAGAACCATTTTTTATTTAGATGGTAAAAGGGAGTGTTTCTTTAGGTTCTCTTTCATCATCAGTGTATAGGGATGCAAGAGATTTCTGTGCATTAATTTTGTATCCTGCTACTTTACCAAATTCATTGATTAGTTCTAGGAGTTTTCTAGTAGCATTTTAAGGATTCTCTATGTCCATAAGGACTCTCATGATATAGTATCATGGCATCTTCAAACAGTGAAAGTTTTACTTCTTCGTTTCCAATTTGGATTCCTTTTATTTCTTTTTCTTCTCTGATTGATGTGGCTAAAACTTCAAAAACTATGTTGAATAATACTGGTTAGAGTGGGCAACCTTATCTTATCCCTGATCTTAGTGGAAATTGTTTCAGTTTTTCACCTTTGAGAACGATGTTGGCTGCTGGTTTGTCGTATATGGCCTTTATTATATTGAGGTAAGTTCCCTCTATGCCTATTTTCTGGAGGGTTTTTATTATAAATAGGTGTTGAATTTTCTCGAAAGCTTTTTTTGCATCTATTGAGAGTATCATATGGTTTTTATCCTTCAGTTTGTTAATATGATGTATCACATTGATTGATTTGGGTATATTGAAGAATCCTTGCCTTCCTGGGGTAAACACCACTTGATCGTGGTGTATGATTCTTTAATATGTTGTTGGATTCTGTCTGCTAGTATTTTGTTGAGGATTTTTTTGCATCTATGTTCATCAGTGATGTTGGTCTGTAGTTTTCTTTTTTTGTGACATATTTGTGTGGTTTTGGTATCAGGGTATGGTGGTCTCATAGATTGAGTTTAGGAGTGTTCCTCCTTCTGTCATATTATGCAAGAGTTTGAAAAGGATAGATGTTAGCTCTTCTCTAAATGTTTGATAGAATTCTCCTGTGAAGCCATCTGGTCCTGGACTTTTGTTTGTTGGAAGATTTGTAATCACGGTTTCAATTTCAGTGCTTGTGATTGGTCTGTTTATATTTTTTATTTCTTCCTGGCTCAGTCTCAGAAGATTGTGCTTTTCTAAGAATTTGTCCATTTCTTCCATGTTGTCCATTTTATTGGCATATAGTTGCCTGTAGTAATCACTCATGATCCTTTGTATTTCTTCAGTGTCAGTTGTTACTTCTCCTTTTTCATTTCTAATTCTATTAATTTGTCTTCTCCCTTTTTTTCTTGATGAGTCTGGCTAATGGTTATCAATTTTGTTTACCCTCTCAAAGAACCAGATTTTAGTTTTATTAATCTTTGCTATTGCTTTCTTCATTTCTTTTCATTTATTATGGATCTAATTTTTATGATTTGTTTCCTTCTGCTAATTTTTTTTATTATTATTCTTTCTCTAATTGCTTTAGGTATAAGGTTAGTTTTTTTATTTGAGATGTTTCTTGTTTCCTGAGGTAAGATTATATTGCTATAAATTTCCCTCTTAGAACTGCTTTTGCTGCATCCCATAGGTTTTGGGTCTTCATGTTTTCACTGTCATTTGTTTCTAGGTACTTTATTATTTCCTCGTTGATATCTTCAGTGATCCCTTGTTTATTTAGTAGTGTATTTTTTAGCCTCCATGTCTTTGTATTTTTTATAGTTTTTTTTTCCCTGTAATTCATATCTACTTTCATAGTATTGTGGTCAGAAAAGATACTTGATATGATTTCAATTTTCTTAAATTTACTGAGGCTTGATTTGTGACTCAAGATATGATCTATGCTGGAAAGTGTTCCATGAGCACTTGAGAAAAATGTGTATTCTGTTGTTTTTGGATGGAATGTCCTAGAAATATCAATTAAGTCCATCTTGTTTAATGTATCATTTAAAGCTTGGGTTTCCTTATTTATTTTCATTTTGGATGATCTGTCCATTGGTGAAAGTGGGGTGCTAAAGTCCCCTACCATGAATGTGTTACTGTCAATTTCCCCTTTTATGGTTGTTAGCATTTGCCTTATGTATTGAGGTGCTCCTAGGTTGGGTGCATAAATATTTACAATTGTTATTTCTTCTTCTTGGATTGATCACTTGATCATTATGTAGTGTCCCACTTTGTCTCTTCTAATAGTCTTTATTTTAAAGTCTATTTTGTCTGATATGAGTATTGGTACTCCAGCTTTCTTTTGATTTCCATTTGCATGAAATATCTTTTTCCACCCCCTCACTTTCAGTCTGTATGTGTCCCTAGGTCTCAAGTGACTCTCTTGTAGGCCTTGTTTTTGTATCCATTCAGCCAGTCTATATCTTTTGGTTGAAGCATTTAATCCATTTACATTTAAGGTAATTATCGATATGTATGTTCCTATTACCATTTTCTTAATTGTTTCAGCTTTGTTATCATACGTCTTTTTCTCTTCTTTTGTTTCCCACCTAGAGAAGTTTATTTAGCATTTGTTGTGAAGCTGGTTTGGTGGTGCTGAATTCTATTAGCTTTTGCTTGTCTGTAGAGATTTTAATTTCTGCATCAAATCTGAATGAGATCCTTGCTGGGTAGAGTAATCTTGGTTTTTCTCTCTCATCACTTTAAATATGTCTTGCCACTCCCTTCTGGCTTTCAGAGTTTCTTTTGAAAGATCAGCTGTTAACCTTATGGGGATTCCCTTGTATGTTATTTGTTGATTTTCCTTTGCTGCTTTTAATTTTTTTCTTTGTATTTAATTTTTGATAGTTTGATTAATATGTGTCTTGGTGTGTTTCTCCTTGATTTATTCTGTATGGGACTCTCTGCACTTCCTGGACTTGATTGACTATTTCCTTTCTCGTATTGGGGACGTTTTCAGCTGTAATCTCTTCATATATTTTCTCAGTCCCTTTCTTTTTCTCTTCTTCTTCTGGGACCCCTATAATTCGAATGTTGGTGTATTTAATGTTGTCCCAGAGGTATCTGAGACTCTCCACAATTCTTTTCATTCTTTTTTCTTTATTCTGCCCTGTGGTAGTTATTGCCACTATTTTATCTTCTAGGTCACTTATCCATTCTTCTACCTCAGTTATTCTGCTATTGATTCTTTCTAAAGATTTTTTTTAATTTCATTTATTGTGTTGTTCATCATTGTTCCTTTGCTCTTTAGTTCTTCTAGATCCTTGTTAAAAAGTTTCTTGTATTTTCTCCATTGTATTTCTGAGATTTTGGATCATCTTTACTATCATTACTCTGAATTCTTTTTCAGGTAGATTACCTATTTCCTCTTCATTTGTTTAGTGTAGTGTGTTTTTACTTTGCTCCTTCATCTGCTGCACATCTCTCTGTCTTCTCATTTTGCTTAACTTACAGTGTTGGGGTCTCCTTTTCTTAGGCTGCATGTTCTTAGGTCCCATTGCTTTTGGTTTCTGCCCCCAGTGGCTAATATTGTTTCAGTGTGTTTTGTTGGCTTCCTCGGGGAGGGGACTGGTGTCTGTGTTCTGGTGGATGAGGCTGGATCTTGTCTTTCTGGTGGGAAGGACCACATCTGGTGGTGTGGTTTGGTGTGTCTGTGAACTTAGTATGATTTTAGGCAGGCTGTCTGCTAATGGGTGGAGTTGTATTCCTGTCTTGCTAGTTTTTTGGCATGGGGTGTAGAACACTGGAGCTTGCTCATCTTTGAGTGGAGCTGGGTCTCAGCATTGAGACAGAGATCTCTGAGAGATCTCTCACCGATTGATATTACATGGGGCTTGGAGGTCTCTGGTGGTCCAATGTCCTGAACTTGGCTCTCCCACCTCAGAGGCTCAGGCCTGACATACATCCGGAGCCCCAAGACCCTGTCAGCCACCTGGCCAGGTACGTGGAGAGTTTCTTGCTTTTTGGGAAGTCTGAGGTTTTCTTCCAGCATTCAGTAGGTGTTCTGTAGGAGTTGTTCCACATTTAGATGTATTTCTCATGTATTTGTGGTGAGGAATGTATCTCCATGTCTTACTCCCTGCCATCTTGAAGGTCTTTACTACTCCTCTTTTTAAAACTATTTCTCCAGTTTCTTTGATGCTTTTTCTCTTTCTAAATAGGCATGCTATTTGAGGCTTTGATTTTATTCATTTTCTCCTGTATTTTTGTTTACTTTATTAATAGGTTATTCTATTTTAATGTATTCAACTATCACCTCTAAATTAAGATGGCTAATGTCTCCAGCTTTTCCTCTCATTGATTACTCACTTCTATATTCTATGAATCCAGAACACAGTCTTTAGATGGGAGTTTTAACTTTGCCCATCATCAGTTGCCTCTGCAACTGTGGTGTTGTTTTCACTGATGTCCATGTTCTTCCAGTATCCCAATTGGAAACCAATTGGTTCTCTCCAATCTTAACCCTCAAGCGGACCAACAAATGTTCATTCACCACTAGTACCACTGCTACTACTATTGCCTTAAATATATCCCTCTCAGTCTGATTTTCAACAACTTCTGTAAAATTTCTTTATGATAACTATTTAATTATATTTTCCATCATTAATCATTACAAATATTTTCTTGAGTTCAAACTGTCTCCTGCACTATAAATACATGTTCTTATCTCTTTAGCTTCTCCTGTGCTCTGCATTCCTTTCAAAAAAATGTATTTTAATCTTTTCTACCTCTCCTCAGTTATTTTCTTTCAAATACATTCTTTTGTGACTAACCCAGCCCATGGTAAAAATGTCTTTTTTTTTCCCCGTTATATACATTACAACCATCCATTTTGTGTCATCTTGTTTCTTCATAGTTTCATCTCTGCTCAGCTTAAGTTGCTTTAACCAAGTATGCTAGATCTGCTTCATCTAAGTGATTAGATGCCAGGCTATTGCTTTTCTCTAGCAACTAACACAATCATGGGATGATAAAAGTAGTTTGATAGCTAAGTTTAAATTTATGGCTTCATCCTAACTACCCTAAGACCAAAACCTGAGAATGGAGAAGATTTAGTCTCAATTAGGCATTAAATTCAAGCATTTTGTTGTGCTTTCTCAATAATAACTACTCTAGAACCATTGTCATTCTAGAATTTTATCATTTCTGCACAAAATTTTCCATTCTCTGAAAATTTTAAAGCAGTTCTATTTTTCCCAAATTTCTTGTTTGTTTTATTTTTTTAATTGGGACATATAATACTGTTTCATTTCACCAGGAATTTGGATAAGAATTTATAATGTTTAAATCAAAATATTTAACCTTACTATTTTGGATTTTAGTAAGAATTTTCAGCAAGTTTAACTTGCTTAACTTTTGTTAGAGATTTTTTTGTTTTGTTTTGTTTATAGGATAGAGGGCACCAAAAGTGAATTTGACACTAAAAACAATTACATTGCCTGGCAATTTAATGGAAGAAAGAATAAATCGTTTATTCCCCTAACCTCAAGGAATTTACAATCTGGAAGGAGAAAGAAACACATATGTTATTACATACACTTTAAAACAAATATGTATGTGTTTCAGAACCAACACGAATTTTATTTATTTTTATTTTTTTTAATTTATGCGCTATACAGCATCTCAATCCAAAAAAAGATTTGATATTTCTTACAATGAAAGAAAAGTAGTAGGAAGGAATATATGATGAAAGAACCAACTGGACATGAAGCATATTAAAAATCCCAGTGCCATTTTCTGAGATATGTGGCAATTTATTAAAATCAAAAATTAACATCATTTTCATAACACACACTGTTAAGTATACAGTCAAGAAAATTAAAGCACCTATTTTGAGTAGTAATTAGTGTCCTCTGAAACCTGAAACTCAAATATGGACTTGGGAACATATAGATTATTTGAGAAATGATTCCAGGAAGCAGGAAAATGACAGAAAAGAGGAAAATATAATGTAAAGATAAATCACTGAGATTGCTGCGGTAGTCAATGGCGTCATCATACCACCAAGACCTCTGACAAGCTTATCGGTTGCTTCTTGAAGTTCTCTACCTAGAGACGGGATGCTGGGGCATCTACCCACCAGCTCCTATCCCTGTTCTTTGAGATGTTAAATTCCCTGCCCTTCTGGGCTTTACTTTTGCACAAACCAACTGAGTAACTATGTCTTCAGGGGAAACTCTAAGGCAGAAAAGGAAAAAAAATGCATAATATGCTGTTGAACAGAAGGCTGTCAGCATGAATCCAACCTTCAAGGAACTGTATACCACAGCTAGAACTGAAATCAGAGCTGGGCCAAGGCACTGTGAACAAGAAGCCAAGAGCCTGCAGGTCAGTCCACCCCTTTCAGGGCTCATGTCTGTCTGTACTCTTTATGTCTACATTGTTACTTAACTTTTTGAAGTAGTAGTTCACTGATTTCTTTTTAAATGTTAGGAGATTTAATGAGATTACATAGAGTCTCTGCTGCTGAAAAAGGCCTGGAGCCTATAACTGAGGTCTATCAACTCACTGTTTCAAATTCATTCAGCATTTCAAGCGGTCCAGATTTCCAGTGGGATGAAACAGATCTTTCTTTATAATCAATAGGATATATTGTTACCTTGCTCTCATCAAGCCATGGTTGAGAAATACTATTTGCACAATGATTGTCAGGCTTGGAATCACCAGAAATGCCCAAGTGAGCACCCTGGGTTCCAGCATACTTCTCTCAGACCCTATTACGTAGCAGCAACTCTGGTTCTACATGGATATCAGGGTTGATTATGACCATTATCAAGCTAAGGCTTTATTGAACTCAATTAATTATTATTATTATCATTTGCTTACTATTCCATTATCAGGATAAGAACAAATTACCCAGATAGATGTTGTAACTTCAGACTCAGTGGAAAATTTTTTAATCACCTTTTTCTGTATTTTCTTTCCTGGAAGATAATTCAACAGAAGTCAAAGCTGTGAGAAAGAAAGCAAAAATATGTGTACAAATTAACCACTGGAATGGTATTGAAAATGGTCACGTTGATTTGACTTCCACTTCTTCATCCCTAGTGCCATGTAATCTTACCTTGAGATTCACAAAAGCATATGTAGGAAATTACAAAGCTTTGTAATTTGTTGGTTTGTAGGAAATTCACTGTTTATAACAGGCAACGTTCAAAACAGAAAGTATTTTCTGAGAAAGAACAGCACATGGCTCTCTGTCTGGGGGAATCTATTACCTTGGAGGCTATGGTATTGTGTCCACTGAGCTTGGGAGTTAGACTCAGACTGCTAAAGTGTAAGCGGAGAGGTATTTTTTTCAAGCAGAATAGCAAATTTGAGCAAAAAGTCCTGCCCAGTTGGCACATTTGACTTTGATCTATAAGTTAATGTATCAGTTAATTTCCATGAATTAGTCCCAAGAGGTAAGGGACCAAAATAGTGGTTGGGCATTTGAAATTTGATCAGTTAGTATTTCACAGGAAGTTACTGGAATGCGTCTTATCCAGACAAATTTGCATTCATAGGAGACATACCATGGCTTTTAAGCCTCACAGATGAGGGTATGAGCAATAGAGATGAAATGTTGTTGGCCCCATAAGCAAAAAGAGTCTATATCAATGTCAAATAAAGGTTAATTTTTAAATGAATTTTTTTAAACAGACTCAAGAAGCTAGTTTATCATATCAGTTCTGCCACCTGGGAGATAACTACTTACTTTATGTAACTGAATAACTTTCTAGAGACTTGAAATAGCAAAAGCCACAGGTGCAATTAACCTGACACTGTTCCTGTGAAATAAGATCACTAAGAAACACAAGGCACAGAAACAGCCTAGGATCACAGTGTAAAAGTACCACAAAGGTCTTCAGGATGTTTGGCTAAAAGACTAATTAAAATAATATATTTTGTACATTTATTATCTTGTCAAATGCAAGCATGAAAATACCCCACACTTCTGATTCTTAACTGTCTTTCTTTACAGAGTGTATCCTTGTTTTAACATATTAAAAATTCTCATTTGTCTATCCAAACTTATTCATATGAAAATGTGTTTCATTAAAGCCAAAATATAGCATTTGGACACAAAATCACGCCAACGCATATCATTAACCTGCCCTCATTGACGTAAATGTATATGCATTTGGCTTCTAGACAATGCTGGCTATGCAATTTGCAGGCCTCGTGCTAAATGAAAATCCTAGACCCAAGCTGGGAGAGAGGAAGTTAACACCCACATTCCAAGAGTCTACTGTCCCAACCCATGATGGACAGCTGACCTCAAGACATTGCAACCTCCCTGCCTGAAGCTCTCAGTACTTGGATCGTGAATGGGTGAGAGATCAATGCACCACGGCCCTGTCAGTCCAGGATGGGATGGCCGTTGCCTAGACCTGCCCAGAGATGCCATTGACTACACACATGACCCTCAACCCCTCCAGGAGATCAAGTCCCCACAGAGGGGCAGAGGGTGAGATCAGACTGTGTCCATTCCCACCTCATGCTTCCAGACTTCCTGGTCACTGCTCCAGGTGGATGACAGTAGTGGTCATGAAGCAGGGGCAGTAAGGGGGCAGTGAGATTTGGGACTGCACGTGAGCTGAGACTCTGAGTCCCTACCCCATTCTCCACTGTTCTATAGGATTTAAGATGCAAATGCATGGGATTGACATATATACACTAATATGTATTAAATGGATAACTAATAAGAACCTGCTGTATTTTAAAAAAACCCACAAATTCAAAGATAAATCATTAAAATTTCAAGTCAACAGTCACAGAACATTCAAACCCTAAGCATGGGGCCCTCTCAGCCTGGGCCCCTGTGCGACTGCATTGGCAGCAACCTATGAAGCTTATCTTGCCTCTCGATGTACATCCTCCATTGCCTTGGAAAAGTGAAAACACTCTCCTCAGAAATAATCTCCAGAGCATGGAGATCATGATTCAATTATGAATGTTTGGGAGATGTTTTAGTACAGGCTTAATTACACAATTGTTCCTATTCTCAATAATACCACCATAGTCCGAGGCTTTGGGGCACCACTATTAATGTAAACCAACAAATAAAGTGGCACCTTTTCTTCTTCTGTACATACTAAGATCATACTGTTGCATTTGTCAAAACCAACTGCAGGGTTGGAATAACATTATATAAATCACTCTAAACCTTTTTTAGTGCCTCCAAACCATTCATAATGCAGCACAACTTTGTGAAATCCTGGTGAGACTGAATACATAAAAGATTTGCTTCTACTTTATTCCTCCACTGTCATAATCCATCCTTTGATTTGGGGGCTTACTCTCCTCTGAGCTCAGACTTTCTATTTTGAAACATTTCTGACCAACAGGAAAGTACTTCAGTGAATTCAAGTGAATTATTCTTCTTTATAAATTTTGCTTTCTAACCCTGATTCTGCACTGTAGAACCATACAATAAATTTAATTTATTTTTCTTGTGAAAGCTATTTAAATATTTAACTAGAGTTAAATATCTTAAGATTAACATGTTATATATATATATATATTAGATGACAAAAAAATCAGTTAATTCATCCTACTAATAATTATTGAGTGTCTCCTTTTTGTCAGTATGCAAAGGTAAACATGATATATAAAAAAGGCATTGCTCCTGCTCTCAGAGAGATGGCAATATTGTCATCTTCAGACAATTCTTCAAACAAAACAAGTATAAAAATGGGGAGTGGAGATACTGAGTATTAGGGAAGCATAGGACAAGAGACTCTAATCCACATATACCTGAGTGTCACCAGGTAAAGATGTACAGCTGTGAACAGGGATTGCTGAGAAGGAGTAGAAGGAGGGGTAGAAATATTTTAGGCAGATATAAAGTATATAATAAATTCCAAAGAAAAATGACAATATGATAAACTTAAGGACTAAATTGATAGTTGTAGCTGGGAATAGTGTGCAAAGGAAACAATGGTGAGTCAGAGTCTATAAGATAAACAGAAGCTGGGTCACGTAGACCATTGCCAACTGTGTCAAGTTTAGATTTGACTTGCAGATTGAAGAGATCATTACAGTGTTTTAAAAGTGATGGCTTCATCTTTTGGTTAAAGATAGACCACTCTGGGGCTTCCTTGGTGGCGCAGTTGTTGGGAGTCCGCCTGCCGATACAGGGGAAACGGGTTCGTGCCTCGGTCCGGGAAGATCTCACATGCCGTGGAGCGGCTGGGCCCATGAGCCATGCCCGCTGAGCGTGTGCGTCCGGAGCTCGTGCTCCACAACGGGAGAGGTCACAACAGTGAGAGGCCTGCATACTGCAAAGAAAAAAAAAAAAGATAGACCACTCTGGATGCATTAGGAACCAGTGCCAGAATGAGGGAAAAAATACTCGAAGCCACAAGACAAGTGATGAGTGTGTTGAAGGAAGTTAGGTGAGAGACGGAAGAGCCTGTTCTAAGGAAGTTAGTGGGGAGTGAATAAAGTGGATGGATGTCAAAATTATATTCAAATTTAGGAGGTATAAATTGCAGAGCTTGTTATTTGGACATGGAAAATGAGAGGAGAGAGTTAAAGTTCATACCCCTGTTGTTAATTGGGCAAACTTGTAGATGGTGAAGTCATTTATTACAATAGGAATCAGAAGAGTAGATTTTAAGGAGAAGGCCAGTCAGTTTGGGACAGGTTATGGTGGATGTGACTCATCCAAGTATGAAGTCTAAAAAGCAGCTGTAATATATAGATCAGGGATTCCATGGAGAGAATGACTAGAGAAATGCATGGGAGATATGTATCTATAGGTGGTAATTGAAGGTAGGGACATGGGAGAAGCTGCTCAAGGAGAAAACTAAGGAGAAAGAAGGAGAGCATGAGTCAGAGACTGGAGGAACCACTGATCGTTAAGGGACAGGCTGAGGACATGGTGCTCAAAGAAGCCTAAGAAGGAGCAGCACAAGGAGAATGAAAGTTTTCACCAGAAGTGCCATGCCACAGAGGCCATAGTTCTGGCAAAATTGGGAAGGAATTAGATCCGAGTAGTAAAAGAAAGTATTAACCTTGCATAAGAGACACCTCTACCTGTAACAGGGGAAAAGGTGGTATTTAAATATGAGCTTGCAGGTGATAGTGTAGTTTTGCAAAATTTTGCATAAAGAGTCTATTTTCAGTGCAGAGAAATTATGTTCATTTGCTAAAAGTGAAGCGGGAATGTTTGAATGTGAGCAATAAAGAAGACATGTGTGAGCAATGAGGGAGAGAAATGACTTGCCAAATAAAGGTCACTGAGTGACAGGGTGGCATGGATGAAACTGTCATCACGAATTTACAGTAGCATAAAGTGGGGCTTTTGAGTGAAATTCTCCAAGAAAACTCAGTAGCCTGGCTTGAGAAATAAAGTCTGTCAGGTCCATGAGAATTGAAGTTTTGTCAGCAGAGATATGACCAAAAACCTCAAGTTACAGGAAAAGATGAAGAATCAAATGTTGCAAATTTCCTTGATAATATAGGACTGGAAAATAAAAATAAAGGAGTTATATATACTAGTAATGTATATGTATTTAAAATATACATATTTATTTTATATATAAAATATAAACTTATAATGTATATATGAAGAATATATATATGAAGAATATATATATATATATATATATATATAAAGAATGCTGTGATAAGATTAAGGGATATAGTTTTTATTTCAGAAGTAGAAAAGTTGTGGTGCATAAGGCACAGGGTATATTCATGGTAGTGAACAATTGAAATGAATTGTACAGGGTCACTGGTAATGAAACAATTAGTGTTTAAGGGACAATAAATAATTGCAGAATAAACTACAATCTTTTATCCATTCACCAATAATGTGTGGTAACAGCATGATCTGGTTTCCTTGTTAACAGGACTCCTCTGACTTCTGTGTTGAGAATAGATTGAAAGGGGCAAGCATAGAGCAAGACCAAAAGCCCACCTGAGACTTCAGTCTTAACAGGAACAAAGAATGTTCCAATAACAATAATCATAATAACAGGAGAGAAGTTAGGCACACATGTAGGAAGGTAGAGGGCGCACCAGTTATCTCGGAGAAGTAAATTGTAAGATCAAGAATTGAAAGCATGAATGGGGGAAAGCTGTGTTGTAGGTTAAAGGTAAACAGGCAAGATCTGAAGTGCTGGGGAAGGAACAGAATAGGGAAATAGAGCAGGATTGCTGGACTGATTCAAGGACTCAATTCAGCACAGTGATTGTGAATTTAAAAGGATCTCTTTCAGCATGATTACAAATGTATCTTTCATCACAATAGCTACCAGGGTGTAAGGGATGGGGTTGTCAAAGATATTAATTTAATCAGAGTTTTTATTGCCCTATCTAGATATAAAGCTAGTCTTGGACTACCTATGTAGGCACAGGAAGTGGTATAACGATTGACCATTGATTTTAAACTGGATAAATAGGGAAGTGCAAGGATAAAGGGGGTGGGAATTACAAATGCAGAATCAAGTCATTAGAAGCTATTTAGTGCTAAACTTTCATTGGAGATGCAGTACATGAGAAAGTGATATGAAAAGACAGGAGTCAGTAGGAGAGCGGAATTTTTCAAATGCTATTCTGGGGTACTTGAATAGGTAATGATAAACTCCGAAGGTGGAAAAGTGTAACCATTTGAATGAGTGGCCAAGGCAAGGACGAGGACAAGTTCATTGGAGAAGATGAGCTGCAGCACCTGTGGGGCTAGATTACAAAAGCTGATCTACATGGATATATATATACTTGGAGATATATATATATATATACAAATAACTAAGAACAATGTCTGGAATGGTGTTGGGGAGAATGAGAGTGGAATGGAAGGGTAAGCTATTATTTATATTCATTCGAATATCTTGGAACATCTAGTAGAGTATCTGAATATTATAAAATACCTATTTGTTGAATTGAAAATTTTGTTTTGAATGAAGTACTTTGGTTAAGACAGGCTAATTTCACACATTTTCCAAATCTAAGCAGCAATCTCATTTACTGAGAAAGCTGAAATTCAGATAGCACACTCTGTAAATTTGGGATGCTAATTAGATGTGACTACCTATTGATTGTGAGTCCTACAGTGCAATGAAAGTGCATAATTATAGAAGAGACTGACTTCTATAGCTCTGAATTTCTTTCTGCTTCAAAGACTATAAATTAATTTTGTCTGATTAACTGGGCAACCCATTGATTGAAATACTAGCAACCCAAACTTTCCTTCTAGAGGTCAACTTTGAATTAGCATCAAATGCTACATGTATTTTCTTTCATCAGTGAAACATAAACAACATGGGAAGAAAGAATTCTTGGCCCAAACTTAACAAGTGAATAAAAGTTTTATAAAAGTTTAAGTTACTAGGGAGCATGTTTCAAGATTTCTAACTTAAGCTGAAAACAGCCAATATATCAAATTAAATGTGATACTTTATGTATCATAGATCACAAGATAGTTTAAAATACAAAATTCTCAAAAAGTGGTGTTCTATGCAAAAGTAATATGAAAAATTAAAAGTTAATAAAATGACTATAGAAATTTGTCTATACTCAATTTCATAGACTTTTATTTATTTTTTAATAAGGTTTTGCTTATTCCAACTTAATAGTAATATATACTCAATATAGAAAAGTCTGAAAATTTAAAATGTTTTTAAACTTTTTGTAAAATCATCTAAAAATTACTACAATTTCTCTCTTAATTATTTTACTGTCAGTTTTCAGTGGTGTTGTTTTGATTGAGATCTAAATTCATGTGTAATAGTCTATATTACTGTATAACTTTAATATAGTAACATAAGCAGAAGTCATTTCATTAAAATATCTTATGGTAGCAGAGTAGGCCTACCGAGTCATTACAGAACATTAGTAAGATATACTGATTAATCCTTTGTTGCTAATGTAAGCACAGATTAAAAGATCAGTGGACTATAACAGATAATCCAGAAAGAGCTTCAATCTATGTGGGGATTTTGAATATGACAGTGGTCTCATTTCAAATCTATAAAAATTGCTCTTGTCAAACAATTTTAAAAGATAATTGGAGAAATTTATAAAAATTAGAAATTCAGTAATATTCAAATATCGACATGGTCATAATTAGATACAAATTTCATAATAGCAATATGCTTATAAATTTGGGGAAAAAAATCTTAGAAGAGCTTATGCAGATCTCAGCCACAGCATATGGATATTAGCAGTCTCATTCACTATGCATTAGTGTAAGTCATATGGATATTGGCAGTCTCATTCACCATGCATTAGTGTAAATCAATATAATGTCCTTTAGAAAATAATTTGATACTATGTATCATAATATTACAAGTAAATTTGATCTACTGACTTCACTTTTAAGAATGTTTCTTCCAGATAGGGATGCTCACTTCTGTATATTATCATACAATTTTAGTGCAAAATACAACTGAATATATATCAAACAATTAAAATTACAGAGAAAACATTACATATTTATATCATATACATATAAATGTTCATCCATAACCCTGGATACTTTAAAACAATTATGAAAAATAAACAGGACATTGACCAAGATATAATGTAAAGAAAAAATCAAAATAATGTGCATGATTTTTATAATAAAAATATAAACCTCAATGTTCAACTAGGACAGCCATGAAAAGTATGCTGTCATTGAAGAAAACTGGAAAACAATTGACAATTTTGAAAATGAGTGGAGCCTCTAAGAGTAAGGCAAAAGAAAATATATATAAACACTGTACTTTCATTAATAGATGATTCCTAAATATCCAATTTTGATAATCTAATACGTGTATCTTGGAACTTAACCACAAAGTAAATAGATGGTGAATGGTGGAGCAAGACTGTTGAGGTGGGAGTTTAAAGGTAAGAAGGTGGAGGAGGCTAGAAAATCCTGTACGGTAATGACTTACATTTGGAGGCATCAGTATAAGTTCATATTTAGCTAAATATAGATACAGATGGCTATATACAGAATTATTTATACCAGTGCACATGTATGAGTCATTGTACACACATACATTCCCTTGCTTTGTTAGCTGAGAGGACCTAGAAGCAATGAAATCTCAGTAACAATGTGTACTCCTGGCAGCTAGATCTTGGAGTCTAATGCCATTCTCCAATAAGTGAAAGTAAGCCTCCTTGGAGAAAGGGTGGATTCTAGAGCTGAGCCTGAAGCATCTTCTAGTGCCAGAAAGTAAGAAAGTACTGAACACAGGCACACACACAGAATAATGGAGTATGCCAGAAGAACACAGAGTTCACTAAAAGGGTCAAAACTGAAATAATCTGAGTAACAACATAAATAAAGTAGCAATGGAGTATTAAGAAAAATATGAAAAATATCCACGAGTCTACCCTGCTGTAAATAAATAATTGAATAAACAAAGAAAATAAGGGAAAAGGCCAAAGTCTCCCATGAAGAATAATTCCAAATAATTCATGTAGATATTTCACTCTCAGTGAGGTGAAGCATAACTCTCCACTTCTTAAATATGGGCTGTGCATATGGAAAGGTATGGGTGGGTATTTACAGTGGAAAAATAAGACAAACACTTGCTTAGCCAGGTGATCAAAGTTAACATCATTTGAAGTAAGTCATGCTGATAATCGGTAACCTTGATAGGATGTGATGAATATGGCATTTCACTTCTGTGAAATTTTACCCCAAAACACATAATCTCAGCATAATCATGAGGAAAATATCAGACTAATTCCAACTGATAAGAATTCTACAGGATGCCTGACCAGCATTCATCAAATTGTCAAGGTTATCAAAAGCAATGAAAGTCTGATAAACTTTCAGAGCCTGGAGTGGCCTAAGGAGACATAATGACCAAACATAATGTGCTATCCTGAAACAGAAAAATGTCAGTGGAAAAAAAAAAAACTAAGAAAATCTGAATAGAGTATGGACTTTAGTTACTAAAGTATCAACATTAATTTTTAATTTATCAAATGTACCACATTAATGCAAGTTGTTAATAATAAGGAAAACTGGAGGCAAGGTATAGGGAAACTCTCTTTACTTTCTTTTCAAATATTCTGTAAATATAAAACTGTTGTGAAAATAAAATTTATTAAAAACTTGATTACCTACGTGTCCATCTCAATAAGAAGAAAAATAAAATAGAAAATCTTAAATAATAAATATAAGGGAAAAAATGTGAGATTAAACAAGCATAAAAAAGAAAACCAATACAACCTGTTTGCATTTTGAAATAAGAATAATGAAATACAAATAATTATAGTAAGATTAACCAAAACAAACAAGCAAAGAAGAAAAGAAATTATCAGAGAAATAAGACAAAAAAAGAAATATAATCATAGGCTGTCTACACAGACTATGATTTTGAAAAACATAAAATTATTATAAAGTACTTTAATGAAGTTTTTTAAAAAATCAGATAAACAGCAAAATTATAGAAAAAATGTAGGCAATGCTTAAGAAGTTTCCAAAACTGGTGAAATATATCAGCCCAAAGTTTCAAAAAGGTAGGTCAACCCAGGATAGCATAAAGACGAAGAAAGCCTCACTAGGGACATATATCAAAGCTGCTGAAAAATAAAAGACAAAGAGAAAAGTCTTGAAAAGGGCATATGATCTTAAATGAAATCACAGTTATTTTGACAGATAACTTCACAAAAGAAATGTTGCAAACAAGAAAAAAATGAATAATATATTTAAATTCCAGAAAGGAAAAACACCTAACCTAGATTCAGTGTTCAATAAAAATATCTCTTGAACTAACTAAAAACACAGAGAAAATATATCAATAATGGTTTTTCAGACATTGGACATTAAGCAACTTAGAACAGTGATCCTTGAGATGGGAGAACAAAATGTATGCTCTTCCCAGCTAACTTCTGGGAGAAAGGTTTTAGGCCAGAGAGTAGTCAGGGGACATTCAGTAGAAACCAGCAGTCTCTCTGAATTGGAAATGTGGTGCTGGGAGCCCAAAAGCTGAGGCAGCTGGAGTTGTCAGGGGAGAGTACCAGACTAGAGGAAGCTGCAGAGTGACAAACCCTCAGAGCTACAGAGAGGGTCCCATGTGAATCTTAAGCTTGGTAACGATCAGTGCATGAGCTGTCTACCTAAAGCTGGGGAGAGAATCACCCAATGGGTGTAGAGGGAATAAATCTGAGAGCTCATACAGAAATTTCTGATATTCCCTCACCACTGTGGAGAATTTGTAAGTCAAGATAATCAGAAGTTTATTGTCTCAACATTGGTATAAATTAGCCCTAGACTAGACATATCTTATCCTGTCTATAAGGCTCCCAGCAGTGTAAAATTTACAAGGTTTGGCAACTGATCAAAAAATAAAGTTATTTAACAATGGCATAAAATATGATCCAGAATGATGAAAAAATTGATCAGTAGAAGCAGATACAGAATGACACAAATAACAGAATTGATGGAAAATGGCTTTAAAATCATTATTATAACATTACATGTTCAAGGAGATAAAGATTGAACACAAGTAGAGAAATTTAAAGATATTTAAAGATTAAAAAGACTCATGTTGGAATTTTTAGGGATTAAAAAATGAAATGGATGAGATACAAAAAGTAGACTGTAGAAAAGATGTGTTAACATGACGACATTGTATCAGTAAAGTGTGGGATGACCTCAAGCAGCTTAACATATGTGTAATTGCTGTCCCAAAAGAAGAAACACTGGAGATGAAAAATATTTGAAGATTGAAGAACAATGTCTATTTTCAAAAAAAGTTTAAAACTGTGAACTCACAGAAATGAGAAGATCAAAGAACGCTAAGCAAAAACAAACAAACAAACAAAA
Source organism: Orcinus orca (assembly GCF_937001465.1). Lineage (NCBI taxonomy): Eukaryota > Metazoa > Chordata > Mammalia > Artiodactyla > Delphinidae > Orcinus > Orcinus orca. The sequence continues at coordinate 100,543,391 of NC_064567.1, read as the reverse complement.
CAACTAGGAACATCATACTCAAAACTAGTTATAAAGAGAATATCTTAAAAGCAGTCAAAGTTGGAGCAGGGGTGCATGTTATGTATAGAGAAAGAGATGTTTTTTTTCAGCAACACGGCAAACTAGAAAGATAGTAGAAGAAAATCTTCTACAAAGGAAAAACTAAAGCACCGTAGAATTTCACACAGGCAAGTGATTTTTTTTTTAAGGAAAAATGGGACTATTTCTGCTTTATAACAAAGTGAATCAGCTATACATATACATATATCACCATATGTCCTCCCTCTTGCATCTCCCTCTCACCCTCCCTATCCCACCCCTGTAGGTCATCACAAAGCACCAAGCTGTTCTCCCTGTGCTATGTGGCTGCTTCTCACTAGCTATCTATTTTACATTTGGTAGTGTATATATGTCAGTGCCACTCTCTCACTTCATCCCAGCTTACCCTTCCCCCTCCCCGTGTGCTCAAGTCCATTCTCTATGTCTGTTTCTTTATTCCTGTCCTGCCCGTAGGTTCATCAGAAACATTTTTTTAAAATTTTTTTAGATTCCATATGTATGTGTTAACATATGGTATTTGTTTTTCTCTTTATGACCTACTTCACTCTGTATGACAGACTCTAGGTCCACCCACCTCACTACAAATAACTCAATTTTGTTACTTTTTATGGCTAAGTAATACTCCATTGTATATATGTGCCACATCTTCTTAACCATTCATCTGTCAATGAACATTTAGGTTGCTTCCATGTCCTGGCTATTGTAAATAGTGCTGCAATGAACATTGTGGTGCATTACTTTTTAACTTAAATCCTAGTATCGCAATTTTCTCTTTCTTCATCCTTAATATAAAATATCTCTTATGAGTTAATATTATCAAATTTTTATCTTGCTTTGTACTAAATTAGAAACTATTAATATTTTTAATAACTTTGTTGGAGTATAACAATGTTATACAATGTTTGCAATGTTGTGTTATTTTCTGCTGTATAACAAAGTGAATCAGTTATATGTATACATATATCCCAATATGCCCTCCCACTTACGTCTCCCTTCCACCCTCCCTACCCCACCCCTCTAAGTGGTCATAAGGCACTGACCTGATTTCCCTGTTTGATGCAGCTGTCTCCCACTAGCTATCTACTTTACATTTGGTGGTGTATATATATTGATGCTACTGTCTCACTTCGTCCCAGATTACACTTCCCTGCCCCCTGTATCCTCAAGTCCATTCTTTACATCTGTGTCTTTAATCCTGTCCTGCCCTTAGGTTCTTTACAACCTTTTTTTTTTTTTTTTAGATTCCATATATACGTGTTAGTATACGGTATTTGTTTTCATACTTTTGACTTACTTCATTTTGTATAACAGACCCTAGGACCATCCGCCTCACTACAAAAAACTCAGTTTTGTTTCTTTCTATGTCTGAGTAATATTCCACTAAATATATGTGCCACATCTTCTTTATCCATTCAACTGTTGATAGACACTTAGCTTGCTTCCATGTCCTGGCTATTGTAAATAGTGCTAAAATAAATATTGTGGTACACGTCTCTTTTTGAATTATGCTTTTCTCAGGGTATATGCCCAGTAGTGGAATTATTGGGTCATATGGTAGTTCTATTTTTAGATTTTTAAGGGACCTCCACACTGTTCTCCATAGTGGTTGTATTAATTTACATTCCCACCAACAGTGCAAGAGAGTTCCCTTTTCTCCATACCCTCTCCAGCATTTATTGTTTGTAGATTTTTTGATGATGGGCATTCTGACTCGTGTGAGATGATACTTCATTGTGCTTTTGATTTGCATTTCTCTAATGATTAGTGATGTTGAGCAACCTTTCATGTGTTTTTTGGCAATCTTTATATCTTCACTGAATAAATGTCTATTTAGGTCTTCTGCCCATTTTTGGATTGGGTTGTTTGTTTTTTTGCTATTCAGCTGCATGTGTTGCTTGTATATTTTGGTGTTGCTTGTATATTTTGGAGATAAATCCTTTGTCAGTTGCTTTGTTTGAAAATATTTTCTCCCATTCTGAGCGTTGTTTTTTTGTCTAGTTTAGAGTTTCCTTTGCTGTGCAAATGCTTTTAAGTTTCATTAGATCGTATTTGTTTATTTTTGTTTTTATTTCCATTTCCCTAGGAGGTGGATCAAAAAGAATCTTGCAGTGATTCATGTCATAGAGTGTTCTGCCTATGTTTTCCTCTAAGAGTTTTATAGTGTCTGGACTTACATTTAGGTCTTTAATCCATTTTGAGTTTATTTTTGTGTATGGTGTTAAGAAGTGTTCTAGTTTCATTCTTCTACATGTAGCTGTTCAGTTTTCCCAGCACCACTTATTGAAGAAGCTGTCTTTTCTCCATTGTATATTCCTGCCACATTTATCAAAGAAAAGGTGACTATATATGTGTGTGGTTTAATCTCTGGACTTTTTATCCTGTTCCATTGATCTATATTTCTGTTTTCCTGCCAGTACCATACTGTCTTGATTACTGGAGCTTTGTAGTTTAGTCTGAATCTGGGAGCCTGATTCTTCCAGCTCCATTTTTCTTTCTCTAGTTTGCTTTTGCTATTCAGGGTCTTTTGTGTTTCCATAAAAATTGTGAATTTTTTTGTTCTATTTCTGTGAAAAATGCCATGAGTAGTTTGATAGGGATTGCACTGCATCTGTAGATTGCTTTGGGTAGGATAGTCATTTCACAGTGTTGATTCTTCCAATCCAGGAACATGGTATATCCCTTCATCTGTTTGTATCATCTTTAATTTCTTTCATCAGTGTCATAGTTATCTGCATACAGGTCTTTTGTCTCCTTAGGTAGGTTTATTCCTAGGTATTTTATTCTTTTTGTTGCAATGGTAAATGGGATTTTTTCCTTAATTTATCTTTCAGATTTTTCATCATAAGTGTATAGGAATGCAAGAGATTTCTGTCTGTGCATTAATTTTGTATCCTGCTACTTTACCAAATTCATTGATTAGCTCTAGTAGTTTTCTGGTAGCATCTTTAGGATTCGCTATGTATAGTATCATGTCATCAGCAAACAGTGACAGTTTTAGTTATTTTCTGATTTGGGTTCCTTTTATTTCTTTTTCTTCTTTGATTGTCATGGCTAAAACTTCCAAAACTGTGTTGAATAATAGTGGTGAGAGTGGGCAACCTTGTCTTGCTCTTGCTCTTAGTGGAAATGGTTTCAGTTTATCACCATTGAAAACGATGTTGACTGTGGGTTTGTCATATATGGCCTTATTATGTTGAGGTAGGTTCCCTCTATGACTACTTTTTGGAGAGTTTTTATCATAAATGGGTGTTGAATTTTGTTGAAAGGTTTTTCTACATCTATTGAGATGATCATATATATTTTGTCTTTCAGTTTGTTAATATGGTGTATCACTTTGATTTATTTGTGTAAATTGAAGAATCCTTGCATTCCTGGGATAAACCCCACTTGATCTTGGTGTATGATCCTTTTAATGTGTTGTTGGATTCTGTTTGCTAGTATTTTGTTGAGGATTTTTACATCTATATTCATCATTGGTCTGAAATTTTCTTTCTTTTTTTTTTTTTTGGTAGTATCTTTGTCTGGTTTTGGTATCAGGGTGGTGGTTATTTAGTAGCATACTGTTTAGCTCCCATGTTTTTCCAGTATTTTTTCCTGTAATTGATATCTAGTCTCATAGCATTGTGGTCAGAAAAGATACTTGATACAATTTCAATTTTCTTAAATTTACTGGGGCTTGATTTGTGGCCCAGACATGATCTATCCTGGAGAATGTTCATGCACACTTGAGAAGAAAGTGTATTCTGTATTTGTTGCTTTTGCCTGCTGCTTTTACTATTTTTTCTTTGTATTTAATTTTTGATAGTTTTGTTAATATGTTTCTTGGTGTGTTTCTCCTTGGATTTATCCTATATGGGATTATCTGAGCCTCGTGGACTTTATTGACTATTTCCTTCCCCACGTTTTGGATGTTTTCAATTATAATCTCTTCAAATATTTTCTCAGACCATTTCTTTTTCGTCTTCTGGGACCCCTATAATTCGAATGTTGGTACATTTAATGGGGTCCCAGAATTCTCTAAGACTGTCCTCAATTCTTTTTATTCTGTTCTGCAGCAGTTATTTCTAATATTTTATCTTCTAGGTCACTTATCTGATCTTCTGTCTCAGTTATTCTGCTATTGATTCCTTCTAGGGAATATTTAATTTCATTTATTGTGTTGTTCATCAATGTCTGTTTGCTCTTTAATTCTTCTAGATCCTTGTTAAGCATTTCTTGTATTTTCTCACTCTATTCCCAAGATTTTGGATCATCTTTACTATCATTACTCTGAATTCTTTTTAAGGTAGACTGCCAATTTCCTCTTCATTTGTTTGGTCTGGTGGGTTTTTACCTTGCTCTTTCATCTGCTGTGTGTTTCTCTGTCTTCTCATTTTGCTTAACTTACTGTATTTAGGGTCTTCTTTTGCAGGCTGCAGGTTCATAGTTCCCATTGTTTTTGGTGTCTGGCACCAGTGGCTAAGGTTTGTTCAATGGGTTGTGTAGGCTTCCTGCTAGAGGGGACTGCTGCCTGTGTTCTGGTGGGTGAGGCTGGATCTTGTCTTTCTGGTGGGCAGGACCACATCTGGTGGTGTCTTTTGTGGTGTCTGTGACCTTATTATGATTTTAAGCAGCCTCTCTGCTAATGGGTGAGGTTGTTTTCCTGTCTTGCTAGTTGTTTGGCATGGGGCATCCAACACTGGAATTTTCTGGCTATTGGGTGGAGCTGTCTTAGTGCTGAGACAGAGATCTTGGAAGAGCTCTTGCCAATTGATATTACATGGCACTGGGAGGTCTTTGGTGGTCCAGTGTCCTGGATTTGGCTTTCCTACCTTGGAAGCTCAGGCCTCACACCCGTGTAGAGCACTAAAACACTGTCAGCCACACAGCTCAGAAGAAAAGGAAGAATAAAAAGGACAAAATAATAAAATGCAATAAAAAATAAAAATATAAAAGTTAATAAAATAAATAAAAACATTTAAAAAAGAGGAGAGCAACCAAACAATATCATCATATCTCTTTCCTATTCTGTCTCCCTCCCACCCTCCCTATCACACCTCTCTAGGTAGACACAAAGCACCAAACTGACCTCCCTGTGCTATGTGGCTGCTTCCCACTAGCTATCTTTTTCACATTTGGTAGTGTATATATGTCCATGACACTCTCTCACTTCGTCCCAGCTTCCACTTCCCCTTCCCAATGTCCTCAAGTCGATTCTCTACATCTGCGTCTTTATTCCTGTCCTGTCCCTAGGTTCGTCGGAATCTTTTTTTTTTTTCTAGATTTCATATATATGTGTTAGCATATGGTATTTGTTTTCCCCTTTCTGACTTTCTTCACTCTGTATCACAGTCTCTATGTACATCCACCTCACTACAAATAACTCAATGTTGTTTCATTTTATGGCTGAGTAATATTCTATTGTATCTATGAGCCACATCTTCTTTATCCATTCATCTCTTGATGGACACTTAAGTTGCTTCCATGTCCTGGCTATTGTCAATAGAGCTGCAATGAACATTTTGGTACATGACTCTTTTTGAATTATGGTTCTCTCAGGGTATATGCCCAGTAGTGGGATTGCTGGATCATATGGTAGTTCTATTTTTAGATTTTAAGGAACTCCATAGTGGCTGTATCAATTTACATTCCCACCAACAGTGCAAGAGGGTTCCCTTTTCTCCACACCCTCTCCAGCATTTATTGTTTGTAGACTTTTTGATGATGGCCATTCTGACCAGTGTGAGTTGATACCTCATTGTAGTTTTGATTGGAATTTCTCTAATGATTAGTGGTGTTAAGCATCCTTTCTCGTGTTTGTTGGCAATCTGTATATCTTCTTCGGAGAAATGTCTATTTCGGTCTTCTGCCCATTTTGGATTGGATTGTTTGTTTGTTTGTTTTGCTATTGAGCTGCATGAGTTGTTTGTATATTTTGGAGATTAATCCTTTGTCAATTGCTTCTTTGCAAATATTTTCTCCCATTCTGAGGGTTGCCTTTTTGTCTTGTTTATGGTTTCCTTTGCTGTGCAAAAGCTTTTAAGTTTCATTAGGTCCCATTTGTTTATTTTTGTTTTCATTTCCATTTTTCTAGGAGGTGGGTCAAAAAGGATCTTGTTGTGATTTATGTCATAGAGTGTTCAGCCTATGTTTTCCTCTTAGAGTTTGATAGTGTCTGGGCTTACATTTAGCTCGTTAATCCATTTTGAGCTTATTTTTGTGTATGGTGTTAGGGAGTGTTCTAATTTCATTCTTTTACATGTAGCTGTCCCATTTTCGCAGCACCACTTATTGAAGAGGCTGTGTTTCCTCCATTGTATATTCTTGCCTCCTTTATCAAAGATAAGGTGACCATGTGTCTGTGGGTTTATCTCTGGGCTTTCTATCCTGTTCCATTGATCTATATATCTGTTTTTGTGCCAGTACCATGCTGTTTTGTTTACTGTTGCTTTGTGGTATAGTCTCAAGTCAGGGAGCCTGATTCCCCCAACTCCGTTTTTCTTTCTCATGGTTGCTTTGGTTATTTGGGGTCTTTTGTGTTTCCATAAAAATTGTGAAATTTTTTGTTCTAATTTGTTGAAAAATGTTGTTGATAATTTGATAGTAATTGCATTGGATCTGTAGGTTGCTTTGGGTAGTATAGTCATTTTCACAGTGTTGATTTTTCCAATCCAAGAACATGGTATATCTCTCCACCTGTTTGTATAATCTTTAATTTCTTTCATCAGTCTCTTATAGTTTTCTGCATAGAAGTCTTTTATCTCCTTAGGTAAGGCAGCAGCCTTAGTGTTTCACACCCACCTCTGGCATCCTAGCTGATAGCCGTGGCTCACACCCATCTCTGGAGGTCCCGTAGGTGGTGCTCTGCCTTCTGTGGGCAGACAGGGAAGAAATTCCCTCTCCTTGTGCATCCAGAAACCATGGTCTCTTGCCTCTTAGTCAGGTCAAGACTTTTTCCCAGACTCCCTCCTGGTTAGCTTTGGCACACTAGCCCTCTTTAAGCCTTCTTCACACAGCCAACCTCAGGCTTCTCCTTGGGATCTGACCTTCGAAGCCTGAGTCTCAGCTTGGGCCCCCACCCACCTCAGCAGGTGAGCAGACAAGCGCCTCAGGCTGAAGAATGCTGGTTGGCACCAATCTTCTGTTCAGGAATCTCTCTGCTTTGCCCTCTGCACCCCTGTTGCTGTGTTCTCCTCTATGGCTCTGAAGCTTTCCCCCAATGCACCCCACATCTCCACCAGTGAAGGGGCTTCTTAGTATGTGGAAACATTTCCTCCTTCACAGCTCCCTCCTAGAGGTGCAGGTCCCATCCTTATTCTTTTGTTTTTTGTTCTTTTTTGTTTGTTTGTTTTTTCTTTTTTCTTTTGCCCTACCCAGGTATGTGGGGATTTTCTTGCCTTTTGGAAGTCTGAGGTCTTCTGCCAGTGTTCAGTAGGTGTTCTGTAGGAGTTGCCCCACATGTAGATGTATTTTTATGTATTTGTGGGAAGGAAGGTGATCTCTATGTCTTACTCTTCCACCATCTTGAAGGTCCCCAGGAACTATTAATATTATTTTACACAGAAAACTTTTTTTTTTACCCTTATTTTTTCAAGATTTTGTAGATTATGCACAGCTACAGATTTTATGTCTGGAGTTGAATGATCATGTTATAACTAGAGATACTCTAGATACAGGCATTTTTCTAAACAATGAGACTTTGGTTCTAGACACTGTGCTGCACACAGTGAGAGCCATGCACCATGTCAGCTTACACCCACCAAGGGCAGAGGGACCATTTGGAGCCACACAATGTTGCATTCAGTGAGAAACAGAGCAATATCTCAGGCCAACCATCGTGTAAGTGGTGATGAGAGAGGTACAATGTGAGTACCAGAACTATGGAATTTGGGGTGCAAATAAAGTATCAGTGAGTAGTAATAACTTATTTATTCACCAGAATACCCCTGGTATAGATAGTTTTACTTTTCCACATTTCTAGTAGGATAGATAGACTCTGGTCTGCTAGGGCTGTCGTAACAAATCAGGTGACTTAAACAACAAAAATGTTTTCTCACAGTTCTAGAGACTATAATTCTTAGTTGAAGGTGTCATCAGAGTTGGGTCCTTCTGAGGTCTCTCTCTTTGGCCATAGATGCCACATTCTCCTCCCTGTTTCCTCACATGTTCTTACTTTGTGTGTCTTATTCAAATCTCTGCTTATGAGGATATTAGTCAGATTAGATTAGAACCCACTCCAATGACATCATTTTAACTTTAGCACCCCTTTAAAGACTCCATCTGAAAAGACAGTTACATTCTGAGGTGCTGAGGGTTAGGACTTCAACACATTCATTTCGAAGCAGGGAGGAGAGAACAACTCAGCCCATAACAAAGTATTTTAGGCTTATTGAATTAAATAGTTTTCTAAAGTCAGACAAGCCCCTGTCAACAAGGGTAGCCAGGATTCAAACTAAGCCCTCTTTTTCACCAGATCCCATGTGTTTATGGTGGAAGCTGCCAATCAGATACAGCTCTAATATCTTAGAAAGTTAGTAGTAGTGTTCCACAGATAGTATAGCATTATTAGAATATGTTTTCATTGAAATGTTTAACCACTTATTTAGACTTATCTTCATCCTGAAGCAAAAATATATCCCATTATTTCCAGTGGCAGAACAAAGGTTACTAAAGTAAATCTATACATAATGGCAGTAAATGGTTTCCCAATATTTGTTTTGTGGAAAAGACTATTATGTGTAGCTCTTTCCATTTCAAATATGAAGTTCAAGTTTATACATATTCATATAGAATAGCAGAGATAAATTTGTCTTGAGAAAATAAATTTATCTGAAATCAAAATGGTTTACATTTATGGGTATAGTTTTTTGCTACTAAGCATTGCTTTGATGTTTCCTTATCTTTGTTGATATAGACGTTTGCTTTCCTCACTCAGTAATTTTTATATATCCATTTTTCATATGTCAACTTGCCTATGGGTAAGCCTACCTACAAATCAATTCTGAACCCAGCAGGCTTATCTGCTGGTGCCTGAGGTGCTTCCCATGACATCCATGGGTTTAGAGTTTCTCCTTTGCTTCAATTCTCCTGGCTGAAGATTTGCTCAGTATGCAGTCTCTCATAGAAACAACAGTACTTCCTTTCATTGCGTACCTATACATTATTAGGTGACCATTACATATTCCAGAACTACAAGAACATCATTTTCAATCATCTCCTCAAATGAAGAACCCACATCAGACTTCACGAATTCTGATACCTCCATTCAAGTCTCAGAAAATAATATTATTGATAATATGGATGGTTCAGGCCACTAAAATTATGGACTATTGATAAAAATAATAAACAAATAAAAATATAATGTTATTTTAACAGAAAGTTGCACTCAAAATAGAGAGGATTTTTACATAACAGGGGTATTATTATTGAATATAATCATTGTTATATCAAGAAAGATAAAATTGTCTCTACAAGTTGTGGACAGTGGTGATAAGATCAACCAAAAAGGTAAAAATAAAGAGGCCATGAATGAGGTTGAAAGATAAGCTGGCTTCCCAAGTATTGTTATTCTCACTGCTAGTATGTTTGTCTTTTCCCGAGGAAACTGAAGGCTGAGATCACAGCCGTCTGACTTTTTAAAGAACAGGTAGGGATATATGAACACATGCCATCTACCTGTTGAGTCAATAAATTGAACTGCAAGGACATAATAGGTAAAACATAATACCATCTGTAAGTTATACATGTCAGATATTCCTAGTTGAGACAGGAGCTCTTAAATGCAGAGAAAATCATCCTTTATGAATGATTTGGGCTTTGTACATTGATAGGTTTTTGTACATTTTAAAGGTTCCATGGTTATAATTCATTTTTTAAAAAATGTATTATTCTACTGTTCCTAGCATATTTTATTTAGAATAAATGGGACAGGGGAATGTAAATATTACTTCCAAAGCCTTATTGTATTAGGCTAACCTAACCTATTAGATTCAAATATGAATCTAATATATTCATATTTGTCTTTACCTTTAAATGTATGTAAATTTTGACTCTAAGTCTCTTCCTGGCTAAACCATCCTAAAGTATGTAGTACAATGCTCAATGTGCTGGTGCATATTTCCCCTGTGTGTATTTTATAAAAAATATTTTTAAGAATCACTACATAACAGAGTGGGAGACTTCTATTTCTTGAATGATTATAAATTAATTTTCTCAATCATGAGCATTTAGTATGTTTCTTAATGAAAAATGAAATGTGTATATAGCAGGGTATTCCTTTTGTAAATTACTTTTAATGTGTTAACAAATGAATAGAAGACCTAAGATATCACTCTCAAATAAAATTTTGGCAGGAGAGTGTGGAGGTCAGTTTAGTAAATGCATACTAGCTAGTGCCATAGGAGAACCACTTTAGAGGCAGATCTTAGGTGCCTCATCCCTGCATAGGAACTGTGCCAGAGCCTGAAGCAGAGTTATGTGTGATTGTGACATCTTTACTGGGGGTAGAGATATTTCTAAATGACCTTAAATGATTTTTTTTAATGATCCTAGATTTCAAAATGGCCCTAGCAGGTTGCTTTAGCATCCCTTTGGTTTTAAGCAGCCAAGATTCTATGATCCAGTGATGAGATGAAGCTCAGTAATAAGCAACAGCCACTGCAGTTCTTCCAAAACTCCAGAGATTTTGTATTAAATACCTAGACAGTATAAACATGCAAATGCCCAATGTCCCTTGCTTGTTGTGACAGTTACTTCAGGATTTAAGCAGGAAGCAAGGAATTACAATGGCATTCTGGCTACTGAACCTAACCAAGGAGAATGTTCTCAACCAGAAGCACACAAAAGAATGTCTGGTTTGGGTCTTCCGGGAAGATGGCAGAAGGGTAAGATGCAGAGATCACCTTCCTCCCCACAGATACACCAGAAATACATCTACACATGGAACAACTCCTACAGAACACCTACTGAACACTAGCAGAAGACCTCAGACCTCCCAAAAGGCAAGAAACCCCCCACGTACCTGGGTAGGGCAAAAGAAAAAAGAATAACAGAGACAAAAGAATAGGGACGGGACCTGAACCAGTGGGAGGGAACCATGAAGGAGGAAAGGTTTCCACACACTAGGAAGCCCCTTCGCGGGCGGAGACTGTGGGTGGCGGAGGGGGAAAGCTTCAGAGCCGCATCGTGGAGCGCAGTCACAGGGGTGCGGAGGGCAAAGCGGGGAGATTCCCGCACAAAGGATCAGGGCTGACTGGCACTCACCAGCCAGAGAGGCTTGTCTTCTCACCCGCCGGGGCAGGCGAGGCTGGGAGTTGAGGCATGGGCTTCGGTCAGAGCGCAGGGAGAGGACTAGGGTTGGTGGCATAAACACAGCCTGCAGGGGGTTAGTGCACCACGGCTAGCCGGGAGGGAGTCCAGGGAAAAGTGTGGACCTGCCAGAGAGGCAAGAGACTTTTTCTTCCCTCTTTGTTTCCTGGTGCGTGAAGAGAGGGGATTAAGAGCACTGCTTAAAGGAGCTCCAGAGATGGGCGTGAGCCGCGCCTAAAAGCACGGACCACAGAGACAGGCATGAGATGCTAAGGCTGCTGCTGCAGCCACCAAGAAGCCTGTGTGAGAGCACAGGTCACTATCCACACCCCCTTTCCGGGGAGCCTGTGCAGCCCGCCACTGCCAGGGTCCCAGGATCCAGGGACAACTCCCCCAGGAGTACGCACGGCGTGCCTCAGGCTGTTGCAACGTCACGCTTTCCTCTGCCGCTGCAGGCTCACCCCGCACTCCGTACCCTTCCCTCCCCCAGGTCTGAGTGAGCCAGAGCCCTCGAATCATCAGCTCCTTTAACCCCGTCCTGTCTGAGCGAACAACAGAGGCCCTCCAGCGACCTACATGCAGAGGCGGGGCCAAATCCAAAGCTGAGCCCCTGGGAGCTGTGAGAACAAAGAAGAGAAAGGGAAATCTCTCGCAGCAGCCTCAGAAGCAGCGGATTAAAGCTCCACAATCAACTTGATGTACCCTGCATCTGTGGAATACATGAATAGACAACGAATCATCTCAAATTAAGGAGGTGGACTTTGAGAGCAAGATTTATGATTTTTTCGCCTTTTCCTCTTTTTGTGAGTGTGTATTTGTATGCTTCTGTGTGAGATTTTGTCTGTGCAGCTTTGCTTCCACCATTTGCCTTGGGTTCTATCCATCCGTTTTTTGTTTTTTTAAAATTTTTCTTCTCTTAATAATTTTTTTATTTTAATAACTTTATTATATTGTATCTTACTTTATTTTACTTTATCTTCTTTTTTCCTTCCTTCCCTCCTTCCTCCCTTCCTCCCTCCACTCCTCCCTCCCTCCTTTCTTTCTTTCTTTCTTTCTTTCTTTCTTCTTCTACTAATTCTTTCTCTCTACTTTTTCTCCCTTTTATTCTGAGCCATGTGGATGAAAGGCTCTTGGTGCAGCAGCCAGGAGTCAGTGCTGTGCTTCTGAGGTGGGAGAGCCAACTTCAGGACACTGGTCCACAAGAAACCTCCCAGCTCCACATAATATCAAATGGGGAAAATCTCCCAGAGATCTCCATCTCAACACCAGCACCCAGCTTCACTCAACGACCAGCAACCTACAGTGCTGGACACCCTATGCCAAACAACTAGCAAGACAGGAACACAAAACTACCCATTAACAGAAAGGCTGCCTAAAATCATAATAAGTCCACAGACACCCCAAAACACACCACCAGACGTGGACCTCTACACCAGAAAGACAAGATCCAGCCTGATCTACCAGAACACAGACAATAGTCTCCTCCACCAGGAAGCCTATACAACCCACTGAACCAACCTTAGCCACTGGGGACAGACAACAAAAACAAGGGGAACTATGAACTTGCAGCCTGCAAAAAGGAGACTGCAAACACAGTAAGATAAGCAAAATGAGAAGAGAGAAAAACACACAGCAGATGAAGGAGCAAGATAAAAATGCACCAGACCTAACAAATGAATAGGAAATAGGCAGTCTACCTGAAAAAGAATTCAGAATAATGATAGTAAAGATGATCCAAAATCTTCGAAAGAGAATAGACAAAATGCAAGAAACAATTAACAAGGACCTAGAAGAGCTAAAGGTGAAACAAACAATGATGAACAACACAATAAATGAAATTAAAAATACTCTAGATGGGATCAATAGCAGAATAACTGAGACAGAAGAACAGAGAAGTGTCCTGGAAGGTAAAATAGTTGAAATACTACTGCAGAGCAGAATAAAGAAAAAAGAATGAAAGGAACTGGGAAAATCTCAGAGACCTCTGGGACAATATTAAATGCACCAACATTCAAATTATAGGGGTTTCAGAAGAAGAGGAGAAAAAGAAAAGGACTGAGAAAATATTTGAAGAGATTATAGTTGAAAACTTCCCTAATATGGGAAAGGAAATAGTTAATCAAGTCCAGGAAGCACAGAGAGTCCCATACAGGATAAATCCAAGGAGAAATATGCCAAGACACATATTAATCAAACTGTCAAAAATTAAATACAAAGAAAACATATTAAAAGCAGCAAGGGAAAAACAACAAATAACATACAAGGGAATCCCCATAAGGTTAACAGCTGATCTTTCAGCAGAAACTCTGCAAGTCAGAAGGGACTGGCAGGACGTATTTAAAGTGATGAAGGAGAAAAACCTGCAACCAAGATTACTCTACCCAGCAAGGATCTCATTCAGATTTGACAGAGAATTGAAAAGTTTTACAGACAAGCAAAAGCTAAGAGAATTCAGCACCACCAAACCAGCTCTACAACAACTGTTAAAGGCGCTTCTCTAGGCAAGAAACACAAGAGAAGAGAAAGACCTACAATAATAAATCCAAAACAATTAAGAAAATGGGAATAGGAGCACACATATCAATAACTACCTTCAATGTAAATGGACTAAATGCTCCCACCAAAAGACACAGATTGGCTGAATGGATACAAAAACAAGATCCATATATATGCTGTCTATAAGAGACCAACTTCAGACCTGGAGACACATACAGACTGAAAGTAAGGGGATGGAAAAAGTTATTCCATGCAAATGGAAACCAAAAGAAAGCTGGAGTAGCAATTCTCATATCAGACAAAATAGACTTTAAAATAAAGACTATTAGAAGAGACAAAGAAGGACACTACATAATGATCAAGAGGTCAATCCAAGAAGAAGATATAAAAATTGTAAATATTTATGCACCCAACATAGGAACACCTCAATACATAAGGCAAATACTAACAGCCAAAAAAGGGGAAATTGACAGTGACACATTCATAGTAGGGGACTTGAACACCCCACTTTCACCAATGGACAGATCATCCAAAATGAAAATAAATAAGGAAACACAAGGTTTAAATGATACATTAAACAAGATGGACTTAATTGATATTTCTAGGACATTCCATCCAAAAACAACAGAATACACATTTTTCTCAAGTGCTCATGGAACATTTTCCAGCATAGATCATATCTTGGGTCACAAATCAAGCCTTGATAAATTTAAGAAAACTGAAATTGTATCAAGTATCTTTTCCGACAACAACGCTATGAGACTAGATATTAATTACAGGACAAGATCTGTAAAAAATACAAACACATGGAGGCTAAACAATACATTATTTAATAGTGAAGTGATTACTGAAGAAATCAAAGAGGAAATTAAAAAATACCTAGAAACAAATGACAATGGAGACACAATGACCCAAAATCTATGGGATGCAGAAAAAGCAGTTCTAAGAGGGAAGTTTATAGCAATACAATCCTACCTTAAGAAACAGGAAGCATCTCGAATAAACAACCTAAACTTGCACCTAAAGCAATTAGAGAAAGAAGAACAAAATAACCCGAAAGTTAGCAGAAGGAAAGAAATCATAAAAATCAGATCAGAAATAAATGAAAAAGAAATGAAGGAAATGATAGCAAAGATCAATAAAACTAAAAGCTTGTTCTTTGAAACTATAAACAAAATTGATAAACCATTAGCCAGACTCATCAAGAAAAAATGGGAGAAGACTCAAATCAATAGAATTAGAAATGAAAAAGGAGAAGCAACAACTGACACTGCAGAAATACAAAAGATCATGAGAGATTACAACAAGCAAATCTATGCCAATAAAATGGACAACCGGAAAGAAGTGGACAAATTCTTAGAAATGCACAAACTGCCAAGACTGAATCAGGAGGAAATAGAAATATGAACAGACCAATCACAAGCACTGAAATTGAAACTGTGATTAAAAATCTTCCAACAAACAAAAGCCCAGGACCAGATGGCTTCACAGGCGAATTCTATCAAACATTTAGAGAAGAGCTAACACCTATCCTGCTCAAACTCTTCCAAAATACAGCAGAGGCAGGAACACTCTCAAACTCATTCTACGAGGCCATCACACTGATACCAAAACCAAACAAAGATGTCACGAAGAAAGAAAACTACAGGCCAATATCATTGATGAACATAGATGCAAAAATCCTCAAAAAAATACTAGCAAACAGAATCCAACAGCACATTAAATGAATCATACACCATGATCAAATGGGGTTTATTCCAGGAATGCAAGGATTCTTCAATATATGCAAATCAATCAACGTGATACACCATATTAAAAAATTGAAGGAGAAAAACCATATGATCATCTCAATAGATGCAGAGAAAGCTTTCGACAAAATTCAACACACATTTATGATAAAAACCCTGCAGAAAGTAGGCATAGAGAGACCTTTCCTCAACATAATAAAGGCCATATATGACAAACCCACAGCCAACATGATCCTCAATGGTGAAAAACTGAAAGCATTTCCACTAAGATCAGGAACAAGACAAGGTTGCCCACTCTCACCACTCTTATTCAACATAGTTTTGGAAGTTTTAGCCACAGCAATCAGAGAAGAAAGGGAAATAAAAGGAATCCAAACCAGAAAAGAAGACGTAAAGCTATCACTGCTTTGCAGATGACATGATACTATACATAGAGAATCCTAAAGATGCTACCAGAAAACTACTAGAGCTAATCAATGTATTTGGTAAAGTTGCAGGATACAAAATTAATGCACAGAAATCTCTGGCATTCCTATACACTAATGATGAAAAATCTGAAAATGAGATCATGAAAACACTCCCATTTACCATTGCAACAAAAAGAATAAAATATCTAGGAATAAACGTACCTAAGGTGAGAAAAGATCTGTATGCAGAAAATTATAAGACACTGAAGAAATTAAAGATGATACAAATAGATAGAGAGATATACCGTATTCTTGGATTGGAAGAATCAACATTGTGAAAATGACTCTACTACCCAAAGCAATCAACAGATTCAATGCAATCTCTATCAAACTACCACTGGCATTTTTCACAGAACTAGAACAAAAAATTTCACAATTTGTATGGAAACACAACAGACCCCAAATAGCCAAAGCAATCTCGAGATCGAAAAACGGAGCTGAAGGAATCAGGCTCCCTGGCTTTAGATAATACCACAAAGCCAAAGTAATCAAGACAGTATGGTACTGGCACAAAAAAAGAAAGATAGATCAATGGATCAGGATAGAAAACCCAGAGATAAACCCACACACATATGGTCACCTTATCTTTAATAAAGGAGGCAGGAATGTACAGTGGAGAAAGGACAGCCTCTTCAATAAGTGGTGCTGGAAAAACTGGACAGGTACTTGTAAAAGTATGAGATTAGATCACTCCCTAACACCATACACACAAATTAAAGACCTAAATGTAAGGCCAGAAACTATGAAACTCTTAGAGGGAAACATAGGCAGAATACTCTATGACATAAATCACAGCAAGATCCTTTTTGACCCACATACTAGAGAAATGGAAATGAAAACAAAAATAAACAAATTGGATCTAATGAAACTTCAAAGCTTTTGCACAGCAAAGGAAACCATAAACAAGACCAAAAGACAACCTTCAGAATGGGATAAAATATTTGCAAATGAAGCAACTGACAATATATTAATCTGCAAAATTTATAAGCAGCCCATGCAGCTCAATAACAAAAAAACAAACAACCCAATCCAAAAATGGGCAGAAGACCTAAATAGACATTTCTCCAAAGAATATATACAGACTGCCAACAAACACATGAAAAAATGCTCAACATCATTAATCATTAGAGAAATGCAAATCAAAACTACAATGAGATATCATCTCACACCAGTCAGAATGGCCATCATCAAAAAATCTAGAAACAATAAATGCTGGAGAGGGTGTGGAGAAAAGGGAACCCTCTTGCATTGTTGGTGGGAATGTAAATTGATACAGCCACTGTGGAGGACAGTATGGAGGTTCCTTAAAAACTACAAATAGAATTACCATTTGTCCCAGCAATCCTACTACTGGGTATATACCCTAAGAAAACCATAATTCAAAAAGAGTCATGTACCAAAATGTTCATTGCAGCTCTATTTACAATAGCCCAGAGATGAAAACAACCTAAGTGTCCATCAACAGATGAATAGATAAAGATGTGGTGAATATATACAATGGAATATTACTCAACCATAAAAAGAAATGAAATTAAGCTATTTGTAATGAGGTGGTTAGACCTAGAGTCTGTTATACAGAGTGAAGTAAGTCAGAAAGAGAAAGACAAATACCGTATGCTAACACATATATATGGAATTTAAGAGAAAAAAATGTCATGAAGAACCTAGGGGTAAGACAGGAATAAAGACACCGACCTACTAGAGAATGGGCTTGAGGATATGGGGACAGGGAAGGGTAAGCTGTGGCAAAGCGAGTGAGAGGCATGAACATATATACAGTACCAAACGTAAGGTAGATAGCTAGTGGGAAGCAGCCGCCTAGCACAGGGAGACCAGCTCGGTGCTTTGTGACCACCTGGAGGGGTGGGATAGGGAGGGTGGGAGGGAGGGAGATGCAAGAGAGAAGAGATATGGGAACATATGTATACGTATAACTGATTCACTTTGTTATAAAGCAGAAACTAACACACCATTGTAAAGCAATTATACTCCAATAAAGATGTAAAAAAAAAAAAGAATGGAAACAAAAACAACAAGAACTGTGAGACTGAGCACAGCAGAATTTTACGCAGATGACTGCATAAGTCTAACTCAAACCCAGATGTTTCAGTTGCTGAAAACCGGGGGTGCCTAGTTACCTACACCTACTTCCTAAACATCCAAATCATCAATAAATAGAATCTATTTCACAGAACACAATATTTATTCGTCTTAGCCACCTTTTTAAAATTCTTTGTATTATCTTCACTTTGCTGAATACTAATCAAAGGACAATTTTATACAATAATAACATCTTTTAAGACAATTGATTAAGAGTTGATGGTGGTTACAAAAGCTGCCAATTTCAGATTTTTTTAGTTTTCAATAAACCAGCATAAATTTATTATTTATTTGAACAACATGATTTATCTTTATGAATTATATTTCACCAAATCACATTGCATATTTTGTCAAAATCTTTCATTCATGACCCTCAGTTTCAAATTATACTATATATAGTTTTACTGCTGTTTCTATTCTTACAATTCTAATACTAGCTACATACTTGGAAATAATATGCTCTACGTTCTTATCAGTTTAGCCATTCTTCAAGAAATTAGGTTAACCTAAAATTGTAAAAGGCACTCAATAAAATAAAGCTTAAATTGAAATTTAAAAGAAATATCATCCAGATATACTCATAAATCCTTCCAGGAATAGTAAAAAGAAATATATTAAGTAGTCTGACACTTATGCATTAATATACTTATTTCCATAATGGAACTCTGTTTCAATTAAACATGTGTGTTAAGGAAGTCTGCTGAGTGCACCAACTCTCTTAGAAAATGCAGAGTCAGGACAATCCCATGTATCTCCACATTTGAGGCATGTGTTAGTATAATGTTTAATCTTTTGTGAGGAGGTTGGTGAGACGATCTCAGGGCATTAAGGGAGAGTAAGGTCAAAACAACAAACAGGAAGGTAAATCTATTGACTATTTTGATTTTTAAAAATACTGAAATATAAGGTCAAAGATTAATGCCAGAATTTCCAGCTTCTACCAAAGGTGTAGACAGCTAGACAGGGTGTTTTTATTTTTCCATCAAAACTATATATATTAAAAATACTGGATGCCATACAACTTGATAACTTTCTGGACCTATCAGAGACCTGTGGTTCAGAGCAATTAAATACCCTGAAATCTCAAGAAAGATAGTTTCCACCTAACAAAGATGAGATGCAATCTCTTGTTCACCTGTGGCAGACCATGGGAAGAATCCATGGATGACACCCATAAACAGGTAAGCAGCTGAAACTTTTAATGGATTGTTAATGACCAAGTGTATACCAGCGTGACAATACAGTAACCTTGGTAGCCACAGATACAAGGGAAGTTCACATAGTCTTTTCCATGAACCAACTCTAAGATGTGGGCTTGATTTAAATAATGAGATTATGGACATTGTCATGGGATGACACTTATGAGGTTCTCAGGAAGGAGTGATGCATTTTGTACTTAGAAAAAATGGAGATCAATGTAGGGGGGTGGCTGGAATACTGCTTCTAAATTGAGTCCCAGGGATCCCCACCTCCTGGTATCTTCTCCCTTGAGTGATCTCCCTTTTTGTGTGGCCTAACCCTGTGATTTGCTTCTAATGATTAGAATATAGAAAGTGATAGGATGTTGTTAGAGACTGAATGTTTATTTCCACTAACCAAGTCCTGTGTCAGCTTTAACCACCAGTGTGATGGCATTTGGAAGTGGGGGCCTTAGGATGCAAGTAGGGTTAGATGAGCTCATGAGAGTGGAACCCTCATGATGGGATTAGTGCCTTTATAAGTAAAGATACCAGAGAACTTGCTCTCTCTCTTTATTCCATGTACATATACAGGGAGAAGTTGGCCATCCACAAGGCAGGAGGAGAGCTCTCATCAGAACCCAACCATGCTCTTGGCTTTCAGTCTCTGTAACTGGGAGAAAATTAATTTCTGCTGTTTAAGCCACCCAGTCTATCATCTTTTGTCATGATAGCCCCAACAGACTAAGAGAGATTTGAATTCTAAGATTAGGTTATAGAGGACTATTTTTTCTGACTTGCTGGCTGGCACACTAACATCTGGGAACTGAGATCCTCAGTTCAACAGTCCATAGGAATCAAATCCTTCCAACCTGGGAGTGAGTTGGAGTAGACTTACCCTAGTGGAGTCTTCAGGCAAAAGTGCAGCCCAGCAGAAATCCTGACTGCAAACTGTCAGAGGGTCCAGGAACTCACACCAGATTCCCTACTCACAGAAACTATGAGTTAGTGTACTTGTGGTGTTGTAATCTAAATTTTAGGTTATTTGTGATGCAGTGATAAATAACTAACACAGGTGTGGACATCTGAGGAAGCCTCCCTCTGTGATGCAGACCTGAAAGTGGGGCATGACCACTGCTGCAGAATCAGAAAGAAGCCTTGCATAGACCTTTCTCCCCTAAAAAGTAAAGGCTTCATATCTCTGAACAAGCACAGAAAAATGCATCTTCAGTCTTTGCATGAAGACTGATTAAGATGGGGCAGGCCCTGGAAAACATGTATCCCAGACGACACTAGAAAGCTGAAAGGAAAAAAAAAAACCTGTCAATTCATTTAAAAATAAATATTTTATCAGATGAACAAAAGCCTGAAACAATTTATTACCAACAGACTTGTACTACAAGAAATGTTAAAGGAAGTTCTTCAGGCAGAAACTGGTATCAAATGGGAAGTGGGGCCTACACAAAGATATGAACACCTTTAGAAAATTGTTCAAATAAGGGTAAATATAAAAATATTTCTCTTATTTTATATCACTCAAAATATAATTGGCTATCTAAAGCAAAAACAGTAGCGAACTTTTGTGGGTTTATAGCATAAATAAAAATAAAATGTACAATAAAATAAGATAAATAAAATACAGTGTAATAAGGATTATACTGTGTTAAGTTTCTCATACTATACATGAAGCAGCATAATATTCCTGAAGGTTGACTATGATTAATTTCAATATACATTGTAAATCCTGAGGTAACAATTGAAAACTTTAAAATAAAGTGGTATAAGTGATGAGCTAATAGTGGAGATACAATGAAATCATAAAAATTACTCAATCCAAAAGCAGACAAAAAAGGAAATCAGTGATCAAAGAAGAGATTTTAAAAAATACACAAAATCAATGTCACTATGGTAACTATTTTCTCAGTTAAATACAAAATTTTATTAGATGAAATGATCTAAATATACCAATTTTAAAAGCAGAATTTGCTTAATAGATTAAAAAATGAGACACTCAACCAAAGGATATTGCTTAAAAAAAATTCACTTTAAATATAAAGACATAAATGAGTTAAAAGTATGGGGAAATATGTACCCTGCAAACATTAAGTAAAAGACGCCTGGAGCAACTGTCTTAATTTTAGACAGAGTAGACTTCAAATCAAGGAAATGTATTAGCAAATAAAGAGGGACACTGTCTAATGATAAAGAGATCAATTCATCAAAACAATATTACAATCCTAAGTGTGTATGCACCTAACAAGGGAGCTTCATGATACATGAGTCAAAAACTGATAGAACTGAAAGAAGAAATGGGCAATTTAACAATTTTATATGTTACACCATGCTCAAATAAGACTTATCCTGGGAATGCAAGTCTGATGTTGAAGTAGGAATATCCATGCAATCAAAGGAAAATAATAGAGAATCCAGAAATAGATGTTTTCATAAATGGCTATTCAGTTTTCAACAAAAAAGCAAAAGCTATTAAATGGAGAGAAGATAGTCTTTTTTACAAATGTGTTGGAACATTTGGACATCCATATGTAAAATAATGAGCCTTGATTCATATCTCCTACTCAATATGAAAATTAACTAAAAATCAATCATATGCTTAAGTGCAGAAACCAAAACATAACATTTCTAGAAGAAAACAAAGCAGAAAATATTTTTAGCTTTAGTTAGATGAGTATTTCTGAGCTACAATACCAAAAATATCTGTGAAGTAAAAATTTTGATAAACTAGACTTCATCAAAATTAAGATATTCTGCCCTTTAAAAGTCACTATCAAAAATTGAAAAAAAAGAGATACACACTAAGAGAAAATGTATAAAAAGCACATTTCTGATAACAGATTTATGTCCAGAATAAACAAAGAACTCTCACAACTCAATCACAGCAGGTCAATAGTTGCTGAGTGTGGGCTTGGTGTTGTCTGAAAAGGGCCACTACAGAGTTTTCTACAGAGATGTATCTGATCTGCACCCTGAGAGTGGTGAAATTTACATGATTGTACATGTTAATCAAAACACAGAGAACCATACACTGAAAAGGTTGTATTTTAATATGTAGAAATTATACGTCACTTAAACTGACTAAAAAAACCCAAATTACTGCACCAAAATTGTCATGCATATAAGAGCAGAAGACACACTATATATTAATGAAATTGTAAAAATTGAATAATCAATGTATTGATGATTCTTCCACATATTGACATGTTCTCTATTTTAAACACAGAAATTTTTCACTGAAAATTTATAATGAAATTATACATTAATTTAAATTTACTTATAAAATATAAGAAGATGTGTTTTGTTATATTCCCTCCTGAATCATTTTTTACTAGTGATCAATTAACAATATTTTTTTTTCTGGGTTATACTATTCTATGGCAAATATGATTCTCAAAGTGCAATAAATTCTAGAAAATCATGATATAATTAGTAGTTTCCATTTCTATGTATCACTTCTGATACAATGAAAATAAAATAGGGCTATGAAAAAAAAACAGGCTTTTGAACTTTGTGTACTTTTAAATCTCTTCTTTGATCACTGATTTCTTTTTTGTCTGCTTTTGTATTGAGTCATTTTTTATGATTTCGTTTATCTTCAAAGCCAATATGATTTTTAAAACACCTTTATTGGAGTATAATTGTTTTACAATGGTGCATTAATTAATGCTGTATAATAAAGTGAATCAGCTATATATAAACATACATCCCCATATCTCTTCCCTCTTGTGTCTCCCTCCCACGCTCCCTACTCCACCCTTCTAGGTGGACACAAAGCACCGAGCTGATCACCCTGTGCTATGTGGCTGCTTTCCAATAGCTATCTATTTTATATTTGGTAGTGTATATGTGTCCATACCACTAGCCCAATTCCTCCCAGCTTCCCCTTCTGCTTCCCTGTGTCCTCAAGTCCATTCTCTACATCTGCATCTTTATTGCTGTCCTGCCCCTAGGTTCTTCAGAATCTTTTTTTTTTTTTTAGATTCCATATATATGTGTTAGCATATGGTATTTGTTTCCTCTTTCTGACTTACTTCACTCTGTATGACAGTCTCTGTCTGTCCACTCTATATGACAGTGGACAGACATCCACCTCACTACAAATAGCTCAATTTTGTTTCTTTGTATGGCTGAGTAATATTCCATTGTATCTATGTGCCATATCTTCTTTATCCATTCATCTGTCAATGTACATTTAAGTTGCTTCCACGTCCTGGCTATTGTAAATACAGCTGCAATGAAAATTGTGGTACATGACTCTTTTTGAATTATGGTTCTCTCAGGGTGTATGCCCTGAGATTGCTGGGTCATATGGCAGTTCTATTTTTAGTTTTCTAAGGAACATCCATAAGGTTCTCCATAGTGACTGTATCAATTTACATTCCCACCAACAGTGCAAGATTGTTACTTTTTGTCCACACCCTCTCCAGCATTTATTGTTTGTAGACTTTTTGATGATGGCCATTCTGACCACTGTGAGTTGATACCTCATTGTAGTTTTGATTGGAATTTCTCTAATGATTAGTGGTGTTAAGCATCCTTTCTCGTGTTTGTTGGCAATCTGTATATCTTCTTCGGAGAAATGTCTATTTCGGTCTTCTGCCCATTTTGGATTGGATTGTTTGTTTGTTTTGCTATTGAGCTGCATGAGCTGTTTGTATATTTTGGAGATTAATCCTTTGTCAGTTGCTTCTTTGCAAATATTTTCTCCCATTCTGAGGGTTGCCTTTTTGTCTTGTTTATGGTTTCCTTTGCTGTGCAAAAGCTTTTAAGTTTCATTAGGTCCCATTTGTTTATTTATGTTTTCATTTCCATTTTTCTAGGAGGTGGGTCAAAAAGGATCTTGTTGTGATTTATGTCATAGAGTGTTCAGCCTATGTTTTCCTCTTAGAGTTTGATAATGTCTGGGCTTACATTTAGCTCGTTAATCCATTTTGAGCTTATTTTTGTGTATGGTGTTAGGGAGTGTTCTAATTTCATTCTTTTACATGTAGCTGTCCCATTTTCGCAGCACCACTTGTTGAAGAGGCTGTGTTTTCTCCATTGTATATTCTTGCCTCCTTTATCAAAGATAAGGTGACCATGTGTCTGTGGGTTTATCTCTGGGCTTTCTATCCTGTTCCATTGATCTATATATCTGTTTTTGTGCCAGTACCATACTGCCTTGCTTACTGTAGCTTTGTGGTATACTCTGAAGTCAGGCAGTGTGATTCCTCCAACTCCAGTTTTCTTTCTCAAGGTTGCTTTGGCGATTCGGGGTCTTTTATGTTTCCATACAAATTGTGATTTTTTTGTTCTAATTTGGTGAAAAATGTCATTGGTAGTTTGATAGGGATTGCATTGAATCTGTAGATTGCTTTGGGTTGTATAGTCATTTTCACAATGTTGATTTTTCCAATCCAAGAACATGGTATATCTCTCCATCTGTTTGTATCACAATTAATTTCTTTTATTAGTCTCACAGTTTTCTGCAAAGAGGTCTTTTGTCTCCTTTGGTAGGTCTATTCCTAGGTATTTTGTTTTTTTTTTATTTCAAAGGTAAATGGGAGTATTTCCTTAATATCTCTTTCAGATTTTTATTATTAGTATATAGGAATCCAAGAGACTTCTGTGCATTAATTTTATATCCTGCTACTTTAACAAATTCATTGATTAGCTCTAGTAGTTTTCTGGTAGCATCTTTACGATTCTCTATGTATAGTATCAAGTCATCTGCAAACAGTGACAGTTTTACTTCTGTTTTTCTGTTTTCACTTCCTTTTATTTCTTTTTCTTCTCTGATTGCTATGGCTAGGACTTCCAAATCTATGTTGAATATGAGTGGTGAGAGTGGACATCCTTGTCTTGTTCCTGATCTTAGTGGAAATTGTTTCAGGTTTTCACCATTGAGAACGATGTTGGCTGTGG
The DNA here is from genome assembly GCF_937001465.1 of Orcinus orca. NCBI lineage: Eukaryota > Metazoa > Chordata > Mammalia > Artiodactyla > Delphinidae > Orcinus > Orcinus orca. Next base: position 100,518,137 of record NC_064567.1, on the reverse strand, counting down.
GTGTGTTATATATGACCTTTATTGTATTGATGTAAGTTCCCTCTATGGTTACTTTCTGGATAGTTTTTTTCATATATGAGTGTTGAATTGTGTTAAAAGCTTTTTCTGCATCTATTGAGATGATCATATGGTTTTTCTCCTTCAATTTGTTAATATTGTGTATCACATTGATTGATTTGTGTATATTGAAGAATCATTGCATTTCTGAAATGAACCCCACCTGATCATGGTGTATGATCATTTTAATGTGCTGTTGGATTCTGTTTGATAGTACTTCATTGAGGATTTTTCATCTATGTTCATCAGTGATATGGGCCTGCAATTTTCTTTTTTTTGTGACATCTTTGTCTGGTTTTGGTATCAGGGTGATAGTGGTCTCATAGAATGAGTTTGGGAGTGTTCCTCCTTCTGCTATATTTTGGAAGAGTTTGAGAAGGATATTTGATAGAATTCGTTGGTGAAGCCATCTTCTCTAAATATTTGATAGAATTCGTTGGTGAAGCCATCTGGTCCTGCATCATTGTTTGTTGGAAGATTTTTAATCACAGTTTCAATTTCAGTGCCTTTGATTGGTCTGTTTATATTTTCTATTCCTGGTTCACTCTTTGGAGGTTGTGCTTTTCCAAGAATTTGGCCATTTCTTCCAGGTTGCCCATTGTATTGGCATATAGTTGTTTGTAGTAATCTCTCATGATCCTTTGTATTTCTGCAGTGTCAGTTGTTACTTCTTTTCTTCATTTCTAATTCTATTGATTTGTGTCTTCTCCCTTTTTTTCTTGATGAGTCTGGCTAGTGGTATATCAATTTTATTTATCTTCTCAAAGAATTAGCTTTTAGTTTTATTAATGTTTTTTATTGTTTCCTTCATATCTTTTTCATTTATTTCTGTTCCAATCTTTATGATTTCTTCTAACTTTTGGAGTTTTGTTGTTGTTGTTCTTCTTCTTTCTCTAATTGCTTTAGGTGTAATGTTAGGTTGTTTATTTGAGATATTTCTTGTTTCTTGAGGTAGGATTGTATTGCTATAAACTTCCCTCTTAGAACTGCTTTTGCTGCATCCCATAGGTTTTGGGTTGCCACATTTTCAGTGCCATTTGTTTCTAGGCATTTTTTGATTTCCTATTTGATTTCTTCAGTGATCTCTTGGTTATTTAGTAGTGTATTGTTTAGCCTCCATATGTTTGTATGTTTTACAGTTTTTTCCTGTAATTGATATCTAGTCTTATAGCGTAGTGGTCAGAAGAGATACTTGATATGATTTCAATTTTCTTAAATTTACCAAGGCTTGATTTGTGACCCAAGATATGATCTATCCTGGAGAATGTTCCATGAACACTTGAGAAGAAATTGCATTCTGTTGTTTTTGGATGGAACGTGCTATAAATATCAATTAAGTCCATCATGTTTAATATGTCATTTAAAGCCTGTGTTTCCTTATTTATTTTCATTTTGGATTATCTGTCCATTGGTAAAAGGGGGGTGTTAAAGTCCCCTAATATGATTGTGTTACTGTCGATTTCCCCTTTTATGTCTGTTAGAATTTGCCTTATGTATTGAGGTGCTCCTATGTTGGGTGCATAAATATTTACAATTGTTATATCTTCTTCTTGGATTGATCCCTTGATCATTATGTAGTGTCCTTCTTTGCCTCTTGTAATAGTCTTTATTTTAAAGTCTATTTTGTCTGATATGAGTATTGCTACTCCAGCTTTCAATTTCCTTTTGCATAGAGTATCTTTTTCCATCCCCTTACTTTCAGTCTGTATGTGTCCCTAGGTCTGAAGTGGGTCTCTTGTAGATAACATATATACGGGTCTTGTTTTTGTATCCTTTCAGCCAGTCTATGTCTTTTGGTTGGATCATTTAATCCATTTACACTTAAGGTAGTTATCAATATGTGTGCTCCTATTCCCCTTTTCTTAATTGTTTTGGGTTTGTTATTGTAGGTGTTTTTCTTCTCTCGTTTGTCCTGCCTAGAGAAGTTCCTTTAACATTTCTTTTCAAGCTGGTTTTGTGGTACTGAATTCTCTTAGTTTTTGCTTGTCTATAAAGGTTTTAATTTCTCTTTTGTATCTGAATGAGATCCTTGCTGGGTAGATTAATCTTGTTTGTAGGTTTTTCACTTTCAGCCAAAACTCCAAAACCCTGTCAGCCACATGGCTCAGAAGAAAAGAGAAAAAAGAAAAAGAAAGAAAGAAAGAAAGATAGAAAGAAAGAAAGAAAAAATAAAATTAAGGTATTAAAATAAAAATTAAAAAAATATAATTAAAAATAAAGAAGGAATTAATAAAAAAGAGAGCAAACAAACCAAAATACAAATCCACCAATGATAACAAGTGCTAAAACCTATTTTAAAAAAAAAGAAAGACAGATAAAACCCTAGGAAAAATGGTAAAAACAAAGCTGTACAGACAAAATCACACAAAGACGCATACACATACACACTCACAAAAGGAGAAAAGGAAACATTAAAAAAAAAATAGAGGAAGAGAGCCACCAAGTCAGTAAACAAATCTACTAATGATAATGAGCTCTAAATACTAAGCTAAGATAAACATAAAACCAGAAACAAATTAAATGCATAAAGCAAACCCCAAGTCTGCAGTTGCCCCCAACGTCCACCACCTCAATTTTGGGGTGATTTTTGTCTATTCAGGTATTCCAGAGATTCAGCACATTAGTTTGATTGTGGAGATTTAATCCGCTGCTCCTGAGGCTGCCTGGAGAGATTTCCCTTTCTCTTCTCTGTTCGCACTGCTCCTGATTTCAGCTTTCCTTTGGCCACTCCTCCGCATGAAGTTTGTCTGAAATCACCTGTTCCCTGCCCAGACAGAATGGGGTTAAATTAGCAGCTGATTAGGAGGCTCTGGCTTACTCACACTGGGAGGAGGGGTGGTACGGAATGAGGGGCAAACCTGCAGCAGCAGAAGCTGGCGTGACATTCCAACAGCCTGAGGCACGCCATGTGTTCTCCTGGATAAGTTTTCCCTGGATCATGGGACCCTTGCAGTGGCTGGCTGCACAGGCTCCTGGGAGGGGAGATATGGATAGTGACCTGTGCTTGCACACAGGCTTCTTGGTGGCTGAAGCATCAGCCTTAGCGTTTATTGCCCATCTCTTGTCATGCTGATAGCCGTGGCTCGAGCCTGTCTCTGTAGCTCATTTAGGTGGTGCTCTGAATCCCCTCTCCTCATGCACCCTGAAACAATGGTCTCTTGACTCTTAGGCAGTTTCAGAGATTTTCTGGACTCCCTCCTGGCTAGCTGTGACACTCTAGCTCCCTTCAGGCTGTGTTCACACAGCCAACCCCAGTCCTCTTCCTGGGATCTGACCTCTGAAGCCTGAGCCTCAGCTCTCTGCCCTCATCTGCCCCAGTGGGTGAGGAGACAAACCTCTCAGGCTGGTGAGTGCTGGTTGGTGGTGATCCTCTGTGTGGGAAGCTCTCCAATTTGCTCTCTGCACTACTGTTGCTGTGCTCTCCTCTGTGGCTCTGAAGCTTCCTCCCCACCACCCACAGTCTCTGCCAGTGAAGGGGTTTCCTAGTGTATGGAAACCTTTCCTCCTTCACAGCTCCCTCCCAGAGGTGCAGGTCCCATCCCTCTTCTTTTGTCTCTGTTGTTTCTTTTTTCTTTTGCCCTACCCAGGTTCATGGGGATTTTCTTGCCTTTTGGGAAGTCTGAGGTCTTCTGCCAGTTTTTAGTAGGTGTTCTGTAGGAACTGTTCCTCATGTAGATGTATTTTTGATGTATTTGTGGAGAGGAAGGTGATCTCCACGTCTTACTCCTCCATCATCTTGAAGCTATCTGCCAATATGATTTTAAGTTCCCATTCTAGTTCTTTATCACTCTCAAACTTTAAGTAATTCTTCTATCTGCAAAAAGGGGATGTTTATATTTACAGTACATGTTATTTGTGAAAGTTAATTGTGGTCATGTATATTTAGTATAAATTAGCCGCCTATCATATATTAACTGGTCAATAAACGATAGTCCATGTTTATTTCCCAGGAGAAAGACTTGATAATTTGTTTCTTTACATGATGGTCTCCTCTTATTTTTCAGTTTTTATCACAGCCTGGTATCTGTAGGAAAATAAACTGAATAAGGAAAGAGAAGATTTAGGCTGCTTACTGTGTATGTGATTTGATTTAAAAAATAATAACTCTCTGAGGCTTGTACTTTTTCAATTTAAATTTAGCATAATATTTATTATACAAAATTTGGTAAAAATGAAATGAATTGATGTTTGTAAAACAATTTGTATAGCTTATTACTATCAAACCTTGCCAAATAAACTATATTTATATATTTATTTATTTAAACTTAAGCCATTTTAGATCATCTTATTTTTAAAATAATAGAAATAAGTGTCATCCACACTGAGGACCATGCTAATAAATAAATAGACAGTATAAATTTTAGAATTTATATTTGACATTATTACATGTGTTCAAAGTTCTCCAGTTAACAGTAAGTTAAATGTTGATAGGTGCTAAGAGGTTTATTTACACCTAGTAAAACACAGTTATAGATGAATAAATAGTGTAACTTGAAAATAAAAGAGAGATTACAAGCTCACTTTCCAATATGCTCATTAAAAAACCCAAATATTAGCTTCAAAGTATTCAATGAGTTAACTAAAAACAATTGTGAAAATCAATGAGATGAACCAATGACCAAAAAAAAAAAAAAGTTACACTTGTTTTTTTAATTTAAAAGAATCAGGATAGATGGAATATAGGACCAATCATACATGCCAGTTTATGTATCCCCTAGGATGAGATCATGAGCTCAGAACATGAAAAATGATTCAGTGCAAAAATCAGAAACGAAAGAAATGAAGGCACAGGTCAAAGGTAGACTGAAATAAAGAAGACCAGAAAGTTAGACTAAAATAGATATATCCCTGTACACTGGGATCACTGATAGAATAAGATGAACACTGGTGAGGTAAATAACTCCAAACTCTCAAAAAGCTATTTAAGCTAATAACTGAGTACACCAAAGTTGCAAGATACTAGATCAATATTAAAAAAAAAAAAAAAACTATTTCTATAACGTAGCAGCGAACAATATGACAATGAAATTAAGAAACCAATTCCATTGTAAAAGTAACAAGAAAATAAAGTATTTAGGAACACATTTAACCAAATAAATGCAAGTCGTATGCACTGAAAACTACAATACATTACTGAAGTAAATCAAAGACAATCTAAATAAATAGAAAAGCAACCTATGCTCATGTGCTCATGTACTGGAAGACTTAATGCTCTTAAGAAGATAATATTCTCCAGATCCAATGCTATTCTTATCTCAATTCTGTCATTTTGCAGAAATGTATAAGCTGATCTAAAAATCCATGTGGAAATGCAAGGTGGACCCAGCCTAGTCAAAACGATATTGGAAGAAAAGTGCAAAGAATGAGTCCATACATTTCCTGATTTCAAAACTTACAAGAAATCTGCAGGAAGCAATGTAATGTGGTGATGATAAGAACATGCATACAGAGCAATGGGGCAGAACAGAAAGTGCAGAAATAAACATATGATTTTTGACAAGTTTTCCAAAACTGTTCAATGGAGAGAGTGGTGTTTTCAACAAACGTTGCTGGCACAGCTGGATATCTACATGTAAAAGAATGTATTTGAAGCCATCCCTCACACCATATACAAAAATTGATTGAAATTACATCAAAGACCTAAATACATTTATGTCTCTGAAATTGCATTTAGACCTAAATGCTAAAACTATAAAACTTTTAGAAGAAAACATATACGTCAATCTTTTTGAATATGGATCAGTCAATGGTTTCTTGGATATTACACTAAAAGCACAAGCCACAAAGCAAAATATTGATAAATTGGACTTCATCAAAATTAGAATGCTTCCTGTGTCAAAGAACAATATCGGGGTATTGTTAAAAAGGTAACCCCCAAATGGAAGAAACTATTTGCAACATTTATATCTAATGGTCAAGTATCCAGAAACATAAAGACTTCTTACAGACAAACATTAAATGACAAATATGCAATTGTAAATAAAGAAAAGAATTTGAATTCACATTTCTCCAAAAACATATACACTTGGCTATTAAGCACATGAAAAGATGACTAACCCTGTTAGTCATTGTTAGTCAGGTAAAAACCAGTTCACTTCTAATAGGATGGCTATTTTTTTAAAAAAAGGAAATGACAAATTTGGGGGAATGTGTTAGTTTGCTAGGGCTGCCATAACAAACCACCACAGACTGGGTGGCTTACACAAGATACATTTATTTCTCACAGTTCTGGAGGTTAGAAGTCCAAGATCAAGGTGTGGACAATGTTGATTTCCTCTAAAACCTCTCACCTGGGCTTGCAGTCCAGGGGTTGCACTCTTGCTGCTTTGTCACATGGCTTGTGAGCACCTGTGGCCCTAGTGTCTCTCTGGGTGTCCAAATTCTGTTGTTGTTGTTTTTTTTTAAGGACGCCAGTCCTATTGGATCGGGCCCCACGCTAACAGACTCATTTTAATTTAATCCACTCTTTAAAGCCCCAATATCTAAATACAGCCACATTGTGTAGTACTGGAAGTTAGGGTTTAAATACATAAATTTGGAGGACACAGTTCAGCCCACAATGAGGAGGATGTGGAGTAACTGGAACCCTTATACTTTGTTGGTGGGAGTATAAAATGGTTCAGCCACTGTGGAAAATAATAGGGCAGTTCCTCAAAAAGGTAAACATTTGATTTACCACATAATACACATATTCAACTCCTAGGTAAATATACAAGAGAATTACACACTGTGCCCATTTGTAACCATGTAAGACAACGGATGTTAACTAAACTTATTGTGGTGATTGTCTTGCAACATACACAGAGAGCAAATCATTATGTTGTACACTTTAAACAAACATGTTTTTTATGTCATAAAAATAGAAAATAAAAGGGGACCAGGAGAAGGATGGAGTCAAATAAAAATTGTCAAAAAAGAAAAAACATGTGTGCCCAAAACTTGTACATGAATGTTCATTGCAGTGTTATTCATAATAGTCCCAAAGTGGGAACAAACAAACGCCCACCAACTGATGAATGGATAAACAAAGATGGTATATCCATACAATGGAATATCACTGAGGCACTAAAACTGAAGTAATGGTACAGGCTACACCTTAGATGTCCCTTAAAATGATGATAAGTGAAAGAATCCAGACAAGCAAGGCCACAGATTATATAATTTTATTTCTAGAAAATACCTACAATAGTCAAATCCATGGATACAGAAAGTAGATAAAAAGTGGTCAGGGTTTGGAGCAGGGGAAGGGGAGGGGTGGAGAGTGACCGTTAATGGACATGGAGCTTCTTTCTGGGCTAAGGAAACTTCTGTAATTAGATAGTGGTAATGGTTGCACAGACTGTGAACGTAATAAAAACACTGAATTGCACACTTTAATGTGATGGCTTTGATGGTATGTGAATTATATTGTAATTAAAAAAGAACACTCCAACTCAGGAAACCTGGGTGGTCCTGCGGCCAATTTGCTTCATTTTAGTTCAGCAGTAGCTCAGCTTCAAGGAAGGTTAGAAACATGCTTAACATCCACTCGTGAGGAGTGAGGGTTGCCAAGATTTTGAGGCCCATCCAGCATGATTTTAAATCCCTAGAAAGTTTGTAGTAAGTGGAACAATTAGATGTGAAGAGAAGAAATAGAAAAAAAGAAAAAGAAAGCAGAAAAGAAAAGAAATGCTGTTGTTAGCTTCCATCTTTAGGGTCATTAGTCTAATCCATCCTTTGTCAAAAATCTTGATTCAGTTAGTTTAGCTAAATTTAAGATTATCCTTTAATGATCTGGTATCATTGATCTCTCTCTCTCCCTCTCTATCTCACACACACACACACACACACACACACACACACACACACACACACAGACAGGCTGGGGCCTGGGACCCTTTGATGCAGTGCTGCAACGCTTGCACCTGCACACACCTGTCCTCAAGAAACAAAATACAAAGAAACTGTATGGGACTAAAAATAACTGTGTGTATACACAGTTAGGACAAATTCTGGATCCGAAAAATACAAAGAGACCACAAAACCTAACTGCTACTTTTGAAGAGCCTGGACCAAAAACAGGGTGTTGGGAGCAAAAGCAGGGGCACTGCACACGCCACCTGCACAGAACACCACCAGAGGGGTGAGCAAACCACCTAAGCCATGTCTCTGGCCCAACCCCTGGACACATCCCATATAAGGTACAAGCTCCCCACCTCCCACCCTCAGAGAGCACGCCAGGGAACCTGTTGTTTGTTCTCACTCCCCCCACTGCAGCAGGGGCCCCAGTAAAGCCTTGCCTGAATTTCTTGTCTGGCCTCTGATCAATTTCTACTGACTGGGGAAGGCCAAGAACCCTGGTTGGTAACAACACCACAAATATACCATACACAGGAAGGAATTATTTGAATTTAGGAGTGCTGAATTTAAGGTAAATCATTCTTCCTGAAATGGCATGTCCCTATATCCTGAACAATGGGTCTGAAACTTTTGTGGAAAGCTTTTATTTGAGTTGACAAGTTAGATAATCACTGCCCAATACATTTATTAATTCATATGTTTGATTTGAGTTTCCACAGAAACCAACTTGAAGACCCAGATTCCCGTGTATGTGCTTTACTGTGGGGGAGGAGACCCGGAAGAGTGAGACAAGGAAGAAATGGGCCAATGAGGATGTGCTGTCCAGTCTGACAACTGCCATGTGACCCTGCTGTAGAGGTATTCCAGCTGACAGGTGAGGAGGCTGGGTTTCTTACTCTAGAACACTCCATCCCTCACTGGTTGTGGGCTGCTTCCAGGAACACTAACTCATACTCTGGCTTGTGTGCTCCTACAGAAAGAAAAACAAATCAGGCAGTGCTGCAGGTGTTTGCTGTATGCAGCCTGCTGTATACAAAAAGGTGAATGCCAGGGGTATGTAGGTAAGGCACTGGCAGCATCTGCTAGGTGTGTCTATAAATTTGTTTACCTACATGATTCCCCACCAAAAAGGAGAATACATCAAAGAACATGTGTAACACTTACCCTGAAATACAGCAGAGGAACAAGTGTAAATACATGTAAAGATTCCTGGTCAGACCAGTTATCCCAGCAGGATTGTATTAGCAGTGCCCACTTTCACTCTCAAAGTTGTCACATTTTGAAAAATAATTACAGGTTTATGTATTATATAGGTAAAATATAAATTACAAGCAAGAATAAGACATCAAACATATAAATCATATATATATATATATATATATATATATGTAAAACTTGAAGTCTTTAGAATAATCCATACAGTTTAAATCATTTTACTTTTGAGCCCTCAGCATCTCATCTGGAGAATATAACTAATAAAAAAGCAGATTCAAGTACATTGCTGTACAGAAATAGATAAAGGTTTTGCTCCAAACAGGTACAGGGAGACCTTGGAGATACTGCTGGCTCTTTTCCAGGCCATCACAATAAAGTGAATGTCGCAATAAAGCAAATCACACAATTTTTTTTTTTTTGGTTTTCCAGTGAATATAAAAGTTATGTTTACACTATACTCTAGTGTGTGAAATAGCATTATGCCTAAAAAATGTATGTAACTTAATTAAAAATACTTTAGTGCTAAAAAATGCTAACCATCATCTGAGCCTTCAGTGAGTTGTAATCTTTTTGCAGTAGTAGCATCAGAGATCCCTGATCACAGATCACTATAACAAATATAATGAAAAGGTTGCGATACTGGGAAAATGACTGAAATGTGACACAGAGACATGAAGCAAACAAATGCTATTGGAAAAATGATCCCAAGAGTCTTTTGCTTGATGCAGTGTTGACACAAACCTTCAATTTGTGAAAAATGCAATACCTTTGAAGCACAATAAAGTTGGTAAGGCTATATTCAATTTCTTTAACAAATGATTTCGGGACCCTTATTAATGGTAACTAACTTAATGCTCCTTAGAGTCCTATCATGGAATTGAGGATAACTCTTCTTTCTATCCCTGAGGTTGTAACATGCTCTCTAACTTGCCTCACTAGGAAGTGGTGGGCTGGGACTTGTACACACATGGGCAGTATAGTTCCTGGGGCCCTGCTTTTAACTCCACACTGTGCTGCCTTCATAAAATTAGCATATAAAATGCAATTAAAACATTGTGTTTTCATTTTCAGCATGTTTATTTTATAATTAAATGATCTTCTTAATAATAGTATTATTAATTTACCTATATTATTAACTAATTTCATTTATTTATAAGCTTACAATTAATTAATTAATACATGTATCATTGATAATTGGTAATATTAAGTGAATGGAAAAGAAACCATTTTTTAGGCCAGAAAGATTGTTCTTACATTTATTACTTTTTTTTAAATTTCCAGGAATTTTCTTTTTTGTTTTCTCATTTCCATTTAATGATTTCTCATGTTTCCCTTATGTCTGAAAATTTAGATAGTCAAAAGTATGTATTGACTTGGAAAAAGGAATTTAGGATACTTTTGAGTTTAAAAAAATGATCATGAGTTTGATGAAGCAGCAGATCAGAAGGAAGCCTAGAATTTCACTTTCTTACTGATTTACACTTGGGCAAGACCATAATATTGACAAAAAGTGTGCTTGGAATGTCCAAGTCATCAAAAGAGGAACGTTTGGTGCTGTCAGGAGGCCCGCTGAGCTGAGAGAGGGGATGAGCTATCAAATTATCGGAGTGGCCAATTAAAGCAACATGCCAAAAATGAAATAATTAGGTCTTTAACTGCTCACTGACAGGCACATCTAAAACCTGAGGAAGTACCAGCTTTCCCTGACCCATTCTGCCGCATGGCCTGGCACAGTGGTTGAGGGTCAGGTAGGTCTGCCCGGACATGGGTGTTCTCTCACTACTGAGGAGCCCCAAACAAAAGGTTCCTGAAATTTTGTGAATCCTGGGAGAGCAAGGAGTAGAAAATACTGGGTACGGAGTCAGAATATGGAGAGTTGTCCACAGGGTTCCCCCAAGGCTCACCCCATAAATAGGTCTCAGCCGAGACACCTGAAGAAGACCTTTGCCCAAAACCTAGGATAAAGAGACCTAGAAAAGGTTATAAACTCCTGGAAAGTGGGGCTTTGACTTATTTACAAAACAGGAAGAGACGCACAGACATAGAAAACAAACTTATGGTTACCAAAGGGGATAGTGGGGGGAAGAGATAAATTAAGAGTTTGGGATTAAGAGGTACACACTACTATAGGTAAACTGTGTAGCACAGGGAACTATACTCAATATCTTTTAAAAACCTATAATGGAAAATAATTTGAAAAAGAATATATATAACTGAATCATTTTGCTGTACACTTGAAACTAACACAACAATGTAAATTAACGATCCTTCAATTAAAAAGAAAAATAGACTTGAAGGGTTAGGAATGTGGATATGCAAAGACCATCACCAGCCCAGGGCCTGAGTCCTTGACTACACCTCCCTTCAGAGGCTGTGCACCAAGTCAGGTGTATGGGATACAGTCTTCCTATGACCTCTGCCAGATAAAGTCTCTGTAGTTACCTATGGCTGGACATGAAAGATCACACATAAGTTTTTAGCCAGGTGGAGATCTCTTTTCAAATAGCTCTTAATGCCTGTTTGATCACTCACTGAGATCTTTTGAATAATGCTGTACAAATTGTTTTTATGTTTTATATTAATGTTTTGTGATTTCATTCTCTTTAGTTGTGAATATTAAGCCAGTGAAACATGGAAAAATAATGGCTATTTGAATCCATATGGTTGCTCAGAATATTTGAATGAACGTTGAATGTTCTACAGGTTTATTAATGGGACAATGTGGAAATAGAAATCTAGGCAATCTGGCCTTATTCGGCCACAAGAAAATCAATGCTGCTCTAAATATTATCATCTTATATTCAGAGGAGATGGGAATTGGAAATCACATGGTTATTGGGGATGGCTTCCTATCAGTTATATGATCATGGTTCTAACTCGTTATGACAATGAATGGCTCTCCGGCCCTAAAACTTGCACAATCAAATGATAGCAGAATAGCAGGGGAGCTGGTGTTAGGGATGGTGGACTCACAGGGAGAATGAAATCACACCTTCAGGACACACTCCCCATCATTTGCCCATCACCACTAGACATGTGTTCCTTCACTCACTAGCATCACACACGTATATGAACTAGATAGTTGCCACTGTGTACATTACAAATCCAGGCCTAGCCATGCCCATTTTGGCTCCGAGAAGACCTGAATCTAAGTGAAAAATATATACCACATAGTACAAAAATAATGAATAGACTCTTCATAATACAAGTTTTAATATAAGCTTCTATATTGTGTCACTGTGATATCTCATTCAAAACATTCAGAGGCCCTTGGAGGAAGGTGCTATTAGTCCTTTTACAGAGGAAGGAACAGGGGCTTAGAGATGAATTAGTAGGTCCAAGCTCCAAGAAGAATCCAGTAAGCACTATAGGAACACTTTTATAAATTTAAAAATGGCGTGCCACCTTCATTCGAACTTGAAATACCCCAGAGAGAATTACATCATGCATCTTTTCCATTACTGGAAAAAATGTACCACAATAAAACCTTTGCTACTGCACTACTTTTTATTTAAGAACTATTAGGATGGTAAAAATTAATAATACTCTAATAGTTTCTAAAACCAAAAATATTTCTTATAGTAAATATTCACCACTCTATTTCATATGACAAGGTTATCACAAGATTTTTGATTTTTTTAATAAATTGCCAACATTTTGGTTTTTCTTTTAGCGTTAGACTAGTGAGCTTTCCAAAGATGGAAGTTACAACCCAATAGTCTTGGAAAAGTAATATGTGTTCTACTGCCTAGTGCTGTTAGGAATTTTCTTACAGTCCAACTGGGAGTGCTTATATTTACTTTGAATAAGTGTGTTTTTATACATAGTAAACATAAATGTTTGAAGGCAAAACTAATCCATACTCTTAGATGCCAGGTTACCAGTTACTCTTGATGAGAAGTGATGAGGGGAAGGCTGCTTCCAGGTGTTGATAATGTTCTTTTCCTTGATCTGCTGAGGGTTACATGAGTGATTTCAGTTTTAGCAAATGCATCCAGGTACATGACTGGTACATGGAGGTATGAAATGATATATGACTTTTCAATATGTATATAACTTCAATTTTAAAAAGTTAAAAAAGTAAGTATTGCAAATAAAATACTTCCTTAAAAAGGTTATTCTGTCAATGATAACTTGATAAATTTTAAAGAAAAATATGAGGCTCACTGAGAAGGAAATCTACTAGCTCTTTGGCACTCAGTAAAACACTCAAATTTTATTTTTTTGTTGTTTTTTAAATCTAAATATAGACAGATTGACTCAATTTAATTTCCCCACATTCATATATTTGAACCCAGACCTTTCTGACCCTTGATATTCTTTTTTAAAAAATTATATCAATAGACCTATCATTAGGTCTTAACTTTATAATGTTGAAGTTAAGAACTTTAGAATATTATTAAATATTATATTTTAGAATATATTAAAATCATGTTCCAAGGTCTTTCATTAGAAGTGATTAATTAATATTAGTGACAAGTTCACCACACTAGTGATAGACCACATGAAGGAAGGTGAGGCCATGCCCATCTGGGGAACCAAATTACTGCTATCCTAGCAACACTTGTCCTGCCCCAGATTGTCTCTACTGTAGACTTCCCTTCTGAGATCCAGAACCCTGTATCCAGTTGCATCCCTGATAACTACACTTGAATGACTTACATTTTTTGTAAGAAATAACTCTAGGATTTCCAATCTGGTCCCTCCACGGCCCTCCAAGCCTATTTTGTTGTCCTCATTTCAGTAGACAAATCTTATCCTTCTCATTTTAGTAAACAGAACTAACATCCATCCAGGTGCTAATTCCAGACACCTGCAGCCATTCACCTCTCATCCCTCACATCATTATCCTGCTCAACTGTCATGCACTGGCTTCCCTGTCATCTTAAATCTAAACCCTTAACATTTTTCATGCCCTGAACACTCCAAGCTCTTTTTCACCTTAGGGTTTTCAATATGAAATTATCTCTGGAATTGTTTTATCTCCATTCTCATCAAGTTTGACCTGTTCTCATCCTTTATAACTCCAGAAGTTTTTCTTTAAAGAGGTACCCTTAGACCACCCAGATCAAAGTTATTTTCCCATTCCCCCTTCAACACTGTTATTTGTTCTTATAACATTCTGTTACTTTTCCCCTTTAAAAATAAACACAGTTAAATTACAAATATATTTGTTTACTTGCCAGTCCCCCAAAGCACATGAGCCAATTCTTTAAAAATAAATATGTACACATTATTTATCTATATATATATAAATTATCATAAAATTACATATAAATTATAATTAAATAACATAAATATGTTATATTTGTATATATATATTATATATATATTATATATATATTATATATATATATATAATATATATATATATAAACTGCTTCTGTTTCTTTGGAGGACCCTCATATAATAACCATGTTCAGAAACTGGCTGATTTTGAGTTTCAAGTGGGACCTTAAGCGTTTTGCTCAGACTGTAAAAGCTGTGGAAAAAAGCTTTGTTTCTCAAGAAGAAAAGAACAAGAGAAATATTCTGGCTGAAGGGAAATGAACTTCATGCCCATCACACTGTGGAACAAGATGGCTCTGGAGCTGCCTGGAGTTCGTAACCGTATTGTTCACATGCTAACCAACCATCCAGTGGAAGGTCAGCATAGGGCGCCTGACTCTGGATGCCCAGCCCCCTGTAACAGAGGTGCAGTAAATGAGACAGAACAATGGCACAGCTGATGCTTGTGGGCATGAGACTTCAAGCACTCACTGTGTGCTTAAATGCACTTTAAGGTGATCTGGCCCTAAGTGCTAGTTTCTTTGACAAACATTAAAATTAATGTATAAATCCATACTACATGCTAACATTTGAGGGCAGTAGCAGTGGTACATCAAACTCAAATGTAATACTTTCCATGATATGACTATTAGAGTTCTGGGAATATTTAATCATTTTATTCATGAATTGGAATATAAAGGTATAAGTAGTACACATATATTTCATCATTTAAGGAGTTCTAATACTTTTATAGTCATTTTTGACATACTTAAAATTCATTTTTAGATGTAAGAAAAAGTGACAAAGAATTGCTGGCAGGGGCATATCTAGTCCCAGGAGGAAAATATTAAAGTACCAATAATAAAATTTCACTTTTTCTGTCATACCTTGTAAAGCAAATGGCGAAGATGAATCTTTTCATCTTACAAATAAAGATATAAGATACAGAGAAGTTCCAGTTCCTTATCCAGTGTGAACCAGTATGTCAGTTCAGGAGCTGAGCACCAAAGGACACATTTCCCCCTGAAACTGGAGATTGGCCTTCCCCACGCTGAGTCCAGTTATGAGAACAAGGATGAAAATTACCTTATCAGACTGCGGAAATTCAAGAGCAGCGGTGTTACAGAGTATTGAGCCTGTCGTTTTCATAGATGTGCTTGAACTGACAAGTGGGCTGCTCCACACAGACAGGCTTCATCTGTTCCATAATGATTTTACCTGTTCAGGTGAATTAAGCAAGTAGCTCTTATTGTTCATTCTGTCAAAGTCTAAGTTCCAATGAGTAATTATTTAATGGGAAAGACAAATCGGCATCTCGACATCATAGTGCTTTTCTAGGCACTAATTCCATCTACTTTATTTGAAAATACATGTGCATCTTGGAATGATTCAGAATGGCAGTTAAAATAATCTACAAAAGTGAGAACTTATGAAAGTCAGGGTATACTAAATGCATTGGCCTTTCCATCTAATTTGACTC
The DNA here is from genome assembly GCF_937001465.1 of Orcinus orca. Lineage (NCBI taxonomy): Eukaryota > Metazoa > Chordata > Mammalia > Artiodactyla > Delphinidae > Orcinus > Orcinus orca. Next base: position 100,502,278 of record NC_064567.1, on the reverse strand, counting down.
TTTCTGTAATGAATAGGTCATGGTAAGAGTGAACAGAAAGAGTTCTAGAAAATCTTTTGCTGAAGTGGCTTAAGTATTTACCATAATGAAGATGTTCTAGACACAGCTGTCTCCATTAGCAGGGTGCTGGTTTAGGGACACAGCTTTGAAACATGACAAGGATAATGGAGTGACAGCCATGCAAAAAGAATGAAATCATGCCATTTGCAGCAACATGGATTCACCTAGAGATTGTCATACTAAGTAAAGTAAGCCAGACAAATACAAATACCATGTGACTTCACTTATATGTAGAATCTAAAAAACATATGAAACAAATGAACTTATTTCCAAAACAGAAAGACTCACACACATAGTAAACAGACTTATGGTTACCAAAGGGGAAAGGGGGGAATAAATTAGAAGTTTGGGATTAAAATATACACACTCTTATATATGAAAGAGACAACCAACAGGACCTACTGTATAGCACAGAGAACTATACTCAATATCTTGTAATAACCTATAATGGAAGAGAATGTAAATAAAGAATATATATGTATTATGATAATTATATTATAATTATAGATATATATGTATAATTGAATCACTTTGCTATACATCTGAAACTAACACAACATTGTAAATCAACTATACTTCAATAAATTTTTTTTAAAAAAGGATAATGGAGTGAGTTTTGAGGACAGTTGAGTAGCTCTGGAGGTGGGCTATATAAGTATATTTTTTTCTGCTGTTGGAAAAACAAAGATTAGGGGAATTTCTCCCATTTCTTTTTTCATTCCTATATTGAGTGATTTTTCAATTCTAGAAATATAGTTTTAGTTTTCTTTGTGTTTTTCCTATTATGTTATTTTTTGAAACTGATGAAATTTTACAAATAATTTATGCTCAGCCAACTGTTTAATATTTATACCATGAATTAGCCCTATGATTATTTTTTTCTTGTTATTTCCAACAAGGGGTAGTGTTCAGGAATAGACCAGGTTCAAAGAGCTAGGGATATTCCAGCAAGCATGCAGGATATGGGATAGTGGACAGACTGAATAATAAGCACCAGAATCCCCACACCCAGGGAGGAGGACCCAGAGGACAGCTCTGGGCATCCACAGAGGAGGAGGATATCCCCAGCAGTAACATGTCTCTTTAGAGAAGCTGGAGTGTACACCAGGGTCAGGATTCCATTCTTAGACTGTGGGGAAGGAGAGGTGGCAGAAGTAAGGAAGCCTCAAACCATCGTGATGAGGAAGGCAGCTTCCTGAACCCACCCTCAGAATGACCCCTTAACACAAGCATGGTCAAAGAAACCAGACCTCTAGTTGGTGGGCTGGCACCAGGAGGAGATAGAAGGTCTAATATAGGAGCTGAGCTTTAAGAACCTGTCATTTGTATGCATCTCTGTAAATGACTCAGAGTCAACCCAGGGGCAATATATTCTGGCCCAGGTGAGTGTTAGGTTGAGTCATCTCAGAATTTGTGGCAAAAGGTGTCCTGTTATCACAAAAGGGGCTGCTAGGACCAAGGCCCAGGGGCTGACACAAGAGCTGTGCAATCACCCTGCGGACATTTTACTGCGATTAGGCAATTTAATGCTTTGATTTAAAATCAGGATTATTTAGGGGATGGTTTGGGAGGCTGAGGAGACTCGTGTTCAGATACGGCAGCAGGAATTAAACAGGGTTATTCCTGCTCTTTCCCATCCTCTCTGCCATGTGTCCCGACCAACAGAGGGTAAGAAACCAGAATACGTGGACAATATACTCATGAGCCTTTTTCACATTTTTATTCATTTTACCAACATGTCTTTCATGTAGACAGACTCAGGGGCAGACTCAGGGGCACTTCCTGCTGGTTTCTGTGTTCCTAGTTAGGTTTAGTTCTTCTAGGCCCTCTACCTCCCAACTTCTACCCCCAACTAAAGAGAAAACTGAGGAGGACTCTAGGTCTGTTATCTGAAACAATTATTATTTCACCTAATCAGCACCAAGGAGACGTGTTAACGTGGGTACTGAATAAGGGGACATTACTTTCTTAGGGTACTCAGGGTACTAGCATGTCTAGTCAAATCCTTCTCTACTACTTTGAGGATCATTTAAAGGTTCTCCTTTGACTTGATTACATGGAAATGATTCATTAGAACTAATACTACATTAACTTATTGGTTATTATTTACCTAATTTGGATAAAACATTCATAATATGAACATAAGACATATGTCTCTAGGGATGAGTCTGTTGATACCACTACAGACAGCAGCATGCATTATTCCACGTTTTACACATTTTACTGGTGATTATTACCTTTGCAGTTCTTCCCCGTTGAGTTAGACTTGTGTGAAATTCCATTAGAAATATTTAACTCAATTTCAGCAACCTACTGGGTCCTCTTTACTGGAAAATTTAAAATCTTTAGCCCTAAACCTGGTCCTGATCTTACTCAATGTGCTGTCTTTTTCCTCTGCTGAAATTAAAAAACAAAGGAACCAGGAGTTTTACCAACAAAATGAGTTTATTTGGGAATAGCCAAGAATTGCAATTTGTGACAAGCAAACTACGGAGAATCATAGGCACGTCCAGAGAATAGAGGAGAGGGACTTGCTTTTACAGAGGAAAGGAGGAAACTGGAGAGCGCTGTGGAGTTTTTCATTGGCTGCAGGCATCGGGCAGCTTGTTGTTGCTGGGTCAGAGGAAATCATTCTTCCTTCTGGGGTCTGTAAACTGTGGTGAGTGGTACCTTCATGAGACCCCCTGCATCAGAGCTTCCCGACTCCATTTTAAATGAGTTTTCCTTTATTCATTTTCACACTTTCCTCAAAAAATGGGCTATTTCTAGGGTGATTTTTTAAAATTCTACTTTACCAGGGATATAAGTGCAGATAAAAAAGAAAGCAGATGAACACTTTATTGTTTTTAGTTTAATGGTTACTGAGTCAGAGTCTTATTTCTAGAGCATACACAGAACCCCAGTAGAATCCCATTTATTCACAGTTAAAAGGCTTTCCTTGGGAAGCCAGTATAAGTTCAGACAAATAATCAACCAGAAGTATATAAGAAGGACATATATATGTTATGTCCATCAGAACATACTCAAGGGTAGCGTTCCCTTGTTGGCTTGGTCCAGTGAGCTTAGCCACTTATGATTCTTAACAGCAAGGGGTTCTTTGTTCAGGCTCTACCTGTGCTGCTGACCAAGGCTGGGACCACACTGATGGCTACTGGTTAAGGCTATCACTATAGGTGCTGGGTTAACTTGATAACATGATAGGAAAGTATTTGCTATCGAAATTATATTGAATACGAGGGGGAAAAATACCCATCCCATCTCATTTCATTTCTAAGCACACATGTAGACTACAAATTTTAGGCCTGAGGTTAGTTTTGGCACCATTTCCAAAGCTCAGCCCCCACACACACCCCATACACCTGGTCCACTCTGAGCTTTTTCTCCTTCCCCAGCACTGAAGCAGGATTGCATCCGACCTCGCAAGCCATATGTTGAAAGTGGGGGAGTCCCTAGATGTACGGGGTCTGTGCCCTTACTCTATCACTTAAAAAAGAGCTTCTCACTGCTCTGGAATCCTAGTTTTATAGTTTGATGAGAAAGAAATAAACTTCCATTGTATTAAGCCACTGCATTTGGGGGTTTTGTTGATTAAGTGCTAACCAAGCCCTAACCGATACGCCTGAATACCACTTCCTCACCAAGGGAGCAACAGAATTTAGAACTCTGTCTGAACTGTGTAGGTGGTGGGGACAGTAATGGGTACAGGTGTTACACGCAGTTATTAAAGCCACACCAGATTTTTTTTACTGGATATTACTGGATATATGTTTTACTTTTCCTGGAGCTGCCATGGATACTTAGATCTTCCAGTTATACATGTGTTATAATTGGTGGACTCAGATGTAATCTCAAAGTAGATTTAATCAAATCTAAATATAATTTATAATTATATTTAATTTAATTATATTTATAATTATATTATATTTATAATTAAAAATATTCACAGTTACTCTCTGACAACTCAAGTGTGTCTAAATTTAGGATAAATGACTAATTAGATATATACATATAGCTATGCATATGTGTGTGTGTGTATATGTGTGTGTATATGGTACACAATTACACTACAAGTTTGTATAAAAGTACAAATTACATGATAAAAACTATTCTGGTGGTGCTTTATGGTCAATACTTGTTCAACTCACCAGGAAATAAACAAAAGAAGCTAGCATATTACTTATTCTTGATGATTCACCTGGTTGCTTTATTGTTATGACCTGGACTGGGTAATGTGCTGTCAGTCATCAAGGTGTAATATTATTTGGGAGTACTAAACTGATGCGTTTCCAGCTCTCAGCTTCACAGCAGGGACAATTTGTCATAAGAGAAAGCAAATGAATTATCTTACACTCTGCTATAAATTTAAGGTTGTGATTCCTTTTTGTCCAGCAGGTGCTACCTTGATTGTGCCTGCATGACAATCCATTAGTTTCCTGGATGTCCCTCACTGGCTAATGAAATTCAGGCAAACTTTCTTCAGAATTTCTCTGTCCTGCAGTTCTGCAACTTTTTTTTTAATTATTATTTTTTAAACTTTTCCTTGGGTTAATTATGGTTGGGATAAAATTTAGATCTGCAAGGAGGGAGTGGGGGAAAATAAAATTCAATATTTTGTTAATTTTTAAGAATTTTAAGTAAAATATTTGTTTTGGGACATTATGAAATGAGAATTTTACCAATCATATCATTAGTGTCATAATGCTAAAGATTACTTAAATTAAGCTATACAATAGATAAATCTTCATCATGCCCCAACACAGTACTACTGCATTAGACAGTAAAGCGTAATGTGAATTAAGTGTAATCCTGTATAGGTGTGTGCAAATTGTGTTAAAAATCACTCCTGCCATAATGGTATGGATAATAATGAGAAGCACTGATTTATAAGAAAGAGGTGTGATCTTAAGGTCCAAATATATTAGTGCAGAAAAGAAACTTAGAGGTATTCTAATATAGGTTCTTTATTCTATGGGTCACATCTCAAATCTGGTTTCTAAGTTCCTCAACAATGACCTTATCTCTCACATAGGTTACTAGCATGTCTTCATTCTAGCCTATCCTCCTCTACAGCATTTCAAAACCACTTTCAAATTTTAATATTTTTTTCCTCTTTATATTTTTTTATTAGAAATGAAATTTATAGGGTGTGGAGGAGAACACTTTCACTTGCTTAAACACCAGCCTTTCCCTTCTCTGTCCTAATTCTTCTTTGCTAGACTATCCATATTTAACTATACAATTCAGTGGCACTAAGTACATTCACATTGTGTGTAAATCTCACCATCACCCATCTCCCAAAATTTTCACTTTCCTAAACTGAAACTCTGTCCCCTTTAAACACTAGCTCCCCATTCCTCCTCACTACCCCCCCACACACACCCCGGCCCCTTTGCACCTACCAATGTACTTTCAGACTCTATGAATTTGACTATTCTAGGTACATCCTATAAGTGGAATCAAACAGTATTTTTCTGCACCTAATGTATATTGGAATGCATTTTTAAGGTTAATTTAATATATGTCCTGCAAGCAGATTGTACCTTCTTTTATTTTACCCCTGTGCTATACAATAGGCCCTCCCCAGCCATCTAGTTCATACATAGTAGTGTACATACATCAATGCCAATCTCCCAGTCCATGCCACACCCCTCCCCCCTTGGTGTCCATATGTTGGTTCTCTATGTCTGTGTCTCTATTTCTACATTGCAAATAGGTTCATCTGTACCATTTTTCTAAATTCCACATATATGCATTAATATATGATATTTGTTTTTCTCTGTATGACTTACTTCACTCTGTATGACAGACTCTAGGTCCATCCACGTCTCTGCAAATGGCACAATTTCATTCCTTTTTATGGCTGAGTAATATTCCATTGCATATATATACCACATCTTCTTTAGCCATTCCTCTGTTGGATGGCAACATGGAAGCAACATTTTGGTTGCTTCCAAGTCCTGGCTATTGTAAATATGTTGCAATGAACATTGGGGTGCATGTATATTTTGGGATTATGGTTTTCTCTGGGTATATGCCCAGGAGTGAGATTGATGGGTCATATGGTAGTTCTATTTTTAATTTTTTAAGGAACCTCCATACTGTTCTCTATAGTGGCTGTATCAATTTACACTCCCACCAACAGTGTAAAAGGGTTCCCTTTTCTCCACACCCTCTCCAGCATTTATTGTTTGTAGATATTTTTGATGATGGCCATTCTAACCAGTGTGAGGTGATACCTCATTGTAGTTTTGGTTTGCATTTCTCTAATAATTAGTGATGTTGAGCATCTTTTCATGTTCCTCTTGCCATTTAAAAAAAAAATCTTATTTTTTTCCACCAGCCATAAACTGCCCTTATTCCCAAATATACCCTATTATCTTAAGGCTATCTCAATTCCTATCTCAATCAGTGTCTTCTTAGCCACTTTGTTTGTCCATCTGTTATCACACAATAGATATAGTTTCAGCCACAGAACTAGAACAATATAAACACACAAATATTTGTCTTAGCAAGATTTACATCTTACCATTGTAAATACAAAGTGTGAAACACAGAAAGAGAACAGCCCATTTGTTTTTACCTGATCCTGTTGGCAAGACGGATTAGAATTTACAGTGAAATTGATACTGGATGAAAATGGTTTAAGTCCTTAAAAATGTCACATGAAAAGTGATCATCCATTTATTTATTCATTAAAAATAAGTACAGGGCTTACCTAGAGGTGCAGTGGTTGAGAGGCCGCCTGCCAATGCAGGGGACACGGGTTTGTGCCCCGGTCCAGGAAGATCCCACATGCCGTGGAGCAGCTGGGCCCGTGAGCCATGGCCGCTGAGCCTGCGCGTCCGGAGCCCGTGCTCCGCAACGGGAGAGGCCGCAACAGTGAGAGGCCCGCGTACCGCAAAAAAAATAAATAAATAAAAAATAAAATAAATACATATTTTACTTTTGAGAGTCTACTTTTTGTCAGGCACTGGGGTACAATAAGATTGACAATTGGAGACAGACAATGAAAGAGTTTTAAAGATCATAAAGATAATACTTCTTTACTCTTATCAGTTTCTGAAATGATTTATTAAATACATGTTGTAACAAGTTCAGAGTATTATAAAATCATACTGAGTACAGATATTAATAATTGAAATAAATAATTAGTAAATCATAATCTGGAAACATGAGTTAATTTTTCTGTAGTATTAACATTAAGCTGTAAATTTTACAGTTCTTTTGAACATCACCATAAAAACTAACGATGCCACTTGATTGAGCCCCTGTATTCCGAGAGGACTGAAACATAAGTTAGTCAAAGTTTATAAAGCATTTAACATATGCAAAATGTTATTATTACTTGAAAAAGTCCATAATATTGATGAAATTAATATTGTTTCATGTGCTTTTAATATTTTAATAGCAATATCAAAGTCTATTTATGTTGGAACAACAGGAAACCTCATCCATTGCTAGTGAGAAAGTAAATGGTACACCTTGCAAGACCATTTGGCAATTTGTTATAAAGTATAACATATGCTTACAATAAATCCCAACAATTTTATTCCTAAGAGTTACCCTAGTAAATTGGAAGCTGGTGTTCACTCAAAAGCCTGCACATAAATGTTTATAGCAGCTTGATTCACAATCACCAAAAACCAAGATACCCTTCAGAGGGGGATAGATTAACAAACTCTCATGTATCCATATAGTGGAATCCTCTTCAGAAATAAAAAGCATTGAGCTATTGACACAAGCAACAACATGGGTGAATATTCAACACATTTTGCTAAGTGAAAAAAGCTAAACCCAAAAGGTTACATATACTGTAATTCCATTTGTATGACATTAAGGAAACATTGAAATAAGAGAAGCAGAAAACGGATCAGTGTTTGGTGAGAGAAAATGGATTAACTCAAGAAGGAAGCACCCAGGGGAATTTTCAGGGTTAAAACACTATTCTATATTGTACTGTGGTCAACATTAGGGGATTCCAGGGTGGAATGTAGTCTGCAAGAAATGAGTCTAAATGCATTAAAAATGTCACTGAAGGAAGTGGGAAGAAAGGAGATGACCTAAGTTCAATACTTCGGAAATCTGTATTTTAACTGATTCAAAGGAACTGCCTGTAAACACTGCAATCTAGTTGGTAAATTTCTTTCTCAAAGGGACATGGTTCACAAATTCTGAAATTATTTTACATATGTACTAGTGTTGAACAATTAAGTAAATGAATTACAGACAACAGGGGCCAGGTTTCTCACTGTCAGAGAAAGAATTTACTAGTAAACAAGCAGGGAAGAATAGGATGAGTCCTGTGGTTCTGGATTACCTTTGGAAATGTCAGTATGAACTCATTTATCTTAAAATATGTTCACATAGATACATGTATAAATAAATGTAGATATGAAAGTATGCATGGATTATTATACATACAGACATCTCTTAGTAATGTCTGCTGAGAAGGCCTGGAAGCTGTGAGCCCTCCATAGCAATGAGCACACCTAGTGCTCAGATCTTGGTTTCTAAATGTCATCCTCCAACAAAATGGAACAGGTAAACTTTGTAGAAATGACAGAGACAAGGCAAATGCTAGACGAGCCTGGAGCATCTTGTTATGCCGAAAAGAAAGGTATGCTTCCACCCACCAAAAGAAAAAGAAGCATGGAGGCAGAGACATAGCTACAGAACACAGAAACCAAACTGAAATATCTCTCAATGGTCAAAGCTGGAGTAATTTGAAAAACAACAAAAAGATAGTAATATAGAACTGAAAGAAAAATGTTAGAACACAAAGAATAAAATAAATATCATATGTTCACGCTGCTATAATTAAATGATTGAAAAAACAAATGGGAAAAAGCACAATTTTTTTAAACAGAAAAATTCTAAATAACGTATGGAAAAGTTATTTCCCCTCCATAAAGTGGAGCTTAATTCCTCTCTCATTAAGTGTGAGTTTGACTGATTCTATTCCAAAGAGGAGAGTTTAAAGTGAACAATAGTAACTTTATGATGGGGACACCTGCAGACAACACCCTGAGTGATCAAGGTTAACATCATGTGATGTCATGTTGGTGTCATGGATTCCTTGATTTGTTTTCATCTTTGTGGCATTCTTCCCAACAATATGTAACCCCAGTCTAGCCATGATAAAACACCAAAGAGACCCAAATTGATGGACATTCTATAACATGCCTGACTGGTACTATTCAAAATTCTTAAGTTCAAAAACATAAGGAAAGATTGAGATACTTTCACAGATAGAAGTATATTAAAGACTGGATGACTGAATTCAGTGTGTTATCCTGATCGGATCCTGGTACAGAGAAAAAGGATATTAGTGAGAATATTGGTAAACTCCAAACAGAGTTTGTAGTTTAAATAATAGTATTGTGCCAATGTTAATTTTTTATCTATAAAGAGAGAAAAATTGTGCCATGGCTACGTAAAATGTTAACATTAAGAGAAGGTGGATGAAAGTTACGTGGGAATTCTCTGTCCTATCTTTGTACTTCTTCTCTAAATTTAACTTTATTCAAAAATAAAAAGGTTAAAACTTTGAAATAAAATGTATGGCTATTACACTACAAGTACAATACATTTATAATTTTCAAAATTTTAGCTATGCAATATGAAATGCCTGAGAGTTGATTATCATCCTGCAAATTCAGGGTTTCAACCTGAGTTTATTTCATGCATTAAAATCCAAATAAAGCAACTATTAAATATTAATCAAAAACCCTCTCTGATCTATATCATAATTTAATATAACATTTTAAGTTTAGAAGGGAACTTAAATGTAATATAATCAATCAATGTCTGAATTCCTTGTAGAATGTTGTAAAGATCTTCTCCTAGAACACTCCCATTTATGGATATGTAATATTATCAGACACTTGGTTCATAAAATCCTGTTATTGAGCTAACACAAATATCAATTTCATTTTTTATCCAGCATACCATTCTGAGCCTTTTATTTTGACAGAAAATAAATCTAATTAAATAGCTGTAGCTCTTGTACCTTCATATTACAAGGGTAAGACCAAATTTTTCTTCTTGTTTTAGGAAACCTTGCTGCTCTTCTAACAGTATTTACAAGTCTTTATATATTATTTTTAATTACTTCTAACATATTAGAAAATCTGAACTTATTTTGTCTGCCAAATATGTGTCTATGTAGTATTGTTTACAAAATTGCAAAAAAATAATTAAAGGTGGGATTCCCTGGTAGCGCAGTGGTTGAGAGTCTGCCTGCCAATGCAGGGGACACGGGTTCGTGCCCCGGTCTGGGAAGATCTCACATGCCGCAGAGCGGCTAGGCCCGTGAGCCATGGCCACTGAGCCTGCGCGTCCGGAGCCTGTGCTCCACAACGAGAGAAGCCACGACAGTGAGAGGCCCTCGTACCGCAAAAAAAAAAAAAAATTAAATGTACTTTGTATTAGAGAATTTTATATTTGTTCTTAGTGATCAAAAATCTCTCTCTCTCTCTCTCTCTCTCTCTGTCTCTCTCTCTATATATATATATGTATACACACTCCACTTATATATACTTTATAATATATATATCATATATTGTATATATATATAATCCAAAATATGATTTAATAATTAAAATTAGAATATAAACCATGGATTACATCAAACTGACTGCTCTATAATTAGTGCAATCTACTTTCTACCTTTTAAAATATATATAATAATTATATATATATATAATTATTTTTTAGGCTTATGTTATCTATGATTTTTAGAATCCTTGCTATTATGTCAGAAATATATTCGTATGACACTATTTCCTTCTAAATCTTACAAAATATACTGAAGAGTCTTGAATTTTTTTCAAGGTGAAAATATATACATCTTATAGATAGAGATTTCAATAGTGATAGAGATTAATGAACTATATAGAGAGAGGTTACATAATTAATTATATATAGACATCGACTATATACATATATGTATAATCTATCCATATATGTTAGAGATCAACTATTGCTATAAGTTGAATTGTGCCCCCTCAACTTCATATGTTAGTGTCCTAACCTCCTACCCAGTACCTCATAATGTGATTGTATTTAGAAATAGGGTCTTCAAAGAGTTTCTCAGGTTAAAGTGGAGTCATTAGTGTGGTCCCTAATCTAATATGACTGATGTCCTTTTAACAAGAAGAGATTAGGACACAGACATAGGGAGAAGGCAACAGTCTGCACACCAAGGAGAGAGGTCTCAGAAGACATCAACCCTGCTGACACCTTGATCTCACAATTTAGCCTCCAGGACTGTGAGAAATAAAATTCAATTGTTTAAGTTATACAATCTATTGTAATTTGTTACGGCAGCTTTAGCAAACTAGCACAATTATATAAAACTAAGGATTATTTAGTTCTCATTTTACAAAGATGACAAAATTTTGTTGAGATTTACCACGCATGTACAGTTTAGGATAAGTGCAACTACACGCACATATATATGAGAGACTACAGAGGACACTCCAGGAGAGCTGATATAACTTTCTAGTTACTTGTCAATAAGGATCAGATCATGAACCTCACAGTGATATCAGGCAGTAGCCCCCGACTGGTCAGGCAAGATCATGACTTCCAGCTCCACACCCTCTTGCCTTATACCAGCTGCTCCCTGCTACAGGGCCCCTATTACCAAAGAGAGACAGCACGTGAGGGTTCTAAAGCACTTCCTAAAATACGACCTTTAATAATTAATTTTTGGATGGTTTTATTTCCAACATATTTTGCAAAGTGTTGGCTTTATATTGTTTGTTACTTAAATTAATGAAAATAAGAGAATGATTTTATTGTTTGCCCTAAACTCAATATTGCAATTTTAACTTTAACTTCTCTCTTTCCTGCCTTCATACTCTGCTTTAACCTGTGTTCTGATTCTGCAGTGACACAAAGGTTATTTTACACCTCCTTTGCAGTGTAATTTTGTGTCTGCAGTCTGAGTTGAGAATGAATATGCCATCACCTATATCAAGACATGTCCTTGTGACATCAAGGGTCAATCAAAGTTTCACTTTAGACTATCTAATCTCATAACAGTCTTTTAGTTTATTTTTCCTAATATTGGTTTAATATCCATTTAGTAAAGCCAAAGAGAAACTACTTTTTGTTCATAAAAATCATGTATTTTCACAGTAAGGAATTTAATGCAATGGTCAATAGTCTGCCATTTTCAGAATCACAGAACATCTTTGAAAGATTATGAAATCATTCAATATTTTAATAATTCAAATAGGAAAACACATAGCTTGTCCTCTATTAAAAGAATTGGCTTTGAATTGTTTTAAAATTTCACCTGTATATTTGCTACTGTAGACCTCAGTCAACCACCATCCAATGTATCTTAATGGCAAGAATTACAAACAGTGTCAACTGCATAAAGTTGGTAGCAATGAGAAGGCTCTGTGTGTGTGTGCTTCCTTTTAATTTTTCAAAAATAACCCATGACAATATTTTCTATCTCAGTAGAAGTAGTCTAATTTATTTTTCATCAGCTATGTACTGAAATACATGTGGAAAATCTGAGTATCTGGAATTAAAAGTCCAGAGATGTTGAACCACTGGAGTTGTGCCCTGTGGACAGCTGCCCCCTGGTCTGTCCTCTGTCCAGGCTGGTAACACAACATCAACCACCTCATTATCAGTGGATTTTTGTTCTAGATTTTGTTCCTCACAAGTCTTCCCTCATCATATCTTAGAAGACGATGCTCAAGAGGTCAAAGAACCCAAATGCTCTCTGCTGAGACTTTTAAAAGCCACACAACTATATGTAAGTACATATATGTGTGCATTTCCATTAAGCCACACAACTATATATAAGTACATATATGTGTGCATTTCCATTATTTCAAAGGAACCAAACAATACATAATTGCATCTTACAGAAAAGAAACATCTCCAAGGGGAGCAGTGTTATAGCCTATAATGTCGTCTAGAGGGGTTCCATGTTTACAAGGATATAACATGTAGGTAACTTCCTCAGAATCTGTTATTACCAGTTTGTGCTCTTAGTGGAAGGCAGGGTTTTTATTTGCCTCTGTTCAGTTGGTTGTTTATTCCTTATCCAAAAGGACAACACAGGAGTATGCAGATTAAGACGCTCCAACCAGCTGTCACTGACAGCCCCCTGTGGGGGTGGGTTTGGAAAGTCTTCTTTTAATCTTGGGTTAAAAAAGAATTAATAACTGATGGGAAAATCAAATTCATCAATTAAATTTTTTGTGGAAAACTGTAAGTGTAGTTGGGAGAAATCAAGATCTTTTGTGGAGGTTTTGACATTTTAGATGTCAGCATGGCTTATTTTGATGCCCCAAGACATAAGTGGGTCTTCACTGGGAATTCCACTGCAACTGACGCCACCTCATAAGTTATGCCACATGTACAGCTTATTATTTGATGCTCTAGTGCTTCTTTACCTCACAAACTATACCTGCTTCAAAGCATCTGTCACTTAGCTTGCACTATTCCGCTAAAGTATGAGTAAATTACGGCTCCCTAATAAATTCAAGCATTCTTATTCCTTAATTAATGTGTCTCAATATGTCTGTCTGAATTCACAGTTCCAAGGAATTTAATGTTGATCAAGAGCATTGTAAGCATTTCAAAGTTTATAATAGGTTGGGATCAAAGCAACTTATCTGTGGAAATTGTGTGCCTGTGTGTGCTGGTAAAAGGGTTTTCCATTAAAAATTGACCTGATAATTGGAACTGGATGAGCGGAGACCAGCAGGGCTGCAATAATTTGCATTTGGATGGAATTCTGATTGCTTATATGAGACTCTGGGATACTGATAGCATGTATGTTAATAATTCTAATAGCGTTTATTATGTCTGCACAGTGCACCAGGGACTGTTGTTGCACTTTACACACACACACATATATATGTATATACATATACATATATATGTATGCATATATATGTATACATATGTATACATATGTATATGTATACATATGTATACATATATATGTATACATATATATGTATAGTGTGTGTGTGTGTGTGTGTATGTATGTATCTTTAGAATCATTCCATTAAAGAGGTACTTCTTTTTAGGCCATTCTCAGAGGAGAAAACAGAATTTTGAAAGCTCATTTGCTCCGTGTCTCCCAAATAGAACATATCAAACCTCAGACTTGAACCCTGGGTTTTCTGGTTCAAAACCAATGCCCTTTATATATCCACAAAAGTGTGTTCCTTACGTCACCTACCATGGAGAGGACAGCTGACTGATGACCACAGCTGCTGTGCTCTGACTCTACCACCACATTCCAACAGGCTGCTCCCCACCTGGTATGCATTGCAGGAAAGCTACTGCAGGCACATTCCTGAGAGCCCTGATACTCTTCTGAGGGGTGACTTTACCCATCAACCTTCCCAAACTCTCATAGGACTGCCCTGCCATCTAATAGTCTTCCTATCTAAACTTCTTTTTTTCCACTCTCTATTTTGTAGGATTTAATCTTGTATCCAGACATGTTATTATCTCAGCCTTGTCCAACTTTGTCCTCATTTTCTCTCACAGGCTGTCTTACTGAGCTAGGGCTGCTATAACAAAACACCATAGACTAATAGACATTTATTACCAAAAGTTCTGAGGCTCAAAGTCCAAGATCAAGGTGCCTTCAGGTTATGTGTCTGGTGAGGATCCTCTTCCTTGGTTGCAGAAAGCTGCCTTCTTGCTGTGTGCTCACTGGGAACTTCTTTGGTATGTGTGCATGGAGAGAGAGACAGAGAGATCATTTTCCTCTTTTTATAAGGTCACTAATCCCATCCTGAGGATCTCACCCTCGTGACCCAGTCTAAACATAATTAACTCCTCCAAACCCCATTTTCAAATATCATTACATTGAGGGTTAGGTCTTCAACATATGAATTTTGGAAACACAAAATCCATTGCAATCTGTCCCTGTGTTTCCAAAATCCATGCCCTACTCAAAAGCAAAATATATACTTCTGTTTCAACAGCCCCAGAAATGCTGACTCCTTCCAGCAGCGAATCAAGTCCAAAGTTGCATCTAAATGTCATTTAGTCTGAAGTCAGGGAGCCTGATTCCTCCAGCTCCGTTTCTCTTTCTCAAAATTGCTTTGGCTATTTGGTGTTTTTTTTGTGTTTCCATACAAATTGTAAAATATTTTGTTCTAGTTCTGTGAAAAATGCCATTGGTAGCTTGATAGGGATTGCACTGAATCTGTAGATTGCTTTGGGTAGTAGAGTCATTTTCACAATGTTGATTCTTCCAATCCAAGAACATGGTATATCTCTCCATCTGTTTGTATCATCTTTAATTTCTTTCATCAGTGTCCTATAGTTTTCTGCATATAGGTCTTTTGTCTCCTTAGGAAGGCTTATTCCTGGGTATTTTATTCTATTTGTTGCAATGGTAAATGGGATTGTCTCCTGTCTCCTTGATTTCTTTTTCAGAGTTTTCATCGTTAGTGTATAGGAATACAAGAGATTTCTGTGCATTAATTTTCTATCCTGCTATTTTACCAAATTCATTGATTAGCTGTAGTGGTTTTCTGGTAGCATCTTTAGGATTCTGTATGTATAGTATCATGTCATCTGCAAACAGTACGTGGAAGCAACCTAAGTGTCCATTGACAGACGAATGGATAAAGATGTGGGGAGGCTGGAGAAGATGGCAGAAGAGGAAGATGCGGAGATCACCTTCCTCCCCACAAATACATCAGAAATACATCTACAAGTGGAACTGCTCCTATAGAACACCCACTGAACTCTGGCAGAAGACCTCAGACCTCCCAAAAGGCAAGAAACTCCCCACGTACCTGGGTGGGGCAAAAGAAAAAAGAATAAACAGAGACAAAAGAATAGGGACGGGACCTGCACCAATGGGAGGGAGCTGTGAAGGACAAAAGGTTTCCACACACTAGGAAGCCCCTTCGTGGGCGGAGAATGTGGGTGGCGGAGGAGGAAAGCTTCAGAGCCAGGGAGGAGAGCAGAGCAACATGGGTGTGGAGGGCAAAGCGGAGAGATTCCCGCACAGAGGATCGGTGCCGACCGGCACTCACCAGCCCTAGAGGCTTGTCTGCTCACCAGCCAGGGCGGGCAGGGCTGGGAGCTGAGGCTCGGGCTTTGATTGGAGCACAGGGAGAGGACTGCGGTTGGTGGCGTGAACACAGCCTGCAGGGGGTTAGTGTACCACAGCTAGCCGGGAGGGAGTCTGGGAAAAGTCTGGACCTGCCGAAGAGGCAAGAGACGTTTTCTTCCCTCTTTGTTTCCTGGGGCGTGAGGAGAGAGGATTCAGAGTGCTGCTTAAAGGAGCTCCAGAGATGGGCGCGAGCCGCAGCTATAAGTGCAGACCACAGAGATGGGCATAAGACACTAAGGCTGCTGCTGCCACCACCAAGAAGCCTGTGCAAGCACAGGTCACTATCCACACACCCCTTCTGGAGAGGCTGTGTAGCCCACCACTGCCAGGGTCCCGGGATCCAGGGACAACTTCCCCGGGAGAACACATGGCGCACCTCAGGCTGGTACAACGTCACGCTGGCCTCTGACGCCGCAGGATAGCCCCACACTCCGTGTCCCTCCCTCCTCCCAGCCTGAGTGAGCAAGAGCCCCCGAATCAGCCGCTCTTTAACCCCGTCCTGTCTGAGCGAAGAACAGATGCCCTGCAGCGACCTACATGCAGAGGCGAGGCCAAATCCAAAGCTGAGCCCCTGGGAGCTGTTTGAACAAAGAAGAGAAAGAGAAATCTCTCCCGGCAACCTCAGAAGCAGTGGGTTAAAGCTCCACAATCAACTTGATGTACCCTGCATTGGTGGAATACCTGAATAGACAACAAATCATCCCAAATTGAGGAGGTGGACTTTGGAAGCAAGATATATTATTTTTTCCCCTTTTCCTCTTTTTGTGAGTGTGCATGTGTATGTTTCTGTGCGAGAATTTGTCTGTATAGCTTTGCTTTCACCATTTGTCCTAGGGTTCTGACAGTCCGGTTTTTATTTTTATTTATTTATTTTTTTTACTTAAAAATTTTTTTTCTTAATATTTACTTTTTTATTTTAATAACTTTATTTTATTTTATCTTACTTTATTTTATTTTATCTTCTTTCTTTCTTTCTTTCTTTCTTTTTTTTTTCTCCCTTTTATTCTGAGCCCTGTGGAGGACAGGCTCTTGGTGCTGCAGCCAGGTGTCAGGGCTGTGCCACTGAGGTGGGAGAGTCAACTTCAGGACACTGGTCCACAAGAAACCTCCCAGCTCCATGTAACATCAAATGGCAAAAATCTCCCAGAGATCTCCATCTCAACAACACCACTCAGCTCCACTCAACAACCAGCAAGATACAGTGCTAGACAACCTATGCCAAAAAACTAGCAAGACAGGAACACAACCCGACCCATTAGCAGAGAGGCTGCCTAAAATCATAATATGGCCACAGAGACCCCAAAACACACCACCAGATGTGGACCTGCCCACCAGAAAGAAAAGATTCAGCCTCATCCACCAGAACCCAACCTTAGTCACTGGGGACAGACACCAAAAACAATAGGAACTACGAACCTGCAGCGTGCAAAAAGGAGATCCCAAACACAGTAAGATAAGAAATATGAAAAGACAGAAAAGCACACAGCAGATGAAAGAGCAAGGTAAAAACCCACCAGACCTAACAAATGAAGAGGAAATAGGCCGTCTACCTGAAAAAAATTCAGAACAATGATAGTAAAGATGATCCAAAATCTTGGAAATAGAATAAAGAAAATGCAAGAAATATTTAACAAGGACCTAGGAGAACTAAAGAAGAAATGAGTAATGATAAACAAAACAACAAATGAAATTAAAAATAGTCTAGGACTTCCCTGGTGGTGCAGTTGTTGAGAGTCCACCTGCTGATGCAGGGGACACCGGTTCGTGCCCCATTCCAAGAAGATCCCACATGCTGTGGAGCGGCTAGGCCCATGAGCCATGGCTGCTGAGCCTGTGCGTCTGGAGCCTGTGCTCTGCAATGGGAGAAGCCACAACAGTGAGAGGCCCGCATACTGCAATAAATAAATAAATAAATAAATAAAAATACAAATACTCTAGAAGGGATCAATAGCAGAATAACTGAGACCGAAGAACGGAAAAGTGACCTGGAAGATAAAATAGTGGAAATAACTACTGCAGAGCAGAATAAAGAAAAAAGAATGAAAAGAGCTGAGGACAGTCTCAGAAACCTCTGGGACAACGTTAAGTGCACCAACATTCAAATTATAGGGGTCCCAGAAAAAGAAGAGAAAAAGAAAGGGACTGAAAAAATATTTGAAGATATTATAGTTGAAAGCTTCCCTGATATGGAAAAGGGAATAGTTAATCAAGACCAGGAAGCACAGAGAGTCCCATACAGGATAAATCCAAGGAGAAATATGCCAAGACACATATTAATCAAACTATCAAAAATTAAATACAAAGAAAATATATTAAAAGCAGCAAGGGAAAAACAACAAATAACATACAAGGGAATCCCCATAAGGTTAACAGCTGATCTTTCAGCAGACACTCTGCAAGCCAGAAGGGAGTGGCAGAACATAACTAAAGTGATGAAGGAGAAAAACCTAAAACCAAGATTACTCTAACCAGCAAGGATTTCATTCAGATTTGATGGAGAAATTATAGCCTTTACACAAAAGCAAAAGCTGAATGAGTTCAGCACCACCAAACCAGCTTTACAACAAATGCTAAAGGAAATTCTCTAGGCAAGAAACACAAGAGAAGGAAAAGACCTACAATAACAAACAACAAAACAATTAAGAAAATGGGAATAGGAACATACATATCGATAATTATGTTAGATGTAAATGGATTAAGTGCTCCCACAAAAAAACACAAACTGGCTGAATGGATACAAAAACAACACCCATATATATGCTGTCTACAAGAGATCCACTTCAGACCTAGGGACACACACAGAGTGAAAGGGAGGGGATGAAAAAAGATATTCCATGCAAATGGAAATCAAAGAAAGCTGGAGTAGCAATATTCATATCAGACAAAGTAGACTTTAAGATAAAGACAATTATAAGAGAAAAAGAAGGACACTACATAATGATCAAGAGATCCATCTAAGAAGAAGATATAACAATTGTAAATATTTATGCACCCAACATAGGAGCACCTCAATACATAAGGCAAGTACTAACAGCCATAAAAGGGGAAATCAACAGTAACAAAATCATATTAGGGGACTTTAACACCCCACTTTCACCAATGTACAGATCATCCAAAAGGAAAATAAATAAGGAAACATAAGGTTTAAATGATACATTAAACAAGATGGACTTAATTGATATTTATAGAACATTCCATCCAAAAACAATAGAATACACATTTTTCTCAAGTGCCCATGGAACATTCTCCAGGATAGATCGTATCTTGGGTCACAAATCAGGCCTTGGTAAATTTAAGAAAATTGAAATTATATCAAGTATCTTTTCTGACCACAATGCTCTGAGACTAGATATCAATCACAGGAAAAGATCTGTAAAAAATACGAACACATGGAGGCTAAACAATACACTACTTAATAATGAAGTGATCACTGAAGAACTCAAAGAGGAAATCAAAAAATACAAATGATAATGGAGACACGACAACCCAAAATCTAGGGGATGCAGCAAAAGCAGTTCTAAGAGGGAAGTTTATAGCAATACAATCCTACCTTAAGAAACAGGAAACATCTCCAATAAACAACCTAACCTTGCACCTAAAGCAATTAGAGAAAGAAGAACAAACAATAACCCAAAGTTAGCAGAAGGAAAGAAATCATAAAAAACAGATCAGAAATAAATGAAAAAGAAATGAAGGAAACAATAGCAAAGATCAATAAAACTAAAAGCTGGTTCTTTGAGAAGATAAACAAAATTGATAAAACATTAGCCAGACTGATCAAGAAAAAAAGAATAAACAAAATAGAATTAAAAATGAAAAAGGAGAAGTAACAACTGACACTGCAGAAATACAAAAGATCATGAGAGATTACTACAGGCAACTCTATGCCAATAAAATGGGTAACCTGGAAGAAATGGACAAATTCTTAGAAATACACAACCTGCCAAGACTGAATCAGGAAGAAATAGAAAATATGAACAGACCAATCACAAGCACTGAAATTGAAAGTGTGATTAAAAATTTTCCAACAAACAAAAGCCCAGGACCAGATGGCTTCACAGGTGAATTCTATCAAACATTTAGAGAAGAGCTAACACTTATCCTTCTCAAACCCTTCCAAAATATAGCAGAGGCAGGAACACTCCCAAGCTCATTCTACAAGGCCACCATCACCCTGATATCAAAACTAGACAAAGATATCACAAAGAAAGAAAACTACAGGCCAATATTACTGATGAACATAGATTCAAAAATCCTCAACAAAATACTAGCAAACAGAATCCAACAGCAAAATGATCATACACCATGATCAAGTGAGGTTTAACCCAGGAATGCAAGGATTCTTCAATATATGCAAATCAATCAATGTGATACATGATATTAACAAATTGAAGGAGAAAAACCATATGATCATCTCAATAGATGCAGAGAAAGCTTTCGACAAAATTCAACACCCATTTATGATAAAAACCCTCCAGAAAGTAGGCATAGAGGGAACTTTCCTCAACACAATAAAGGCCATATATGATGAACCCACAGAAAATGTCATCCTCAAAGGTAAAAAACTGAAAGAATTTCCACTAAGATCAGGAACAAGACAAGTTTGCCCACTCTCACCAGTCTTATTCAACATAGCTTTGGAATTTTTAGCCACAGCAATCAGAGAAGAAAAAGAAATAAAAGGAATCTGAATTGGAAAAGAAGAAGTGAAACTGTCAGTGTTTGCAGATGACATGATACTATACATAGAGAATCCTAAAGGTGCTACCAGAAAACTACTAGAGCTAATCAATGAATTTGGTAAAGTAGCAGGATACGAAACTAATGCACAGAAATCTCTTGCATTCCTATATACTAATGATGAAAAATCTGCAAGTGAAATTAAGAAAATACTCACATTTACCAATGCAACAAAAAGAATAAAATATCTAGGAATAAACTTACCTAAGGAGAAAAAAGACCTGTATGCAGAAAATTATAAGACACTGATGAAAGAAATTAAAGATGATACAAATAGATGGATATATATACCATGTTCCTGGATTGAAAGAATCAACATTGTGAAAATGACTCTACTACCCAAAGCAATCTACAGATTCAATGCAATCCCTATCAAACTACCACTGGCATTTTTCACAGAACTAGAACAAAAAATTTCACAATTTGCATGGAAACACAAAAGACCCCGAATAGCAAAAGCAATCTTGAGAACGAAAAATGGAGTGGAGGAATCAGCCTCCCTGATTTCAGACTATACTACAAAGCTACAGTAATCAAGAGAGTATGGTTCTGGCACAGAAACAGAAATATAGATCAATGGAATAGGAGAGAAAGCCCGAGATAAACCCACGTACATAATAGCCAGGACATGGAAGCAACCTAAGTGTCCATCATCGGATGAATGGATAAAGAAGATGTGGCACCTATATACTATATAATATTACTCAGCCATAAGAAGAAACGAAATTGAGATATTTGTAGTGAGGTGGATGGACCTAGAGTCTGTTATACAGAGTGAAGTAAGTCAGAAAGAGAAAACCAAATACCGTATGCTAACACATATATATGGAATCTATGAAAAAACAAACAAACAATGTCTTGAATAACCTAGGGATAAGAAGGGATTAAAGACACAGACGTACTAGAGAATAAACTTGAGGATATGGGGAGGGAGAAGGGTAAGCTGTGACAAAGTGAGAGAGTGGCATGGATATATATACATTACCAAACGTAAAATAGATAGGTAGTGGGAAGCAACCACATAGCACAAGGAGATCAGCTCGGTGGTTTGTGACCACCTAGAGGGGTTGGATAGGGAGGGTGGGAGGGAGGGAGACACAAGATGGAAGAGATATGGTAACATATGTATATGTATAACTGATTCACTTTGTTATAAAGCAGAAACTATCACACCCTTGTAAAGCAATTATACTCCAATAAAGATGTTAAAAAAAAAAAAGGAGGCAATGGATTTGAACAACACTGTAGACCAAATGAACATAGCAGAAAGATACAGAACATTTTATCCAACAACAGTGGAATACACATTTTTCTCAAGTGCACATGAACATTTCCTAGAATAGACAATATGTTAGACTACAAATAATGTCTTAGCAAATTCGAGAAAATTGAAATAATACCAAGTATCTTCTCTAATAATAATGGCATGAAACTAGAAATCAATAACAAGGGGAAAACTGAGAAATCCCTAAACACATAGAAATTAAGCAACACTGTCCCAAACAATCGAGGGAAAAAAGAAGAAATTGAAAGGGAAATTAAAAAGTTACTTGAGACCAAAATGGATATACGGCATACCAAAACTTGAAGGATAGACCAATAACAGTTTCTAAGATGGAAGTTCATAGCAATACACTTAAAAGGAAGAAAGATTTCAAATAAACAACCTGTGTCTTAAGGAACTAGAAAAACAAACTGAACCCAAATACAGCATAAGAAAGGAAAAGTATTAAAATAGGAATAAATAAAATTGAGAACAAAAAATAGAAAAGATTAACTAAACTACAAGTTAGTTATTTAAAAATATAAACAAAATTGACAAACTCTTAGCTAGACAAACCAAAGAAGGAAGAGTGAGGACCCAAATCAACATAATCATAAATAGAAAAAGGAGACATTACAACTGATATCACAGAAATTCAAAAGGTCATAAAAGACTACTATGACCAGCTATATGCTGAAAAACTGGACAACCTAAAGAAATTTAAAAATTCTTAGAAACAATCAATTTACTAAGACAGAATCAGGAAGACATAGAATATCTGAATAGATAAATTTGTAGTAAGAAGATTGACTCAGTAATCAAAATCTCCCAAGCAAAAAATGTCCAGGGTCAGATGAGTTCAATGGTGAACTTTAACAAATATGTAAATAAGAAATAAAACCAGTCTTTCCCAAACCCTTTCAAAAAATTGAAGAGGAAGGAACACTCCCAAACTCATTTTACAAGGCTAGTCTTATCCTGATACCAAAATGAGAAAAGGATACTTTGAGAAAAGAAAAGTAAAGGCCAATTTGCCTGATAAATATAGCAGCAAAAGTTCTCAATAAAATACTAGGAAACTAATTTTAGCAGTACACTAAAAAGATCATATGCACTATGATTAAGTAAGATTTATCCTGGGGATTCAAGGATGATCCAACATATGCAAATCAATCTATGTGATGTATCAGATTAATATAATGAAATAAAAGAATCATATGATCATCTGCAAAGCAGGAAAAGTATTTGGCAATATTAAACATCCACTCATGATAAAAATGTTAACAAATTCAACATAGAACATTTTTCAACATAATAAAGGCCCTATGTGACAAACCCACAGCTAACATCATACTCAGTGGTGAAAAATTGAAGTCTTTTCCTCTAAGATTAGGAAAAAGAACTGTGCCCACTCTCATCACTCTTATTAAATATAGGCCTGGAAATCCTAGCTAGAGCAATTGGGCAAGAAAAATAAGTTAGCAGAATTAGAAAATAAGACATAAAATTGTCTCTATTTGTAGATGTCATAATTTTATATGTATAAAATCCTGAAGACTCAACCAAAAAGCTGTTAGATCTAATCAATGAATTCAGTAAAGTTACAGATACAAAAATTACATACAAAATCAGTGACATTTCTATATACTAACAACAAATTTTCTGAAAAATGAATTTAAAAAATTAGATTCCATTTATAATAGCATCAAAAGCAATAAAATACTTAAGAATAAATTTAATTAAGAAGGTGAAAGAGCTCTACTTTGAAAACTGGAAGACAATAATGGAAGAAATTGAAGAAGATACAAATAAATGGAAAGGTATTTTGTGCTCATGAATTGGAGGAATTAGTATTGTAAAAATATCAGTAGAAACACAAACCATCTATAGATTCAATGCAATCCCTGTCAAAATTCTAATGGCATTTTCTACAAAAGTAGAGAAAAACTTTTCTAAAATGTATAGGGAACCACAAAAGACACTGAATAGCCAAAAAAATCCTAAGCAAGAAGGACAAAGCAGAAGACATCACACTGATTTCAAGCTATACTATAAAGCTATAGTCATGAAAACACTATGGTACTGATGCAAAAACAGACAAATAGACCAATGAAACAGAATCGAGAGCCCAGAAATAAATCCAAGAGTATATAGTCAACTAATACTTGACAAGGAGGCCAAGGATACTGAATGCAGAAAAGCCAGCCTTTTCAATAAAATGTGCTGGGATTATTGAATAGTCATGTGTAAAAGAATGAAACTGGACCCATATCTTATATAAGTCACAAAAATTAATTCAAAATTGTTTAAAGCCTTAAGTAAGACCTGAAACAATGAAACTTCTAGAAGAAAACATAGGAATAAAGCTCCTTGACATGGGTGTTGGTAATGATTTTTTTTTGGATATGATGCCTAAACCACAAGCAATAAAATAAAAAAATAAACAAGTGGAGTACATCAAACTAAAAAGCTTCTGTACAACAAAAGAAACCACCTACAGAGTGAAAAGACAAATAAGATGTGAAAAATATGCAAATCTTATATTTGATAAGGGGTTAAATTCTAAAACATACAAAGAACTCATACAACTCAATAGCAAAAAAGACAAGACAAAACAAAATAAAGCATATAATCCAGTTAAAAGTGGGCAAAGTACCGAAATAGACCTTTCTTCAAAGAAGATATATTAAAGGCCAACAGACAGATGAAAAGATGCTCAATAGCACTAATCATTAGGGAAATGCAAATCAAAACCAGAATGAAATATCACCTCATACCTGTCACAATGGCCATCGTTAAATACACAACAAAAACAAACTCTGACATGGATGTGGAAAAAAGAGAACTCTTGTACACTGAGGATGGAAGTCCAAGATCAGGGTGCCATCAGAGTTGAGCTCTAGAGTAAGCTCTCTTCCTGGTTTGTGGATGGTTACCATGTCTTTATATACTCACATGGCAGAGAGAGAAAGAGAGAGAGAGAGAAAGTCCACTGGTCTATTTTATATGGCCACTAATTTCATCAAACCAGGATCCTACCCTCATGAACTTATGTAACCCTAATTACCTCTCCTAAAGCCTTATATCCAAATACCATTGCTTTGGTGGTTAGTTCTTCAACATTTGGACTTTGGGAGAACATAAGTGTTTTATCCATAATAGGTAATACACAAGAATGTTTGTAATATTAAGTTTATAATATAATTGTAATATTTTTAAAACAAACAGTTTAATATGTATTACTACTTAGGATGAATAGGGTAAAACAGATGAGTCTAAAGATAAATGTTGAGTAAATAATGACAGTAAATGTAGGTTAGTCTATCAGTGGGAATAGTGAAATGAGAACTTCCAAAAATTGTCAGTGCCTCAAGAGTCAAACTCACACTGGCAAAAATTGTAAAGTCAATTTTTTCAGAACTCTGGAAGTTAACCAAAGTCTTGAAACAATCAGAGGAATGTTTACTCAACAAAAATGGCTGAGTAGCAATAAAGACAGCAAGTTTTGTGGCACTTTGAGTAGTCCTACTCCTATCCAAATCTCTCTAGATCCCCAGGAGGCTTGAAAACCAACAACTTCACAATCACTGTGAAAACCAGCAGCCTAACAGACACTTAAGGGTGCAGGACATATTTAAAGTAATTCTCATTGATTGACATAGTTATTATATCTGTCTGGCTGTTTCTTGAAAACCCCCAATTAACAGACTTTTCTCTATGTGACCTAATTCAGAGATCATTCAGTGCAAATAACTTTTTTCCCAGGGGTATTTGTGGAAAAAAAATTATTGACAATTGTTTAATATCATAACTGCCTGAGGCAATAATAACAGTTATGGCAAAGAGGAGTTGACCAACAAATTTAAAAGAATAAGCTGGGGAATATGGTATTCATATGGGATTTTGAAAAGCTCCAACATATTACTGGGAATCCAGAGGTTCATATATATGGGCAGGGATGTGCCCATGCCCAGGAAAGACCTGAGAAGGACATAAGCTCAGGCTTCTGGCTAAACTGGAGGCTCTGTACAATAGGAAGTGAAAGTAAACTGATCACTGTAAATTACCTCTATGAGTATTGAAGGGATACCCCAACACACATGGAGTGTCTGCCAAGGGTGGGAAACGTGGAAGCTCAAGCCTTTAAAGAAATCTCTGCCTAATAATTTGCTGACTAGTAACACAGCAAAGCAGAGAATTAATGGCACTAAATAGTAAAGGATACAGACTTTACAGATTTAATTAGGGAAAGTCACTAAATAAACAAACAACAAAGACAATAAATTGAAGCAAAAACAAACCCTGTTGCATGGGAGAAGCGTTCTGATTTCCAGAGTTGCCACTTTATATTATTTTAAAATGTCAAATTATCAACAGAAAAGTACAATGTATGCAAAGAAATGAATGGAAACTGGAATGGGGTAGGGGGAGTCAATATCAACTGTACTTGAAGAAATGAAGATGTTAGATTCACTAGACAAAGGTTTTAAATCAGCTCTTTTAAATATTTTCAATAAACTAAAAGAAACTGTGTCAAAAGGCTAAAGAAAGGTATGAGAATGATGTCTTACCAAATAGAGAATATCAATAAACATAAAAATTACAATGAACAAAATAAAAATTCTGTAGATGAAATGTATAATAATGGATGAAAACTTCATGAGAGAAGTTCAACCACAGATTTGAGCTAACAGAAGGAATAACAAATTAATCTGAAGATAGGTCAATTGATATTACCCAGCCTGAGGAACAGATAGAAAAAAGAATAAAGAAAAATTACAGAGCCTTGAGAACTGTGGGACACTATAAAGCATAGCAACCTGTGCATAAGAGAGTCTATAGAATAAGAGGAGAGAGACAAAAGGGAAAACAGAATATTTGAAAAATTGTTGTCTGAGAACTTTCCAAATTTGATAGAAGATCTACACATACACATCCAAGAAGCTCAGAAAATTTCACATAGTATAAATACAAAGAGATCTAAACACGTTCACATGATTACAAAAAAATGTTGAAATATAAATACAAAAGAAATTTGAAAAATATCAGAGAGGTGACTTACACAAAATGGATCTGCAATATAGTTATCAGCTGATTCCTCATCAAAAACTATGGAGGCTGTATTTAAAATGTTAAAAGGAAAATACTATCAATCAAGAATTCTCCATAGCAAAACTATCATTTTGAAATGAAGAGTTGTTTAAATTATTTAAATTTCATATGATTATTGATAATAGTTACATTTAAATCTATCATCTTATTATTTATTTTCTATTTGCCCATTGTATTTCTATTTGTCTCATTGGTTCTGGGTTCTCATTTTTCTCCTTTCATTAATTTTTAATTTCTCTGTTCATTAATTTACTACTTTTTACAATTCAATACAATTTTTGTTGGCTTACTGACTACACTGTTTTGTTATTTTAATGTTTGCTCTAGGGTTCATAGTATACATCTTTAACTTACCACACTGTCCACTATAGTCTTTTATGTTATAGTTCCATCAATTCCTATAGTATAAGCACCTTACAATTGTATACTTCCATTTCTATATTTACAGCTTTTGTGCTACAGTTGTCATAGATTATATATTTACCCAGCATACATATAGATATATATATATACACATTCTCTCTCTCTCTGTTTCACTACATATGTTATATGTTACATTATCATTACATATGTTATAAACCCCATACTATATTAATTATGTATAACTGCATTGTTAATATATGTAGCATTTAATTTTATCTTGAGACATTTCAGTAATAAGAAAAATCTTATACCCTTACCCATGTAGTTACCATTTCCAATGTTCTTAATTTTTTCGTTGATTTATATTTCCATTTGATAAAAGCCTAAAAGACTCCCTTTCATATTTTACAGTGCAGGTCAGCTTGTGATTAATTCTTTCAATTATTCTGTGACTAAAATTTACTTATTTTACCTTTATTTTGAAAAGGGTTTTTGTTGGATATAGAATTCTAAGTTTATTGGTTTATGCTTCATTTTTCTTTCAGTAATGATAACTCAGTACTAATATTTCAGAATATAATGACCTATTTCTTCTCACTTGCATTTTTTCTAGTTCCAAATTGGCACTATCCTTTCCTTTTGCTATTCTGTACATAGCAATAGCATGTTTTTCTTTCTCTTCATTTCATTTATTTCTGTTTCTTTACCACTGGTTTTGAGCAATATGATTATGATGTAAGTGTAGTTTTTTACATATTGCTTATGCTTGGGGTTTATTCTTTGCTTAGGTTCTGTGGATTTATAATTTTCATCAAATTTAGAATATTTTCAGTAATATTTTCCACATATTTTTTGTCCTTCCTTTTCTCTCCTTTGGGGACTGCAAATACACCATCTGATCAAGGAACTACACTGCTGAATATTATCTCACAGTGTCCCTGATGTTCTGCTTACTTTTTGTTTTGTTTTGTTTTGAGTTGTTTTGTTCTCTTTTGGTTTTATTTTGAATATTTTATATTACTATGTGTTCAGCTCAACTAAATATTTTTGCAAGGGTTAATCTGGTGCATATCTTTTATCACAGACATGTTAATTCATATCTCTATGAGTACTATTTGGGTCTTTTTATGTCTTCCATGTTTCTACTTACCATTTCCCATATTTGCAGTATATATATTTAAACTATATCACTATCCTTTTCTGTTAATTATAAAATCCATGCCAGTTTTCAGTCTCTGATATTATAAGATTTATATATTTATTATATATATAATTATTGTATTATATATTATATATATACATGTGTGTGTGTGTGTGTATATATTTATTTATTTATTTATTTATTTATTTATTTATTTATTTATTTATCCCCAGATCTGGCACAGAGATCCTAAAGCACTTGTAATTTTCTAAATGATGGGGTGAGAGGAGCATCACTTTTTATGCATAGTGGGAACTTTTTGATCATTCCTGAATTTAGGTCTATGAGATGACTCTTGGCAGGCCCTAGACAGAGTCGTGATGGGGGCTTGTTGCCAGAGGAATCAACCATGTGATTAGAGGGTAGTAACTTTCACCTTAACTCTGACCTCTGGGAAAGAGTGAAGCCTGGGATTGAGTTAATCACCAATGCCTAAGGATTTAACCCATCATGTCTACCTAATAAAACCTCCATAAAAATCTTGAATGAAAGGTTTGGAGAGCTTCCAGATTAGTGAATGCATTCTTATGCTGAGAGGGGGTGCATCCTACCCTCCATGGGGACAGAAACTCCTGGCTCAGGATGCTTCCTGACCCTGCCCTATGTACCTGTTCATCTGAGGTAGTTAGTGTCAGTATAAAATTTAAGGACATGCAGTTGGTATCCACAGAGAATGAGATAATTTTTTGGTGTGGAAAACCCACACATTTGGTGTCAGAAGTGTTGTGAATAGAAACATCACAGTAGTAATAAGGTCATATTGATTAATTTTATTTCTGCTTCTTTGTATGTGGGTTAAAATTTTTATTGGATTCAAGACATGGTGAATTTTACCTTGTTGGATGTTATATATCTTTGTATTCCTATAAATCTCCTTAAGCTTTGTGGTTGGATGAGAGAAGTTACTTGGAAACAGTTTGATCTTTTCAGATTTTAGTTTTATGACTTGTTAGAAAAGTCCACAGCAGTACTCAGTTTAGAGCTAATTATTTCCCACTAGTGAAGCAAGTTTCTTGAATACAGTACCACACGCTAATGAATTTAAGTCTGATTGATGACTACAGGTACTATTCCTGATCTGAGAGAGCACAGGAATTTTATCTCTAATGTTTCAGGGTTGTTCTTTCCCTAGTGTCACGTAGTCTTCTCACATGCATGTCCTAAATATTCAGGGAAGACCTCCTTTAGATCACTAGACTTCTCTCTAGATGTAGTTTTATATTCCCTGGCATTATGCCCAGGAAACTCTAGCTGCCATGGTATTCCTAGGCTCTCAGTTCTACATCCTTAATTCAGCAAGTCTGTCAATGTGTTCATGAGTTTCCATCTATGGTGGTGAACTATATGCATCAAATTGGCTAAACTATATTACCCAGCTCTTTGTTCAAAAACTAATATAGATATTTCTGTGAAGGTAGTATTTTGTAGATGTGATTAAAATTTACAAACAGTTGACCTTAAGTAAAGGGGATACTCTTGATGATGTGGGTGGGCTTCATCTAATCAGTTGAAGGCTTTAAGGGCAAAAATGCAGGTTTCCAAAAAGAGAGGCTTCTGCTTCAAGACTATAAAATAGAGATCTTTCTGGGGTTTGCAGCTGTCACCCTGTCCTACAGATATCAAATTTCCATGTCCTTCTACAACTGCATGAGACAATTCCTAATGAAATAGATTGATATTTTTATCCTATTGGTTCTGTTACTCTAGAGAACCTTGACTCATACTACCATACCTGTATCTTGCTCTGGGAACTCTTCTAAGATAATGAACTTAGGCAATCATAAGACTCATCTCATTTGGTTCTCATCTGTCAGAGATTGCTGTCCTTTTTCCATTATGCCTGGTGTCTTTAAACCCATTGTTTCATAGGTATTGTCAAATTCTCTTTGTTTCAGGTGAGAGGGTAAATCTTGTTCCCATTATTTCTTCTTAGAAGTCTTTAGCAAAGTTCTTGATTATCAGTCTTTTCAAGATAGCTTTTTACTTTTGAGGCCATAAGCACTTCTCTAGTTACTCCCTGCTGACTGCTGTCCACTTCCATATCATGGACCCCATTTCTCCTTTGCTTCTCTTTGCTCCCAAATACTTGCTGTTTCAATTTCCCCTTAACTTTAGTTCCCACTAATCAATCCCATAATCTCTTAATTCCAGTGACCCCCTTGTTCCCACATTTTCTCTAGGGAAGAATCTATTTTTTAAAAACTACAAACCCACATCCCCAAACTTAAAGACTTGGATTGTCAGATACAGTCCTCTTCATTGTCACATACATCTCTCAGCAGGAAGTGGCATTTCTCTCAGGATACATGTCAGGGTGGAAAGAAGAGTCACTAGGATACTTTGTGTTGTTTCTGGCATTAACACTCAGTACAACCTCAGGTAGTTCATTTCAGTCATCGGTGTCTTTTGATGTTCTAATTTATTCTTTACCTTTTTAGACTCCTATAAAGAGGTTATCTACCTGTTATCCTTCTATCTATCTATCTATCTATCTATCATCTATCTACCTATCATCTGTTTATCATCTATCTACCTATCATCTATCCATCTATCACCTCTTTCTGTCTATCTATCTATCATCTATCTCTCTATCTATCATATCTCTCTATATATTCATTCATGTATACTTAAAACATCTAAAGAAGAGTTTTAACTTCTACTTCGAAAGTAATCTACCTGCATTGCTGTGGAGAGTTTGGGGAGGAATTCAAGAACATTTGAACAAAAAGAAAAAGAGAGACCTATCGAACCAGCAGGCCAGAGAATAGCATGGTACAGCCAAATTCTGCTAAATATTCTTGGAAGTTTTAAGAGGCCTTTTGATCCTGAGTAAATGTGTTGTGGTTGACTTAGGCAGTCCTGCTAGATTGTGTTTCCTGTTCTTCCAACCTGTTAAAGTGTCTTACAGATTCAGTCCTTCTCTGTCACTTAAGAGTTAACTGAATAGCAACTTGTCATGCTTAACAAAGCTGATTTATTTATCAACTGGATGGTAGGCACCAGTTTCCCAGTAACTTTTCAAGAGTAAAATATTGAGGTCATCATTGAATAACTTGGGAAATGAGAGCAAATGAAGAGAGAAATGCTGGGTCAGGCCTTACATTTAAAAATATCACTAAGAAAAACATCATCATCTTGAAGATGAGAGCACCACAAGCATTTATGAAATGTCTAGAAAACTACTATGAGGTAGACCTAAAATCAATGGAAGACGTTAAAATGTCTCTGCTTCTAGAGAAAAAAGAAAAGTTTAGCCAGAAAAAAAAATACACATGGTGAAACTTCTGCATGTAGTATTTTAAAGAAATGTAATTCATGTAAATAATTTCCTATACTCTCTTACTTCCAAGGCAATCAATATATGTTTGTTAAATTTTAATGGAAGTTTATTTTTCCTCTTATGTTTATTTCATACCAAATGTACAGTGATGTTCAGTGTATTTTATGTGCTCTTTCTGTATCCCTCTGTTTATAGTACATGAGGTCTTAAGTACAATGAATAAACTCAAAATATTAATGTCCTTTGGATGATACTAAGAGCATAATTTTGTGTTTTTTTTCAATCTAGTCATTTTCAATATTTACTATAAGGATACATGCTATTGCAATAATGAATAGTAAAAATGAACCTCAAATATATTTTCAAATTCATGGGAAAATTTGATGTTTTATGATTCTTTTCTCTAATTGCAATGACAAGGAAAAGATTTAATGCATATGTAGTGGGACAGACAGTGTTCCCAAAAGATAATTATCTACATGGAATCCCAAAATGTGACCATATTTAGAAACAGGGTATTTGCAGAAGTAATTCGTTAAGATAAGGTCGTACTGGATTACATGAGCCCTGAATCTAAGGACTGGTGTCCTTATACAAGGTGGGGAGGACACACAGTGATGCACACAGGGAGGGAGGCCATGAGACAACAGAAGCAGAGATTGGAGTGAAACAGCCACATGCCAAGGAATGTCAGGGACTGCTGACAACCAGCAGAAGCTAAGACAGAGTCACAGAACAGATATTCCACAGAACTTCCAGAAAGAATCAACCATGCTGACACTTTGATTTCAGACTTCTGACCTTCTGAACTGTGAATAAATTTCTGTTGTTTTAAAGCCACCTAGTTTGTGATCATTTGTTACAGCAGCCTTAGGAAACAAATATAAAATATTCCAGGTACATTAAGACAGTAGTAAATTTTACTCCATTTTCATTTCTAGAAACTTTGCATAATCTAATTTCTAAATCAATATAAAAGATATCTCCCCAAGTTGTAGAATAAATTACTTTTCAAATGTTATTTCCAAATATTACTATTCAATGTTGTATTTTTCTACTGGAAAAAATACGTAGTAAAGAATCATTTTTAATGTGATTTTTAGGTCAGTTTTGTTCAGTGTCTCACTCCTGACAAAATAGGAGACCCTGTCTTCCAGTTAAATGTATGACTTCAATGCAGTGTATGTGGTGGTGCACTTCCCAGGCATCCCACAGAGGGGGAAGCACTCATTCCAGAGCTGCTGGGAGGGTTGACACAGGCAGCTCTCAGCTGAGTCCCTCTCTGAGACTTCCCCTTGGTTGAAGAAAGCCACTTTGTTCCATGGTCAGGACTCCTCCAAAGGGACAGCCCATACAGAATGACTGACCAATGTAGGCAGATAAAGTCCAGCTGCTTTGCCCCATCTGGGACAGAACTGGAGTGTCTTTCCAGCTTTAGAGCTCCCCAGAGAAAAGGGTTGGCTGGGATACTTGTGCAAGGGCCGAGCAGTTCACTTTCTCCTCTGCTCAATCCTGGTTCCTTCCTGCTCAAAATCACGTTCATCCCATAAGCACTTCTCAATACACTTCTTGCACACAAACATTTGAACATTGATCTCATAGTTTACTTTTCATGAAACCCAACTCTATCATCTGGGGATGAGGAGAAGTATATTCAAGACCTATTTAGGCCACCAATTAATCTTATTTAGAAAAAGTCTTTCTAAAGACTTTCCTACTGCAGTTTCCTCCCTTACAAAATGAGCAATTTATACTCATTTGTTATTTGGTTTGGGCCCCCTCTAGCTCTACACTGCTGAGAAATTCTATTGATATCCTACATATTTGTCCTTAGATCATACAAACTCAATATAATGAATCATGGTAGCTATTCATGTTAATGATAACAGAGCAATACATATTTTCTGATCACAAATTATGTAAAATTTAGTCTTTCTTTGTAAAATAAAGAGAAGTACATTGATGTAAAATAAAGAGAAATACAGTGAAGAACTCTTAAATATGAGAAAGATAAACTATATTTTGAGAAAGAAAAATATTAACTTTGAATTTCAAAACTGTGACCAAACTTATGTAAATCACTTTTAGACTGCAAACTTTTATACTGTAAACATCCAAATATTGGATGTAATAGAGATATAAGAGATAGATGCTGCATTTTGAAAAAGTTATGACCTCAAATTTTCCTGCCAATTTATTGGAAGTCTTCTTGAGTAAACCTGCCCTCAAAATAGATTGTTGAATAAGCAAGTGCAGTAATTCATCTTCTGTGATTCTGGTGTTTAAAGGAAATAGCTACCTCTGGATGAGAGTTGTGTAACAAGCTCACAATCAGCTTTAGGATGCCATATTAAAGGTGACCTTGACTTATTTAGCTGATTAGTAAATAGATAGTTTATAGAGTTCAATATTCTCAAGATTGATCAGAAAAGGAAACTTTTAATATCCTTAATGGGATCATTAGTGATATTTCTAAATGAAATTCAATCGAAGGACAATCTCAATAAACCTTTTTTAGGTCTAATAGCTAGTGTAAATTGGTGCCTATTTCCTTTATCTAGTTTAAATAGATAACATTGAATATAAATTAGAAGCATTGCCTATTTTCTAAACTTGACTTTTGTAAAAATAAATGTATATACCTTTATAAGCTCAGGAGTATTTTATGAGAAGTCATCAGTACTTTTGAAAAGTTGATATATTTTTCCATGGATAATAAAATTTTGATTTGTGAATAATTACCACAGATGATGAAGTATGGTTTGAGATTCTGAAGTCATCAGGAAAGAAAGCATCATCAAAAGAAACACCTTATCAAATAGTGGGACTGTTTATATTTTCTTATGCTGCCCCCTAAATAAATATATTCTGTGGTTCATGGAAAGAACTCAAGAGAGAGGTCAGGGATTGCTGATATTTTTTCTGAAACTTTGCCAAGTACTAGGAAACATAATCTTCTGAGTCTTACACTGCTCTTTTCTTAATTGGGAAATAATTGAATGTGCCTTGTTCTCTCTATAGGGTTCATGTACAAATCAATCAGATAATATGTGTGAAAGCAATATGAAAACTGCAAAACAATACCTAAACAAAAGATATTTGAGAGATATCACAATTTAGTATTCAAACCTGACTTCATATTGCTCACCTAAGCATCAGGAAGAATTCTTTGGTTATAGTGAGCTCTTGTTTCTTGCTAAAGTAAATGAAACAAACCTAAGGATGTGCAAGTTTGCCTTATAGCTAAGACCTGTGAGGTGGAAAGTCCATATTATTTAGTTTATAATAAACATGCAGATAGGATATTAGGTGATTAGAATAAACAATAATATATGCAATATACAATTATATATGCAATATAAATTTCTCATGGCATATGCTAAAATGAAAAATAAATGAAAGCTCCAAAAATCAATCAAGACTAATAAACAAATTTGCTAGGTCACAAGATACAAGATCAAATTACAAAAATCAATCTCATTCACAATTGCATTCAAAGAGAATCATATAGCTAAGAATAAATTATCAAAGGAAGTGTACCATTTGTACACTGAAAATTACAAAACATTGCTGAGAGAAATTAAAGACCTAAATATATCAAGAGATATTCTACATTCATGGTTGGAAGACTCAATATTGTTAAGACATCATTTTCTACTCAAATTGATTGAAACATTTTAAAGAATCCCTGTCAAAATCCCTTTATACATATCTGTATAAACTGAAAGTTGACTCAAAAACTATACAGAAATGAAAGATGCAGAAGACAAAATACTTTTAGAAAATATGAACAAAGTTGGAGCACACATACTACCAAATTTCAAAAATGACTATAAAGTTATAGTAATCAAAATATTGTGTTATAGGCAAAAGAATAAGCTAGGTCAATGGAACATAACTGAGAGTCCAGGAGTTTATCTTTATATTCATGGTCAACTGCTTTTTAACAAAAGTGCCAGTATAATTCAATGAGGGAAATAATTGTTTTTTCAACAAATCATGCCAGGACAAGTGGATATACCTATGGAAACAGAGAAAGAAAAGAAGAAGAGGGAGGAAGAGAAGAAGAAGGAGAAGAGAAAGAAGAAGTAGAAGAAGGAGGAGGGAGGGGTAAGGAAGAAGGTGGTGGAGGACGAGGAGAAAGAGGAAGAAGAGGAGGAGGACAAGGGTAAGGAAAATCTTCACCCTTACCTCATGCCATACACACAAAATATCTCAAAATATGTTATAAACCTAAATAAAAGATCCAGTCATATAGAACTTCTAGAAGAAAACATGAGAAAATCTACCTGACCTTAGATTAGATGAAGATTTCTTAGGTGTGACACTAAATGCACAATGCTATAAAATATCACATTGAATTGTGATTAGCCTAGGGAGTACTAGGCATGCATAAGGTTGGCTAGTTTTTAATCAAGAAATTTTAGAGAAAGCTGTGAGCATTAGAACCATTTAAAGATGAATTTGATTGACCCTAAATGTAGTGACTTTCCTAATGTATAATAACAGGATGGAGGTATGGCTTCTCGCTGCTCAACAGCCAATAAATTGAAGGTCAAGCTTCAGTAGGGAAGAAAGGTACTTTATTCAGAAAAGCCGGAAATCTGAGGAGATGGTGGACTTATGTCCAGAGACTAACTCTGATGATTATGCTTAGCCTTGACAATTTTTAAAGGAAAAAGGAAAAACAATCTCAGTTAATCATTAAGACAGAAGGTCTTCATCATCTTTGCATTGCATGCAGACCTGCTGACTTCACCTGGTCTTCCATGGGACACTGTCTTTCTCACAGGGTCTGCCTCCAATTGGATGTTCTCTTGCCCTCATGGTCCACCTATGCCCGCGAGGTCCACCTGCAGATTTACTAAGGGGAAGCTAAGGATAGAGGGTCATTCTTTAATTACTTTATTCTTCATTCTTACTCCTTCTAATCCAGGAAAGGAATCAACAGGTTAAGTAAGGTGTTGGTATATTTTATAAAGGAGAAATCAGGAGCTAAGTTAAATGTTGCCTAATGATCTCATCTTTATCATTAAGGTCTAAAGAAAACAGGAATGATCAAAGAGAAAAGAAGCAAAGGAGCTGCTCACACTAACACAGTGTGTAATTAATCATCCACTCAGCATTACAGGCATTGTATTGCATTGGAGAAACAAGGATAAATGCCATTCCCTGATCTGACATAGCTCCCAGTCTAAGGATGAGGTAGGAAAGTTGAAGAATACATAATAAGTATGATGCAAGTTCAGAGCAATGTGCCTGTGACAAACATGGAGGTGAGGGAAGGTTTCCTAAAGTAGGTTACAACTGAGCTGAATTTTTAAGAATAAATACAACTTCACCAGACAAAGAAAGAAGGATGGGATGATATAGACAAAGAGTGGTTCAAGGGCAGAGACACACTCAAGTTCACAGATATGTATTTACCACTATGTGATGAACATTGTACATGCTGTAAATATAACAGTGAACATAATAATATATATGTAAATTATATATGTAGAGTTTGTTTGAAAATAAATAGTAAGGGAGACATAAAGCAGAGAAGTGATGTATGGAATAGAGTGAGGAGGAGGATCACCATTTCAGTTGAGGTAAACTGGGAAGGTCCCACTGAGAAGGTGATGTTGAGTGAAGATGTAGAGGAAATAGTGAGCATGTTGCTCTAGGAGAAACACAGTGTAGGTAGAGGGTACAACACATGCAAAACCTTGAGCACTAGTAAGCCTGGCAGGTCCAGGAGTGAGACGGTCAGTGAGGCTGGATGAGGATTTACATAGAGAATTGAAGATGAGATCAAAGAAGCAATGATTTGATCTGAGAGGATAGATCACACAGGGTTATCTATTTTTGAGGAAAAGGGACAAAACAGCCCTTTCAGAGCTCTATACCAATTTAATATAGCCAGAACATAGCTCAAGGACAGCAAGCATGATGATTTCCCGAAATACACAGATGTCTATATTTGTTCAAAAGAGTTCCTGGGGACTCCTGTTGTCTTGGTGTAATTTCTAATAGAACTATATTTTACTCTCAAAAGTGTGCAACTTTGGTGATAAAATGTTATGGTCCCCCAACACATGATGAATATACTTTTTGACATAAGGAGGAATGAAAAGTGGTGAGTCTGAGAAAGAGCACATGAGTACAATATGGAGATAATTTGTTCAAGGCCAAGATGGAGGCTGGGGGACCATTTCTGTGATGTCAGAGAAGTCTGCTGAAGGCTTGAGTTAGTGCAGCCACTTAGGCTAATGGGGTGATAGGAGAATCAGCAGCAGAGAAGTGTATACTCAAGTTTGATGATTCTATTATCCTTTGTAATTTTCATTCCTCCAGAGAACCTGAGTATGTGTGTATTGGTGGGAGAGTAGGGTAACTATGCTGTCACATGTTGGTGAGTCTAAAAGGACAGTGACATTTTTGCCTTAAAAAAGGAATCATTTGTTATCTAACTGGAGCTGTGAAGGGGTGTTCCTTAGTATCCCCCTTCATAATGTGAGCAATGGAACTGTCTTCAAAATTCGCAACATTCAGATATTGTTAGATGATTTGGTTGACTGTTTTGGAATGCTATGCAAATACAAAGCATCCTACTCAAAAGTGCTTAAATCTGCTGAAAGCCTCTGAAATGGAGCATAACTCACTATTAACATTACAGTTTTAGGCCACAGCAACTCTTATGTAAGTAACTTCAATCTCATAAAAAATTCACAAGCAATAATACTACTTTAATTCTAAGGAACTCCACCAGACAGCTGAATCAACTAAATAGCCTAAGTTTCTGTCTTCTTTAGCAATCTTAAAATCAAATAAACCTTAATTTTGTTTTTTTTTAACAAATTTTACATTTGAGAAGACTATTAATCATGTGCAGGGCAAGGGAAGGAGTTAGCATTAATTAAGCACCCGTAATATGTCAGACAGCATTTGAGTGTTATCTACTCTTATCATCCTGATGACCTCAGGATATAAGTTTTAACTGATTTTCCAAATGAAGAAATTGAGGCTCACAGTGGTTAAGCAACTTGCCCAAAGCCACTCATATAGTAAGTGGAGCAAATTCAATACAAAACAAGTCTCCCAGACTCCAAAGCCCTCATTCAATTTCTAAAACAAATTCTCTGTCACTATTTGCAAAAAATATCCCACTGCATAGTCAACAGATAAATGATTAAAAGTTAAAAAAAAAAGAATAGGGAAATATTTCATTAAATGTATTGGAATTTGCTGTGTGTTGACGGTTGTATTCAATTTATATGCAACTGTCTGTACCCTGTACCTGGGATGATGGACCTGTTTCATAGAATAAATTGGTAATAACACTAAGTGATATCTCCTTTACTATATTTCAGGCACCTGTTTATAAATTAATTTTAATTTATTAATTTTCATTTAATTTTCTTAATGATTCTATAAGGTAGTTAATATTACTGGCACCATTTGCAGATGAAATAGATGAGGCATTGTGATTCAAAGGGAAAAATTATCTGGAAATGGTTCAGGGTGACACCTGGATTGCCCTGGAAACCTGTGAGCTGGAACCATTTTCTCCAGGGTTGGAGCTGAACTGGAGCTCACTTATTTCCCACAGGGTATGTACATTCTTCCTTCCAGCCACGGTGCTCTAACATCCCAACATCTCCAAGATCTTTAGGGCCAAGCAGATCATGTTCCCATAAAACTCCATTATGTGGCGTTACTGAACTCAGGTTCAGCTGCTTGCCACTTGAAAGCCAATAATTGAGGGGCAAAAGGTGGTAGAATGGAAAGACACTTTATTCAGGAAAGCCGGCAATCTGAGGTGAAGGTGGACTTGTGTGCAGAGACCAACTCTGAAGGTTCTGCTCAGCCATGACAATTTTTAAAGAGAAAAGGGGGAAACAATCTCAGTTAATCATTAAGGCAGGAGGTCAGATTCTTTGTTATTTTTCCATTGCGTGCAGACCTGCTGACTTCTCCTGATCTCCCATGGGACGCTGTCTTGCTCATGTGGTCTGTCTCAATCAGCTGTTCTCTTGCCCACATGGTCTGCCTGCACCCATGAGGTCCACCTACAAATTTACTAGTATCACATGGTTAATTGGTGGAGCAGGGACTCAGAACCAGGTTTCTACCACAATCAAAGTATATTCATTAATTAAGGCCACATTAGCATAAACTGATATAAAAATGTCAAATATATCCTTATTGGACTCCTAACTTTCATTTCTTAGTGTTTGAGATGATACTGATAGATATTACCAATCAAGGTAGCTGAGAATTCAGAGCAAAATCGAACTTAATATGTGACAGGTTGAAAAGAGACCAGAGGCAGAAATTTTTATTGCAAGGATGAATCAATAGAATACCAAATCCTCTGGGAGGAAGACATTGTTACCTGAAGGTTGATCACTAAGACAGTAGAGAAAGAGGGTAGTTCAGCTAGGTAGACCTGGGTTAGAATCATTGCTTCAACTCTAAGGAACTGTGTGAATTTGGTCAAGTTATTTTATTTAGCTAAACCCCATATGTTTCTAAAGTGAGGAAAAAATACTATTTATTTCATAAGGTAGTTAGGTGGATTAAAGAAAAATGATGTGTGCAAAAAAGCTAAAACAATGCCTGGCATGTTACATACATGCAAGTAATTCTAGCTAGTTCATGCCTTCCTTGTAAGTATATTCAAGGTAAAATCGAGGAATCATACAGTCCATTATAAGAATTTCTACTCATTAGTGACTCAGGTCAAGGGTGATGAAACTAATTTTACACTTGGACTTGTATATAAATGGTTTTTAGTATTTTCAGTATTTTGCAACAAATTGAAAAATGTAGAAAGCAGTTTCTGAGCGCACACACAGATATAAATAACAGCACAACCTGGATGACATAAAATTGAAAAACAAAGTAATAATTTATTTAAACAGTGTTCTACCTAACGAAATTCAGAAGGAACTATAGTTCAAAATATATGCCACATATGTTGCAATGTATAATATCTACCTCAAACTATAGATTGAAATAATTATTTTTAGCAAATGCCTGAGGTGTTTCTCACAGGAAAAGGCCATGTGGTATCATTTCCAAAGTTATGCTTTCACTAATAATGGTTTCAGTTAGATGTAACTTTCTAAGTTGAGAAACAAGATGCTTCTCCTGTATAAATTAGAAACCTTGTCTTGGCCTATAGTATAATATGAAAATCCGTTCAAAGGGAATAGCATATCTAAAGATGAATCACCTTGGAAGTGAAAATTGGAAATTTTACTTTCTTCACTAGATGAGACAACACTACAGATATTCAAGAGATATAGCAAACAGATGTGATATTAATGTATTTTAGATTTGTTTTCTGTATTACACAGTTTTGTGCAATACAATAAAGAGAATAGTGAATTTTCTTTTGGAACACAATATATTTATTTGTAATTTCTATACTGTTGGAGGTATTATTACACTGGTCTTCTATTTGTTCCCATAATTGATTGTATTCAAAGAACTCTACAGATGTCATGGAAATGAAAGCCAGTAAGAACAAAACATTAAGCAAATTTTTTTATTTTTGTTATTACTATATCAGAAAATTGTCTTCTTAATCTCACAGATTTTTTAGATAGAAATGCATGATTTACTTCATATAAAAATTTATATGAGTATGGATTTTCTTTGTTGTTGGTTCTCAAATGCAACTAACACCTCATTTCAAATAAAATATTTTGTGCATAGAAAAGACTACACATTTAACACACATAAAAGTCTTACACATTCTTTTATTGATCTGAAAAAGGTAAAGAAATACTATTCAGTACCATTATCAATTGGATAAGCAGAGCAATGGTGGAAGAACATGTAAAGAACTGTCTATGTAGCTTAGCAGAAAGAGCAAAGAAAGGCATTTAACCCTTAAAATGTAATATGCTTTGATACTCACACTATACTTTTATGTTACTAATTTTATTACATTAAAAGTTCTACTCTCAAACCCCTTTGTAGCAATGGAAACTTATTCAAAACATTGTACCTTTTAAACTGCAATTTTCTTATCACAAAATACATAAATAAAAATATGGCTTACTGATTTTAGCAATTTATTCTGAGGACCAATTAAAACAATAAGCGGAAAATATTTGATAAAATGTAAAGTTTAATACTATGAATACTGATAAAGTATTAGTCATAGAATTGCTTATCTCTTTATTCTTCTTAAAATTAATCATGAGTTATTTCTTCAAATAAAATTATAAAGGGGGCTGAACATTTTTGGTTGTTATTTTCATGATCCAGTCAATTATATCAACATGGTAGTCTCCATGGGTGCATTTCCTGTAGACACACACACACTAATCCAATGCTACTGAAAAATATTATCAGTTATCTATGCACTTCAAATAGTAAACAGTATTGCTTCAACAACTTTATTATTGCTATTCTTTATCTGAGCAATTGTGCACTTCTCTACTCTACATTGCACATTTAAACTTGAGCCATGCTCCCAGTTCAATTAGCTGTGTGCGCATGACCATGCTGGGTATTCTGCCTACTCTAATAGACAGATGAGAGCACTAAAAGGCCCATATGCTGGACATAAAATATGATGACATGTGAAGTAATTGGAAATGCTCTGGAGTTGGCAACAAAAGATCAGTTCTGTTGCTGAGGTTGTTTGTTTATTTTTTATTGCTTAGTTTTTCATAATCTATTTCACCCATTAAACTGTAAGCTCAATGAGGGAACAACTCTATTTTATTTACCCACTGGAATTGGCTATCACCTTTTCTACCACAGGGTATAAGCTCAAAAATTAATTTTCTGTTTAGCAGATTATTTAGAACATTTATGCCATATTTCTCTCTTGTAAAACAATTCATTTATGATATATGAAGTTTAGGTGTAATTTGCATTTTAAAGTTGCTTCTGTTAAAAAGTAGTATGTAGTCATAAACATAATAAAAATGTGTAGATATTTTTAAATAAAACTGCAACACTTCATGGAGAAACATAAAAGATGACTCAAATTAATAAGAATACCTACAGTTCATACAATTTCTTATATTCTCAGACTCAATTGAGAAAAAGTATCTACTGTATAGGAATTTGTCTATAGTTGCTATGTATTTGATTTATTTTTTAATTGAAAAAATAAATAAATACAAATAGCCAAGAAAAGACTAGAATCAAGAGTTATGATTAGAACTCAGCCCTATCAAATATTTTAATAAATTATGAAATGATAATGACTAAAAACTTGTGGTACAGAAGAAAAGTCAAGAAAGTCTAAAGATAGCTCCATATTATAAGAGGATTTAATACAATGTGGCATTTATAATCAGAGGGAAAATTGGTTTTCTTGGTAAATGATAGGTGGGATACTGGCTACCAATTTGAAAAAGTCTGGGTCTATATCTCACTTATTATTTCAAAGTTAATCCCGGAGGTCCAATGATTTAAACATAATGAAATTAATCCATTGAAGTAACCAGAAAAACCTTAAAATACTTTTTAAACAGTGATATTTTTGATAGTATAAGAAAAATTTTGAAGCCTTTATACATTTCTAATATATAGAGAAAAAGATTTTCAAATTCATATACAAAAAATAAAATTCTAAATGGCTATTTTTCACTCACTGAAATAATATATATAGTTATCCCTCAAAATCTGTGAGGGATTGGTTCCAATACCCTCCACAGGTACCAAAATTGGCAGATTCTCACGTTCCACAGATGACCCTCCTTATCTGTGGTTCCACATCCCTGGATTCAACCAACTGTCAAT
This sequence comes from Orcinus orca, assembly GCF_937001465.1. NCBI lineage: Eukaryota > Metazoa > Chordata > Mammalia > Artiodactyla > Delphinidae > Orcinus > Orcinus orca. Next base: position 100,458,378 of record NC_064567.1, on the reverse strand, counting down.
CATGTAATACAGTAGTATTTATTGAAAAAAATATCTGTGCATAAGTGCACCACTACAGTTCAAACCCATGTTGTTCAAGGGTCAACTGTGTGTGTGTGTGTGTGTGTTTTGTTGCATATACAAGAATTATATGTGAAGTGTTTTTTGACTTAAAAAATACTGGAAAAAGGAAAGTCTTGCAAAAGATTCTAAGAAGGTAATTAGTAGTATATCCATGCTGTGGAATTTAAAGTAAGAATTAAAAACTCTATGCATTCTGAATGTGGTATGTGATAACAAATAATTGATTTTTTCCAAATGTCTTAGTGTTATATCCCAAAAAAACTTAAAAAATGATTGAAGATGTAGGAGAGATAGCTCACAATTTATTATGCAAGATTAAAATATGAATTTAAATTTGCTAGAAAATAGGAAAACAGTTCTTAAAATTATCCTCCATTTAAAATTTTCCATTTTTTAAAATTAATTTTCAATGAGTTAAAATTTTATCAAAATTTATTGGGTGGTAATAAATGAAGTCTTACATAACTCAAACATACTTCAGATTTTCAAATACATATTCCTTAAAGATTATAATATAGAAAGGATTTTTAAAAAATTATCTTATGGAATGAAAAAGCACTCATAAAAACCACAGATCACCTAATTATTTTTAGCAGCATGGGAAAGAGATTGCCATTTGGGGTAAGATGGTATGGGCACTTTTATATGTTTGAAAATTTCAGAGTTTGTGCTGGGAGGGCTATTTTGATTTAATTTTGGAAAAAAAACTAGTAACTTTGCTAATTTAATCATTTAATTTTTCAGGGAATGTGGTTCTATCTTCCTACTAAGTGTGTACAGGTAGGAAAGAATGGGAGAAAACAAAGTGTTTACTTTCTAAAAGCTTTTTATAATTTAGTTGGAATCTTACATCATACAAATAAGTTAAAATGTATTCAATACCTAAATATAAGGCTTGAATGTCATTACCATGTGAGACCTAAAACTATAAAACTTTTAGAACAAAACATATGGGAAAAGCTTCATGACATTGATCTTGGTAATGATATCTTAGATATGACACCTAAAGCACAGGCAACAAAAGCAAAAATGGACAATGGGGCTACATCAAACTAGAAAGCTTCTTCACAGCAAAGGAAGCAATTAACAAGGCAACATGGCAACCTACAGAAAAGGAGAAAATATTTGCAAATCATATATCTGAAAAGAAGTTAATTTCTAAAATGTATAAAGAATTTCTACTATTCACTAGCAAAATAAAATAAAATAAACCAACTAAAAACTAGAGAAACAACTTGATAAACATTTTTCCAAAAAGACAAACAAATTACCAAAATGTATATGAAAAGATTACTCAAGATTACTAATAATCAGGAAAATTAGAATCAAAACCACAATGAGATATCACCTTATATCTATTAGGATGGCTATTATTAAAAAAAAAAAAAGTAAGTGTTAGTGAGGACGTGGATAAAAGGAAACACTTTCACACTGTTGGTAGGATTGTAAACTGACACAGCTATTAGAGAAAACTGTATGGAGAGTCCTAGAAATATGCTACTATAGGATCCAGAAAACCCACCTCTGGGTATTTATTTAAAACAATTAAAATCAGAATCTTGAAAACATGTCTGCACTCCCATGTTCACTGCAGCATTATTCTCAATGGCCAAGATATGGAAACAACCTAAATGTCAATCATTGGATGATGGATAAAACTAATGTGGTATATAGATACCATGGAATAGTATTCAGCATCAAAAAAGAACTAAATCCCAAGAAAATGACACAAGCCAAAAACTGGGATAAAATATTTGCAAAAGACACATCTGACAAAGTACAGTCATCCAAAATATACAAATAACTCTTAAAACTCAACAGTAAGAAAACAACCAATTCAATTAAAAAATGGACCAAATATCTTAGCAGACACCTCACCAAAGGAGGTGTACAGGTGGCAAAAAATCCTATGAAAAGATGCTTCTCATCACATGTCATGAGGGAAATGCAAATTAAAACAACAAAGATACCACTATACACCTATTACAATGGCTAAAATCTGACAACACCAAATGCTGGCAAGGATGTAGAGCAATAGGTCCTCTCATTCATTACTGGTGAGAATGCAAAATGACACCAGCCACTTTGGAAGATATTTTGCAGATTCCTTACAAAACTAATCATGTTCTTACCATAAATCCAGCAATCATGCTCATCCAAAGGAGTTGAAAGTATATGACTGAACAAAAACATGCATGTGGTTATTTATAACAGTTTTATTCATAATTGCCAAAACTCAGAAGCAACCAAGATGTCTTCAGTAGGTGAAAGGGTAAATAAACTGTGGTATATCCAGACAATGGAATATTAGTAAATGCTAAAAAGAAATGAGATATCAAGCCACGAAAAGATATGGAGGAACCTTAAATGTATGTTACTAAGTGAAAGAAGTCAATTTGAAAAGGCTACATAATATATGATTCCAAATACATGACATTCTGGAAAAGACACAATTATAGAGACAGTAAAAAGATCAGTAATTTCCAGGAGATGGTGGGGAAAGGAATGAATAGGAAGACCACACAGGACTTTAGTACAGAGAAAATAAATTTTCTTGAGGTGATTATAATTTTTCAATGTAGGACAACAGCAACAACAAAAATGAAATTCTGCCATGTGCAACAGGTATAAATCAGGAGGATGTTATCTAGAAAAGTTCTTACCAAAATGAAAAAAATGACAATTTCTGAAAAATTCAAACACTTTAGAGAGATAAACTATATATATATACACACACACACACGTATATGTATATACACACACACTATATATATGTATATACAGTGTATATATATGCACACTGTATATATGTATATATATACACACACATTAGTATACCTATATATTTAGTATTTCTATAATAGTCTCCCCATGTTACCTGTATTTCTCTCCTGCTTTAGTTTTCTTCACAGAGCTCATCCAATATATTTTGTAATTTAAATATTTACTTATTTTTTGTCTATCTCCTTTCACTAGATTATAAATTTCACAACAGCAGAGATTTACCTATAAATAAATATTTGTTTAATAAAAGAATGGGCATTTCAAACAGAATTAAACTGTTTTATGTGACAGGGGCTGGGAGCTGAGGCTCGAGCTTCAGTCAGATGCAGGGAGAGGACTGGGGTTGGCTGCATAAACACAGTCTGAAGGTGCTAGTGCACCACAGCTAGCTGGAAGAGAGTCCGGGAAAATGTCTGGAGCTGCTTAAGAGGCAAGAGACCATTGTTTCAGGGTGCGTGAGGAGAGGGGATTCAGAGCACCATCTAAAAGAGCTCCAGAGATGGGCAAAAATTGTAGCAATAGGTGCAGACACCAGAGACAGACATGCACTGCTAAGGCTGCTACTGCAGCCACAAAGAAGCCTGTGTGCAAGCACAGGTCACTAGCCACACTTCCCCTCCTGGGAGCCTGTGCAGTCCGCCACTGCCAGGGTCCCGTGATCCAGGGACAACTTCCCCAGGAGAACGCACGGCACACCTCAGGCTGTAGCAAGGTCATGCCAGCCTCTGCCACCGCAGGCTCGCCCCGCATTCATGCCCCTCCCTCCCCCCAGCCTGAGTGAGCCACAGCTCCCGAATCAGCAGCTCCTTTAACCCCGTCCTGTCTGAGCGAAGAACAGATGCCCTCCGGTGACTTACATGAAGAGGCGGGGCCAAATCCAAAACTGAACCCCAGGAGATGTGCGAACAAAGAAGAGAAAGGGAAATTTCTCCAAGCAGCCTCAGGAGGAGCAGATTAAATCTCCAAAATCAACTTGATGTACCCTGCATCTGTGGAATACCTGAATAGGCAATGAATCATCCCAAAATTGAAGCAGTGGACTTTGGGATCAACTGTAGAACTGGGGTTTGCTTTCTGCATCTAATTTGTTTCTGGTTTTATGTTTATCTTAGTTTAGTATTTAGAGTTTGTTATCATTGGTAGATTTGTTTATTGATTTCATTGATCTCTTCCTCCTTTTTTTTCTTATATATAGATAAATATATTGTTTTCCTTTTTCTCTTTTTGTGAGTGTGTATGTTTATGCTTCTTTGTGTGATTTTTGTCTGTATAGCTTTGCTTTTACCATTTATCTTAGGTTTCTCTCTGTCTGTGTTTCTTTGTTTGTTTGTTTTTAGTATAGTTTTTAGTACTTGTTATCACTGGTAGATTTACTTTTTGGATTCGTTTCTCTCTTCTTTCTTTTTTTTCCTTTTCTTTTTTCTATTACTTTTAAATTTTTTAAAATAATTATTATTTTTAATAACATTTTTAAGTATCCACTTTATTTTATTTATTTATTAATGATTGCTTTTATTTATTTTATTTTTGGCTGTGTTGGGTCTTTGTTGCTGTGTGTGGGCTTTCTCTAGTTGCAGTGAGTGGGGGTGACACTTCATTGCAGAGCATGATCTTCTCATTGCAGTGGCTTCTCTTGTTGTAGAGCATGGGCTCTAGGTGTGTGGGCTTCAGTAGTTGTGGCACATGGGCTCAGGAGTTGTGGCTCATGAGCTATAGAGCACAGGCTCAGTAGCTGTGTCACATGGGCTTAGTTGCTCTGTGGCATGTGGGATCTTCCTGGACTATGGCTCGAACCCATGTCCCCTGAATTGGCAGGCGATTCTTAATGAATGCACCACCAGAGAAGTCCCTTTATTAACTTTATTTTATTTTGTTTTATTTTATTTTTATCATTCTTTATTTTTTTTCTCCCTTTTCTTCCCAGCCATGTGGCTGACAGGGTCTTGGTGCTCCAGTTGGTGTCAGGCTTGTGTCTCTGATATGGGACAGCCGAGTTCAGGACATTGGTCCACCAGAGACCTCCTGGCTCCATGAAATATCAAATGGCGAAAGCTCTCCCAGAGATCTCCTCCTCAATGCTAAGATACAACTCCACTCAACGGCAAACAAGCTACAGTGCGGGACACCCTATGCCAAACAACTAGCAAGACAGGAACACAACCCCACTGATTAGCAGAGAGACTGCCTAAAATCATAATAAGTTCACAGACAACCCAAAACACACCACTGGACGTGGTCCTGCCCATCAGAAAGACAAGATCCAGCCTCATCCACCAGAACACAAGCACTAGTCCCCTCCACCAGAAAGCTTACACAACCCACTGAACCAACCTTAGCCACTGGGGACAGACAACAAAAACAGTGGGAACTACAAACCTGCAGCCTGTGAAAAGCAGACCCCAAAACAGTAAGTTAAGCAAAATGAGAAGACAGAAACACACAGCAGATGAAGGAGTAAGGTAAAAACCCACCAGACCAAACAAATTAAGGGGAAATAGGGAGTATACCTGAAAAATAATTCAGAATAGTGATAGTAAAGATGATCCAAAATCTTCCAAATAGCATGGAGAAAATACAAGAAACTTTTAACAAGGACCTAGAAAAACCAAGGAGCAAACAAACAATGATGAACAACACAATAAATGAAATTAAAAATTCTCTAGAAGGAATCAATAGCAGAATAACTGAGGCAGAAGAACAGATAAGTGACCTGGAAGATAAAATACTGGAAATAACTACTTCAAGGTATAATAAAGAAAAAGAATGAAAAGAATTAAGAACAGTCTTAGAGACCTCTGAGACAACAGTAAATGCACCAACGTTTGAATTATAGGGGTCCCAAAAGAAGAAGACAAAAAGAAAAGGACTGAGAAAATATTTGAAGAGATTACAGTTGAAAACTTCCTTAATATGGGAAAAGAAATAGTCAGTCAAGTCCAGGAAACGTAGAGAGTCCCCTACAGGATAAATCCAGAAAGAAACATGCCAAGACACATGTTAATCAAACTATCAAAAATTAAATACAAAGAAAAAATACTAAAAGCAGCAAGGGAAAACAACAAATAACATACAAGGGAATCCCCATAAGGTAAAAAGCTGATCTATTAGCAGAAACTGCAAGCCAGAAGGGAGTGGCAGGACATATTTAGAGTGATGAAAGGGAAAAACCTACAACCAAGATTACTTTACCCAGCAAGGATCTCATTCAGATTCAATGGAGAAATTAAAATTTTACAGACAAGCAAAAGCTAGTAGAATTTAGCTCCACCAAACCAGCTTTACAACAAATGCTAAAGGAACTTCTCTTGGCAGGAAACACAAGAGAAGGAAAGGACCTACAATAAAAAATTGAAAACAATTAAGAAAACAGTAATAGGAACATACATATCGATAATTACCTTAAATGTACATGGATTAAATACTCCAACCAAAAGACAGATTGGCTGAATGGATACAAAAAAAAAGACCCATATATATGTTGTCTACAAGAGACCCACTATAGACCTAGGGACACATACAGACTGAAAGTGAGGGGATGGAAAATATATTCCATGAAAATGGAAATCAAAAGAAAGCTGGAGTAGCAATTCTTGTATCAGATAAAATAGGCTTTAAAATAAAGACTATTTCAAGAGACAAAGAAGGGGACTACATAATGATCAAGGGGTCAATCCAAAAAAAAGATATAACAAATGTAAATATTGCGCACCCAAAATAGGAGCACCTCAATGCATAAGGCATATGCTAACAGCCATAAAAGGGGAAATCAAGAGTAACAAATTCATAGTAGGGAAATTAAACACTGCACTTTTACCAATGGACAGATCATAAAAAATGAAAATAAATAAGGAAACACAAGCTTTAAATGATACATTAAACAAGATGGACTTAATTGATATTTATAGGACCTTCTATCAAAAAACAACAGAATACACTTTCTTCTCAAGTGATCTTGGAACATTCTCCAGGATAGATCATATCTTGGGTCACAAATCAAGCCTTGGTAAATTTAAGAAAACTGAAATCCAATCTAGTAACTTTTCCGAACACAACACTATGACACTAGGTATCAATTAAAGGAAAAAATCTGTAAAAAATACAAACACATGGAGGCTAAACAATACACTACTTAATAACAAAGAGATCACTGAAGAAATCAAATAAGAAATCAAAAAATACCTAGAAACAAATGACAATGAAAACACAACAACCCAAAACCTACGGGATGCAGCAGAAGCAGTTGTAAGATGGAAGTTTAGAGCAATACAATGTTACCTGAAGAAACAAGAAACATTTCAAAGAAACAACCTAAGATTACACCTAAAGAAATTAGAGAAAGAAGAACAAAAAATATCCAAAGTTAGCAGAAGGAAGTAAATCATAATGATCAGCTCAGAAATAAATGAAAAATAAATGAAGGAAACAATAGCAAAGATCAATAAAACTAAAAGATAGTTCTTTGAGAAGATAAACAAAATTGACTCATCAAGAAGACTCAAGTCAATATAATTAGAAATGAAAAAGAAATATCAAGTGACACTGCAAAAATACAAAGGATCATGAGAGATTACTACAAGCAACTATATGCCAATAAAATGGACAGCCTGGAAGAAATGGAAAAATTCTTAGAAAAGCACAACCTTCCAAAACTGAACCAGGAAGAAATAGAAAATATAAATAGACCAATCACAAGCACTGAAATTGAGACTGCGATTAAAAATCTTCCAGCAGAGGCCCAGGATCAGATGGCTTCACAGGTGAATTCTATCAAACATTTAGAGAAGAGCTAACACCTATCCTTCTCAAACTCTTCCAAAATATAGCAGAGGGAGGAACATTCCCAAACTCATTCTATGAAGACAACATCACCTTGATACCAAAACCAGAAAAAGATGTCACAAAGAAAGACAACTACAGGCCAATGTCACTGATGCAAATATCCTCAACAAAATACTAGGAAACAGATTCAAACAGCACATTAAAAGGATCATACACCATGATCAAGTGGGGTTTATCCCAGGAATGCAAGGATTCTTAAATATATGCAAATTAATCAATGTGATAAACCATATAAAAAATTGAAGGAGAAAAACCATATGATCATCTCAATAGATGCAGAGAAAGCTTTAACAAAATTCAACACATATTTATGATAAAAACCCTCCAGAAATTAGGCATAGAGGGAACTTACCTCAATGTAATAAATGTCATATATGAGAATACCATAGCCAAAATCGTTCTCAATAGTGAAAAACTGAAAGCATTTCCACTAAGATCAGGAACAAAATAAGGTTGTCCACACTCACCACTATTATTCAACAGAGTTTTGAAAGTCCTAGCCACAGCAATCAGAGAAGAAAAATAAATAAAAAGAATCCAAATCAGAAAAGAGGTAAAACTTTAACTGTTTGCAGATGACATGATACTATACATAGAGAATCCTAAAGATGCTACCGGAAAACTAGTAGATTTAATCAACGAATTTGGTAAAGTAGTAGGAAATAAATTTAATGCACAGATACTCTAGCATTCCTATACACTAATGATTAAAAATCTGAAAGAGAATTTACCATTTCTCTGCATTTACCATTGCAACAAAAGGAAAAAAAATACCTAGGAATAAACCTACCTAAAGAGACAAAAGACCTTTTTGCAGAAAACTATAGGACACTGATGAAAGAAATTAAAGATGATACAAACAGATGGAGAGATATACCATGTTCTTGGATTGGAAGAATCAATATTGTGAAAATGACTATACTACACAAAGCAATCTACAGATTCAATGCAATCCCTATCAAACTACCAATGGCATTTTTCACAGAACTAGAACAAAATATTTCACAATTTGTATGGAAACACAGAAGACCGTGAGTAGCCAAAGCAATCTTTAGAAAGAAAAACAGAGCTGGAGGAATCAGGCTCCCAGACTTCAGATTCCACTACAAAGCTAGAGTAATCAAGGCAGTATGGTACTGGTACAAAAACAGAAATATAGATCAATGGAACAGGATAGAAAGCCCAGAGATAAACTCATACACATATGGTCACCTTATTTTTGATAAAGGTGGCAAAAATATACAATGGAGAAAAGAGAGCTTCTTCAATAAGTGGTGCTGGGAAAACTGGACAGCTACATGTAAAAGAATGAAATTAGAACACTCCCTAACACCATACACAAAAATAAACTGAAAATGGATTAAAGACCTAAATGTAAGGCCAGACACTAGAAAACTCTTAGAGGAAAACATAGGCAGAATACTCTATGACACAAATCAGAGCAACATCCTTTTTGATCCACCTCCTAGAGAAATGGAAATATAAACAAAAGTAGACAAATGAGATCTAATGAAGCTTAAAAGCTTTTGCACAGTAAAGGAAACCATAAACAAGACGAAAAGACAACCCTCAGAATGGGAGAAAATATTTGCAAATGAAGCAACTGACAAAGGATTAACCTCCAAAATTTACAAGCAGCTCATGCAACTCAATATCAAAAAAACAAACAACCCAATCCAAAAATGGGCAAAAGACCTAAATAGACATTTCTCCAAAGAAGATATACAGATTGCCAACAAACACATGAAAGAAAGCTCAACACCACTCATCATTAGAGAAATGCCAATCAAATCTACAATGAGGTATCACCTCACACCAGTCAGAATGGCCATCATCAAAATATCTACAAACAATAAATGCTAGAGAGGGTTGAAGAAAAGGGAAGCCTCTTGCACTGTTGGTGGGAATGTAAATTGATATAGCCACTGTGGAGAACATTATGGAGGTTCCTACAATATCTGAAAATAGAACTACTATATGACCCAGGAATCCCACTACTGGGCATATACCGTGAGAGAATCATAATTCAAAAAGAGTCATGCACCACAATGTTCATTGCAGCACTATTTACAATAGCCAGGACATGGAAGCACCCTAGGTGTCCATCAACAGATAAATGGATAAAGAAGATGTGGCATATATATACAATGGACTATTACTCAGCCATAAAAAGAAACAAAATTGAGTTATTTGTAATGATGTGGATGGACATAGAGTCTGTCATACAGAGTGCAGTATGTCAGAAAGAAAAACACTAATACTGTATGCTAACACATATATATGGAATCTAAAAAAAAAAAGAAAAAAGAAAAATATGGTTTAGAGGAACCTAGGGGCAGGATAGGAATAAAGAGGCAGATCTAGAGAATGGACTTCAGGACACAGGGTTGGGGGAAGGGTAAGCTGGGATGAAGTGAGAGAGTGGCATGGGCATATATACACTACCAAATGTAAAATAGATAGCTAGTGGGAAGCAGCTGCTTAGCACAGGGAGTTCCACTAGGTGCTTTGTGACCACCTAGAGGGGTGGGATAAGGATGGTGGGAGGGAGACACAAGAGGTAGGAGATATGGGGATATATGTATATGTATAGCTGATTCACTTTGTTATAAACAGAAACTAACACACCATTGTAAAGCAATTATACTCCAATAAAGATGTTAAAAAAAAAAGTCTGCTATGCATATGTGTACATACAGAAATGCACAAATAAAGAAGTGTATTGAAATAGCAAAGACTAGAAATATCTAAAAAGCATACAAATATTAGGAAACAAGATGTTAAAGATACCATTTAATTATGAGAATACACTTAAAGAGATTAAAATGTTTTATCCTTATTAAATTACCAAATTTCTGGATTGCATTAAAGCAAAAAAAAAAATTAACTCTAAATTCAGGCAACTAGAGAGAGATTGTAAACAGATTAATCAAAATATTTAAAAGACATAAATAAATAATGTAAGGGAAGAAAAACATTGAATGTGACATAGAGGATATTAATGTTTATATATACAACTGACAAGCCATTCAAACCATGAATATGTTTTACAAATGTACAGAAAATCTAAAAAAAAACACATTACAGTTCAACACCCACTTGAATTCAAATGTATTAAGCTTTAAGAAACTGAACAGAATAACTCCTTAAGATATTTATGTAAAATATAGTATCTTATTTAATAAGAAATTGGAATCATAATTGTTAAAACAAGGAATTAAAAAAGGATGTTTATCAGCAACACTATACCTGTTGTGGAAGAATTTGTAATAATTACTACAATTATCAAAATCAACTAAAATAGAGATATAACTATCATAAGGGAAAATATAAATATTATTTGTATATAATTTTTAACTTTATGAAGAATCTGAAAATCTACATAAACTAACATAAGTCCTCAGTGAGTTGACTAATTGCAAAAATAAGTTAATATTTTAAGATGAAATAGCTTTCCTATCCTCAAGTATTAGAGCATAGCAGAATGGGACAGATAAAAATAAATGGTAGAAGGTGGACAGAGAGACAAAGTAGCATTCCACAGAAATGAAAATGGAATTGTTTAGTTAATTAATGGCAGCTCAGCTAAGTGGTTAATGTTTTGGAAATAACCGAAATTAGAACTTTAGTATATTCCAAATTAATTTATTTTAATTTAATAAAAACGTTGAATATAAAATAATTAAAACCATGAAAGGAATTTGTTTACATTTATGTAACTGTGCTAAGCAAGAATATTTTCATATGCTATGGCAAAAATCACACAGAAAAGTCTGGTAGACTCTTTTAATACTTTGATTCTTTTTGAAATTGACTGAATAGAATGTTAAAAATTCTGTTTAAAAAATCCAGAAATTAGTTTAAATAAAAAAGACAAAGTATAGCATAAATATTTGCACAAAAGTTAGTATATTGCAATAAAAGCCTAGCAAAGCACCAACATTAAGTTAAAAACCTATAGGACAATTGGTAAAGGATGTAATATAGCAATTCACAAAAGAGGGAATAAAAGTAAAACATGCACACACACTCACAATTATCAGAGAGAAGAAGGAAGAGGAGGATGATAAAGAGAAAGGAATGGAGGAGAAGAGGAATGCAAAGGAAAGATAGATTTTAAAATAGCAAACACAAATTTGCAAATGTAAAAACAAGCAACAGAATACCTGTTACTGCTTTATGCTACCTCCTATCATTCACTTACAAATTTATTTATACATCCAGTTGACAATGAATTCAAGCATAGTTTTGAGCCCCAAATACATTGCCAGTGCTGAGATAATGTCCAGATTTTGAAAGTAAAAAATACAGGAAAAAAAAAAAATGTTATATGGCTGATCTATTGTTTAAATTGGTACCAGTTTCCCACCCAACAGCTATTCTTTGTTACTACATATTTACATTTTCTTAATCATTAACTCTTGAGCAAAACTTTTGAAACTCAGCGGAGGCCTGAAGAAAAGGCTTTCACTTAAGGAAAAGGGGACGTGGTGGGGCTCTTATACCCGATAGGGTCCTGTGGGGTTCTGTTTGGCTTCACTCTATAGGCACACATACACACAAAGGTTTGGGGTAAAATATTTTATAAACCCGGAAAGTTTCTTCTAGTATTATTGATGAATATCTGCTATTAAAATTGCATAACTGGGATTTAATTTGGCCATACTGCTTCTCCTGCAAATTCTGTGTTTGTGTTTCACTGTTTAGCATTGCTAAGACATAATATTTACTGTCTTGTCTGAAATCTTAATCCTTCTAGTTGGGTAGACACGATTCTGTAGTTAAATTGACTCAATACTTATTTTGTCATTCTGCAACAGCTTCTGTATTTCTGAGATTTTTCTTATGATTTATCTTGTATTGGCTGGATTTTTTCATTCAGTTATTTTTTGTTTGTTTTGGCACCATTTTCCCAGATTTACTTGGTTATTGTTGCTTGCTTTTTTCTTTGAGGATCTCTGACTGTTGTGTTATATGTATATAGTAACCTGACTGGGTATATATGTTATTATAAATACTTTATAAAATTAAAAAAATATAATTAAAATATTTTATTTATATTATTATATATATATATAAATATAATTGTACTTTATTTCCTGATTTGTTTGGTGAATGCAGTTCTCTGCTCTTCTGTCATGGATTGTTGCTGTGAAGAATTCTGAGACAAGAATGAGTTCCTCTCTGTATCCTTCACCCATTGGTGACCTGCTTTTAGCTTTTACAATGGTATCTGGAGGTCTAGAGCTCCTTATCAGATACAAGTAAATTCTGCCCTTGGGATTTGTTTCCTCCAGTCCAGTGTGGATTTGGCAAAGGTGAACTCCTGATGGTTCAGGCATACGGAGTGCCTAGAGCTCATGCTCCTCAACAACAGAAGCCACTGCAATGAGAAGCCCGTGCACCGCAAGGAAGAATAGCTCAAGCTCACTGCAACGAGAGAAAGCCCGCACAAATCAACAAAGACCTAATGCAACCAAAAAAATAAAATAAAATAAACTTTAAGAATAAATAAATAAATAAAATGAAATAAAATACAATTGCCTCACTTCAGGATACTGTTTCCAAGCTCACCACTGCAAATAAAGATCTCTAATCTCATCTAAATACTCCAGAAAAAGCTCAAGAGGTCTCTTCTTCCCCTCATTCTCCTTTGACTCCAGCTTACCCAGAACCTGCTGAGCTGCCACTATATTTTTCTGATTCTCCTATTCCTCCTCCAAAATCTCCCCCATGTAGTAGCTCTCCTGTAAAAACCTTTCCCTTTGTCACTGCTTTGAGCCCTGATGGCACCCACAATCTGTAAGACCAGAAGCCTTAGGTCCCTGCAGACTTATGGTCTGTAGCTAAGTAATTTCCCAAGGTCAGTGAGGATCCCTCCACCTTGTAGAAGAATTTAACCTTGCAATACAGACCTATGATCCAAGCCATCTCCGACTTATATCAAATAACCTGCAAGCTTAGCTGGAGAAGGCCAAGCCAGACACAGGCAAACTCCAGAGAAGGAACATAGGTGTAGCAACACCAGTTTCTCAGGTAACTTGAGCCCTTCATGAACCAGTTCCTCAGTCTTTGCACCATTCTACTGACAGGAAACATCTAGTCTACTACAGAAAGGCCTGATGGAACTGTTCATGATCTTTATTCATGCCATAATCCAATCATCTGTATACAATAATCTTACCCTCTGATTCAAACAAATTGTGTAAGCCTGAGTTAACTTCCCTCCTTTTTCTGTAAAAAACCCTGCCCATTTTCCTCTGGTATCACACTCTTCTGGTTTCCTCTGGAATTTATGATCCCTGAATTGCAGTTCTAAGATACCAAATAAAGTTCCTCTTTGCTTTTTATAGTTGTGGTCCGTTTTGTTGACAGAGGCCTAATTGGTATGTTTTTTTTTTAACAGACGCCTTATTTTGTCTCCTCTTCATACTGAAGACTAACATTTTCCATAACCAAAAACAGTTTCGAATTTAAATTAATAAAAAATATTCAGGGCTTCCCTGGTGGAGCAGTGGTTGAGAGTCCACCTGCCGATGCAGGGGACATGGGTTCGTGCCCCGGTCCGGGAAGTTCCCACATGCCGCGGAGCGGTTGGGCCCATGAGCCATGGTCGCTGAGCCTACGCGTCTGGAGCCTGTGCTCCGCAACGGGAGAGGCCACAGCAGTGAGAGGCCCGTGTACCCCCAAAAAAATAAATAAATAAAAATAAAACATTCAATATTTTGTTCATAACTTCCCCACGAGTGAGAAACAATGCAGATGCATTGCATGGACTATCTAAGTAAGTCGAAGATCTCTTCTATAGTATTTAGGTAAAAGCCATCTTGAGAAAATTTCCTTTCAGTGGAAGAGAATTTTAAATGTGATATCCAGAAGATAGAGTATTCCCTTGAGAGTTCTCATGCTGTCACTTGTAGATGCTTGTTTCATGTCCCTGCTGAACCTTTCGGGATCTGAGAGGTTCGAATTATTGAAGTAGTGCTGTATCCATTTTGATCTTTTTAAATAAGATTTGTAATGATATCTCTTGCAATCTGTTTTTAAAGTTTCCACAGCTACTAGAAAACTCCCTTGTGACATTTTCAATGTGTGACGTTCACTCAAGTCATGACTCCTCTCTTCTGGTCATATTTTTATGACAAAGATGACAATTTATTACACTCTCATCTCAGTAGGATACATTTTAGTTACAAAAGAAGTGCTGCCAGGTCACTGTCTGCAGAGAGCTTCCCACACCTAAGGGTGCAGGAGAAATAGCTGCTCTGCAGGTTGAGGCTCATTGCTCAGGCGAGGTGAACCCAGAGCTGTGCGGGCACAGGGCTCCACCTCCACCTGCCCCCAGTCCTGGCAGGGTCCCCAGATCTGGACCAGAACCAGTTTCTTTACTGTCTCTGTGTCCTTCTGTTACCTATCTTGACAGTTAGATATTTATAGGCTGTTCGAATAGAATAATCTTACCTCTCTGTTTGTAAATTTTGAATCTTGTTTCATGTTCACACAAAACATTTTGTACTTTTCAATTTATTTATGATAACTTAATGACCCAAGTACTTTTAAAATATATTTAAATTCATAGATATATTATTTTGGAGTTCTTGAAATGTTTTTTACCTATAAGAGATTTTACCATATAGATATTAACCTAATATTATTTTAAATAATTCTGATTTTTTTAATGATTTTAGTTTTTGAATGATAATGTTTTCCTGATAACAAAGTCATTGCATGCTTATTGAAAATGTATGGGAAGTGTCTAAAACAAAGAGAAGCTATGTTCCCCCAACTGAAAAATGCCCCTGCCACATTTTGTGGTGTTTTCTTCAAGTCTCTGGCCTTATCATTTGGAATATTAGCTAATTTTGAAAACAAAGTAGTTGGCATGCTGTGATTGTTTAAATCTTCAACTCTGTAATTGTCAATGAATAAAAAACATCTATTCATATAATTTGAAGTTATTTATGTTGCAAATTCATCATATTCTGAGACTTTTGTCTATAGGGGGATGCTCTGTCATATTTTGCAAATATTTTTCCAGTTTATCATTTTAATTACAATTTTATTCATTGTGTTTGTATTAGTCAGAATATCTATGCTTTGTTATAGTAACAAATTAATCCCTAAATCTCAGTGACCTAACTCACTAAACGTTTATTTATATCAATAATACAGGTCCCAATGCAGGTGATGCAGTCCTCCATGATAAATATGAAATAAAGAACAGGCACACAAGACACTTTGATCATGAACACGGCCATCATAAAGTTTTATATGTTGCCACAGTGGGGTAAAGAGAACCACATCGTGGTTGGTGCACTCTTTCAAATTCACCAGCCTGAAAACCATATGCTCTGTTCTCTCAACCAATTGGATAGAATCAGTCAAGGACTCCCCTTCAGGCTGTGGCAGGGAGAAAGCACATGGAGCAAACATCTCAACTGCAGTCTCTGCTGCAGAGAAATTTTATGATTTTATTTTGAAGCATCTATAATTAATTTTGGAATTGCTTATTAGGTCATTATGCATTATGATATACTCCTTTCTGTCCATCTGCTCATCTCTCTACTTTGACTGCCCTTTTATTCTCTTCTGTCTGAATGCTCCAGCCCATCCTCAAGTCATGAGCAATAGTCACTTCCTTTTCCATGTCTTATAGATGCTCAGAGCAGCATTCCCTTCCTATGCTGCTACACAGGACTCACAGTGCTTTTGAAACATCATTTTTTATTATGTCCATCTCTTCTGTGTATGCTCTGGGGGAAGGAATCATACTGTTTATATCTACTGTACCATTCAATATATGCACTTGAAGCAGAATACTACACAGTGAGAATGCCTGGAATTCAAATGTACTACATAGAATTTGTTATTAATGGAATTTTGATTATGTTTCTAGTCACTTTGTGCTCTATTTTCTCATCTTAAACTAGAGATACAGAAATCAATATCAGATTTTCATAGGAATTAAACAGAATAGTGTGTCCAAAGTGCCAACTATAGCACCCAACATAGATTGGAAAATCAATATTTTTTATTGTTAAAATGTCTCCTTTCTCTTCTTTCTTACATAATTTCTTATATAAAAGGGACACAAAAATATTTACGACTCATTATATGACAAAATGCTACCCAAGCTTCATTTATTTACCAACTATATTTCAATAACTGTTGACAACCTATATTATAATCTACTTAATATTATTTTGCTTTATATACACTCAATTTTTAGTTACAAAATATACTTAAACTGAAATTTTTATATCACTAGTATTAATGGAAAACCAGTAACACTTGTTATAAATAAAAATTATCAAAACAACCTTATTAAATTAAAGATTAAACTGTGAAATAAAAATAAACAATAAATTGTAAAAGCACATTCAAATGTTGCAAAAATACTCACTAGAAAAAAAGTCCAGGGCTTCCCTGGTGGTGCAGTGGTTGAGAATCCACCTACCAATGCAGGGGACATGGGTTTGATCCCTGGTCCGGGAAGATCCCACATGCCATGGGGCAACTAAGGCCGTGTGCCACAACTACTGAACCTGTGTTCTATAGCCCATGAGCCACAACTACTGAGCTCACATGCTGCATCTATTGAAGCCCATGCGCCTAGAGCCTGTGCTCCACAATGAGAGAAGCCACCACAATGAGAAGCCCACGCACCGCAACGAAGAGTAACCCTCACTCACCACAACTAGAGAAAGCCCGCACACAGCAATGACTACTCAACACAGCCAAAAAAGTAAAAATAATTAATTAACTAATTTTTTAAAAAGTCCTTTAATGAGAAGTTTTGTAATATTTATGATTATTCAGTAATGAAGGGATATTTAGCCAGTATTATTTGTATAAACATGCCATAGTTGTTCTATGTCTAAAAGAAAATCATTCTTCACTGAGAGGATCCAAACACCGATGTGTAGATGAGTAAAAACAAAAAAAGTTAATGAATTTCCTGAGAAGTCTGAACACTGAGACCATATACTCTTAGATAAAATAGTGTAAATGATCATTGATATACACATTTTCATTTCAAGATGCTGTCTTCTTAAAACAATCATATTGTGCCTAGCATAAATCTTTCATATTGAAAGTTTTCATTAAACGTTATTAAAGTTCTCACAATGTCAATAAAATAAGAAAATTTCCCTTAGTAAAAATCAATGAACTTCAGAATAAAGCAAGAATTAATTTAATCTCCACCCCCATATTCATAAAATTGAGAAAAAATAACAAATATTCAATGACCTGCTCTTAATTTGGTTGGCAATTGCCTAACCTTAACAACATCTCCTAATTTTTCAGATAATACATCATCGGCCAGAGCACCCTTCTTTACATCACACTATGAAATGTGGATGAAAGCCTCTTTTTGGACAAATCTTTGCATTTCCCTATATTTATTTATGCAAGTGTAGTGCTGCCAGTGTACAACATTGTTTAAAAATTCTATCTCCATTTCTACAAATCAGCAAATATTTGCAGTATACTGTGACTTTAGGGATTCTTTTTACACCTCCAAGCTGGTAATTACCAAAAAACTGCTGGGTTCACAGCAGTAGTTTCATCAGTGGATAATAGATAATACTGCCTTTTTAATATTTACAACTGAAATAGTGAACTTAAAATTTTGGCTGTATCTCTAATTCTATTGTGCACAGTGTCCTTTGGACAAGCATGTCTTATCAGTCAATTTCTTGCTTTGTCTATGATTATCCATTTTACCATTTCTTTGACAGAATTTTTGCTATGTGTCATTCCAATTATCTCAGCGTCTCTGGCCCTTGAAATTAAATATGATGGTACAAAGAGGTTTCATGAATTTTCATTCGCTGTCACACCGAGCATAAGTTTCTAGGACACTTGAAAATCCTTCTACTTTGATTTAAAATTTTTAATCAACTTTCATGAAATTCTTTGTGTGTTTTAAAATGAGACTTGAAGTCTGATGGTTTCACTACAGAATATGGGTATCTGAAAACATAAGGTACATGGAAAAATTTGACCACAGCCTTAGAAAATGGCAACACAAGTTAAAAATAATAATCATATCACCTTGTTTTAAGTTTTCTTACAGCTGAAAATGTATTAGGAAGTATATATATCTGAGTTAATTCTATTAAATGCTAATTTTAATCAAATTTTTTATCGTAATCTTCAATATTGGTAATTAAAATATCCTATTGTTTAAATTGTATCTCTATAATTTCCACTAAATTTAGCCCTTTAATTCTCTTGTTCAAAGTGCCTACCTCCTTCTAATATTTTTCCTGCTTGATTAATCTATGTCTAAGAGAAATGTATTAAAATTTTCCCTTTAGGTTGTGGAATTATTCATTTTTCCTTGTATTTCTATAGATTTTTGCTGTATATATTTCATGTTAATATATATGTTCGGGACTTCCGGGAAGATGGCGGAAGAGTAAGACACGGAGATCACCTTCCTCTCCACAGATACACCAGAAATACATCTACGCGTGGAACAACTCCTACGGAGCACCTACTGAACGCTGGCAGAAGACCTCAGACCTCCCAAAAGGCAAGGAACCCCCCACGTACCTGGTTAGGGCAAAAGAAAAAACTAAACAGAGACAAAAGGATAGGGACGGGTCCTACACCAGCGGGAGAGAGCTGTGAAGGAGGAAAAGTGTCCACACACTAGGAAGCCCCTTCGCGGGTGGAGACTTCGGGAGGCGGAGTGGGGGAGCTTGGGAGCCGCGGAGGAGAGCACAGCAACAGGGGTGCGGAGGGCAAAGCGGACAGATTCCAGCGCAGAGGATCGGGCCGACCGGCACTCACCAGCCGAGAGGCTTGTCTGCTCGCCCGCCGGGGCGGGCGGGGCTGGGAGCTGAGGCTCCGGCTTTTGTCGGAGCGCCGGGAGAGGACTGAGGTTGGCTGCGTGAACACAGCCTGCAGGGCGTTGGTGCGCCGCGGCTGGCCGGGAGAGAGTCCGGGGAGGGGTCTGGACCTGCCGAAGAGGCAAGAGACTTTTACGTCCCTCTTTGTTTCCTGGTGCACGAGGAGAGGGGATTAAGAACGCTGCTTGAGAGAGCTCCAGGGACGGGCGCGAGCCGCGGCTAAGAGTGCGGAGCCCAGAGACGGACATGGGACGCTAAGGCCGCTGCTGCCGCCGCCAGGAGGCCTGTGTGCGAACACAGGTCACTAGCCACACGCCCTTCCGGGGAGCCTGTGCAGCCCGCCACTGCCAGGGTCCCGGGATCCAGGGACGGCTCCCCCGGGAGAGCGCACTGCGCGCCTCAGGCTGCAGCGTCACGCCGGCCTCTGCCACTGCAGGCCCGCCCCGCACTCCGTGCCCCTCCCTACCCCCGCGGCCTGGGTGAGCCAGAGCCTCCGAATCAGCGGCTCCTTTAACCCCGTCCTATCTGAGCAAAGAACAGACGCCCTCCGGCAACCTACACGCACAGGCAGGGCCAAATCCAAAGCTGAGCCCCTGGGAACTGTGAGAACAAAGAAGAGAAAGGGAAATCTCTCCCAGCAGCCTCAGAAGCAGCGGATTAAAGCTCCACAATCAACTTGATATACCCTGCATCTGTGGAATACCTGAATAGACAACGAATCATCCCAAATTAAGGAGCCCTGTGGATGAAAGGCTCTTGGTGCTGCAGCCAGGAGTCAGTGCTGTGCCTCTGAGGTGGGAGAGCCAACTTCAGGACACTGGTCCACAAGAGGCCTCCCAGCTGCACATAATATCAAACAGCAAAAATCTCCGAGAGATCTCCATCTCAACGCCAGCACCCAGCTTCACTCAACGACCAGCAAGCTACAGTGCTGGACAGCCTATGCCAAACAACTAGCAAGACAGGAACACAACCCCACCCATTAGCAGAGAGGCTGCCCAAAATCATAATAAGTCTACAGACACCCCAAAACACACCACCAGACGTGGACCTGCCCACCAGAAAGACAAGATCCAGCCTCATCCACCAGAACACAGGCACTAGTACCCTCCACCAGGAAGCCTACACAACCCACCGAACCAACCTTAGCGACTGGGGACAGACACAAAAAACAACAGGAACTACGAACCTTCAGATGCAAAAAAGGAGACCCCAAACACAGTAAGATAAGCAAAATGAAAAGACAGAAAAACACACAGCAGATGAAGGAGCAAGATAAAAACCCACCAGACCTAACAAACGAAGAGGAAATAGGCAGTCTACCTGAAAAAGAATTCAGAATAATGATAGTAAGGTTGATCCGAAATCTTGGAGATAGAATGGACAATAGAATGGACAAATTGCAAGAATCAGTTAACAAGGACCTAGAAGAACTAAAGATGAAACAAGCAACGATGAACAACACAATAAATGAAATTAAAAGTACTCTAGATGGGATCAATAGCAGAATAACTGAGGCAGAAGAACGGATAAGTGACCTGGAAGATAAAATAGTGGAAATAACTACTGCAGAGCAGAATAAAGAAAAAAGAATGAAAAGAACTGAGGACAGTCTCAGAGACCTCTGGGACAACATTAAACGCACCAACATTCGAATTATAGGGGTTCCAGAAGAAGAAGAGAAAAAGAAAGGGACTGAGAAAATATTTGAAGAGATTATAGTTGAAAACTTCCCTAATATGGGAAAGGAAATAGTTAATCAAGTCCAGGAAGCACAGAGAGTCCCATACAGGATAAATCCAAGGAGAAATACGCCAAGACACATATTAATCAAACTGTCAAAAATTAAATACAAAGAAAACATATTAAAAGCAGCAAGGGAAAAACAACAAATAACACACAAGGGAATCCCCATAAGGTTAACAGCTGATCTTTCAGCAGAAACTCTGCAAGCCAGAAGGGAGTGGCAGGACATATTGAAAGTGTTGAAGGAGAAAAACCTGCAACCAAGATTACTCTACCCAGCAAGGATCTCATTCAGATTTGATGGAGAAATTAAAACCTTTACAGACAAGCAAAAGCTGAGAGAGTTCAGCACCACCAAACCAGCTCTACAACAACTGCTAAAGGAACTTCTCTAGGCAAGAAACACAAAAGAAGGAAAGGACCTACAATAACGAACCCAAAACAATTAAGAAAATGGGAATAGGAACACACATATCGATAATTACCTTAAACGTAAATGGACTAAATGCTCCCACCAAAAGACACAGATTGGCTGAATGGATACAAAAACAAGACCCATATATTTGCTGTCTACAAGAGACCCACTTCAGACCTAGAGACACATACAGACTGAAAGTAAGGGGATGGAAAAAGGTATTTCATGCAAATGGAAACCAAAAGAAAGCTGGAGTAGCAATTCTCATATCAGACAAAATAGACTTTAAAACAAAGACTATTAGAAGAGACAAAGAAGGACACTACATAATGATCAAGGGATCGATCCAAGAGGAAGATATAACAATTGTAAATATTTATGCACCCAACATAGGTGCACCTCAATACATAAGGCAAATACTGACAACCATAAAAGGGGAAATCGACAGTAACACATTCATAGTAGGGGACTTTAACACCCCACTTTCACCAATGGACAGATCATCCAAAATGAAAATAAATAAGGAAACACAAGCTTTAAATGATACATTAAACGAGATGGAGTTAATTGATATTTATAGGACATTCCATCCAAAAACAACAGAATACACATTTTTCTCAAGTGCTTATGGAACATTCTCCAGGATAGATCATATCTTGGGTCACAAATCAAGCCTTGGTAAATTTAAGAAAATTGAAATTTATCAAGTATCTTTTCTGACCACAACGCCATGAGACTAGATATCAATTACAGGAAAAGATCTGTAAAAAATGCAAACACATGGAGGCTAAACAATACACTACTTAATAATGAAGTGATCACTGAAGAAATCAAAGAGGAAATCAAAAAATACCTAGAAACAAATGACAATGGAGACACAACAACCCAAAACCTGTGGGATGCAGCAAAAGCAGTTCTAAGGGGGAAGTTTATAGCAATACAAGCCCACCTTAAGAAGCAGGAAACATCTCAAATAAACAACCTAACCTTGCACCTCAAGCAATTAGAGAAAGAAGAACAAAAAAACCCCAAAGCTAGCAGAAGGAAAGAAATCATAAAAATCAGATCAGAAATAAATGAAAAAGAAATGAAGGAAACAATAGCAAAGATCAATAAAACTAAAAGCTGGTTCTTTGAGAAGATAAACAAAATAGATAAACCACTAGCCAGACTCATCAAGAAAAAAAGGGAGAAGACTCAAATCAATAGAATTAGAAATGAAAAAGGAGAGGTAACAACTGACACTGCAGAAATAAAAGAGATCATGAGAGATTACTACAAGCAACTCTATGCCAATAAAATGGACAGTCTGGAAGAAATGGACAAATTCTTAGAAATGCACAACTGCCAAGACTGAATCAGGAAGAAATAGAAAATATGAACAGACCAATCACAAGCACTGAAATTGAAACTGTGATTAAAAATCTTCCAACAAAGAAAAGCCCAGGACCAGATGGCTTCACAGGTGAATTCTATCAAACATTTAGAGAAGAGCTAACACCTATCCTTCTCAAACTCTTCCAAAATATAGCAGAGGGAGGAACACTCCCAAACTCCTTCTATGAGGCCACCATCACCTTGATACCAAAACCAGACAAGGGTGTCACAAAGAAAGAAAACTACAGGCCAATATCACTGATGAACATAGATGCAAAAATCCTCAACAAAATACTAGCAAACAGAATCCAACAGCACATTAAAAGGATCATACACCATGATCAAGTGGGGTTTATTCCAGGAATGCAAGGATTCTTCAATATACGCAAATCTATCAATGTAATAAACCATATTAACAAACTGAAGGAGAAAAACCATATGATCATCTCAATAGATGCAGAGAAAGCTTTTGACAAAATTCAACACCCATTTATGATAAAAACTCTGCAGAAAGTAGGCATAGAGGGAACTTTCCTCAACATAATAAAGGCCATATATGACAAGCCCACAGCAAACATCATCCTCAATGGTGAAAAACTGAAAGCATTTCCACTAAGATCAGGAACAAGACAAGGTTGCCCACTCTCACCATTCTTATTCAACATAGTTTTGGAAGTTTTAGCCACAGCAATCAGAGAAGAAAAGGAAATAAAAGGAATCCAAATCGGAAAAGAAGAAGTGAAACTGTCACTGTTTGCAGATGACATGATCCTATACATAGAGAACCCTAAAGATGCTACCAGAAAACTACTAGAGCTAATCAATGAATTTGGTAAAGTGGCAGGATACAAAATTAATGCACAGAAATCTCTGGCATTCCTATATACTAATGATGAAAAATCTGAAAGTGAAATCAAGAAAACACTCCCATTTACCATTGCAACAAAAAGAATAAAATATCTAGGAATAAACCTACCTAAGGAGACAAAAGATCTGTATGCAGAAAATTATAAGACACTGATGAAAGAAATTAAAGATGATACAAATAGATGGAGAGATATACCATGTTCTTGGATTGGAAGAATCAACATTGTGAAAATGACTCTACTACCCAAAGCAATCTATAGATTCAATGCAATCCCTATCAAACTACCACTGGCATTTTTCACAGAACTAGAACAAAAAATTTTGCAATTTGTATGGAAACACAAAAGACCCTGAATAGCCAAAGCAATCTTGAGAACGAAAGAAGGAACTGGAGGAATCAGGCTCCCTGACTTCAGACTATACTACAAAGCTACAGTTAACAAGATGGTATGGTACTGGCACAAAAACAGAAAGATAGATCAATGGAACAGGATAGAAAGCCCAGAGATAAACCCATGCACATATGGACACCTTATCTTTGATAAAGGTGGCAGTAATGTACAGTGGAGAAAGGACAGCCTATTCAATAAGTGGTGCTGGGAAAACTGGACAGCTACATGTAAAAGTATGAGATTAGATCACTCCCTAACACCATACACAAAAATAAGCTCAAAATGGATTAAAGACCTAAATGTAAGGCCAGAAACTATCAAACTCTTAGAGGAAAACATAGGCAGAACACTCTATGACATAAATCACAGCAAGGTCCTTTTTGACCCACCTCCTAGAGAAATGGAAATAAAAACAAAAGTAAACAAATGGGACCTAATGAAACTTAAAAGCTTTTGCGCAGCAAAGGAAACCATAAAGAAGACCAAAAGACAACCCTCAGAATGGGAGAAAATATTTGCAAATGAAGCAACTGACAAAGGATTAATCTCCAAAATTTATAAGCAGCTCATGCAGCTTAATAACAAAAGAACAAACAACCCAATCCAAAAATGGGCAGAAGACCTAAATAGACATTTCTCCAAAGAAGATATACAGAGTGCCAACAAACACATGAAAGAATGCTCAACATCACTAATCATTAGAGAAATGCAAATCAAAACTACAATGAGATATCATCTCACACCAGTCAGAATGGCCATCATCAAAAAATCTAGAAACAATAAATGCTGGAGAGGGTGTGGAGAAAAGGGAACCCTCTTACACTGTTGGTGGGAATGTAAATTGATACAGCCACTGTGGAGAACAGTATGGAGGTTCCTTAAAAAGCTACAAATAGAACTACCATATGACCCAGCAATCCCACTACTGGGCATATACCCTGAGAAAACCATAATTCAAAAAGAGTCATGTACCAAAATGTTCATTGCAGCTCTATTTACAATAGCCCAGAGATGGAAACAACCTAAGTGTCCATCATCGGATGAATGGATAAAGAAGATGTGGCACATATATACAATGGAATATTACTCAGCCATAAAAAGAGACGAAATTGAGCTATTTGTAATGAGGTGGATGGACCTAGAGTCTGTCATACAGAGTGAAGTAAGTCAGAAAGAGAGAGACAAATACCGTATGCTAACACATATATATGGAATTTAAAAAAAAAAAAATGTCATGAAAAACCTAGGGGTGAAACAGGAATAAAGACACAGACTTACTAGAGAATGGACTTGAGGCTATGGGGAAGGGGAAGGGTGAGCTGTGACAAAGCGATAAAGAGGCATGGACATATATACACTACCAAACGTAGGGCAGTTAGCTAGTGGGAAGCAGCCGCATAGCACAGGGAGATCAGCTCAGTGCTTTGTGACCGCCTGGAGGGGTGGGATAGGGAGGGTGGGAGGGAGGGAGACGCAAGCGGGAAGAGATATGGGAATATATGTGTATATATAACTGATTCATTTTGTTGTGAAGCTGAAACTAACATACCATTGTAAAGCAATTATACTCCAATAAAGATGTTAAAAAATATATATATATATATATGTTCATGACTTTTATTCCTTCTTGTGCCATTCCATGAATCATTATATGTTACCCACATATGTATATCAAGAGTTTGCCTTAAATCCATTTTTTTCTGATATTAAACACCACCTCCATGTTTCATGTTAATTTTTATATTGAATTGCATGTATAATTATATCAGTTAGTGGACTAGTAAATGTTTAACAGTCAGTCACCAGGGTAAAACACAGCTACTAGAAGCATTTGCTTATTTCCATGGTATAAACACACCCATCATAGAGGCCAAACTTCCCTCTGCCTGGCCAGTGCTCCCAGGATCCAGCTCTATCTATGCCCCTTCATTTCAAGTAAACCTTGAATCAGAATCCTACTGCTGTCTCAGCCCAGTGGGCATAGTTCTGGTCCTCACTTGTGGACCCCCGTAGACATCCGCTCACTTCTGAATCTGCCTTCTCATCAGCCACTTCTGCTTTGGACCTGAAATTCATGAGGCCTGAGGCTGCAATCCCCACTCATGGTTTTGCATCTAGAACATCGATAACAGTGTGTTTAAAATAGAATCATAACTATTTTAGTCTCAGTTTCACCTGAGGTTTTGCTGATATATTGCAGATAGAGGTGTCAGTAATCACTCTTTCAGGAAAATAGAGTGTTTGACAACTAGTGCTTTAATTGGTAACTGACATCCAGTTTATGAAATACTTTGGAGACACTGAGCAAGTACTTGCAGGTTAGGGGTATGGATCAGGAGAGAACAGCCAGCCATGTGTGAGCCCTGCCCTCCCCCACATTGTAAGGAGTTTGTGTGTTCAACGGGGGGTGGGTATTCTACTTTGATTTTATGTTTGGAAACCAATGAGTGACCACCAGAGAATGCACATGCATCCCAGGAACATGGCACTGCCCAGAGTCTGCGCCCTAACAACTTTCTCCAGAAAATAAAGGTGTGAGGTGATGACGGGCTTGCAGCCCTGATGATGGAGCAAAGCAGATGTAGCTGGTTAGTAATCGGCTTGTGCTGCCAGAAATTTTTAGACCCAAGTATGCACCAATGTCTCCCATGGTCCAGAAATGGGCCATGTATGTGGGAGAGCTGACAAGAGGTGTCCTTAGACTCTGATTCAGAGGGCCCAGGAAGGGGCTGGAGACATCTGCAGATGATGTGGGGTGTGCTCCAGAGGGCTGACAGCTAAGTAAGAAGTCATTAGTGCCCAGCAGGTAGAGAGGTATCTTTATTGAATACAAATGTGATGTAGGAGATGGAAGATTCTCTAAAGAACATACACACACACAATATGACAAGAGTCACCTTTGATATCAGCCAAGCACAGAAAGCTTTCCATGGCATTAGTCACAAAGGGGTTTGCCTGCTCCTCTTTCTTCGCTTCCCTCCCTTCCTTGATCTCAACCCTACTTTGCATGGATCCCATGCAGCACTGGTTAGAAAGAGGTGAGGAGGCAGTGAATTCCACCATTCTGTCTCCCAGTTCACTTATCCGTTCTTCTGCCTCAGTTATTCTCCTATTGATTCCTTCTAGTGTATTTTTCATTTCAGTTATTGTATTTTTCATTTCTGTTTGTTTGTTCTTTAGTTCTTCTAGGTCCTTGTTAAACATTTCTTGCATCTTCTCGATCCTTGCCTTCTCACTTATATGTGGAATCTAAAACAAACAAACAAAAAAGATACAAGTGAAATTATTTACAAAACAGAAACAGACTCACAGACTTAGAGAATAAACTTATGGTTACCAGAGGGGAAGTGTGGGGGGAGGGATAGATTAAGAGTTTGGGAGGGATACATTAAGAGTTTGGGATTGACATGTACACACTGCTATATTTAAAATAGATAACCATCAAGGACCTACTGTAAAAAAAAATAAATCATAAATAACTATGAGGGAGGTAATGTACATGATAAATATAATTAACACTGCTATATGTTATATATAAAAATTGTGTAGAGAGTAAATCCTGAGTTCTTATAATGAGGAACAAATATTTCTTTCCTAATTTCTTTAATTTTGTATCTATATAAGATAATGGATGGATAATGGATACTAAAATTATTGTGGTAATCATTTCATAATGTATGTTAAGTCAAATTTTTGTGCTGTACACCTTAAACCTATACAGTGCTATATGTCAATTATATCTCAATAAAACTAGGGGAAAAAAAGAAAGAGATGAGGAGGCATGGAAGCAACAGGAGGGATGAAGGAAGAAGCCACCTTCCTTGTTTTCTCTGCAGCCAATGACCCACACTGGGGAAGGGAGAGACTTATCTAACTTAGGTTCATTTATGACATGGGGCTGGACATATTAATTACAGAGATAAGACCATTTTGTGACTATATAACATTGGAAGATTTTTCATTATCTGTGTGTAACCAGAGGAAAACTAGAACCTGCTCCAAATCTAGCTCAATGTTACGGGAAGAAATAGCCTTGAAAATGGGCATGTACAGAAGTAAGTGTGGGGTGGAGGGGTTATTGAGTTGCTTTCTGATTTCATTACAAAAGTCCTAATTTTTCAATGGAAGTTTTAATGTGAAGTTAATCCTCTGTGTGTCTTTCTCATTTTTTCTTTTTTTTTTCTTTTTTCTATATTTTCTATGATAGCTCTGCATTTGCAGTAGAGGCGTGTTCAGCACGGAATCACTGTAACGCATTGGCCATGAATTCCACCAAATTTATCTTAGAAAGAGAATACAGCCTCAGCATATCAGCCTATCTTCTGTCTTTGGAGGGAGTGGATATTTAACAGAAAGTTAAAAATTGATAAATCAAGAAATGTAAATAAACTTTAAGGTGGCCATCCTGAAAGCTAACTGTTAGTGATAGCTGAAGCATTATGTTCCGCATGTTTAGAAATATTACTGTATCTGTACCCTCTCCATTTCTTCAAATTACTGCAACCTTAAATGGTGGTTTTATTGTTGTTTACAGAGAAGTGATTATACTAGAAGTATGAAGATATGTTATTGTAACAAAGTATAAAATAAGTAACAGATGGATATCTATTATAGAACAAGTGTGTCTTTCTTTAAATGTGCTTATAGTAAAAGAAAAAAAAGAAGTTTTAAAAATACATGAGCAAAATATCTCTAAGAAGAATGTTTTTAAAATATTTATCCATTAAACATCAAATGGTCTGTTTTGTTTTACTTCTTAAGAGCATTAAACTTATGATTTTTTTATGTCTCCAGATCACATTCCCTAGTTGAATATATTTCTTGCTATAAGTAACCCTACCAATCATTTTGTTCCACCTGTTTATTTTACAGATTAATAAACAGATGTCCAGAAAAGATAATGCCTTGCCCACAGTTTCCAACTAATAATTGAGAGAGGTAAGTTTTGGCTTTCTCACATTTTTCTACACTAGATATGTTGACTGTACTCTACATTTAAGTGATGCATTAATTTTATGAGTTGCAGATGACTGGCACCACAATAATGCCATTTTTCAGATAATACTCCCTTCTTTATAAAATTTGGTAACTTTCCCCACCCAGACCTTTCAATATTACTGAGCTGTAACAAAGAGTGATGACACCTGCACTCATAAAATAAAGCATCACATGAACAGTGTTGATCTTATTCTCTCAAAGCTTTGAAATAGTTGTATATGTGGTTCAAGGAGAATGGAGAGAGTTCGAAACTGACAATGAGGGACTTGAGAGAGTCCTCACGGGAAAATTCAAAGAGTGTCTGAGGGCTTTGCAAAGCCCATCTCAATATGGTAACAGTAATTTTTGTCATGAGATTAATTTCTACGATGAAAGGATTTTGCTCAGCTGTGCTGCAACCTCCTACAGGGGGGCAAATGTTGCATAGAGGTAAGAAGGCCAAGCAGCTGAGATCACGTAAGGGTGAGTTTGTAGTAGATTACAAACTGATTACACTCCTCCTGACTCCACACCCTTTGCAATTGAACCCAGCACCCTCTCCCATTAAGATATGGAGTCCATTCCTCTTCCCTTTGAGTCTGGGCTGTCCTTGTGACTTGCTTTGCTCAACAGATGTGGCTGAAGTGGCGATGTGTAGGTTTCACGTCTAGGTGTCAAGGAGACTGGCATGTTTTCTCTCTTTCTCTCTCAGAATCCCTGATTATGTCGTGAGACCAGCCCCAAGCCAGCCCCATAGGGAATGAAGAACCATGAAACAGTCCCAAGTCAGAGCAGCTGTTTCAGTGATGTGTAGAGAGCATAGCCAAGGTCAGGAAAGCCACATGTCTAACTTGTGATTGAGTAGAGATGCATGGCAGGTCCCACTTGGGATGAGACTAAATTACTAACTTGAACAACTGTGAATAAATAAATGGTTGTTGTTTCAACAACACAAAGTTTTGAGTTGTTTTTTACACAGCAGTAGCTACCTGATACAGGGTTCTTGTAGTACTTATCAGGGAAACCAGTTTTTTGGTGAAAGGAAAGTAAGGTTAGAATAAGGATGATACACTTAGTGAATGAATATATACCAATGTTGTTAGAAGGAAAGTGAGATAAGGCATTGAATACAGGAAAGGTTAAAACCAGGGTTTCAGGGGGTAGAGGAGTAGAATAGACCTGTGCTGATAAACCATTGCCCTTGTAATCCATTGTTATATCACTCTTTAAGTCTGTACAAACTTAATTCAAATTTTCAGAAAAACACATTTTCTACTGGTGAACCAATCAGTTGGCTCCTCAGTTGGCTCCTCTTAGGTCAAGAGAGTCTGCTCTGGTCCAACTACACTCAGCTATGGACACAGTATAGAGCAGCACTGCCCAATACATATGTGATTGCATAAATATTATAGTATAGAGTGTGAACATGACTGCAGGTACCACATATATTGTGCTACTTATATATATAACAGGAAGGTGGGCAGTTCAGAAAATGTCCAAGGTATGCCTACTTTAATTACTTAAAGAAAATGAGAATGAGGGGGAAGGATAGCCAGCATGACCGGCTGGCTTGAAGTTTGAAAAAGGAAGGGTTTTGACACAAGGGTAAGAAAATTATGGTCTGCAAAGAGCCATGAAGAATTAGGCCAATCCTGACTGAGAATCATCTGAAGACTTGACATCAGTCCCACTGCAAGGTTTTAGTTCAGGAAAAGAGAGAAGGAGCTGTCCAAGCAGATTAAAGTAAAATGTGTGTTTATAATTCGGCACCATATTAAAGAAGTTTGGTGTTAAAAGGAAGGGAGAAAGTTCATAGTGACTACATTTTATTGAGCATATTGTCTGAACAATGTTGATTTACACTGAGGTATAAGACAATGAATTCAAACTTATTTAGAAGGCATCTCCCACACTTTATAGTAAGAGGCGTTGTTGCATTACACATACTCTGTGTTCAACTGCTGTTTTCTCAACACTTCTGGTAATAATGCAACAGTAGGGATTTGGGAACTTTGTGCATTAGAACATGACAGACGGCTAAAGCCACAGAAGCAGTTTCACAGTCATTTCCTTCTCATGTGCTCTGTGGAAAGAACATCTGTAGAGAGAAATCATAGATGACGGTGCTCCTCCTCCTCTCTTGGTAGCATTCTTTACCGGCCACTTGAAATTTCTGCCTTTGCAACATAATCTAAGGACGTGATATCCTCCATCCACTGTTTTGTTATCTCAAATTATGTAGCAATAAGTGTATTTTCTAAAAATATCCATACATTTCAGAACAAAGCTTAGTTTGAGATGCTGCTTAAGCACCTGAAAAGGGCTTCAAATAAAACTTAAGAGTGAAGAAAAAGAGATTTGAGGAGTTATCCTTATAATGGTTATTTATGGCCACTAATGAGAGAGAATGTGGAGATAAATGAACCTCCACCAGAAAGATTAGCATCTGTTCCAATTAGGGAAAGTCAAAGTCAGTATTTCAGGCAGAATGAATACTCAAAAATAAATGGGAAACATTTTCTTTGGGGCAAAGAGACTAGCATATCAAATAATATTGACGTTATAAAGAAAAAGTGCCTGTGGAACTTGTGGTCTTTACCTTTTTAGTAAAGTTATCTATTTTGTTCCTTGATTGGAAATAAGAAGTATTCTTTTCCTGGGTTTTATTCATATATTCCTGTTTTGTGTTTTCACTGCCTCCCTGCTGTCTTCCTCAGAATCCCTTGGCCATGTAGAAATAAGAAAGATAACAGGAGAGGATTTAGTTGCTGGAAAAATTCACCTACTTTCTTTGGAAAAGGAAATCAATAGAATTGTATTTCTAAGAACGAGTCCTATTCATAGCTGCCTTAGAAGGAGGCAGTATTGTTCTGATAAGGAAACTTCCAGCATATAGGACAGCGATATTTGGGACCAGGTGAGAGGACGGGGGGGATAAAATGCAAGAGAAGGGCAAAATCCTCAAAAGTGTGGAGGATCCATATATGCATGCCAGAGGGGCTGGACATGGGTGGGCAGGTCTTCCAGGACAGGGTGACTAAAAAGAGTTTGAGTTTGAGCATCTCTCCTTCAGTGTCTCCAGGCTGGGCAGTCTTTGCAGGGTGCCCGTCATCTGCAATTTCTTATTTCTTCCTTACGTAATATTTTTTTTCATTATCAAAAAAAATAGAGAAATAGGAGTTAATTGAGAGAATACCCAACTAGAAGCAAGTATGGAAACTAGTGGCAATAACAAATAGTGCTGGCAATTACACTTACATAAGTATTTAATTTGAGCCAGACCATGGACTGCTCTAAGATACACACACACACACACACACACACACACACACACACACACACAAACACACACCCCTTATTCAATCCTCATCATACCTATTTAAGTTTATTATGTTTGAAATTTAATTTAACTTTTTAAAATTTTTCAACGGAGGTATAATTGACATGTAACATTAAATTAGTTTCAGATGTACAGCATAATGATTCCATATTGGTATACATTGTTAAACAATCACCATAATAACATCTCTCACCTGATATAGTTTAAATCTTTTTTCTTATTTTGATAATAACTTTGAAGATCTACTCTCTTAGCAACTTTCAAGTATGCAATACAGTATGTTTAACATAGTCCCATGTTGTGACATTACAACCCCATGACTTATTTATTTTATAACTAGAAATTTGTACCTTTTGACTTCCTTCACCCATTTCTTTCAACCCTTACTCCTGCCTTTGGCAACCACCAATCTGATCTCTGTGTCTATGATCTTCATGTTTTTGTTTTTGCTTTTATTTTATTTTTTTTAGATTCCAGGTATAAATGAGAGTATACAATATTTGTCTTTCTCTGTCGGACTTATTTCACTTAGCATAATGCCACTTAGAATAATGCCATCCATGCTTTTGAAAATGGCAAGATTTCATTCCTCTAATATATATATATATATATATATATATATATATATATCTCACATCATCTTTATCCATTTATTCATCAGTAGACACTTAGGTTCATTCCATATCTTGGTAACTCTCATAATAACTTATGGAGAGATTATACTACCTGATATTTTCCCTATTTTGCATATGAGGGAACTGAGGAAGAGAAAGTTTAAGGTTCCTAAAGTTATACTGCTAATAACCAGGTAGCTGGGACTTGAGAGGCACGCTATGCTTCTAATACATGCAATGCTACTGCATACAGTTCAACACGTTTCTATTAATGACCCTTTGTATTCTTGCATAAAGGCTAAAAGGGGAAAACAAAACTCAAAGTAAAATATAGATGCTGACAATAAGAGATGATAATTTAATTTAGTGGAAGAGATAACTGTCTAAATCATATCAGAAATGGTATGGATATATATACACAGAAGTACATCAGAATTAATGGCAATGTGGTTTAGCATATGGGACCCAGAGGTGATGCTTAAGCACTGGAATCTGTGTTCTGCCGCTTACCATGCACATGATGTTCTGAGACTCAATGTCCTTATTTGTAAAAATAAGGTTAGTATTAAAAACCACACAAGGCACATTGTGAATGAGCACACTTAGAACAGTGCCTGGCACAGAGTAAGCACTCAATAAATAGTCCTGCAGCTGGTCTTATTACATGTAAAACCAGAGACAATTAAAAATGCATGTTGCATAATTAGGATCTCCACAGGCTGAGAGCAATAGCAAAGACTGGAAAAAGATGATAAAGTTAAAAGAAGTGCAACAAAATCATAGGCAAGTAGGATTGTGTGGAAACAAGACTGCAGAAATACATTAATGCATAGAGATATTGAGACATACGCTGTGAAATGTATTGGGGTTCTGTTGTATTTTTACACTTAGAAAATAAAACTGATTAAAATCAAATGTGATTTTCAAATGAATGCAGGCACAGTCCCACAGTCAAATATAAGGCTGCAAAGGGAGAGATTATGTAACTTGAAGGCTGCTGCTATAGGTCTGCTGTGAGGGCTGAGTTAGGGCTCTAGAAAGAGGCCTAGGAAGAATTATATTTATGAAAACTGTGAGGTACAGCATCTGTAGGACATGGTGCCCAGAGAGTAGACAAGAAGAAAGAGGAAGGAGAGTTAAACATGATTCCAGACTTACTGCCCTGGGGACCTTGAGAGGCTAGTGTCCAGATTGGAGATTAAGACAACACAGGTTATCACATGATGGACAAAGAGAGGGGAATACAGGTGGTCATCTGAGGAACTGTGACAGACTCCATGGAGAAATTCAAAGAGTTGTTTACCCTCTAAGAGGTCGTATAGTATTTGACATAAAGTTCCCCTGAAATAATGACTGTTCTGCTCATCATGGACTTCTGATTATTCTTAGGATAAGCCCTGAATCCTTAAACATGAAGAGGCAAGTCAGGCTCTGTCTCCTCACTGAACTCTTCCCATTCTCCTTTGACCATTTCTATCCAGGCCATAAACTGTTTTACTTAAAAATTCTAATTCTGTGCTTCTTTCCACCTCAAGACTTTTCTCATATACCTCCACCCCAACCTCTTAATAAGATTTCCCTTAAGTTCTTGTTTCATTAATATGTTTTCAAAGAAAGAAAATGTCCCTTGAACTTCTTCATTTGGTCAGTTCTCCCTGTTAAATGTTCTCTTAACAGCTTATAGCAGTTTTAACAGGTTAATTGCTACTCTGTCTTTTCCTGCCATTCTTTTGTTTCCCCTTAATAACCATGCATGTGTGTGTGTATATATGTATATGTATATATATATATATATACATATATATATATGGAGAGAGAGATACACACACATATGTATATGTGGCTGAGAGCATAGTAAAGGCTTAAAAATAATATATATTTTCTTCAAAAAAATGAATGAATAACTAAATGATTTAGTTAAGTGTCTGTCTGGTTATATTATTTATAATTTTGTTTTCCAGGCATTTAGAGGAATAAGTGTAAAATAAATAGCAAGTTGATTTGGATGTAAAATAAACTTCTGTAGCTCAAAGTTAACCATTTTATTACCTCACCAGAGAGTTTCCTTGGTAACTACATATTTCCGACATTCAAATGGACCTCTATTTGAATTTTCTCCAAGATGTTAGGCTGTTTTTCTCATCAGGATAGGTGTTCATTACAATCGCAGTGTGTTTGGAGCAGCGTGGGGAGGAGAGTGACGTTTTTTTCTGGGATAACAGCTGTGGAAATGAACAGATGCAGTTGATTAGCTGTGCGGTGTTGCTGATTCTAAGTAATTGTTATGAGTATTGAAATGTGGCTGAAATGATACGCTTGGCAATGTCAATTTCTGTAGCATCTTATTCCTATTCATCACATTTGTAATTCTTGTGTTTATTCAGTTCATGGGAATTTTCCTTTTATGACTACTTAGACTTCATTAGTCATCTCTTCTGTTAACGTACCAAGCTGTGGGTGTGTTTGTTAGTAAATGATCATGAAGGAGAAATATGAAAGGAAATAGTCCTCTCAAACTGAAGAGCCAAAAACAAGAGGTTTGAGGCATTCTTTCTCTACGGGGTCTGATATTGAAATGATGTTTGACTTATAGAACAAGCGTGTGTAAATTAAGGAATACTCAATCCTCAATCACTTACTGGGGATTGGGGCTTAGTAACTTAGTTGGACATTGTGGCAAATGGAAGCAGGTATTAGGATAAATGCCTATGTGAGCCAGAGAGCTTGGATTGTTAAATTTATTGTGGCCTGTATTGAAAACATTGACCAACCAATGTGCTCATTCCTATCCCTTCAAAACAATGCATCCTGAGGTGTGGGACAAAGTATCAACAATGCCAACTTTGTAGGGAAAGAGAATTGCAATCTTAACCTCAATACAAGGGATAATGACAATCTACTGCCTTTGGAATTTATTGATGTAAATATGGATGTATCTGATGTCAGGAATCCACTGCTAGACCTACTACAAAACGCAAGAGAGGAAGCTATGGGAATATATGATCTACACTTTATATAGTTCCTCAGCCACCCCTCCTCCAGCATTTTAAAATCTACTAAGTACTAGAGATTCTTAGGTCAGGGTAAAGGTAAAATGAAGAGACTTGATGGGCTCTGGATTTTAGAAATTTATAGTTACTTAATTGAGTGACAGAATTTAGCACAGTTAATGAATTGATGTTTGGTTCTTGGATTCATAATTGTGTTTCTGTTTTTGTGTGTCTGTCCCCCAGTCTTTTGCTTCCTATGGTGTGTTTTCTGTTGCTGTTCTATAGAATTTTTAAATG
This sequence comes from Orcinus orca, assembly GCF_937001465.1. Taxonomy (NCBI): domain Eukaryota; kingdom Metazoa; phylum Chordata; class Mammalia; order Artiodactyla; family Delphinidae; genus Orcinus; species Orcinus orca. The sequence continues at coordinate 100,421,816 of NC_064567.1, read as the reverse complement.
TATATTCATGAAAATTATCAATATTATCACTATTATCAATTACCTACATTAAGGAGAATATTAATGATAATTATCTCCATGTGTAGATTATAGTAGTTCTTTTAAAATTCTATGAGGGAATAAAATTAACCTATCTTGTACCTTGTGTATGTATATGTGTAAAATATTTTTGAAATATACAGAATTAAGCAAAGTGAAAATTTGCTCTTGATAATGTCAATATAATGAGGAAAAAAATGGTTGGGTGCTTAAAATGGGAAGTGAGTTAATTGAAAAGCCTGCAAACATCAACCTGAAACTTCAGTCTGAGAAGCTTTTTTCAGTAGAGTATTATTATAATATTGTATATTATGTATATTTATTATTATAGTAAAGTATTATTGTACTCTGGGATAATTATAGTATGCCACATGATCCCTGTAATATTGAAATAATATTTACTGATTATAAGCTCTCAATATGGATTGAGTGTCAAAAAATTCTGAATCTCATCCTGTGGTACCATAGATATTATTATAGCAACTTTAACATATTTGACTAGAGTACATGTTAGACTAAAAGGGACCTATATGTATATGTGTTCACCAAATTTTTCTACTGCTTTATGTATCAATGATTTAGAACAACACAGAAAAATCATGGGAATATAATTCAAGTTGTATAAAAGACTGTTTCAAAGAATAAGCCAAAAAGATTAAGAAAAGAAGAGCAAAAGTGCAGTTTACCAGAAGAAAATTCAGATTCTACCTCAGTGATCTAATTACATTCCATAAATCATAAGCCAACTTTGGGTATCTGTGAGTAATCTCAATCTAGGTCTCCATAGAGAACGGTTAAGGAGAGGCTGTCGTCAAGTAGTTGCCGTCAACAGTGATAGCACAATATCCATTATAAGCTATTCATGTATATAATAAATTATAATATGAAACCAATTTTAAGGAAATGTTAATTTATGACACCAGGATGAAAAATTATTGTTTTGATTGTTTTATTTAGATGTAACTATATACGCAAAAATATTTTAGATCTGCTCACAAATGGAGTAATTGAACCATGCCCTGAGCCATGGGTGTATCACGGATGTACAGACATGGTGAATCAGCTATGGCCATGCTGCCACATAATAAACAATAAACACCCTGCTCTTAATCTCTCCTTCCAAAGCCTTACTTTTAGCAGTAACTCCCTCTCTTATCTACAATTCTGAATTGTTTTAAAAAAGACAATATGAAGGTTTGTAAACAGCTTATTTGGAAGTTTAACCTTATTTACAATTAGATGAAGCTATTCATAATATTTATCTTACTTAGTGTGAAGATTCATACCCCTCTCTGCAGAAATATCAATGTCTGATTAAAGCCCTCCTTCCACCAATCCCCAATAGAGGTTTATTATATGTATGATAGTTGAAATATGATTTTTAAATAGATCTGTCCCAAATGTTTCTTATAAACTATTGCACACATGTATTTCTACTCTTTCAGTGATGTTCAAGCACACACACACACACACACACACACACACACACACTCACACAAACTTCCTTCAGATCCTAGATTGCCTTTGAAGTTCTTGTGAGAGCCACACTGTGTCTGTTTAACTGTGTTGGGGAAGAGAGGACATTTGTATCATTTTCCGCTACTCTGGTTAGGACTGACCCTGGGTCCTGAGCTGAATGTGATGGAGAAGAAGGAGAAGGGGCACAGTAGCCAGGTAAACACAGGTGCTGTTCACAGCTCTAGCCCTTTGTCACCTATGTGGCCTCCACTCATTTTAGTTTTATTCATGTTCGATCCCTCATTTTTAAAATACAGTTAATAATACTTAACCTATGAGTTATTTTAAATAAATAATAGAGACATAATGTATATAAAGGCAATGAGACACAGTAAATACTTCATAAGTGACAATTATTAAAATATAGGATTTTTTGCCTTATTTAGTGAAGAAGCAAATTATTTAGTGTTAATACAAAAGTAAAATCCGTTTTTTATTAAATAATGGAGTGAGTATGTCATGAAAAGTTTTCTGGACTTCAGTAATCGATAGAGGGGATTTCTAGAAATATACTGTTTACTGAAAATGTGTACAATAAATCATTTTGACCTCCACAATAGAATGACTACATAATAATGTGGAATTAGTCCTCAGAACTCTGAAATTTGTATATAAATGTCATATGGTAGGAACAATCGGATATACACACATAAGGCAAGATTGGAAACAATTTTCTATCTAAAATATGAGTACTACAGTCTATCAAGAAGTGACAAGACCATAATTCTCCCTTAATTTTGAATAAATTAAAAGCACATTTGTATATAAATATAATGATGATGGAAAACACTTTAGTATAACTTTCTAAAATGTATTTTTCAACTTGATGCCAATAAAAAATAACTGTAAAAATATGGGAGTACTCAATTCAGTAAATTCATATTCACTTTGAAAATTAATGTGTGCCTTTATAATATAGATCGGGAATCTCCCATTAGTAATAAGCACAACAGATCATACAATATTAGTATTAAATTACTATAATAATTGTTTATTTAAATCTAATGCTAAATCTTTGGAATCACTTTTTTTACCTAAATATTTCTTTGTGATGTCATTATAACAAGTGGATTTAGTTATTGAAACTAAAATGAGAAAAGAGTAATTATGGAAAGTGAAATTGTTTAAATTTCAAATGTACCACAGATAATTAGTAGTTTAGTATAATTCCATCACATAAGTACTCTGCTTTGTAATTCTAGAGTCAGTAAGGGATTAAATTCTCTCAGTAATGGATTCACTTGAAGAAAAATAAAGCCTCCAGAAGTCAGTTTTAATTTCCTCCCATTTGGGGTAGTAATACTATCCATGAAATTATTATGTCAGCAAGAAAATGGCTTGCTTCATTAGTTACAAATATTGCCAGCAGAACAAGGACCTTAATGAAGGCCAAGGTTAATTATGTAGCAGTGATGTCCACTGTGGAGAGTGCTACCACAGTTTTCACTATAATTCTAGCAGGGAAGAAAAAAATTATCATTCTGTTCAAATTGAAAAGTTATGCCTATAAATTATTTCACATTAAGACAGTACAATATTTATATGTATCTACTCATTTAGATAATCCATGAGCTTTCTAAGCATGATTACCTAATACCGACGTGTACTGCTCAGGTACTACTATATGATACACTGCTCAATTGTTTACATTTTAGAAACTCAGGTGTTTTTCTAAAATTAATTTTCTGTTGAGTATTTAACTCATTGTCTCCAAAAGATATTTAATGTACAAGTAAGCGTGCTGTAGGATGATACACCCTGGAATAAAGAGCATTGTCCTCTCTCTGACACTGCAGGTCCGGGAAGATGGCTGTGGACTGCAGAGACACGTGTCCTCAACGGGAAAGCCCACCTGCAGAACTGAAGAGCCTCAGGTCTCGTCTTGATTTGCTCTGCCTCCACCTGCTCTCTCAGTTCTACAGAAATGTATTTTAGCTCCAAATTTAAACAAAAAAGTGAAAAAATTGTTTCTACAACATATTCAATTTTAAAATGTGTAGCAACTGAACATATATGGTATTTTATTCATACGAATTATTATATTCAGCTTTTCTTTAGTAGAGTCAAACCAGTTATTTTTGTCACATACTGAGCAGAGTGGAGGAACATCTAAGTGTGGCTGAGGCTCCTATGAAGACCCCAAGACACACAAGTCAAGGTTACACAGGTTTAATGTACTGGGGAGGGAGTTTAGGATCTGATTTCCTGGAATAATCACTGTTACTGTGATTTTTATTATTACTATTTTTAAAATATTTTTTAATATTTATTTATTTAATTTAATTTATTTATTTAATTTATTTTTTGTCTGTGCCGGGTCTTAGTTGCAGCACACGGGGTCTTTGTTGAGGCGTGCGGGGTCTTTCGTCGCAACACGGGCTCTTCATTGTGGCACGTGGGCTTCTCTCTAGTTGTGGCCTGTGGGCTTAGTTGCCCCATGGCATGTGGGATCTTAGTCCCCCTACCAGGGATCAAACCGTGTCCCCTGTATTGGAAGGCGGATTCTTTACCACTGGACCACCCAGGAAGTCCCATTATTATTACTATTTTTATTATGAGGTATATTCATATATCACAGAGAGTGATAAATCTTTATTACTATTCTACCACCTAGCTTATCAACCTTAACATTTTGCCTTATTTATTTTTTGATAAATAAAAATATCATTAATGGAGTTAGAGATGCCCTGTGTGTACTGCTCCTTTGCTTCAAAGAAAAGTACTACTGTGGATTTATACATCCTCACATACTACTTAATATTACACATATTAAGTGTATTTTACACATATATTAGTATTACACATAATATTCCTATGTGTGTATAATATGTACTATTATTTTATTATTTTATAAAGATGGTACCATACAGTTCATATTACTCACTAATCATTATATCCTTGAGATTCACACTTGTCAATACAGGTAGTCTAGTTTATTTTAACTGCTACATGCAATTCCATTTTAGGAATATGGCTCAAAATATTTACCCATGGGTGACAATTTTTTTCTAATTTTTCTGTCTTACAAATAATGTTGCCAGGGGTAGATTCATCCATACCCCTTCATGATCATGTGCCATGGTTTTTAGGATACATAACTAGAATTGGAATTATTGGTGATATATACCAGAAATGTGATCTCTATGATATTTCCATCTCTTCTCCCTATTAGTCCAACTTTTAAAATATTACCAGTTGTATTCTACTGTTTATTTTCATGTGCATTCTTGCTGTTAAATTGGGGAACTTTACATCTGCTCAGTAGTCATTTGGGTTCCTGTTATTTTGATTAGACAATTGATGATCTATGCCCAATTTTCTTTCTAGTTGATTTTATTTTTAGGTGCTCATATTTATTCTATTTTCTGAATACATATCTGTTTATTCATTGTGGACAATTGCTTGGCTTTTGTCTGTTTGTGGGGTCTTTGTGAAGCACGGACAAGCAACTTAATGTTGTCAGGCATAACAATCTTTCATTTTATTTTATTTACTTTTTGAATCATGTTTAAGAAGTTATGCCTTAACCTATTCATGAAATGTTGTCTTATGTTCTCTTTTAAAACTACATAGTTATTTTCTTTCCCAATTTTTTAAACATCACTTTAGTTTCTTTTACCATCATAGCCTTTTAGATATAAATTATTGGCTTGGCCAAAAAGTTCGTTTGGGATTTTGGTACCATCATGTGGGAAAACCTGAACAAACTTTTTGGCCAACTCATATGTCCAGCAATTAGGTGAATTCATATGAAATTAGGAAACAAAATTGAGGCAGTAGCCATCTTCTCAGCCCTGTTGGTGCTGAGAAGTATGGTTGGAGAATAAACATTTGTGACCGTCCTCAAGGGCTCTGGGTCCAACCCAATCATCAATTTTAGGTGAGATATTGTGAGAGCAGAGAGCAGAGGAGGCATCAGAAGCTTCCAGTTTTGTGGTTTGAAGGGGAACCGAAAGGACAGCTGACATTCCTGTAAGAGTGCCCTTCCCAACTTGCTCCAGTGGCCCCTGCCAAGTTCATTTAGGGAAATGCCCTCCTTCCCGGATAGAGCCACTTTTTGCAGTTCCCATTTGGGAGCTTGTTTTTTTAGGCCAAGGTTTCTTTTCTCATGCCATTCAATTCTTTCAAAATATTACTAAGATTGTCTTTCATGACAAAAATTACAGCCCTCAAGTTTCTCTCTCTATGTTGAATCTTAACTTGTCAAACTTATTTTTTTTATGTACTGGCTTCTGTGATTGGCCCACCTTACTCCCCCTTGATTTGTTAATGGTTAGCTTTGGAATCCCTGAAACAGTAAGTTGGGGAACAAAGGGCCTAATCTTTGCCTTTGGGCTGGTTCTCTTTGTCTTAAAGGCAGGGAAACATTTTAGGAATAGCTCTGAGTAGGTCCTATTACTGAAGCAGGTAACTGACTCTTCTAACTGTACCAGGCCTCATCTTAGTACATTCACAGACTATTTAGCTTTCAGGACACCAGAGATGGGTCTCCCTTCTGGGCAGAACTCTCTTCAACCTCCAGTTTGCAAACTGTCCCCCCATGCCTAGGTTGCTCTGTTGTGTGGTATGTTGCTCAAAGCAGCAAAGGTACATTCAGCATCCATCAGAATTCTGCTTTTCTGTATCCATTTCTCTACAGTTTGACTCTCTTGGTAATGTGATCTGTCTTCCAAATCATTAATGAGACCATTTTAGTAAATGTTGGCTACAACATGGCTAGGGAGAGCAGTTTTCCAGGCTGAAATATGTTTTCTTGCTGACTATTACCCAATCCACCCCTTTTCCTCTGCAGCACTCCACATCCAGAGCCTTAGTAAGGGTGTGTATGTGTGATGAAATTAAACTTCAAGTGGCCAGAATAACAGATTGTGGTGGACACTCCTGTCTCCCCCTGCCTTTTAGAAATAGAACATTCCTGGTGTGTCCACCCTGACCACTTGTAGCTGGGTCCATGGCAGCCAAGCTAGATACTAAATTCCACAACATTTCTGGTAACTAATGGTAAGCATGTAAATACATTAGAGAAGATGGGATGTGAGTTGAAACAGTCTGGTCAATTCCTTTGAGGGAGATCAAGATATACCACACCAAAATATGCCACTTTGGCATAAGGTTTATTATAAGTTGAAGGCAATTAAGAATCAACAGATAAAGGAAAGATTTCTCTTTCCTCCTCTTATCTGCCCAAAATCAGGGCATAAATTTCCCTTTGAGAAGTTAGCATTCATTTCCCCAATCTCCTGTACCAGGATGAGGAAACAACACTTATCACAAGAGATGAAGAGCTATATAAATAAACCTTACTGAAATAACCCTTACTTATCATTCCTTGAAGCACAAAAGTCCCATTTTTGTTGAAGAGAACATTAGCTCTCAAGTCTCATCACTTCTTTGAGTTTCACTTCTTTCCTGTGAACTCCCGTGCATATAAAAATGTTAATAACTTGTACTCCTTTCCTCCATCTTTTTTTTGTTAGTTTAATTCAACACAGACTCTGAACCTAAGAGGTTAGAGGAAATGTTCCTCCCTGACACCTCAAAGATAATTTTAACCCTAAGATTTTTCTTCACTTTTCTCCACTGACTGGGAAATGAACACAACTGTTGTTTCCGCCCTGAACCCATAGCTTTAAGCCATACACTAAGAATGGCAAAACACACCTGCCATTCTGGACTCTGAGTGACACAAGTAAATAAAGTTCTTTACTCAATGTAGAAGTTAGGAGACAAAAATAAAATCCCATCTTATATAAGCCACTGTGCTTTATGGTGTCTTCTATATCAGCTTGATTTCTACTCTGATAACACAGTGGTTTATCAGGCCAGCTAGTTCAATACAGTTTTGGTCCTTCTTCCCTATTCCCAAATTTCCTCTGAAGAAATAGACCTAAGCCATAAGTTACCAGTAGTTCTTCATTTTTCCCTTTTTCCTCATTTATGAGAGATGCCTCTCATAAAGGGAGACTACTCGGGTCCCCACAGTATGTCCTGTACTCTCTGGCTTCTGAACTCTGAGGCATTCCTACTGACCTCTGTCAAGATTCCAGCTGCTGTCACATCAGCTCTCTTCCCACTGGCATTTCTCCTCTGTTTATGGTACACTGGAATATTTTCTTACATATGAGCCCAGCTATATATTTTGTTTTCTCTTTTTATGTTTAATCTATTAGTGCTACATGTTTGGAGAAAATGGAATGCATCAAAGGATAAAATTATTGCAGTATTCTATATTAAAATTATTTAGATATCATCTTTGAAATAATTAGAAAAGATGTGATGGTAACAAAGTTTTATATATCCTTATATTATTCATTTCTTTGTGGATAAAATGATTGAAATATCTATTTTAAACACTGTCAAAGAAGGGTTTCCTAACTTAGCTTTGTTTTTAAAATAATACATAAGTGGTTAAGAACCTAGGGAGACAGGTTAGTGTTTATCTACAGCGCAGCTTTGGGGTTTTTAGAAAATCAGGGTTTCTATAGGTCACATCTCTGGCTTGTGAAATTCATTCTCCTTCCTTCCATTTTCTATATTGAATGTGCATTACTTTCCAAAGAAAACTGGTTTTCTTTTTGTTTGTTTATTTAAAAGAAACCTTTGGAAGATACTTTATAAGTATTCTTAAATTTTGCTCTAAGATTATCAGAAAAAAACTGGCTGGGGATGATAAAGATAAAATAGTTATTAACTGAAGTGTCACAATTTTCCTGCATATGATTTACTCCTCTTGGAAGAAGAAATACAGATGTCATAACAAGTTTAGATTAGATATTATTTTTTAATTGACAAACCAGACCAGAGGGAAGGCTTGATTTTTTAATAGTAAAAGCAATATGTCTTTGCAAGTCAGATGATCTGGAAGTGGCGTAATGACTAGCTGGCCTCTCTCCATGGCCTCTGGCTCTTAGGAGAAAGGAAACTAGTGGGAGATGACTTACTGCCCTGGAAACAATCTTTTCAACAAGAATGGACCTGAAGAAAGATCAGGAGGGGTATGTGTCAGGACAAGTGATAGAGGATGGGCACCAGACCATGACTGGTGGCTACAATGAGAGGCATTGTATTTTCCCAGTTTTTACATTACCATGTAGCCCAATCCTATTTTTTTGTTTGATTGCTTTGTTTTTTTTTTCTTAAAAGAAGAAAGGAGACCTTAAGTATTAACCAATGTCCATACAGAATCATCAATACCTCACTCTCCATCAGTCATACTCATGACAAGGGAAAAGGGAAATTGTTCAGATAAAGTAATAGTAACTAACAGATAATTGTGTAAAATAACCTGGATTAGTCAATTAAATTACTGTTTGCTTTTGTTCTAGATTACAGTATGAAAATTGTTCAGTTTGGTTCAAAGATATGTTGGTAGGAAGAATTAAAAGACATTAAAAATTTGCTGGAAATTATTCCAGCTGGTATAGATGCTCATTCCAGTTATCAGACAAATCCATCTCCAAAGGCCTTGGTGTCCTTTAACAGTATCATTTGGTATTTTTGAAGGTCTTCTCTTACTGCCAAACAAATGATCCCAGACCCTTTGAGCCTAGTACTTTTTTTTAGTTCCTTTTTTTCTTTCTTTCATTCACAAGCAGCTTGCTTTGAAGAAGACAATTTATAATTACAGCAACAAAAGTTATATAATGTGGTTGAAATTATGGTAGTAATTTTATTCAGTAATTACCTTTGTGTAATTTACTATTATAATGCAAAATAAATTTTCATAACATGTTTTGGGAAAATATTTTGGAACACACAAGTACATTGTTGCTTTAAGTATGGTAGAGGATTCCATCCATGTTTGTAGAGAGTCAAGCAATATGTAAAAATCCTGTTTTCTAATTTTTGCAGTAAATAAAATCTATGCTGACAGAGACTTCTTTTAAGGAAGAAAATGCCTCCATTCTCCCAGGGCAACATCTTGGTGTTATCTTCTTCTGCAAACATTTCTTTTGGAGAGCATAAAAATGTTTAAGACATAAAAAACTTTATTGAATACACATCATGATTATCTCAGAAGACCTGGTTTTGTATTAAATGCAGTAATATTATTGTCTTAAAAACTTAATGTACTTCCATAATTGTGTAAATTAAACTTAGGGCATAATTAAGTACTGGAAGGTCCTCATTCCTTATCTTAAAAGTTAGTTTTAATGTTACAATTTAATTATATATAAAATGCATTCTCCTAGACCTCAATGTAAGTTTGCAACTTGGAGAACGCTCAGTTACTCTTGATTCTCACTTTTTGGAGCTGACATTCTGACATATTACCTAAGTGTCTGGGCTGGTTTAGAGATTACCTACCCCTGACACTGGATACTCTACAGCAGGGCAGTTTTCAACTTTACCAGGTAGTTCTTGGCAGGAAATTACTTTTGACTTTTCAGGAATTACAATTTCTATTGTTTTTTAAATTGTATTATTATTGTAGGATGTGTTCCGTTCCATGACAATGTTACTTGCTCCCAGAAGATATATCTATCATGCTGTTCCATCCAAATACATATTTCATATTTGTTGTTAGAAATCCTTCCTTATAGCCATTTCTAACTAAATGAACCAACCTAACCAAAGGCAATTTAGAACGTCAGTAGTCATTACGGGAAACTCTTGAAATCCTCCAACTTACTTTTCTTAAAACTGAACTGGACAACCATGGCTCTAAAATTTCTAAAACTGAATGGAACACCTATTTTGATTGTTATTTTGAGGCTTCCAAATATTATCAGGAGCCTAATATTGCCTCGCTGCCAAATAAGATTTTAAGATAAACTGAGGCCAAGAAATGATTAAAGAAAGAAAAGGGGCATCTGAAGCCTCAGGCTCCTCTTCCTTGTCTGCTTGTCTCAGGCTCCTCCTCTGTTGCCATCTTCCTCCTTCCCCTTTATACTTCCCCCCATACCCTTAGTTTTCCCATACTAATTCCCTCACTGAACTTCCCTTTTTCCTCTAAAATTCTCCACCCCCTTTTCCTCTGAAACTATTAGAACCTGTCCCTTTAAAAGTCAGCCTTCTGAGGATCCAGAGGCTAAACCTTTAACTTCTTATATTCCCTGGACTAAGGGTAAACTGTGAGCCATAGTAAAGATTTTCCCAAAGTAACTAAAGATCCTCACAGATTTTCTGAGGAATTTAGTATAGTCACTCAAACTTATCAACTGGTTTCTCTGACTTACATCAGCTGGTTCATATGTTTATAGGCAAAGACCAGGCCCAGCACAAGATGAAAATCACTCATTGGGAAAATCCTGAAAGGTCTCTAGAATTATAACCAGGAGACCAGCCCATTAACTTATATGATCAGCCTCAGGCAATGTCTAGGTGACTTCAACAAGCAATTCCTAGGGCTTTTCCAAAAGCTGTTGATTGGAACAAAATTCAGTCTTATGCACAAAAATCTGATGAAACTGTTCATGAATATTATAATTGATTTCATGTTATTATTATTTTTTTAATCTGGTGTTCCGTCAGATGTTGATTCTGCCTGAATAGCTTTTAACTCTCTCTTTATTAATGGGCTAAACCAGGATCTTTTCACTCTAGTAAAAATGATGAGGATGGAAAGGGAAACCATGTAATCTCCAGCCTTCGTTAATCTGGCAAACCAATTCTCACACTCCAGATGAGTCACCTCGAAGGAAGATCACCAAAGTTCTTAATTTTCAACTCCAGCAAACAAAAGCTCGTAGACAAAACTAAAAACCTTTTAGTTTCTGCTATTAGTGCAAAGAGCCAGGACATTGGAAAAGAGATTGTTACAAATCTAAGCTGTTCAGGGACCTGCAGCCTCCTAACCAGCTTTTCCAAGTCTTCCCAATTCTCAAAGATGGGGCTCCAAAGAATTATGGTAGCTCTTTCCAATACTCCCTCTTATTTGGCTTAGAGAAACATTTCTTCAGATGAGGGATGAGTCTTTTCCAGTCCTAATTGACACCAGAGCCACACTCTCAGTGCTCAACCCCACTACTATAAAGCAACCCCTGCGTTAGAGGACTAAAACAGCTCTAGGGTAGTGGGGAATCTCCAGTGAACCTCAAGAGGTTTCTGTCTCTGAACCCATTGCCTTTTGTTTAGATCTTTTGAGAGATACCTACCATTTTCTCCTTAGTTTCTCAGCCCCTATACATTCATTAGGCTGAAACTTCTTAGAGAAATATCATGCTGGGATTTCTTTCTCCCAAAAGGAAGAAATAATTCTAGAATTTGACAATAGTCATCAAAATAGTCCACCAGCTGAATTAAATGATACTACCACATCTTTCATTTGCTCCATTTCTGATGGTACTAGAGCAGATTCTGGAAGCACTAATCATTTGAATCAGCTACCACCCTCCTTATGGGCAAAATCTCCAACTAATGTTGGCAAACTTCACAGTGCATCTCCCATCAAGATTCAAATAGACCCCTCAAATCCTCTCCCCAGAATTAATCAGTATCCTGTAAACAAAGAAGCCCTTCTGGGCAGAAAGCCCCTGATACAAGATTACAAGGCTCAAGACCTCATTTTCCCTTGTACTAATCCCTCCTATTTTCCTGGAGAGAACACCTAAGAGCTGAGGGTAGAAGTTTTGTTGTTTAACCCAAGTTTGTGCACCCAATGCACAGTGAGGCCAACAAACTAAAACACTGGAGTTTGGTTCAGAGAAAGGTTTATTAGTCAAGGATATGCAAACCTGGAAGATGGGATACCTAGACTCTTTTCAAACCAATCTTGCAGGTTGGCTAGGGAGCAAGGATTTTAAAGACAAAAATGGTAAAGAGGAGGAGGTCTTTGTGATTTCAGCTTCCTGATAAGACATCAGTTGCAGACTTCCTGGCATTGTCTTTTGACTTGATGTGTCATTGGTGCTTGTGACTGATCTATGTGTTTCCACAAAGCAACTAGTAAATCATGGTCTTGTGATCCCTTAACTTCTTTCTAGGATAGAGCAAGAGCAATGGTCAAGGCACATTATTCTTTACTTAGAGTCTATATGATGTGTTAAGAATTCAAGCCCTTGCTGTTTACTTCAAGACCATTTGAGGCTGCTGTTCCTTTGTTTCTGCATTCCCTCACTTCCCTAATTAGTAACTGTTTGAATCTCCCTTTTGAAATCAGGGAAGGACTGCAAACAAGAAAGAGGGGACATGGAAAGGTTTTTGTACATGGGAGGTCCCCACAGGGTGCTATTCTCTTTCAGCTTGTCCAGGACCTCTGAGCAATAAACAACTTTTATTTCTCGAAATCCTGTTATACCTAACCCTCATGTGCTTACTAGCATCCATTCCCACCAGAAATAAATCCTTTACTGTAATTGATTTATGCAGTGCATTCTTTAGTATTCCACTGATGAACTAGCCAATACCTTTCTACCTTCATTTGGAAAAAAACAACAATTCATCTTGACACTAACACCTCAGGGTTATACTAAGAGTCCTTTTTTCTCACAAATGCTGAAGGTTGGTCTAGACGGTCTTCCTCTTCACAGGAAGAGAGCATCCACTTGCTAAAGCTTTTAGCCTTAAAGGAACATAAGGTCATCAAAGAAAAATTGCAGTGTGCCCAAACCCAGGTTTGATATTTAGGGTATTTGATATCAGAACCAGGGCTACACTTGGATCCAGATAGACTTCATGCTTTCCTAAGCTTCCACAAGCCCAAAACTAAGCACCAACTGAGAGGTTTTCCAATATCAAAATTGGATTCCAAATTTCTCTCTTGTAGCCAGATTTCTGTATATTTTACTCAACAATAAGAATCCAACCCAATTTTATGGGAAGAACTGGCAACAGAACCTTCAGTGCCTTAAGGGATAACTTGATGAACCTAACTGCCCCTGGACATCCCAATGACTGGATTCCCTTTTTCCTATTTGTATATGAAAAGAAATGAACTGCCCTTGGGGTACTCACCCAAATCACAAGGACCACCGTTGACCATGGGTATAACAGCCAGCACTGGACCCTGTGGCATGAGGATACCCCCTTGCTTTAGCGTTATGGCCACTGCCCTTTTCGTTAAGGTCACCAGGAAAATCATTGTGGGGACCCCCTTTAATGACTTTTGTACCTTATGCAGTAGAAGTTCCCCTGAATTGTCATTACTCTCAACATTTCTCAGCCAGCTGCCTCACTCCTATGAAATCTTTATGTTAACAACCCCTCCCATAGCTCTTTTTTTTTTTTTGCGGTACGCGGGCCTCTCACTGTTATGGTCTCTCCCGTTGCGGAGCACAGGCTCCGGACGCGCAGGCTCAGCGGCCATGGCTCACGGGCCCAGCCGCTCCGCGGCATGTGGGATCTTCCCGGACCGGGGCATGAACCCGCGTCCCCTGCATCGGCAGGCGGACTCTTAACCACTGCGCCACCAGGGAAGCCCGGGACACAATTTTTAATACCTTAGCAACTTGAGTTATTGTAGCTCCAAAGGACGTTATTCACCAGGTTTAATATTCTGCATTGGAAAAATCATACTCATGGTGAATAAAATTTGCAGAGATTTTACAGTTACTTTTGTGAAATTAAATTAAAAAGTAGGTTTTCTATTACGTTTTGTGACATTCAGGCTTTAAAGATCTTATCAAGAATTAAATTAGGCTAACTTTCTCCATTTCCCCCCCCCCCCTTAGGAAACACCCAAGGAAGTAGTTCTTTCATTTAGTGGTTGGGATAAAAATATTTTAATTCTGGGGTTTAAGGGGTGATAAAACTGACCCTGCATGTTATAGTCCAATCAACTTCATTAATGTTGCAGTTAAATCGCACATGAGAATTTTATTGCAGTAGTTGGAACTGATGAAAAATATTTAAAAGGACAGATCTAATATGCTAATAGTAGTTAGGCGATTTCCCAAAGCAATTTTTCTTACTGAAAATTGATCTTGCCTTCACCCATATTTCAGTATATTTATCCAAATCTAAACAACAAGAAAAATGGAATTTATCTATCTACTACAGGCAGTTCTCTGTTTTGTTGGGGTCCCTGCATGAGCTACATTACAATGACCTCTGTTTGCTCTATTATCTGCTTCTGGTCTCAGGACAAGATATTAAGAATTCACAGCTTTAGTGAACAGCAAAATATTACTTGACAGAGAAATCCAGGACATTCTGCTTCATTTACTTTATGTGTACCTAATTTTCTTAGACAAAAGTATTTACATAACACACACACATACATAATACACATTTGTCTCTGGACGCATGTCTATGAGCATATACGGCTAACACTTAAGAGTGACTACAATGTGTCCAACACTGTTTTAATCACTTTGCATGTGTTCATTCCTTTAACCTTCAGAAAAGTAGCCACTATGAGAATAAACCCAACCATATATAAATAGTATGTGAATGTATGAGACCATGAACACAGGTCATAGAGATCTTACTCTGGAATGCATGTAAGTCACCTGGAGATCTTATAAAGGTTCAGGATCTAGTGCTCACCTAGGGAGTCATAATCTCCAAGGGGGAGATTATGGGGCTTCAGCAATCATGTCTTTAATGATTTCCCAGGTAATACTACTGCTCACCAAAATTTATGATCCACTATCTTATACAGGCATTGTCTTGTTTATTTTATTTTATTTTCTCAGTAAAGATTCTAAAAAATGAGAAAGAGTTTTTATGTTATATTCCGCTCTTAAAAATGTCACATTCTGTGGCTCCATTTTGATCTGACAGTTTGCACTGGTTCTCAGATTTCTTCTGCACACAATAATCACGTTGTAAAGATTTACTACTCAACACAATAGAAAGCTGCTATTATTGATGATATACTCCCAGTACTGAGTAACTCTCTCTTTGACCTTTGTAGATTTGTAATTGCATCCCCTTATAAAGATATCCATTCCCCTTTATGATATTGTTCTGCATTGCATTGTACTTTCAATTTTAGGTCCACATTTCTTTCTTTTACTGTATGGTCACAAAGGCCAGTTCACACACTCCCCAGTCCCAGATGGGACCCTTGCCCTCATCATGTGATCATGTGGCCAGGCTCTTCCTGGTAGTACTTTTTTCATGTCACTCTGAGAACTCGGCTGCTTCATCTGCTGGTCTGTAATTGCTCTGCCCTGCCTAACGTCATGGCCCTCACAGAGACTGGTCTATCTTTTTTCTGAAGAGATACCCAGGTTTACATGTGTACAAGTTTTGTTTTGTATTATTTTTTTCCTGTCAGGCTAGATCTTAGAAAAAAAATATGTTTTTGTTACAGAGTGCCCAGTTCCCTTCTCCCAGCTGATCCACACTTCCAGCTGAGTTCTGACACTCTGGATGAAAACATCTGATCTAAGTGATGCTCTGTCTCACACATCCCAAGGATCCCCTAACTTTCTCTTCTCAGCATGACAGAAGGGTGTTTTATTTGCTTTTTTCAGATTTGAGAGAGAAAGAACAGCTTCCAGGCAGATTCATCCCTAGGAAATACAAACAGACGTTTTCCCTATGATCTTCTTAGTTTTATTTTCAAATTTATTTTTACAGACAGCATCATCGAAACTGACTTTAACTGTGAGTGGCACCAAAAGAAGCATTTAGTACATTTTTATTACTAGGTATAGATTTTTAGAAGCAAAGATTGTAAAATATCAAAAATACCAAAATATCAGTTGGATCACAGGTCCAATTCTTCTTTCCCCAGATGCTGTAATGTCAATTGGAGCTGAATGCACATACATCTATTAGCTGTAATATGTGAATCTGGGGAAGCTATCTCAAGGTCATTAAAGGTCATAGTCATCCATAAAAGGAAGCTATATATATCATGTTACTGGAGACAAACCTAAATGGACAGTGAGTTTATTTTATAGCATATCACAAAATGGCAGAACTGGGAGGAACATTTAAGATAATCTATTCCAACACCTTTATTTTAAAGATGAGGAAATGAAAGTCCAGAGAAATTATATTACTTGCTCAAGGTTACAGAACTAGTTAATTACCATTTTTCATAAGTGTGATAAATCTATATTTTGAACTAGCATTAATTTTACCAGAGATAGAATGTATGGAAAAGCAGATTATAATCTACAAAGTAGACAGTATAGGGGGATGTAGAAAAATGAAAATCATTGCTACAGAACATTGCAGATATTTTCAAACTTGTCATTTAATAGTGCAAGATATGTCTTTTTTTTAGAGTTTTTATTTTTATCAAAGTTATGCATAAACATTGGTTGAAGACACAAGTAGTTTTATAAGGCTTATGTCTTTAAAAAGGCCGCGTCTGTTCCTGATTTCCAGTTTCCCTCTCACTAGAGGGATCTGCTTTCTTTACCTTTGCAGCTTCTTTTGGTGTTTCCTTCATGTCTCTAACAAATATGTTTGTTTATATTTCTTGATTTTTTATTTTTTTAATTTTATTGAAGTATAGTTGATTTACAATGTTGTGTTAATTTCTGCTGTACAGCAGAGTGATTCAGATACATATATATATATATATATATATATATATATATACATTCTTTTTTGTATTCTTTCCATTATGGTTCATCACAGGATATTGAATATAGTTCCCTGTGCTATACAGTAGGTCCTTGTTGTTTATCCATCCTATTTATAATACTTTGCATCTGCTAATCCCAAACTCCCAATCCTTCCTCCCCACCTCACCCTCACAGCTGGCAACCACAAGACTGTTCTCTATGTCTGTGAGTCTGTTTCATAGATATGTTCGTTAGTGCAGTAATTTTGATTCCACATATAAGTGATATATGTGGTATTTGTCTTTCTCTTTCTGACTTACTTCACTTAGTATAATAATCTCTCGGTCCATCCATGTTGCTGTTAATGGCATTATTTCATCCTTTTTTATGGCTGAGTAATATTCCATTATAAATATATACCACATCTTCTTTATCCATTCATCTGTTGATGGACATTTAGGTTGCTTCCATGTCTTGGCTATTGTAAATAGTGCTGCTACGAACATAGGGGTGCATGTATCTTTTTGAATTATAGTTTTGTCTGGGTATATGCCCAGGGGTGGAATTGCTGGATCATATGGCAACTCTATTTTTAGTTTTTTTGAGGAACCTCCATACTGTTTTCCATACTGGCCGCACCAATTTACATTCCCACTGACAGTGTAGGAGGGTTCCCTTTTCTCCACACCCTCCCCAGCATTTGTTATTTGTCGATTTTTTTAATTATGGCCATTCTGACTGGTGTGAGGTGACACCCCATTTTAGTTTTGGTTTGCATTTTTCTAATAATTAGTGATGTTGAGCAGTTTTCCATGTGCCTCTTGGCCATCTGTATGTCTTCTTTGGAGGAATGTCTATTTAGGACTTCTGCCCATTTTTTTATTGGGATATTTGTTTTTTTTCAATATTGAGCTGCATGAGCTGTTTATATATTTTGGAGATTAATCCTTTGCCTTGTTGATTCGTTTGCAAATATTTTCTCTTGTTATGAGGGTTGTCTTTTCGTCTTGTTTATAGTTTCCTTCATTGTGCAAAAGCTTTTAAGTTTCATTAGTTTCTAAGTCAGTGCCTACAGAACATCTGAATGGACAATGAATGTTCCCTCAACGAAGACAGGTCTAGCTTTAGCAGCTGTAGACTTTATGGTCACATACACATGGGGGTTGGGCCAGGCCAGAGTCTGAGCTGCCCCCATAGCACCCACAGCAGGTCCAGATCCGTAATTACTGCAATTCTTGGAACCTGACTTCAGTGGCTCTACGCTGGTGACCTGGTGAAAACAATACCTGAGAGGCTCCAGGATCAATTGCTGGCTTACCCACAGTTAAGGTGGGGCTGAGAGCAGTGCCAACAACATAATTCTGAATCCTGAAAGTAGAAAATCCCTAGGAATTCACACACACACACACACAGCTATTAGAGCTTATAAATGAGTTTGGCAAAGTCTCAGAAAACAATAATACCATACAAATATCAATTGTATTGTATATACTAGCAATGAACAAACAGAAAATAATATTAAGAAAACAAATCATTTAAAATAATATCAAAAAGGACAAAATATATAGGAATATTTTTTAAAAAAATAAGTGCAAGACTTGTACTATAAAAAAGACAAACATTGCTCAGAGAAATCAAAGATCTGAATAATTGGAGAGATATGACATATGTGTGTGTTGAAATTAACCAAAGATCAATGTAATCATAATTTAAAAAAGAAATCCCAATGTCCTACTGGAAACTGTATTCAATATCCTGTGATAAACCATAATGGAAAAGAATATAAAATATCTGTATCTATATCTATATCTATGTCTATATATATCTGAATCACTTTCCTATACCAACTACACTTCAATAAAAAAAATCTCAATGGCCCTTTTTTTTGGTAGAAATTGACAATCATCCTAAAATATATTTGAAATGCAAAGGTCCTAGAATAGCCAAAACAATTTTGAAAATGAAGAATAAAGTTGGGGACTTTTAAACTATCCAATTCAAAATTTACTCTAAAGCACTGTAATTAAGACAGTGTGGTATTGATGCAAGGATAGGCATAGACAGAGATTAATAAGACAAAATTGAGAGTCCAGAAATAAATTATTATTATAAATAAATTATTATTATTATTATGGTCAATTGAATTTTAACAAAAGTGTGGAGAAAATCCTACAGGGAAGGGATAGTCTTTGCAAAAATGATACTGAGACAATTGGAAACATGGGGGAAAAAAAGTATCTTAGATCATTACCTCACACTATGCACAAAGATCAGCTTAAATAGAACACAGACCTAAATGTAAAAGCTAAAATTTAAAAAATAACCTGTGGAAAAAGCATAGGAGAAAATTTTGGTGTTCTTGAGTCAGGCAAAGTTTTCTTCACTATGACAACAAAAGTACAGATGTAAAAAAACAAATCAATAAATTTGACTTCATTAAAAAGAATTTTTGTGCTCCAAACATAACATTAAAAGAATAAATTAAAAGAAAAATTGTGAGAAAGTATTTGCATATTATATACATAATTAATGACCGTGTCATGATCACGTAAAAAACTCTACAACTCAATTATAAGACAAATAACTCTATTATCATATGAGCAAATATTTGAGTAGACATTTCACTAAAGAACATATATAAATGGCTAAAACAATATGAAAAAATATGCTTAACACCATTAGTTATTACAGAAAAGCAAATTAAAACCACAGTAAGATACCACTACACACACACACACACACACACACACACACACACACACTATATTGGATGAAATTAAAATGATAGATAATAATGAGTATTGGTGAGGATGTGGAGAAAATGGAAAACTGATATATTGCTGGTGGGAATGTAAAATTGTACAGACACTTTAGCAAGGAGTTCAGTTTCTTATAAACTTAAACATAAATTTATCATATTACTTAGCTATATTATTCTAAGAATTTTCCAAAGAGAAAAGAAAACATATGTCCACACAAAAATATATACATAAATCAAATGTTTATAGCAGCATTATTTATAATATCCATAAAACTGGAGATAATTCAAATGCCCATCAGCTGGTGAGTTGATAAACAAATGTGAGATATCCATACAATGGAATGCTCTTTAGCACTGGAAAGTAAGAATGTACTCATACATGCTACAACATAGGTAAACCTCAAATCATTTTAAGAGAAGGAAATCAGAGACTGTATATTTTATTATTCCATTTATATAAAGTATGTCAAAAAGGTGAATTCATAGAAGTAGAACATTTATTAATCCAAACTTGGGTGAGTATGGGCATTAACTGAAAATGAGTAAAAGAAACTTTAGGGGATGATGGAACTGTTCCAAAACTGGATTTTAATGATGGTTGCACAACTCTATGGAATTTACTACAATGTCATTGAATGATACATTCATAATGGGTGAATTTTATGGTACATGATTTATGCCTCAATACAGTGGCTTTAAAAATGTAAAAGAGTTAAAAAGTTTAAATGTCAAGGGTATAGACTAGGAGAAAAAATAATTGCCACATAAATAACCAAAGAAAATCTTCTATTCAATATATTAT
Organism: Orcinus orca; assembly: GCF_937001465.1. Classification (NCBI taxonomy): domain Eukaryota; kingdom Metazoa; phylum Chordata; class Mammalia; order Artiodactyla; family Delphinidae; genus Orcinus; species Orcinus orca. The sequence continues at coordinate 100,401,286 of NC_064567.1, read as the reverse complement.
ATTCTATATACAAAAAGCTATAAATCAGTATAAAAGAAGTACCATATAAAAGTGTACAAAAAACTCAAACACATACTTTACAAAAGATGGTATCTAATTGTCCAATAATATACAAACATATCCTCCTTCTCACTATTGATCAGAGAAATTAAAATTAAAGCCACATTAAGATGCCATTACATTTACACCATTGTGGCTAAAATTTTAAAATCTAAATAAATATTACTTTTGACGATATCAAACACTTAGAACGTTCATACACCTTTGGTAGGAATGTGAACTGATATTTGCATTTTTGGAGACTTCTAGGTCATCTAATGTGACACATACTTCCATGATGTATTCCAGGAGACATACACAAGGATTTTCTGAGCAGCATTAGCCAAAAACTGGATGCAAATCAGATTTTCAGCAACACTGTAATAGATAACTCAGTCAAGGTATACATATTCAACAGATTGCCCTCTAGGAATAAACACAAATAATTTATAGGCATATGCAGTAGCAAGGTCAAATCACAGAAACATAATGTTGAGTCAATGAAAGTATGTAAAAAATACATGTTTTATGATTCTACTTCAAAAGTTCAAGAAACTACACTCTAGGGTTCAAGAATGCAAGTTTATGTAGTAAAATTACATGGTGGATGATTAATAAAACGTAGAATATTTAAGGGATGAGAAGAATACTGATCATCAAAGGTATGAGAGGTCTTCTGACAAGTGGCAGTGTTTTAATTTTGTCCTGGGTGGTCACATTGGTGTTAACTTGTTTTGAGAAATCATTAAGTTACCTTGATTTTTTGTGACCTTATTATTGTCTGTATATGTGGTATTTCACAATGTTAAAAAAAGAATACGAGCTTCCCTGGTGGTGCAGTGGTTAAGAATCAGCCTGCCAATGCAGGGAACACAGGTTCGAGCCCTGATCCAGGAAGATTCCACATGCAGCTAAGCCCATGTGCCACAACTACTGAAGCCTGCGTGCCTAGAGCCCATGCTCCACAACAAAAGAAGCCACCGCAATGAGAAGCCCGTGCACCGCAAGGAAGAGTAGCCCCCGCTCGCCGGAACTAGAGAAAGCCTGAACGCAGCAATGAAGACCCAACACAGCCAAAAATAAATAAATATTTTTTTTAAAAAAAGAATAAAACAGGGAAGTTTGGGTAATATAATACTTATGCTGAAGTAGATTTTTTTGCAGAAAACAAATAATTTATTTCAGAAAAGCAAATAATTATTTCTGGCCAGAGTGGCATCTGAATACTTTCTAGAAAATTGTAATCACACTCATAACTTATTAATCTCTCTCAAAAGATTCCTTGGTTCCAATATTCCTTTGTAAAAAATAGATTATGCAAAAAGAAAAATAAACTTACTTAGGTAATCATCCCCATGACACATTAATTTATGCTCCATATCTTTTACATGCTGTGATATTCCTATTGGTGGAAGGATGAAGGATTAGTTACAAGAAAACAAAGCTACACTACTGCTTATATTTATTATGTTTCAGTTTGAGTTTTATGTCAAGATATTACCAATCAATATATGCTAACAAGGCTAATAAATTGAAATTTACCTTATTGTTTTACCATTTTGTCCCCAAGTTTTTTTTCATTTCTGTACAAGGCTGGTATCTCCAGTGAATATAAAGTAGTGCCTGACTACTCATTCTACCAGAGCCCACTTCTTGTCTGTCAGATAATTTACCAATATTTAGAATTATTCATGCATGTATGTGTTTACTTTATAATTTCCTTCCCTGCAAGACTCCAAGCTTCCAAAAAGACTTTGTGCATAGGTCACACCTGTGTGCCAGGCACAGTGACAGTGCCTAAGAATATATGTTGTTAGTAATTTAATGTCAGTAGGCCTTCTCTGTCCATGCCTGGATAAAAATAGTCAAAATCAAATAGATACTTGTTGAAAGTTTGTCTACTCAGCATTGAATTTAACAACAAAGAACTACATCCCAACAGTCTTACATTGCTTGAGACTCTTACAAAACACTTTTCTCTGAGTTTGTGTCAAGTATGACCTTTAACAAGAAAGTCACTAAACCACTGGTGTGTAGTACATAGGACTGCAAGCCTCTGGGAATTTATTCAGCCATTTTAACAGCTTTTGTCTCAGTACCATAATCAGTTAGCTACGTTTTATTAGATCACATAAAATACCAAGTTTTTGAAGAAGGAATACATACAAAAAAAAAGAAGGATCTGCATTTCATGTGTGTAATGTTGACTGTGAATAAGAAATCATAAATTGTATACCAGCAGAATAATTAATTATTTTGACTGCTCAAACACTCCTGCACCACAAAAACATACAGATGTTAGAATAAAATAAATAGAATTTTTTTTTTCAAAAATAAATAGACTTTAATATCACAAACAAAAAGAAACCTGTATGTAGGGTTCTGGAAAAAAGTGTCCTGCTTAGTAATTTTCTTGAGAATTTAATTAATGTATCTGGCAACTCAGTAAAATTGGCAATTTTGAGATACAGTTAAAAATTTCCTGGGAATTCCCTGGTGATCCAGTAGTTAAGACTCCATGCTTCCTCTGCAAGGGGCATGGGTTCAATCCCTCAGGGAAATAAGATCCCACATGCCCCACGGCATGGACAAAAAAAAGAACTCCTATAACAATTCAACAACAAATAAACAACCCAATTAAAAAATGGCCAGAAGACTCTAATAGACATGCCAACAAGCACATGAAAAGATGCTCAACATTACTAACTGTTAGGACAATATAAATCAAACCACAATGAGGTACCATTTCACACCCATTAAGATGACTATAATCAAACAGAACATAGCAAATGGTGGTGAAGATATGGAGAAATTAGAATCATTGCGTATTGTTGGTAAGAAAGTAAAACAGTGCAGCCTCTGTGATAAACAGTATGGATGCTCCTCAAAAACTTAAGCAAAACTCTCATGTCATCCAGTAACTCCATTTCTTCGTATATAGTCTGAAAAATTGAAAGCAGAGCCTTGGACAGGTATTTGTATACTAGTGATGATAGCATGATTATTCAAAAATAGTTAAAAGTAGAAACAGCACAAATGTCTATCAGTAGATAAATGGATAAATAAAATGTGGTCTATATGAACAACAGAATATTATTCAGCCTAATAAGTGAAATAAGCCAGACGCAAAAGGACAAATATATAATTGCACTTATAATAGGTACCTAGAATTGTCAAATTCATGGAGATAGATAATGTAATATGGTTACCATGGGCTAAGAGGAAGTTATTGCTTAATGGTACAGAGTTTTAATTTCAGAAGATGAAAGAGGTCTGGAGATGGACAGCGGTGATGGTTACACAACAATGTGAACATATTTGATGCCAATGAACTGTACACATAAAAATGGATAAAAAGATAAATTTTATGTCATGTGTGTTTTCCCACATTAAATATATTGTCATAAATAAGTACATCTCTTGACAAGTAGTGCAAGCAGTATATGCCTTTTATGGGCTTCCAAATTTTGTGTCAGTGGGGCTTTCTACATTTCTTATTTCTGAATACCACATATTCATCTTCATCTACTTCCTGTTCCTGGATTCGTGTTACTTATTCTCCAAGAGACCCACCAAAGCCCCTGGCTAGGCTACAACCCTGTTCCTGATAAAAAGCAACTGTGAGATGATAAATGTCTTTTGCTTTAAGCCACTAAATTTGGGATAATTTCTTATACACAGATAGATAATTAATATCCAAGGATCCAATGCATATATATATATATATATATATATATATATTTTTTTTTTTTTTTTTTTTTTGCGGTACGCGGGGCTCTCACTGTTGTGGCCTCTCCCGTTGTGGAGCACAGGCTCCGGATGCGCAGGCTCAGAGGCCATGACTCACGGGCCCAGCCGCTCTGCAACATGTGGGATCTTCCCGGACCGGGGCACGAACCCGTGTTCCCTGCATCGGCAGGCGGACTCTCAACCATTGCACAACCAGGGAAGCCCCCAATGCATATTTGAAAAGCAGCTCAACATCATTATTTATTAGGAATAACCAAAATAAGAAACCACTACTCACATATCAGAATGGTTAAAATTAGTGATAAACTTCTGACACTACTACATATATTGATAAAGACTTGGACTAATAGAAATTATCATCATTGCTGGTGGGAGTGTAGATTAGTATAATCACTTTGGAAATCAGATTGAATATTTGTATTCTCTATAACCCAGTAATTCCACCCTAGGCATATACCTCAAATGAAAGAAATGGGAATGTGCAGAAGAGACTTATGTTGTTGCTTATGTCCGTGTTGTCTTTATTCATAACATTAAAAAGAAAAAAAGCAACTTTATGCCAGGGTTAAAAGCAAAATACAAACACAATGACACAATAAACTTGCAAAAAAATTCACAGTTAAAAAGAAAGATTGGTGAGGAAGCTTTTTTATAACGTTCATAAACAGGAAAATTTGAATCATATGATTTAAAATAAAATAATGGTTGCTTTGAGAGGAGGCACAAACAGGGGATGTCAGATGCATAAGGGGTCCTGCCAGGTCTTCAAAGTGTGGATTTCCTAACTTCTGTGGAGGTCACACAGTGCCCACCCTCCTTCAGTTCAACAGGATGCACATTTGGGTTCTGGGAACTTTTCTCTATGTGCCTTATAAGTCTCCAAAAAATAATAGACAATACTTAACAAGAGGGGAAAATAGTTTCTCCTACCATTCTACTTTAAGGGGAGAAACTTGTTTTCACTACAAATTATTTCTAATTTTAGCTACATAAGCCATTTGTAAGAAGACAATTCTTTCAGATTTTAACAATAGATTGACTGCATGCCTTTGTTTCACGATTGTCAGTTTTCACATTTTTTTGTGATAACTACAGATATTTTAGTAGAAATTTAGAAGAAGTTTACCAGAAGTTGCTAGCTTATAAAGAAAATACTTTATTATTATATTCTTTCTATAATATTATTATCTATTTAATAGTTTAAGATATTGAAAATAATATTGAGTGGTAAAGTGAATATAAATAAGATGGTACTATTTCCATATATTACTAAAAGTTTTTAAAATTATAAAATGTCAAATTCTATAAGATATAGTAAAACTCATATGCTACATATTACTTTTATAAATTAGTGGTGACAATAATTGGTAGGGCTCTTCATGTAAAACAATGAAGCACATTTTAAGGACTGTAATTAATTCCATTTAATTTGAGAACAACTGAATTTTAACAAGTTAGTATGCTGTTACATAAGTTATTTACCTTAAAAATTAAGATAATGACAGAAGACTGAAAGGTAAGTATGAACAGAAAAGTAGAAAAAAATAATCAAATAAACAAACATAAATAATAAAGGGACATGTGGAAGATAAATAAAACTCATGAGTCCAAATTTAAATGTACAGAATTACTGAATTTAGTAAAATATGAAAGGGAAAATTGATGATAGAACCCATAGAGTGGTGCTGGGAAAGAGGAGTTAATAAGGAACTGTGGTTGGATATTGTTTCCTTTCTGAAATTTCCAAATTAAAAGAAGTTAGATATTACATTTATAATGCAAAGATAAATGTTCACCATGCATTTTCAGTGAATGGGATGCACTTTTCCTGGTTGATGGTGTTGAGGACAGAAAATATGAGAGGAGAGGATTACTTGGGACCAGATTTGGAGAAATTAAGCAAAAGTCACTTTTACTATTGCTAAAAAATGACCGCTACCATTACTTTGTTCTCTGCTTTGATTCTTATGTCTGTATGCCTCTGGCCAAATGTCTTATCAGTCTTCTGAACATTCCTGGTAGCATGAGGACAAGACCACTCTCAGCTTGCTTTCAGCAGCCATAAGATGAAGAGTAAAGAGACATGTAGTTCTGTTCCAGCATTGCCACAGTCTAGCTGAGTGACCTTGAGTATAAATGTCCTACTTCTTCCTTTATCCTCTATAGAAATGAATGCATTAGAATGGTTCATTTCCACAAATTTTTTTCTTGACCAGTGTAAAATTTCACTAACCAAATAAACCTTAGTCATATTAATTTATTACTTTTATAACTCTGATTCTGTAAACTATGTTTTCTAGTTAATAGCAAGTGGAAGCTTATTTACAAATATTAAGAAATTCCCTAGAGACTGTAGTTATAATGATAATTGGCACAGAAATTTGAATTAAGTTGATCATTATATCCAAAGGTAACTGGTTTACTAACAGTTTGATGATTTACTATCTTTCTGAGATGGCACTTACTCAGGCAAGATTAATATTATCTTCATGAATTGCACAGATTTACCCTCAATTTTAGACATTTTAATTTAATTCTGTCATAGTGCAGGATTTATTTTTTTACAACTTTACAGTTAACCTAATGAAGCAGGTTGATTTTAAGCTGTAACTAATTGAGAGAAGTATTATTACAATTCATGTGCATAGGACCTCTCTAAAATACAGTAATCTATTTAGCAATTTTCAATCCAGTTTATAGTTCATTCTCTGCTGGGTAGTTTATACTGAGACACACATAAGTAGCTATGGGACACAGACTAAAATCATTTGCCAGGGTTTTATAATTAAAATGACAAATTGCACATCACGCTCTAGAAGCATAACCTGCTAGTTTAGAAGTTGTGATCTCTGTGTTTGATTGGTCCCTTGCAGAGACTTTCACTCATATTTTTTTAAAATGCTTTGACATGTAAACAAATTTCCTAATTACCTAATTTTACATAGCTTTTTTAAAAGAGCTTCTGCATATATTGTCTTATTTGGAGTAACCAGGGAAACCTGAGAGAGATAATTTAGAGATTAAAAACATCATTGGGGGAGAGATAAACTAGGAGTTTGGGATTAGCAGATACAAACTACTATATATGAAATATGTAAAAAACAAGGTCCTACTGGATAGCACAGGGAACTATATTCAAGATCTTGAATAAACTACAATGAAAAAGAATATGAAAAAGAATATATATGTGTATATATATATATATATACATATATATTTATATGAATCACTTTGCTGTACACCAGAAACTAATATGACATTGTAAATTAACTATACTTCAGTTTTTAAAAAAGGCATTTTCTGAGGCTATGGGATGTAGTAGGGGTCTGTGTCCAGAGTAAATGCTCTATGGAACTGGGCAGAACACTGCTGGGCACCCTTCCCAAGCACAAAACCCCTCTATGTCTCCTGCCTCTTGTTTGTAGAAAAGCTGAAGTCTCCCAGGCCTCTCAGAGTCACAAAAGAGAGGCATGAGCAGTTAATGATTAGGACAATAGAGTCATAGAACTCAGTGTCTGATGAAATAATGGTAAATAACTCTATTGTTCATAATAATCTATATCTTTTGGGCATTAGAATAATTGTAACTTGGTCTGCCAATATAGGTGAGCAGGCAAATAAAATCATCAGCAAAGAGATGCTACATTACCATGTTGACATCTTTCATTCTAAGGCCTCAACAGATTCCCTGTCTCAGCATGAAGTGGTTATAGAAGATGGACCTTTGCCCCTAATCCCACAGAAATGGAATGATGTCTGACAGTGGGGATTTGTAAGCAGTTCTTTTACCTTTTTTCTGTTTGTTTATCTCTGTTTTCCTTAAACCTTAATCATAAAAGTAAGATCACTAGGTAACATTTAACCTAACTCCTGATCTCTGTTCTACTGAATGTACACAATACCTTGTCTAACTTGTTGATTCCTTTCCTGGATTAGAAGGAGTAAGAATGAAGATTTATGTAGTTAAAGAATGACTGACTCTCTACCCCTAGCTTCCCCTTAGCAAATTTACAGGCAGACCCTGTGGGCCCATGGAAACCACATGAGCAAGAGAACATCCTAAGAAAGATCCGAAGTCATCAGCCTGCACACAGTAGAAAATGATGGAGAACCTAACCTTCTGCCTCAATGAGTAACTGAGATTACTTCCCCCTTTGCCTTTAAAAATAGTCATGGCAGAGAAGAACCTTCAGAGTTGGTCTCTCGACATGAGTCCACCTTCTCCCCAGATTGCCAGCTTTTCTAAATTAAGCACCTTTCCTTTCTACCAACACTTACCCCTTGATTATTGTTTTTTGTTTTTGTTTTTGTTTGTTTTTTTTTGTTTGTTTGTTTGCAGTACGCGGGCCTCTCACCATTGTGGCCTCTCCCACTGCAGAGCACAGGCTCTGGATATGCAGGCTCAGCGGCCACGGCTCACAGGCCCAGTCACTCCACGGCATGTGGGATCTTCCTGGACCGGGGTACAAACCCGTGTCCCCTGCATCGGCAGGCAGACTCTCAACCACTGCACCACCAGGGAAGCCCGATTATTGGTTTTTGATTGGCAAGCAGCTGAACCTGAGTTCAATATCATCGACAGGGAAATACATAATCCTAGGAAGGTCACAGTGGCTGAAGAACATTCATTATTTCACTCTTTCTAGAAGTGTCCTTTCATTCAGCAAGGAGCCTTATGCTTCCCACCTGAATAAGGGTAAATTTTACCTGAAAGTTCTTTTCTTCATTCACCATTCATTCATTCAGAATATATTATCATTTATGGGACTTCTCTGGTGGTCCAGTGGTTAAGACTCTGTTTCCACAGCAGGGGGCACAGATTCAATCCCTGGTTAGGGAACTAAGATCCTGCATGCTGTGCTGCATGGCTAAAATATATATATATATATATATATTATCATTTAGGTCTCTAAGCCCTAGATGAGAGGCTGGTAATGCAGAGAATAACAATGATCCCTTTTTATTTCTCATGATGTGGAGAAGAAACAAGACAGGAAATCAGATACCCTTGAGCCAGCTCCAGCTGTCAGCACAGTGGGATTTGGATGGATAGAGACAGCCAGCCTCTTCCTCTGATTGGTCTGTAGGAGGCTGGAAGACCTGCACATTGTGCTTTCACAGTCGGTTGCAATGGCACCATTTGTGAACCTATCATTATGGCCTAAAAGTGGTGGTGGCAAAAAAATAAGGAATTAGAAGACTATGTATTAAAAATTGGCCAAATCTGCATGGAATAAAAAATGTAACCAAACCATGCCAGCTGGTTTCTTACATTAAAAATTTATTTGAAGGAAAATATTTAAAACTGTTGTTAAACTTTTTAAAAGAGAGTAACTATTAAATAAATTGAGTTGCTTAAAAAATGGAAATTATGAAATACAATTGAAAATTACTATAAGTTTTCATTGTTCACCATTATAAAGAACAATAGAGACAAATACAAAGATATAAAAATCGTTCAACATAGTCCTCCCTTAATGACATATTATTTTTATTACTATATTTTTAAAAATGTTTTATACATTTACCCAATTGAGAAACTTATATACAGTTTTGAGTCTCCCCTTTTCAGTGATTATATTATACAGTATTTCTCTGTTATAAAATTCTGTGAAATAATCTTAAAAACATTATTGGCCCTTTATCTGTTATATATTTACATTGAAGACTTTAGAAAACAAAGAAAATCAAATGCTCAATTAAAAACAAAAAAAATTGAAATCATGCCAATCCAGATACTAAATATGTTCCAACTGCATGACTGTCTTTCTTTATCTCATAATTCAAGGAAACTTAAAATTTAAATTACTGTCCATTTTCTCTATTACCAAGACCCTTTTAATGCATGAACATGTTATATTACTCTCTTAACAATGTTATGATTTCATCATGAATATTGTTTTGTAACCTGAATCTTTTGCCCAAAATATATATCATGGTTATTTTCTGACTTCTCTAGTTTTAAAAACTTGATCTTTTATTGCTGCTAATGAGAAGAAATTATACATGCATTTGTACAAATTTATATATACTGTTCATATTATTCCTTACATTATCCATGTTTTAAGAGGCTCTACAGTATGGTTTTAAACATGAAATAAAGATGCAGTATAGTTGAGAGTTATGAAAACCAACTCTGAATCCAGACTACCTGGTTCCTAATCCTTGCTCTGCCACTTACTAGCTATATGACCTTGGGCAAGTGACAACCCTCTTGTGCTGGAATTTCCTCAACAATAAAACAGAAGTGAAAATAGTACTGTAACAGAAGAAACCAGTCTAAGTATTTCAAGCTTTGGAAATCTAATATGGAAAACTGGTTACATGATTATTGGAAGGCTGAAAAATCAATAAATGCATACCAAAGAAACCTGGAGACTAATGGTCCTAGGAAACATCTATGCCCACTAGGACTGGGGGAACAAAAGGACCTCCCACTGGAAGAACCCAGCAGAAAGCCCATGGAGGATGGGCAATGCAGCTTGCAAACTTCCAGCACCAGCATCAAAGCATGTAATATAGAAAGATGGCCTCAAAGCTGAGAGTCTACAGGTAAGTCATTGGTACAAGTCCATCTCATAGGGTTGGCGTGACACAAACAGCGCATTTATAGCAAAGCCTGGCACAGGGTGAAGAGAAGACTAAGTGCTGACTATCACTTAATTCACTTAAACCCATATCTCTCATTGTTTCTTTATTTGATTTTCTTTACCTGAATTCCAAAACCTTGTAATGAATTAGCCACAGAAAGATCATACTCTGAAATCCCAGATGATGTGGTGCAGGAACTCTAGCAGTCATTTTAGTTTGATTGTATTTACCTTTTCTTCCATAAGAATATGCTCCCATCTTAACTTCGTTTACCAAACCAGCTTTCTCGGTAAACTTCTTCCACCATCTCTGTGGGCTACATGGTCTCTTTCTACAAGAGTGCTTAAAATCCTGGAATATTTTGAAAACAAGTCGTGGCCATTATTCTAATTTGCTGCAACATAATAACTATAGAAAGAGGTCTGGAAGTGACCACATTAAACTTATGATATAGTCAGATATTGGAAGTGGATAGTGGGTGTTGAGCAGAGCAGAGCAGCATGAACCCCTTATATATTGCAGGGGTTATAATATATATATATAATATATATATATATATAATATATATATATAATCAGATATGGCTTAATTTGACTTATATTTACAAATATCGCCCTGATGTCTGTTTGCAGGCTGATTGGATGAGAAAGCCAAGAGAAGAATAAGGTGAAGATTTAAGAAGCTATTGAAGCAATCTAGGTAAGAAATGGCTGTGGCCCAGGCTAAGCAGCCAAAGCAGCCTGATAGAAGAGAAAGATTCAAGATACATTTTTGAGAAAGAAATGACATGTAATAAATAATAATGGCTCCAGAAAATAAAGAAAAGTATCTCATCTGTTCCTCCATCTGTACCTAAATTTTATATATTTTAATTGCATATTTTATACTGAAGGCTCCACTTCATACACAGAGAACCTGATTTTATTTACCTTTATTTGAAAACAGAAACAAATTTATAATTTGATTTTAGAAATAATGACATGTAATACACTTTAGTTCATATTTTTACATACCCCCAAGTGTTTACAAGCTATGCTACTGTACTACTGGAAGTTATGCTTCAGAGTAGTTATGCTTCATAAAAGTTTAAACATAGACACCAAGTAATCTTGCAGCTTGGTTAGTTGTGACTTAATTAGACTGAAATGAAAGAAGTATCAGTATGTGTCACCAATTCATACTTAAGTGTTCAGGAAAACTAGAATGTATGAAAGAGAGATGAATTCTGAATCTTTCATTTAGATCAAACTTCAGCAGGAGAGAGACCTTCAAAATGGCAGAAGAGTAAGACATGGAGATCACCTTCCCCCCCACAAATACATCAGAAATACATCTACACGTGGAACAACTCCTACAGAACACCTACTGAACTCTGGAAGAAGACCTCAGACCGCCCAAAAGGCAAGAAACTCCCCTCGTACCTGGGTAGGGCAAAAGAAAAAAGAATAAACAGAGACAAAAGAATATGGATGGAACCTGCACCTCTGGAGGGAGCAGAGGAAAGCAGGAAAACTTTCCACACACTAGGAAGGCCCTTCGCTGGCAGAGACTGGGGGTGGTGGTGGGGAAGCTTCAGAGCCACAGAGGAGAGTGTAGGAACAGGGGTGCAGAGGGCAAAGCGGAGAGATTCCCTCACAGAGGATCGGTGCCGACCAGCACTCACCAGCCCGAGAGGCTTGTCTGCTCACCCGCTGGGGCGGGCGGGGCTGGGAGCTGAGGCTTGGGCTTCGGTCGGAGTGCAGGGAGAGGACTGGGGTTGGCGGCGTGAACACAGCCTGCAGGGGATTAGTGCAACACGGCTAGCCGGGAGGGAGTCCAGGAAAAGTCTGGAGCTGCCGATGAGGCAAGAGACCATTGTTTCCTGGTGCGCGAGGAGAGGGGATGCAGAGCACCGCCTAAACGAGCTCCAGAGATGGGCGCAAGCCGTGGCTATCAGCGCGGACCACAGAGATGGGCATGAGACGCTAAGGCTGCTGCTGCCGGCACCAAGAAGCCTGTGTGTGAGCACAGGTCACTATCCCCACCTCCCCTCTCGGGAGCCTGTGCAGCCCGCCACTGCCAGGGTCCCGGGATCCAGGGACAGCTTCCCCGGGAGAACACACAGCGCACCCCAGGCTGGTGCAACCTCACGCCAGCCTCTGCCGCCGCAGGCTCACCCCGCATCCGCACCCCTCCCTCCCCCTGGCCTGAGTGAGCCAGAGCCCCTGAATCAGCTGTTCATTTAACCCCGTCCAGTCTGAGTGAAGAACAGACGCCCTCTGACGACCTACACGCAGAGGCGGGGCCAAATCCAAAGCTGAACCCCGGGAGCTGTGTGAACAAAGAAGAGAAAGGGAAATCTCTCCAGCAGCCTCAGGAGCAGCGGATTAAATCTTCACAATCAACTTGATGTACCCTGCATCTGTGGAATACCTGAATAGACAATGAATCATAACAAAATTGAGGCAGTGGACTTTGGGAGCAAAGATATATATGTATATTTTTTTCCTTTTCCTCTTTTATTGAGGGTGTATGCTTCTTTGTGTGTTGTTGTCTATATAGCTTTGCTTTCATCATTTGTCCTAGGGTTCTGTCTGTCCTTTTTTATTTTTTTTTTTAAGTATAGTTTTTAGCACTTGTTATCACTGGTAGACTTGTTTTTTTGGTTTGGTTGCTCTCTTCTTTCCTTTTTTTTATTTCTTTGCTTTTATTACATTTTAATTTTATTTATTTTTAATAATTATTTTCTATTTTTATTTTAATAACTTTATTTACTTCTTTCTTTCTTTCCTTCTTTTTTTCTCACTTTTTCTTCTGGGCTGTGTGGCTGACAGTGTCTGGGTGCACCAGCCTGGTGTCAGGCCTCTGCATCTGAGGTGGGAGAGCTGAGTTCAGGACATTGGTCCACCAGAGACTTCCCAGCTCCATGTAATATTAAACAGCAAAAATTCTCCCAGAGATCTCAATCTCAATGCTAAGACACAGCTCCACTCAACGACCAGCAAGCTACAGTGCTGGGCACCCTATGCCAACAACTAACAAGACAGGAACACAACCCTACCCATTAGCAGAGAGGCTGCCTAAAATCATAATAAGGACACACACACCCCAAAACACACCAACGGACATGGTCCTGCCAACCACAAAGATAAGACCCAGCCTCATCCACCAGAACACAGGCACTAGTCCCTTCCACTAAGAAGCCTACACAACCCACTGAACCAACCATAGCCACTGGGGGCAGACACCAAAAACAATGGGAACTACGAACCTGCAGGTTGTGAAAAGAAGACTCAAACACAGTAAGTTAAACAAAATGAGAAGACAAAGAAACACACAGCAGATGAACGAACAAGGTAAAAACCCACCAGGCCAAACAAATGAAGAGGAAATAGGCAGTCTACCTGAAAAAGAATTCAGAATAATGATAGTAAAGATGATCCAAAATCTTGGAAATAGAATGGAGAAAATACAAGAAATGTTTAACAAGGACCTAGAAGAACTAAAGATCAAACAAACAGTGATGTACAACACAATAAATGAAATTAGAAATTTTCTATAAGGAATAAATAGCATAATAACTGAGGCAGAAGAACGGATAAGTGACCTGGAAGATAAAATAGTGGAAATAACTACTGCTGAGCAGAAAAAAGAATGAAAAGAATTGAGGTCAGTCTCAGAGACCTCGGGGGCAACATTAAATGCACCAACATTCAAATTATAGGGGTACCGGAAGAAGAAGAGAAAAAAAAAGGGACTGAGAAAATATTTGAAGAGATTATAGTTGAAAACTTCCCTAATATGGGAAAGGAAGTAGGTAATCAAGTCCAGGAAGCACAGAGAGTCCCATACAGGATAAATCCAAGGAGAAAGACGCCAAGACAGATATTAGTCAAACTATCAAAAATTAAATACACAGAAAAAATTCTAAAAACAGCAAGAGAAAAATAACATTCAAGGGAATCCCCATAAGGTTAACAGCTGATCTTTCAGCAGAAACTCCGCAAGCCAGAAGGGAGTGGCAGGACATATTTAAAGTAATGAAAGGGAAAACCCTACAACCAAGATTACTCTACCCAGCAAGGATCTCATTCAGATTTGACAGAGAAATTAACACCTTTACTGACAAGCAACAGCTAAGAGAATTCAGCACCACCAAACCAACATTAAAACAAATGCTAAAGGAACTTCTCTAGGGAGGAAGCACAAGAGAAGGAAATTACCTACAACAACAAACCCAAAACAATTAAGAAAATGGTAATAGGAACATACATATCGATAATAACCTTAAATGTAAATGGATTAAATGTTCCAGCCAAAAGACATACACTGGCTGAATGGATGCAAAACAGGACCCATATATATGCTGTCTACAAGAGACCCATTGCAGACCCAGGGACACATAGAGACTGAAAGTGAGGGGATGGAAAAAGATATTCCATTCAAACGTAAATGAAAAGAAATCTGGAGTAGAAATTCTCATGTCAGACAAAATAGACTTTCAAATAAAGACTACTACAAGAGACAAAGATGGGCACTACATAATGTCAGGATCAATCCAAGAAGAAGGTATAACAATTGTAAATATTTATGCACCCAACAAAGGACCACCTCAATACATAGGGCAAATGCTAAAAGCCATAAAAGGGGAAACTGACAGTAATACAATCATAATAGGGGACTTTAACACCCCATTTCAACCAATGTACAGATCATACAAAATGAAAATAAATAAGGAAACAAAAGCTTTAAATGATACATTAAACAAGATGGACTTATTGATATTTATAGGACATTCCATCCAAAAACAACAGAATACACTTTCTTCTCAAGTGCTCATGGAACATTTTCCAGGAAAGATCAAATCTTGGGTCACAAATCAAGCCTTGATAAATCTGAGAAAACTGAAATCATATTAAGTATCTTTTCTGACCACAACGCTATGACCTAGATATCAATTACAGGACAAAATCTGTAAAAATTACAAACACATCGAAGCTAAACAATAAGTTACTAAATAACCAAGAGATCACTGAAGAAATCAAAGAGGAAATGAAAAAATACCTAGAAACAAATGACAGTGAAAACATGATGACCCAAAACCCCTGGGATGCAGCAAAAGCAGTTCTAAGAGGGATGTTTTTAGCAATACAATCCTATCTCAAGAAACAAGAAACATCTCAAATAAACAACCTAACCTTAAACCTAAAGCAATTAAAGAAAGAAGAACAAAAATTTCCCAAAGTTAGCAGAAGGAAAGAAATCATAAAGATCCAATCAGAAATAAATGAAAAAGAAATGAAGGAAACAATAGAAAAAATCAGTAAAACTAAAAGCTTTGTGAAGATAAACAAAATTGATAAACCATTAGCCAGACTCATCAAGAAAGAAAGGGAGGAGACTGAAATCAATTGAATTAGCTATGAAAAAGGAGAAGTAACAACTGACACTGCAGAAATACAAAGGATCATGAGAGATTAGTACAAACAACTATATGGAAATAAAATGGACAACCTGGAAGAAATGGACAAATTCTTAGAAAAGCACAACATTCCGAGACTGAACCAGGAAGAAATAGAAAATGTAAACAGACAAACCACAAGCACTGAAATTGAGACTGTGATTAAAAATCTTCCAACAAACAAAAGCCTAGGACCAGATGGCTTCACAGGCAAATTCTATCAAACATTTAGAGAAGAGCTAACACCTATCCTTCTCAAATTCTTCCAAAATATACCAGAAGGAGGAACACTACCAAACACATTCTACAAGGCCACCATCACCCTGATACCAAAACTAGACAAAGATGTCACAAAGAAAGAAAACTACAGGCCAATATCACTGATGAACATAGATGGAAGAATCCTCAACAAAATAGTAGCAAACAGGATCCAACAGCACAAAAAACGGATCATACACCATGATCAAGTGCAGTTTATCTCAGGAATGCAAGGATTCTTCAATATAGGCAAAACAATCAATGTGATACACCATATTAACAAACTGAAGTATAAAAACCATATGATCATCTCATTAGATGCAGGAAAAGCTTTAGACAAAATTCAACACACATTTATGATAAAAACCCTCCAGAAAGTAGGCATAGAGGGAACTTATCTCAACATAATAAAGGCCATATATGAGAAACCCACAGCCAAGATCATTCTCAATGGTGAAAAACTAAAACCATTTCCACTAAGATCAGTAACAAGACAAGGTTGCCCACTCTCACCGCTATTATTAAACATAATTTTGGAAGTTTAACTACAGCAATCAGAAAAGAAAAAGAAATAAAAGGAATCCATATCATAAAAGAAGAAATAAACCTGTCTCTGTTTGCAGATGACATGATACTATACATAGAGAATCCCAAATATACTACCAGAAAACTACTAGAGTTAATCAATGAATTTGTTAAAGTAGCAGGATACAAAGTTAAAGCACAGAAATTTCTTGCATTCCTATACACTAATGATGAAAAATCTAGAAAAGAAATGAAGGAAACACTTCCATTTACCATTGCAACAAAAAGAATAAAATACCTGAGAATAAACCTACCTAAGGAGACAAAAGACCTGTATGCAGAAAACTATAAGACACTGATGAAAAAAATTAAAGATGATACAAACAGATGGAGAGATATACCATGTTCTTTGATTGGAGGAATCAACATTGTGAAAATGACTATAGTACCCAAAGCACTGTCCAGATTCAATTCAATCCCTATCAAATTACCAATGACATTTTTCACAGAACCAGAACAAAATATGTCACAATTTTTATGGAAACACCAAAGACCTTGAATAGCCAAAGAAATCTTGAGAAAGAAAAATGGAGCTGGAATAATCAGGCTCCCAGACTTCAGACTATGCTGCAGAGCTACAGCAATCAAGACAGTATGGTCCTGGCACAAAAACAGAAATACAGATCAATGGAACAGGATAGAAAGCTCAGAGATAAACCCAGGCACATATGGTCACCTTATTTTTGATAAAGGTGGCAAGAATATACAATGGAGAAAAGACAGCCTCTTCAATAAGTGATACTGGGAAAACTGGACAGCTACATGTAAAAGAATGAGATTAGAACATTCCTGAACACAATACACAAAAATAAACTCTAAATGGATTAAAGACCAAAATGTAAGGCCAGACTCTAGAAAGCTCTTAGAGGAAAATATAGACAGAGCACTGTATGACAAAATTCACAGCAACATCCATTTTGACCAATCTCCTAGAGAAATGGAAATTAAAACAAAAGCAAATGGGACCAAATGAAACTTAAAAGCGTTTGCACAGCAAAGGAAACCATAAACAACATGGAAAGACAAGACTTAGAATGCGAGAAAATATTTTCTAATGAAGCAACTAACAAATGATTAATCTCTAAAATTTACAAGCAGCTCATGCAGCTCAATATCAAAAGAACAAACAGCCCAATCCAAAAATGGGCAGAAAACCTAAATAGACATTCCTCCAAAGAATATATACAGATTGCCCACAAACACATGAAAGAATGTGCAACATCATTAATCATTAGAGAAATGCAAATCAAAACTACAATGAGATATCATCTCACACAGGTCAGAATGGCCATCATCAAAAATCTACAAGCAATAAAGGCTGGAGAGGGTGTGAAGAAAAGTCAACCCTCTTGCACTGTTGGTGGGAATGTAAATTGATACAGCCACTATGGAGAACAGTATGGAGGTTCCTTAAAAAACTAAAAATAGAACTATCATATGACCCAGCAATCCCGCTACTGGGCATATACCGTGAGAAAACCATAATTCAAAAAGAGTCATGTACTACAATGTTCATTGCAGCTCTATTTACAACATCCAGGACATGGAAGCAACCTAAGTGTCCATCAACAGATGAATGGATAAAGAAGATGTGGTACATATATACAATGCAATATTACTCAGCCATAAAAAGAAACGAAATTGAGTTATTTGTAGTGAGGTGGATGGACCTAGAGTCTGTCATACAGAGTGAAGTCAGAAAGAGAGAAAAAAGTACCGTATGCTAACACATATATATGGAATGTATTGAGGATACTGGGAGGCAGAAGTGTAAACTGGGACAAAGTGAGAGAGTGGCGTGGACATGTATACACTACCAAATGTAAAATAGATAGCTAGTGGGAAGCAGACCTATAGCACAGGGAGATCAGCTTGGTGCTTTATGACCACCTAGAGGGGTGGGATAGGGAGAGTGTGAGGAAGGGAGATGCAAGAGGGAAGAGATATGAGGACATATGTATATGTATAGCTAATTTACTTTGTTATAAAGCAGAAACTAACACACCATTGTAAAGCAATTATACTCCAATAAAGATGTTAAAAAAATGTTGTGGCTCATATATACAATGGAATATTACTCTGCCATAAAAAGAAGTAAATTTGAGTTATTTGTATTGAGGTGGATGGACCTAGAGTCTGTCATCCAAAGTGAAGTAAGTCAGAAAGAGGAAAACAAATACCATATGCTAACACATGTATATATGGAATACAAAAATTAAAAAAAATTTGTTCTGAAGAACCTAGGGGCAGGACAGGAATAAAGACAGACATAGAGAATGGGCTTGAGGACCCTGGGAGGGGGAAGGGTAAGATGGGACAAAGTGAGAGAGTGTCATGAACATATATACACTATCAAATGTAAAACAGATAGCTAGTGGGAAGCAGCCACATACCACAGGGAGATCAGCTCGGTGCTTTGTGACCACCTAGAGGGGTGGGATAGGGAGTGTGGGAGGGAGACGCAAGAGGGAGGAGATATGGGGATATATGTATATGTACAGCTGATTCACTTTGTTATACAGCAGAAACTAACACGTCATTGTAAAGAAATTATACTCCAATAAATATGCTAAAAAAATAGGCAAAATCAAGTCTGCCAGAAGTAGATGAAAGAATATTTAAATTCATTATCCCCATGTCAAATTGAATTATTATGTAGTCATTACTTCAGTTATGGATGATAAAGTAGAAATTAAATGGAGACAGAGGAGTTCTTCTTAAATTATTGAGTCATGAATTCTTGCATAGAATGAAAGAGATCTAGCTTCAGAAAAGAAATTATGTTAACATAATTTTGCACATGGTATTTATGGGACTGAGAAACCACCTAAAGTTCCAGTTAAGGAAATTCTCCTGAATTGGCTATAAATAATGTATACTTAAAATTCTGAAAAAAAATAAGCATATATATTAAGGTCAAATTTTGCATCAACTTTTCTCATAAAACTTATCACAGATTTCAATTAATATTTAGGTTTATATTTTGGTAAGCTTTATATTTTGGTAAGACATGTTTTATCTGTTTAACTCATAATAGTATAAAAAATCTAAGGTATCTATACTTTCTTATTTTGTTTTTTTTTTAAATCAACTTTGAATTTTCTACAAAAAGTCTTACAAGCAAGGACCAACACAGCAAAAGCATCCACAGCATCTAGGTGACAGTTTTAAATGGCATTTCCACTAAAATTCAGTAGGGTTCTGTAGGAAAATGTCCAAGTCCATGTCTGGTGCAGGAAATGTGCACAACCAGCCTACGTGATCTGAAGACAGAAGGCAAGGAATCTTTCAGTGACACCAAAAGGAAACAACAGCTAACTGGATGAGGCTCCCAGTGACCAAAACCAGAATGCCAGACCAATGAAAATAGCTGTGATGCACAACACTTCCTAGATTTGTTTAAAATTTTAATTTATAATGATCTAAAAATATGCATGTGTGCATGCATATTGCATGTTAGTGGACTAACAGTCATTTCCACTTGCTTACACCTTAATTTTTCCCATTTGAAGGATTTTTGCTAATCAATTCATTACCTATATAAAGGAAAACAAGTATATATCATTTATCTTTGTTTTCCTTTTCAAATTTTATATCATAGTAACCAAAATGCTTGAGGAGGAGATGTGGGTAACCAAATAATTGATGAAGAAATGTGTCTTCTCTAAATTATTTTAGTTTATAAATGAAGAATTAATGAAGCAATTAGAATATCTCCATTTGCAACTTCTATTGAACTAATGGATTTAGTCAGTGGTCTGCAATGAATAATTACATATACATAAGGGAGACAACCAATCATTGACTGTCTCCTTTGGAAATGGAGAGAATACCAACTATAAAATTTTCTTGTGAAAACACTGAACTTGAATCTGATTAAGATGCTAGATCCAATCATGAATGTAAACGACTACAGGGGAGAGAGCAACATAAGAATTGGCACCACAGTGAGGCAGTTGGTAAAATCCAGGCTGTAATAAAAGCTAGAGGTAGAAAATACTCGGGTTCCTTACAAAATAATTTGAAAAAAAGACATCATCAATCGTATTACAAAAAGATCGAGTATGTATCAACCAATTTCAGTATGTAGACCTTATTTTGATAGGTTCTTGATTCAAACAAACTATAAAAACAAATATAAAATAAACAAAACTTGCCAATAGATATTTTAACTGTACTTTGTCCAAGCAATTTCTTTCATTTCTCAAGAAAATGAAAAACTTAAAATGTCTAAATTTATAATTTTTTTTTTTTTTTTTTTTTGGCGGTACGCGGGCCTCTCACTGTTGTGGCCTCTCCCATTGCGGAGCACAGGCTCCGGACGCGCAGGCTCAGCGTCCATGGCTCACAGGCCCAGCCGCTCCGCGGCATGTGGGATCTTCCCAGACCAGGGCACAAACCTGCGTCCCCTGCATCGGCAGGAGGACTCTCAACCACTGTGCCACCAGGGAAGCCCCTAGATTTATAATTTTACTAACTGTGAAATATAATACAAAATTGATGAAAATGAAAACAAATCATGTATGCATTTGTGAAGAAGTAGTTATATAAATTAAGTTTTATAAAGCTGATGAACATTTTTTTCTTATTAAAGTGTTGGCTCTTCAAGGCCATTTAATTTTTTTTTTTTTTTCTGTTTTACAGAAGAAACACCTGGAGCTTAGATAGGTTGACTTGCCAGCCAGAGCCACAGAGGTGGTCAGGAGCAGGTTGGATTTTAAATCGAATTTACTGAATCCAGAATATTTCAATAATATATTTATGATAAACCAGGGAAATAAATAATATGCAAAACTAGATACTAGAAGAACTAATTTTTGCACATTCAATTGTGTCTATCTAAATACTTATGTAATTAAAATGGTTTCAAACTAGTGAATTATATATCAAAAAAGAATGAAAAGATATGATAGCTTTTAGATAATTAAATGAGAATTTTAATCTGAGTCTATTCCTATCATACCCTTGCATGGAAACTGAATCTTGAAATTAATATTTGTTCTTTTTAAAGTAAAATTATATATATTTATGGTACAAAACATGATATTTTAATATACTGAAACATAGTGAAATGATTACTACGGTCAAGCTAATTCACATATCACCTATTCACATAAATACCATTTTTCGTGTGTGTGGTGAGAGCATCTGATACCTATTCTTTTAGCAAATTTCCAGTAACATTAACAACATTCATTGTGCTATACATTCTATCTCTAGATTTATTCATCATTCATGACTGTGACTTTGTATCCTTTGGCCAACATCTTCCCAGTTCCCCCACCTCCTTCTTCCTAGTAATCACCATTCTAATCCCCTTCTATGCATTCAAATTCTTTAGACTCCTCTTGTGAGATAAGCAGTATATTTATTTCTGTGACTGGCTTATTTCACTTATCTTAATGACCTCCATGCTGATATCCTTTGTTAAGGCTGAATTGTATTCTGTTATATGTATATGCATTTATCCATTCAACAATCAGCAGACATTTAGGTTGTTTTCATATCTTGGCTATTGTGAATAATGCTGCAATGAACATAAGAGCACGGATATCTCTTCAAGCTACTGCTTTTATTTCCTTTGTGTATATACACAGAAGAAGGACTGTTAGATCATATGATAGTTCTATTTTTAATTTTAGAGGAACTTCCATACAGTTCTCCATAATGCCTGCACCAATTTGCATCCCCACCAACAGTGCACATGGGTTCCCTTTTTTCCACCTCCTTGCCAACACTTGTTATCTTTTATATTTTTGATAACAGCCATCCTAGGAGGTGTGAGGTGACATCTTATTGTGATTTTGATTTACATTAGGGCCTTTAAGACATCTCATCTCCATGTGTGCAATGCCACCTGACTGCACAGGAACCGATGATCATGCCATTGACATATGCAACAAGAGTACTGGAGTCTTTGCTTAAAGTAAACATTTGACAATGTCTTCTTAACGTTAGATATTTATCTGGTATTTATAGTATGCATGAAAGAGTATAGAGACAGTATTTCCTTGGATATTATAAATAATCATATTTGGATCTTTTGATTTTCAAATAACATTTCTATATGAGATATAATCATTTACATCTTGCACTGTACACAACCAAGAGAGACACATGATAAGGATATCCCCCTCCCTGATTTTGTAGAGCCTTTATCTTGAAAAATTTGGCCTTTAATTAATCTCTTAAAACTCTGTAAATAGAGTGGTGCTCTTTTAGCCCCGGGCCACGGATGGCTACTTGTCTGAGGCCTGTTAGGAACAAAGCCACACAGCAGAAGGTGAGTGGCAGGCAAGCTAGTGAAGCTTCACCTGCTGTTCCCCATCGCTGGCATTACCGCCTGAACCAATGCTCACATTGCTGCCTGAACCAACCCCCATCACGTGCATTACCGCCTGAACAATTCCCCCCTCCCCCGTCCGTGGAAAAATTGTCTTCCACGAAACCAGTCCCTGGTGCCAAAAATTTGGGAACCACTGCACTAAGGGATTGAAATATAATTTCACTTGATTATAGAAACTATCCTTAATCTTGGTTTTAAATATAATTATTCCATGAGCTCCCCTTTGCTTCTTGACTCTTGCTGTTTTATTCTTCACTTGATTGTTTTTAATTATGTTACATATTTACTGTTTCTCAAATCACGTTGGTTCATTTGAGAAGTCTATATCGCAGTTTTAAAATTCTATTTCTAAGTAGTATTAAGATAGCTAATGTGGTAAATTACACATACTAGGTTTAAAATAATACCTTGTTTTATTATTTTGGAAGACAGAATATGTCCTATGGCCAAGTATCACTTTAAATATTATACAGATTTCATACAAAATATAAATATCAAGACTTTAATAGTTAAAAAAAATACCTGGAGTTCTGAATATTCACAATACTTAGAATTTGAATTTATAGTCATACTCTTTTAAAAAACATAAATAAACATAGCTTTCACTTCTTCCCTCACTTCTTGTATTGATTTATCTGTGATGGGCATAAGTGTATATGTGCACACACAGCACACACACAGGCACACACACTGCCTATTTGCATGTAGAAAATGATGTGTTTCATTTATTCAAACAAGTCTTGCAACCTGAATGGAGTACTGTAAAGGATAAGGGGATGATAAGGGATATAAATACCCAAGTTCATGCTACTTTCTGCATTGTAGTTCCCCGAGGCATTGTGGTCTGCAGGAAACACAGACATGCACACATGCATGGAATTCCATGCAGTCAGGCACAACATCTTCAAGCCTGACTCTGCCGAGTATGTTAACTTCCAAAATCCTATTTTTCTCATTTGTAAAATAGAAGAGATAACGTGGGATTTTTGTGAGGACTCAAGTTTGCAACATACATGGAAAAGTCTATAGGAGGCCTTCCACACTGTGGGAGCTGAGTAAATGTTATTTCTCTGTTGTATTTTTTAATCTCTTTTTTAGTGTGACTTTAATTGTGTATGTATGTGTGCATGTATTGTTTAACTGTGTATTTGTTTGTATTGTATGAGGCTTCTTTTTTCTTGAAAATCACTCCTTCTCTATAGTTTAGTAATGGGAAGATACATTATATGTAGTTGAATGGTTTAGTCTCCACCTAGAGAGAGGGAAAACCTTTTAAAGTGACATCAAGTCCTTGTGCTAAGAAAGAAGCACATGAGGGTTTTGCCTATAGAGGGTGAAGAATGGGGGCTGTTGGCTGGCTTCATCTGGACCTGGTCTGAGAGGTACTCTGCCACAAAGAAGTGTCAGGTACGACTTCCACCCAGAGCAACCTGGCCAAGATGCTGTGGGAATGCCCAGGAACTTCATAGGAGTGATGTGCCTGTCGACTGCACACCATCTGCTCCCCAAACCCTTTCCCATTGCGTTTCAATTACCCGTGAGAGGAGCAATGCCCCGGGCATGAACCTGCACCTGCCTTTCAATGGTTGTTCTCAAAACTCCCCAGGACACTAGAACACATGAGCCCTCCATGTTCAGGGACCATGAAGAGAAGGCACCCAATCATAGCATGGGGGCGAATTAGGCATGGAAAAATCTTCTTAAGCTGGGTTAGTGAGAAGACAATACAAGAATTGCACCAATCAGTCCAATAAATATCAACCATATGCAAGGTTAATATTAATAATTATTTATTTGTAATCTATGCGTTGTAAGGAGTGACCACAGTATCATTCATTTTCTCCCAATATAAATATACATTTGACTTAAGCTTTCAAGATAAATAATTATTTCATTTACATTTTATTATGAAAATTTTAAATGTAAATAATATTATTTATATATATTTTTTTATATATATATATATATATATGTGATAGAAAGCTCTTCTATTTCCTTTTTGTTCCTATAGACTGGTCATCATATCCATGTGAATCCTTTCATTGCCAAAGATGGAAATATATATATATGTGTGTGTGTTTATGAGTGTGTGCATACTAATTCTGCAATCTCTGTTGCTGTGGTTTTGCTTCTTTGCTTACATGATAATTTACAATAAAGTTCTGCTGTCTCAGCAGGAATGTTCTGCTTTGATGGCTCTTGGGGACTTAAAAAATTTCATGTTATTTATCCTATAACTTCTTCTGAAGATACTATTTCCTTTAATTTTGTTTATAAACTCACATGTACCTACCTCGATTTTAAGACATCAGTCACAGAGAAGTTTTATAACATAATTCAATTTAAATAGTTCTTTTGAAAAATTCTAAACTTGTCTAAAACTCATAGTTTTGAACTGTTTTATAACTGTCCACTGCTTACAGCCTAATATGGAATATTTCCAGGGGAGGGTAAACCACCATTACCTTCTCTGTTTCAATTTTCTGTTCTTGTCAGTTACCTCTTCTTGGCTAGAGTGGAAATTCATACACATCAGAGTTGGTTCATTTGTATTCTTGTTTCCAAACATCAAATAAAGTCATCCATAAATTAATTTTATGAGCAATTAAGTTCTTCCAAGTCAGTACTTTCTAAATTGATTTCTCTTTTACAATCAAGACACAGTTTAGCTCCATTTGACAGCATTAATCACTGCACTCAAAGAGTTTGCCATTTTCTTTTTGGTTTCCCTTTCTTTCATCATATTTTTTATAAAAATAAAATTGGTGACAGAGAGAGAGAAGCCTTTGGAAGCTCTGGTGAAGGAGAGGGTTGATGCCAGGGCTCGAGGAAATGAGTTGTTCAGGCAAAGGGACCATGGCCATGGCAGTAGGGACACTGCTTTGTCCCCTCAGGGTCCAGCTCATTTAAGGACTGGCGGTGAGTACCCTCACATCAGCTGGTGGCACAGCCAGATACTGGACATATGGTCAGCATGTTTTAAGAATATGAGTAAATATGACTTTAGGGTAAAGATTTGGCCTCTCTATATGTCTCCTTATGGTCATTTGGAAGAAATCCTCACAGAAGTTAAACAGCTTTAATCTAAGAGCTTCCAAACAATGCTAGAAGAAAAGAAGTGTGAGCGGATGGGTTCCATCAAACTGTGTGCCTGTTTTAGTAAATGTAACCATGACTGACCCAAGCAAAAGCAGAAAGATAAGCATTACTTCAAAAGGTTGCTGTGGAGATGGTGAGGGGCTAGCAGAGGGCCTGCTGCACAGTGAGCCTCCAATGCTGGGGAGGAATCATGTTCATGACCATGATTATATGACTGCCTGTATCAAGAGTTTACCCACAGTAGCCTTGTCTCTGGTTTTACTTCCATTCTTGTTTCATTGTATCCCTGCTTCTTCTCTCCTTTCTAAGAAATTTGTGTGGTCAAGATTAATAAAACCTTCTCCTGATCCCCAGGGAGGGAAGATGGGAACATCCAAGAAGTAGGTCAGCTGTTGGAATTCTATGTCCCAACATAGAGTTCCCCGTGGTCACCAACTAAAATCAGGCAAATATGTGGAGCCAACACTAGAGTATGTCAAAAGCTTAGATCAATTTACTGAAGAAGGCAAAGACGAATTCATTGTCAAAACAGAGCTTCAGTGACATATAATGATGCTGAGAAAAGAACAAACCAAATACATGAAAAGAAAAAAAAAGAAAGAAAAACAGCACTTAAGGATGAGTGCCCAGATGTCACTGATGAGAGAGCATTAATAGTGTGAGAGAGAGCTTGTGAAAGTCAGCAGACAAGGATGGTGGCAATGAGAGAGGAGACCCATGCACTTCCTCCAACTTGCTCTTATGTTCATGCTGGGCCATGATATTTGGCATGGGGCACAAAGCACTCCATTTTCTCCTGCTCTTTTTCCTAGATTGGGCGAGGCTAGAAACTCTCCAGTTTCTAGCCTTCTAGACTACATTGTCCAACTCAGTAGGCACTAGTCACATATGGCCCATGAACATTTAAAATGTCAGGAGTCTAAATAAAGATGTGCTATGCATATAGCATATACACGATAGTTTGAAGACTTAGTGTTACCGAGTCCAATCTCTTTCTGCTCACTATACGACAGGCCAATAAATTGGGAGACAAGTAGTTGGGAGAATGAATGACGACTTTATTCCGAAAACCAGTGGACCGAGAAGATGGTGGACTAGTGTCCTAAGGAACATCTTACCCCAGTCATAAACCAGGCTTTTTTCACACTAAAAGGGGAGAGGCTGTGGCTGGTTGTTACAAACTTCTTGGTGTTGAATCCTCTGTTCTTGAAGCTGTCCACATAGGTCAGATCATGATACTCCCGCAAACCTCCAACAAGACCAATGTTATTCTCTGTTCTACAACTTCTTCTCTCTATAGGAAGGGAAAAGTGTTATACCTTTAAAGGTCAGAGCCTTGAGAATGGGCTACCCTGTATATTTCAGGCTATGGGCAACATTCTTAACTCAAAGCAGAAATAATAGAATACAAGGGTTAAAGTAAAATAAACATATCTAATATGGGGTCAGATTGGTTCTTAGCTATTACATTAGCACACAGAAAAAGAATGTGCAATATCTCATTAACCATTTTTAATATTATTTACATGTTGAAATGATAATATTGTGGATGCTTTGTGCTGAATAAACTATATTATTGAAATTAGTTTCACCTGTGTCTCTTCACTTTTCAAATGTGCCTGCTCTAGACAAACTTTTATTTCTGACTAGCATTATTTTTCTGTTGTGTAGAACTGCTCTGGAGACCTGGCTATACTCTAGCAGGTTCTTACACCACCATTCTCCTCACCCAGACTCTCTAATGTTCACAGAGTATTAGGGTTGACTATGGTGACATCAGGGGAGCAGTATTTGTCTTAACACATTCCTGCTCAGGTGCTCTGGGTCTGGTGTTCAGGTAATCCCTTGGGGTGTGGTCTTCAGGGTGTGATACAGGTTAGACTGGAAAACCCATGTATAGAAAAAAAGACATTTCACTGAGGTGAAATGGGCCATACATTTTCCATTCTAAAATTTTATTCATTAGCCCAGGTGCAGATTTTTCACAAATTTAGATTTAACCCTCAAAGCAGTGCTATGAGTTTGATACTATCATTTTCATTTTACATATGACAAGACTTGCCCTACCAGGAGCTCAGTACCTTGTCTTGCTCAAAGTTCCAATTTAAGAAGCTGAGCTGGGATTTGAATAGAGTTCTGTCCTGACCTCAGTGCCGCAGGTCTCTGCAGGTGCTTACTTCACTGGCTCGGGAGTACAAAAGAACAGTATCCACAAAGTGAATAAACTGCTATTTCTCCTTGAAAGTATTGCAAAAGGACTCCATAGGTCTCCAAATCCATATGTGTCTTAATCTAGATTTCAAACTATCTCCTGATACTAACTTTGTTCAGTATGTACTATTAAATGAAAGGATCAGAATGTCTGGAGAGCTTCTGGTCTTAAAGAAAAAAATTTATCCAAGTAAATTTCAATACGTAACCTTGTTTTGAATAAACATTCAGTGAACAGTCTAGGCAAATTGTGATGGCAATAGTCCTTCAGCAAACATTAAGTGATTTCTGTATTAAGTAGTAAAGAAACAAAGAAGATTAAGAAACAGTTTTTGTTCTCTCAAAATGAACAGATTGTGGAAGAAGGAGAGGTGACTGTAATGGATTTTGGTAAATATCATGGTATATATGAATTTGAAAAGTCACAAAAAGCAGAATTATTGACATCTACTGAGGAGGATAGAAAATGCATCTTGGAAGAGCATTCGCTTTGGGACTTGAAAGAAGAAAGAGTACCTGTAACAAGACACAGAGATGTGAAGTTGCAATGTACAATCAGAAACAATAGAGGTTGATAATACCTTTTATCCTACCAATGAATCTGGAGGGAAGTACGGGCTGGTATTAGAGGAGTCTCAAAAAAGTATGGAAGGGAGAGGGTGATGACACAGTGGACCAATGGATTGTGAGCAACTTAGGGTCTCTGAACAACTGGGTTGTGGGCTTTTCTTTGTTCACACTCAGCTGCTAAATTATAACAGCAAAAAGGCAGTGGGTGGTCAATACTGTGATGTAAATTTATACTCTGAAAGCAAGATAAAGATGAGGAGGCCAGGTGTTTAAGATTTTTAGCAAAAGGGTAGTTTTCTTGACATTCCAAGGAGTTAAAACTTGAAAAGAAGTTAAGAATAAACTAAAAAAATAGAGAATGGATATGGTCAAGGACCTGAGAAACTGTATGCCCTCATTGCACAAGTAGGGTGGGTAAAATGCAGGACAGATCGGGAAGAATGTGTGGATGGGTTTACAAATTGCTTATTGAAATTAATATTTTATTGATTTAGTGGTTTCAAATTTTCATCCTAAAACATCCATAAGGTAACACTGTTAAGTAGTATAAACTTAAAATTCAAAATGTTACAAGGGTTGTATTTTTCCATAAACTTATGAGGGGCAAAATCACTTAAAAATACAAATAATAATTATCTGGCATTGTGATATATCTGTGCAAGAGTATAAAATGGCAATATAATTATTAGTTGATGACAATAGAATATCAAAGGTCAAATATATTCTTAAGGATGTGGTCCAGATTTCATATATATTCTAAGAAATGTCCTAAATGCTTCAGTTCCTTTCACCTTATTTCTCAAACTGCTCATATATAATAAAATAATCTATGCCTTTGAAAACACAAAAAAGAAAATAAAGTCAGTACAGAAGTGTTTGTGCTAATACAAGGAAAATTCCACTTTGAAGGAGGCAGTTAAGGCAGCAGTGGTCCCTCTTTGCCAGCCTCCAGAGAGAAGGACCTAGAGTTTTCTAAGGCAGATTCCTGAAAATGATTTATCTCATACCAGCAGCAGGAGCAAAGCCCAGGTCCAGATCCAATTTCAAGAACAAAGCATTTCAAATAATTTTATCAGTCCCAGAATTTCAGTGATGTCCTAGTCCTCCTCCCAGTGCAAGGCTGTAATCACACAGCGAATTAGTAAGAGCAGGAGGGGTGGAGCATGGCTGCTGAGCTGCTTTGCGATTTGAACCACTGCCCACTCACGCTCTTCCTCTCAGCTCCCCTCACTTGCCCAGCTCAGCATCAGCCCCCATATTGAGAACTGAGACTTAAACGGCCATCTTGGTGCCCATGCCCCATCTCAACTTCCAGTTCTAAATGGTCTGCAAGAAAATATATACAATTATATAAATTCTACCTTTGGGCCATGAGGAAAGTTCAGGTTAAGGATTATGACCATGCAAGTTAGCCAGAGAAAGACAAATATAACCTGATATGACTGATTTGTGGAATCTAAACAAATGATACAAATGAACTTATTTACAAAACAGAAACAGACTCACAGACACAGAAAACAAACTTATGGTTACCAAAGGGGAAAGGGGGTGGGGGAGAGATACTGGTGGACAGAGGGATAAGTTAGGAGTTTGGGATAAACAGATACACACTACTGTATATAAAGTAGATAAAAAAAACAAGGGCCTACTGTATAGCACAGGGAACTATATTCAATAATTTGTAATAACCTATAAAGGAAAATTTTATATATATATATGTATATATATATACATATATATATGTAAATCACATTGCTGTACACCTGAAACTAACACAACATTGTAACTCTACTATTCTTCAGTTTTATATAAAAAAGAAGTTATGCCAGTGCAGTTCTGTTCACTAGGGAAGAGACCACGGGTTGAAGTGCTAAAAGTAAGGAATCCAGGAGAGCTGTGCGCCCAGACACAACAGGAGCTTTGGTCTCATTCACAAATCCTTCCATCCTTGATATTTTCCAATCCAGTTAGCCATCTATTAACAATAGGGGGCATGGATTTAGAAGAGGAAGGAGGAGAAAATTAGATAACAAACAGCAGCAAAATGCTTCATTGGCATGATGGAGATTAGGGCTCAGACTGGGGCAGGGTTGCACATGGGTCCAAATGGAAACCAGGAAAACACTGAGGTGAGGGAACAATCTTTGAAGCACAGTCTCCAGGGAAAAGTTGAGCGCTGACTGTAGTATTATCGTCAGTACCTGTAATTCAACAGATTTAATCTATTTTTTTACTTATTGAACACTTAAAATGACTGATCCTGCAAAACATTCTTTGTTTCACTCATTTATTCCTATAACTGATAACATGATATTACCAAATCAAAATATGTGCATATTTATCCATCTGCATGAATATATTATGAATATGAAAACAAATGTGTGAGCCTCTGGCATGTATTAGATAACAAAAATTGAAGAACATTATTAAGTCATGTATTGACACATTTTGTTTGTTGACATAGTAATAAACCACGTTTTAAACAGTGAATACAATTAATGTTTGAGATCCATGTTAAAGTAAGGAAGAAAATCTTTTTCAAGAAGCATCTAAATTTTAAATATAATGGACTTTGCAGAGCAAAACCAGATATTATCACTGTCCCTAAAGTAAAATTTCATTTTATAAAAGAGTTGACTTTACAGAACAGGATAAAGTCGCAGTCGTTACAGTAAGCATTTTGACAAATCAATCAATATTTCAACTAAAATCAGTTTAAAGTTATATTAATAGCCACATTTTATAAAGCACTTAATGTAATGTCAGCTACAGCATTAGGTGTTTTGAATACATTATGTCACTTATCATACCAGTTATATAAAAGAATATTATCCCCATTACAGAGATGAAGAAACAAGTTCTGGGATCTTATATGATGCAGCCCATGTCACTTGAGACCGGCAGAGTTGGAAACCTGCCAAGGTATCCTGATTCCAGAGCCCTTGCTGTGAACCTCCAAGCACTTCCCTGCCCACCCCTCCTGTCAAGGCTTTAGAATGTATACACATTATTGAATTAAGTAATGGATGTATTTTTTTTTAATTTTTTAAAATTTTTATTGGAGTATAGCTGATTTACAATGTTGTGTTAGTTTCAGGTGTACAGCAAAGTGAATCAGTTATAAATATACATATATCCACATACATATATCCACTCTTTTTTAGATTCTTTTCCCATATTGGCCATTACAGAGTATTGAGTAGAGTTCCCTGTACTATACATTAGATCTTTGTTAGTCTATTTTATATATAGTAATGTGTATATGTCAATCCCAGTCTTCCAATTTATCTCTCCCCTCCTCACCCCCTGGCAACCATAAGTTTGTTTTCTACATCTGTAACTCTATTTCTATTTTGTAGATAAGTTAATTTGTACCCTTTTTTTAGATTCTGCATATAAGCAATATCATATGATATTTGTCTTTCTCTGTCTGACTTACTTCACTCAGTATGGCAATCTCTAGGGCCATCCATGTTTCTGCAAATGGCATTATTTTGTTGTTTTTTATGGCTGAGTAATATTCTACTGTATATATGTACCACATCTTCTTTATCCATTCTTTTGTTGATGGACATTTAGGTTGCTTCCATGTCTTGACTATTGCAAATAGTGCTGCAATGAATATTGGGGTGCATCTATTTCTTTTAATTATGGATTTCTCTGGATATATGCTCAGGAGTGGGATTGCTGGATCATATGGGAGCTCTATTTTTAGTTTTTTAAGGAACCTCCATACTGTTCTCATAGTGGCTGCACCAAGTTACATTCCCGCAAACAGTGGAGGAAGGTTCCCTTTCCTCCGCACCCTCCCCAGCATTCATTGTTTGTAGATTTTTTTGATGATGGCCATTCTGACTGGTGTGTGGTGATACCTCATTGTAGTTTTGATTTGCATTTCTCTAATAATCAGTGATGTTTAGCATCTTTTCATGTTCTTCTTGGTCATCTGTATGTCTTCTTTGAAGAAATGTCTATTTAGATCTTCCACCCACTTTTTAAATTTTTGTTTGTTTGTTTGTTTGTTTTTATATTGAGCTACATGAGCTGTTTGTGTATTTTGGAGATTAATCCCTTGTGTATTGCTTCATTTGCAAATATTTTCTTCCATTATGAGGGCTGTCTTTTCATTTTATTTATGGTTTCCTTTGCTGTTCAAAAGCTTTTAAGTTTAATTAGCTCTCATTTGTTTATTTTTATTTTCATAACTCTAGGAGGTGGATCGGAAAAGATCTTGCTGCGATTTATGTCAAAGGGTGTTCTGCCTATGTTTTCCTCTAAGAGTTTTAGAGCAATGGATGTATTTTTTGCATTGATATTTCTTGGCAGAATTTTTAGTTCAACCTTTGTAACAAATAGAATCATAAGATGTTACAAACACTTACAAAGATATCCACACTCCTTCTCATGTGCATGCACGTGGAAAACCACACACAGTTCTCTCCTTTCCTCATCCAGCTCAAGTGATGATACACACATAGCTCACCAGAGGTGTGAGTTGGCCTGGTGAGAAATGAGAGGGCATTTTTGTTATAAATACAGTGGAATTTCCCAGTATAATCTCTTTTCAAGTGTTTTTTTATGCTTTCTAGTGGTTTGCATAGGAGCCCCTCTTTCATAACAGATTTCATAACAGATCTAAGTTTGCTGGCCAGTTCTGAAGTTTTGAACTGTGGTCCATGTTGCTATCCAAGTATCCATGCAAATAAGGAATTGCTCTCTTCAGGTGATCAGAATTTGGAGCACACCTTTTTTTCTTTCTTTCCTTCTTTCTTTCCTTCTTTCTTTCTTTCTTTCTTTCTTTCTTTCTTTCTTTCTTTCTTTCTTTCTTTCTTTCTTTCTTTCTTTCTTTCCTTTCTTTCTTTCT
Organism: Orcinus orca; assembly: GCF_937001465.1. Taxonomy (NCBI): domain Eukaryota; kingdom Metazoa; phylum Chordata; class Mammalia; order Artiodactyla; family Delphinidae; genus Orcinus; species Orcinus orca. The sequence goes on along the minus strand of NC_064567.1, from coordinate 100,367,533 downwards.
TCCTTCCTTCCTTTCTTTTTCCGTTTTTCTTTTTTTTTGGCCTTTTGTGGAGGATATCATACCTGAATAGTGGGTTCTGTTGAAAGCTTACTCTTAGGTTTTCATCTTGTATTGGTGTATATTTACACTCCCTTTTCACACAAATCTTTTCAAATTTTGTCCTCTTTGATGGACAAGTAATAATGCTAATAACAACATATGAAAAGTCAATTTTTATTTCACTATTTCAGTGGTCATCCCAAGTATAACATAAATTATCACATATTAAAATCAGCATTGCCCTTCCTTCCTTCTGTAAGTCACTTTCAAATCTCCTTTCTCACTTCCTGGGATTTGAGGCCAGCCAGAGAGCTCTCTTTGTGGTTCAATCTCCCCCAGGGTCTCCAGACTCAATTTCTGGAGTTCAATTTCTCTCAGTTCTTGTAGCACTTGTGACTGGTAATGCTCATGGGATCTTAGGTCTGTATGTGTGTCTTCTTCCCCAGTAAACCTATAAGTTTCTCATACCAATAAATCTTAGTGTGACAGACCAGGAATCTGGCTTTGCTGAAGTTCATCCCCTCCTGAGGAATAATGTCATATACCGCTTTTCCTTGGCGGTATCTTTGAAGAAGATGCATTCTGTATGACTGTGGCACTGCATAATTATTTGGATCCCATCTTTAATGTCACTAACATTAATTAGCTAAGCAGTGATGTCATCTTAAAGTTATAAGACATTCTCTCTGTTGGTAAAAATTTAGCAATTCCTCAGAGTATAGTATATAAGGAATATATTAGGCAATATTTTTAATTAAATCAACAGTTACTAAAAGATTAATAAGCAAAATATATAATTCTAAAGAAAATATAGTCTTCTTAATGTAATAAGACTTTTCAGAGTTCACTGTTTACTTAGATAATTCAGAAAATTTTCTTCTGAACTTGCATTAATGTCCAGGCTTCTAAAATGCCATTTTTGTTCCCATGGCATTTAAAAAGTGTTTTACTTGCTTTATTTAAAACATAACATATTATGAACTATCAGAACTTCTTAAATATTGTATTAGTCTTCTAGGGTTACCATAACAAGGTACCACAGACAGGGAGGCTTAAATGACAGAAATTTATTTTCTCCTAATTATGGAAGCTAGGTGCTGGCAGGATTGATTCCTTCTGAGGCATCTGTCATTGGCTGGTACATTGTCATCTTCCTATGTCTTCACATGATGGACTCTGTGTGTGGCTGTGTCCTAATCTATTCTCATAAGGACACCAGTCATGTTTGGATTAGGGTCCACATTTGCAAACTCATTTTAACTTAATTTCCTCTTTAAAGACCCTATGTTCGAGTACAATCACATTCTGAGGTAGTGGGGGTTAGGACTTCAACATATGAATTTTGGGGGATACAAATCAGTTCATACCACTCTGTGCTCTGTGCCACCCTTCAAAAAAATTCATGTCCTCACATGTAAAATACATGCACTCCATCCGAACCGTTCTAGGACTCTTAGCTCATCCCAGCATCAGCTCCAAGTCCAAGGTCTCATCCAAACATCAGCTAAATCAGGTGTGGGTGAAAGAGGAGTTGTGATTCATCCTGAGTCAAAATTTGCCTCAAGCTGTGAACCTGGGAAACCAGAAAACAAGTTATCTAATTCTAAAAAAAGTGTTGGCACATATAGAGCAGAGGCACTCATATTCCAAAAGGGAGTAATTGGGTAGAAAAGAGAGGTCACAAGTCCCAAGCAAGTCTGAAATTTAGCAGGACAAATTCTATTATATTTTAAGGCTCTAGAATAATCCTATTTGGCACTAAGCTCTGTTCTCCAAGCCCCCTGGGGTGGTCCTGTCCCCTCACCCCCACCCCGGGCCCAACAGGGCTGCACCCCTGTCCCCTTTGGAACTGAGCAGGTGACAGTCTCATTCCCTGGATGCCTGCAGGCAGTAGCAGCCCTGCTGGCCTCTGAACCACCATTGGGATTATTCTTCCCTTTTAAGGAAAAATTACACATGTTTACATCTGGATAGCTCTATTGGCCATCCTGTAGAATCCTGTAAATTCAATCAATAAGGAACAATGAGCCCAAACTTTTCAAAGACAGAGGTTGGATTAGGACAATTGACCGAAGAGGTGAAGTGAGGCAGGTTGGTCATGTGATTAAAAAGTCTGTGTTGCTAAATGGCACTTTTGGAAGTTAGGCTCCTGCCCTCTCACAGACAGTGGGGATAGGGGCCCTGTCCCACTTGATAATTACATCTCATAGGGGTCGCCATACAAACAAGGATTCACCTTGTTTCATTGCAAAGATTTTTCTCTTGAGTCAATCTACTGCAAATCCATTGGTAGATGGAATGAAAAATTTACTTTCCCTGGGGAGTTATTAAATCATTGCCATACAGGATTATAAAGAAAGATTATTGACAGCTGGAATACTTGGATGATAATCCTATTTAAAAGTATCAATTTTGGGTTGGGTTGTTTTTTCCTTGATGGTGGGGGCATGTACATATCTAAATCTTGAGAGATTGCATCTTTCTTATTTAAAAATGAAATACAAAGGCATCAACCCAGAAAATATTTATTATATTTAGGAAATATTGTAATCCTTTTGTATTTCAGTGAAGTCGGTCAAAATGCTTATTGTTCCTGGAGAAAATTTGCAATCGGCTATTTCAATTTTATATGTCATCTTAACCCATTTAAGGATTAGGCTACAGGAAATTTTATGTCAGAACAAAAGAACAGGACAAAGAATTTGTACTAAATAAAGACAGAGAATATTTGATTTCTGGGCAGTAAGTATCAAAAAATTCCAAGTAGATGTGAAATTACAGCCAAAAATATAAATTCCCAAGTTTTCTCCTGTAGGGGATCAGATTATTTCACCACAAAATATGTCTCTTTGGCATAAGGATTATTTTGAGCTGGAAGCAAAAGAGAATCAACAGACACAGAAAGAAGACTTTCTTGGAGCTTTTTTAATCTGACTAGAAGTAGAAACTTAAATGAGAACTTGTATAAATTCCCTCTTCCAGGGGAATTATATGACTAAGAAGACAGACCTGCACAAAAAAAACCCTTACTAGATTAAGCCTTGTCATTTATTCCTCCCCCCATAAATTCGTCTCACAGTTTGCCACCTCTGAAAGTCTAAACCCCTTTTCCTTTGTCATGTCACTTTCCACATTTTAGCCCTGTGCTAAGATGCTATAGAAGCCTGAGCTCTAACCACCCCTTTGAATTACTCATCACTGAGTTTTCTCCCGGGGATATTGTGCTGCACGTGTTAACAAACTGCATTTGTTTTTTCTTGTTAATCTCTCTTTTCTTAGTGTGACTTGCAAGTCCCCAGTCAGAGAGCCTAGGAGGTTAGAAGAGAAAGGAATGTTTTTCCTCCTTGACACTTTGGTCCCTGGCTTCTGAGCCTTGTTATCATAACCCGCTGTTGCTACACCTCAGAGTCCTAGAAAACTTGTGTGGAGCAACATCGATAATTCTACCTTTAAGTTTGTAAAACATTTTGTGTTTTCATTGCACAAGAAAACATGGAGAAATGTTAGAATATACAAAAAACATAGAGACGGGGGAAAGAGTAACTTATGATCCTATCTACTAAAGTGCTCATCTAATTATCCTATTATTCCAAGTATAATCCAAGATATACAATTTCATATGATGATTTTAAATGACTCTCTTTTCTATCAAAGTTATATGTTACTGCAGAAAATTCAAAAAATAGAGAACTTAACAGGCAATTAAGTTAAAAACACACTTAAAACTCACTTCTTAGAGATAAACACAATTAATATTAGCATGTGTTTAGTCTTTTTTTAAGAATAATAATATGCCTAAAATATATGTACATTAATTTTTAAAGAAATGTAGAAATTTTTAGAATAAAATAGAATGAAAGAAGTGGAATAGTCTAGAAATAGCTTACATCATTGACTAATTTGGGTGAAAACTTTGTTGACTCTTTTCAGTTTGTCTAATTGTTTACACCTGTCAAGTGAGACCTTTCTGCTCCTTCTCAGCTAAATTGTACCTTAGCCTCAGACCTCATCCAAAGAGAACACCCATGGTTTCCACCTGCCTGCAGGGAGGCACCAAGGAAAATGAGGTCACTGTTTCATTGGCAGTATTGATCAAAAGGAGAATTTATTATGTTGAGGGTGGAAATGCTGGTGTTAATTAGTAGAAATGAAATATGTTCGGTCAGTTGATTTAGATGGATGGGCAGTGGACTGCATGAGGACAAAATGCGAAACTCCAATTACTCCAATATTGACAGTTCTGACCGAGTGCGGGGTGACTCAGAAAAGTCAGCCTCAGAAAAACATAGCTAAGGTTCCAAATGAGGCAAATTTTTATGTCCCACATTGGTTCCTCCAGAAAGAGACCCATTTTTGTGAAAATGGTAACATAAAATGTTCTCCTGTACAAACCTTAAAACAAATTTCGTTAGCAGATCTGGATCAAGGCCACCTCAGAAGTGTTCCAAAAATTGTATCCTCAGGAATAAGAGGTTGCATTCTTGGTGGGAAACTCATGCAAATGGGTCCAATTATGCCATGTCATTCCTTTTACACAGCAATAAATGTTTCAAAAAGTGAAAGAGGTAGAAATATTTTAAACTTCCCTATTTGCATAAACAAGGTAGCAACCAAGTGAACCCTTCCAGAATCTGGTTAATTTGTTCCAAGAGGACATGACAGCTTCAAGGAAGCAGAGAAGTGGAGGTGAAATTTGAGGCATCAACCGCTGGCCCCTCATTATAGAGATTTGTTTAAAGTGTCTTTTTCTGAAGTGTTATTTTAAATAGCGCAAAATTTCATTGGTCCAGTTTCTTGACAGTGTGGGTCCAACTTGGGACCCCAGAGTTGATGTGAAGATTACTTTAAATTGAAAACATTTTAGATTCAAAAGATGCAGAAAGAAGTCTTCTTGGAGATCCCCTTATTTGACTAAAAATAGCAACTTCTGGGAAATAAGGTTTCAGGGCAGATCTACTCTTAAGAAGAAGACTGAGATTAAACCTAACATAAATCCCCTCTCTGGGGGTGCATTAGGACCAGGAAACAGCTAGAAATTCCACCCCTACCTATATAAACAAACATCGCAAACTTTCTTAACTCTCGTTTGTCCTGAAAACCCATTCATCTTCCCTAAGGAAACCTATTTGTTCTTCCCACAGAAGACTTCTCTGTACCCTCTTTTCCCAAGAAAGTCAGGTATGGAAAACTCCAGCTTAAACCATTTAGTAAGCTACCTACTTCTTTTGTTGGTTGCCATATACCTAGGAATATTTTTTTTTCTCTTCTAGTAATCAGTTTAATTTGTAGGCCTCCAACTGCCAGTCTCAGAGAGCAGAGGGAAAGTTTTTAGTTAGTTAATCTTATGTGTCAGCTTGACTGGGCTAAGGAATACCAGGATAGCTGATTAAACTTTATTTCTGGGTGTGTCTATGAGGGTGTTTCTGGAAGATATTAGCATTTGCATTGGTGAACTGAGTAAAAAAGATCGCCCTCACCAATGTGGGTGAGTAGCATCCAATCCAGGAGGGCCTGAATAAAACAAACATGTGGAGCAAAGGTAAACTGACTCTGCTTGAATTAAAAATGTCTGTCTTTTCCTTCCCTCCAACTTTGGTGTTCCTGGTTCTCAGGCTTTGGGACTTGCACTATTGGTGTCCTGATTCTTCAGAATGGACTGAATTACACCACTGGCTTTCTGGTTCTCCAGTTTGCAGATAGCAGATCGTGGGACTTCTAGGATGCCATGATCATGTGAGCAAATTCTCACAAAAAGTTTCATATCTATCTAGGTATCTCTCTATATATATATCATATTCGTTCTATTTCTCTGGAGAACTCTGGCTAACACACTAGGGATGAGGACTTTTTGTATTGCATGTGTATGTCTTCTACAGGGAAACAGATACTTTAGACCATATAACAGGGCTATAACAGAAAATAAAAATATCCATGACAAGATTTTTAATCTGAACTGTTGGGAGAAGTATATGCCTCAAGAAATATATTTTCTTGCACTGATAAGAGTTGAATTAAAAGTGGAACTACAGAGCAAAATTTTTTAAGATCGTGTTTTACTACAATTTATAGACTCTGCATAACTGTGTAAGATGCTACAAAATTCCTGAATTAGTGTCCAAATTGGATAGAAACCTGTGTTTAAGTCTTGTGAATTTCACTCTTCTATTTTTGAATCCTTAAATTTTATTCATTTCTTAGTAAGTTAAAAGTTTCAAATAAAATTTCAATAATAGCACGGAGATTCTCTATCAGTTATGATTAGATTCAACTATAGGTAACAGAGACCTAAAAAATAGTGGCAGAAACAAGATAGACATCTGGTGCAGGGCAATATAGGGTGGAGATTATAGCTCTGGGAATTGTCAGGGTCTAAGGTTTTCTCTTGCCATCTGCTCCTATCTATAGGGTGTGGTCCTTATATATAAACCCCAAAAATGCATCAGTAACAACCTCAGGATACCCATAGTTCTTGATACCCAGAAAAAGAGCCTATTCACAAGACTACTGCACCATCTCATGACGTCAGTGACATAATGGTCTTGTACTGCAAAACTGACAGCCTTTCTTCCCAATGTGCTTGTCATCACTATTAGCATCACAAACTTAAGAGGTCCATCAGTGACATTTTATTAAAGACTTTACCCCACTCTTCCCCTATCGTTCCCTATTTACGAAAATTGTACCCATTGTTCAATCATGAAACCTGGTATTCCTTAATCTTTAACATAACTTACATAAAATCTATCACCAATTCCTGTTGATTTTTTTTTGTCCTCACTTTAAATCAAAGTGGCCATTATTTTATCTCCTTACTGGCCTTCCTCTCGCCACCTCAGTTTACAAACATTATGTAGAGAGATAACCTTATATAGAGATATCACTCTCCTGATTAATATCCTTCTAGACTCAGTTTTCCATGTGGAAGAATTGCCTAAATATGTTGTCCTGTCTGTGGACAGTGTAGTATTTTCAAAGAGCAAGGTTTTGGTTTTGTTGAATCTCTTTATTCTTTCTGTTAATTAATTAATTTATATTCTTAGATCTAATATTTCCATGCTTATACATTTGTTGCATGTACTTTATTGTATATTTCTATTGTTTTAGTAATTCCTCACTTCTAATATGAGTTTAAACATAAAATTACCTTCTAAATAATATTAGTTGAGTTACACAAGTTTTTTTAAAAATTACTTTCATTTTTAATTATGTCCTCAAAATTTATAGTCATCATAGGTATTTCATTTTTATCCATAAATTTTTTAATTTTATTTTTTGTAATTTCTCCTGTACTTCTTAAAATTTTCTTGTCATTGGTATATTAATTTATAATTTTAAGGCAAAATGTTCAAAGACTTTTGTAAGATATTGATTTTTGTTTACTGCAAATTATTCCCTAGCTGAGTACATATCAATTTTATAACTATTTTAATATACTTTTCACATTTACATCTTCAGTCCAGCTGGAAATTCTGCTTTCTGCCATGTGATGGGAACACGTTATAAAAATTTTTATAATGATAACCACTTGCCTCTGCATTATTCATTCATGTTTGGCTGTAGATGTTCTTTGTATATTCTATATGTTAAACCCTTATCAGTTATTTTGCATGATTATAATCTTTGTAAATTTTATATTTGAGATTGTTGTGTGGCCTAACATATGGTTTTCCTGGAGAATGTTCCATGTTCACTTGTGAAGTATGTTTATTCTGTGTTGGATGGAATGTTCCATGTACGTCTGTTAGGTGGAGTTGGTCTACAGTGTTGTTCAAATCCTCTATTTCCTTATTAATCTTCTGTATAAATGATCTTTCCATTATTGAAATTGGATGTTGAAGTCTCAAACTATTATTGTAGAACGTTTTCTCCTTTCAATTCTGTCAATTCTTCCTCATACATTTTGGGGCTATATTGTTTGGTGTGTACATATTCATAATTGTTGTATCAGTTGACCCTTTTAAAAATATATAGTGTCCTTCTCTGTGTCTTGTGAAACTTTTTGACTCAAATTTTATTTTCCTGATATTAGTATAGCCACCCTTGCTCTTTTTTGCTTAGTATTTGAATGGAATATCTTTTTCCATCCTTTCATTTTAAACCTGTGTGTGTCTTTGGATATAAAGTGAGTCTCTTGCAGACAGAATATCATTGGATCATTTTTTTACCCATTCTTCCAAATTTTGTCTTTTAATTAGGTAATTTAACCTAGTTATATTGAAAGTAATCACTGTTAAGGAAGAACTTAATTTTCTCATATTACTATTTGTTTGTGCATGTCTATTTTTATTCCTCATTTCTTCTATTACTACATTCATTTATGTTAACTGATTTTTGTAGTATACCATTTGATTTTTTTCCTATGTTATTTTGCATATTTGTATTTTTAGATACTGTCTTAATGGTTACCATGGGGATTAAAATTACCATCTTACATTTATAACAATCTAATTTAAATTGATACCAACTTAGCTTCAATAGCAAACAAAATCTCTTTTATGTTGTTGTTGTTATTGTTAAAATTACATCTTTATATACTTTGTGCCCATCAACATAGATTTATAATTATTTTAATAATTTGTCTTTTAAATAATGAAGGAAATAACAAAAGGAATTACAAATAAAAAATTAAAATGATACTGGCTTTTAATTTATCTATGCAGTTACCATTCCAGATATTTTATTTCTTCATATGGCTTTGAGTTACTTCTAATGTCATTTTATTTCAGCAAAAGCACTCTCTTTAGTCTTTATGTACTGCCAACGAACTCCATTGATTTTTGTTTACTTGGAATATTTTAATTTCTCCTCTATTTTTGAAGGATTTTTTTCTGGATATAGAATTCTTGGTTGACAACCTTTCTTTTTCTACAGGCTTTTAAATACGTTACTCTAGTGCCATCTGATCTCCATTGTATTTAAAGAAAGATAGACTGTTAACCATATTGAGATTCCCTTTTATGTGACAAGTAATTTCTCTCCTGCTGCTCTCTAGATTCTCTCTCTCGCTCTCTTTGTCTTTCAATCGTTTGATTATAATGAGTCTTAGTGTGGATATCTTTGAATTTATCCTATTTGAAGTTTATTGATTTTTTTTCATATGTAGATTCACATATTTCATCAAATCTGGAAATTATTCAGACATAATTCTTCAACTTTTTGTTTTTTGTTTTGTTTTGTTTTACCTTTTCTCTCTCTTTCCCTTCTGGGATTCCAATAACATGTGTATTGGTATGCTTGTTGATATCCCACAGATCCTTTAGATGCTTTACTTTTTTTCATTTTTTTCTGTTCCTCAGATTGAATAACCTCAATTGTCTAGTTTTCAAATTCACGGATTTTTTTCTTTTTCCACTCAAATGTGGCATTGAATTCCTCCAGAGATTTTTTTTACATTTCAGTTATTGTGCTTTCAGCTCTGTGATTCTGCAGTTGGTTGCTTTTAATCATTTATATCTCTTTATTGATATTCTCATTTTATTCAGACATAATTTTACTTGTTTCTTTTAATTATTTGCCCATAGTTTCCTTTAGCTCTTTAGCATATTAAGATAGTTGATTTAAAGATTTTTGTCTAGCAAGTCCAATATCCAGTCTTCCTCAGGGACAGTTTCTGTCAATTCATCTTTTGTCCTTTGAGTGGAAAATACTGTATTGTTTCTTTGTGTGACATAATTTTTTGTTGCTGCTGAAAAGTGGATATTTGAATATTATAATGTCATAATTCTTGAAGACATAGTTCCTCTTCCCCAGGATTTGTTATTGGTGGTTGTTGAAGTCTTTTGTTGTCTTATTTGTTTTGAGACATTTCTAAACTCTTTTTGCAAAAAAAAAAAAATTCCTTCTAGGCTTTCATGTGTGTTCACTGAAGTATCTGTTTCATTATCTCAGTGATCAGCCAGTCACCTAAGAGAAATTTCCTTAAGTACCTGGGGCCAAATAGAAAAAAAGAAAATATTACTTGCCTGTTCTTTGCAGCTTGTCCTGCTAACTGCTTAGCTGGAACACTGCTTCAATATTAAGTGTGCTGCCCACAGATTTTCTTTTGTCTTCACCTCGTGCTTGCACAGAGTCCACAGATCTGCCAGAGGTGCAAGTCTAAGTTCATCTCAGATAATTTTTGAGCAGGGGTCCACTTTCTCTTCCAAGTCCTTATTCCATAAGAGATTTCCTCCTCTGCCTTCTCCTGCATAAACTGGGACTGCACACCCCTTGCTCCATCTGCCATCTCTTGGCCCAGGTGGGGACAAGAAGTGGGTCTTTGAATCCTTTGCAGATACCACTGCTGCTCAGATAGCTGTACCAGCCCAAGGTAGGGAGGAAGAGGCAGTACAACAAACCTCAACCTCTATGCCAGTTCCTCAGGGTAACACCAAACAAGTCAAAATGCATAACTAGGGTAATTTAAGAAAAGAAAATCCCATCGGTACTAATGACCTGGCATCAGCAAGCTGCTGCAGGATCTCAGAGTGCCGTCTGGGGATTGCTGCCCTGCACTGGAATATAGTAGATGGTATGCAGGTGAAGGAAATTGCCACAACACTTACCAAAATTCAGCCACCCTCTTCTCTGTAAAGGAGTTCTATGGTTGCTATACATTTTGGATTTGATTTCACAGTTCTAAGAATGTTGATTCTATAACTGTTTATCAGCTTCTGCTTGTTTTGTAAAGGGGCCAATTATATGAATGTTTCATCTGCAATTTTCTCCTATTTTTACTTTTTTGTTACTTTTTTAGATGTTCATTTCTGGTATATAATGGATGTAATTTTGTGTTTTTAATATTTTTAAGCTATTCTTTTAATATGTCCTAGTGCTTGGTATATTAGTTCTTCTTTTATTTTTTATGAACATTTCCTCATGGTGTTTTTTTTCTTCTTGTCTTGTATTTATTTACTGTGAGATCTTATTCAGTGAAGTGGTTTTATATGTGTGCTTAGAGGATCCTATATGGCTGGACTTAGGGAGTTTCTCCAGCTTTGCCACTGCCAGACTTTAAGTTTTATGTAAATCCCTTAGCTTATAAATTTTACCTTCAGATAAGCAATATAAATTCAGACTTCACACCAATTTAACAATTAAGACTAGAGTTTAGATTTTCCATGTTAAACTTTATTACTTTTTAACTTATAGACTTGAGAGTATCATGAAGCTTCATTGTCTTTTTGAGCCATTAAGCAGACTTTTTTCTGGATTCCCTTAATGGTTCTATCTGTTATACAGGTGTCTCAGTTCTAACTTCAAGCCACATATTTTCTTTCATGGGTATTTAAAGCCATTACTCTGTATGACACAGTCCTATCCTTCCTTTGTAGCTCTAAACTGCCTCTTTGTTTCTGATACTAGGAATGTCCCTTTTTTTTTTTTTTTTTGCAGCTCCAAAGTGCACTTTTAAAAAATCTTGCAGTTGCACAACATTTCAAAGATTTATACAGCAAAAATTCTGCATAACCTTGCCCCATTTTTCCTGAACCTGAAATTTTCTCATTGACTCCCCAGCCCACTTGAATCTGCTTCCATCCATATCACTTCACTGGAGTTATCACTGTCATTTCTGACCTTCAAATTGTCAAGTTCAATGTCTTTTATACTTTCATTTCACTTATTACTCACCAGCAATTGGTAGAATGAATAATTTTCTTCTTCTTAAATGCATTTTCATTTGCCTTCTTTGCCAGTATCTCCTATTTTTCTTTTACTTCTGATTGTCCTATTTGGTACTTTTTCCAGCTTCTCCTTTAATAAGCTTTGGTTATTAACAGTTTCTACAATTTATTGTTGGAGTCTCTTCATTTCTCATCCTGCAGTATATTCTCAGGTATTCTTAAGCAATCCTATAACTTCAGTCACCATATATATGCACATTATTCTTATTTTTCTTCTTTTTTCACTAGTACAAATGTCCATATGACATTGACACTAAATGCTTTAGGGAATTTAAAACCAAATATTTCCAAATCCAAACACTTATTTTCCTGTTCTAAAACTATTATTGTCCATCTTTCATTTTAGTAAATACCAAATGTATTTACACAGCTACTCTTGTTAGGGTCCTGAAAAAAAAACATTTATACTCCTCTCTCTTTCATTCTTTCACTCCACCTTAATCCTTTGCAAAACTGGCTTTTTCTGCATTTAATATATATCTGATTTCATGTATCTTTTTCCATCCTCATTGTCACTATTCATCGGCAATGCTCCATCCTTTACCACTGAAGTAGTATCATATCTTCTTAATTGGTGTTTGTGATTTCACTCTTCCATAAGTCATAATATGTCTCCTAAGATGAACCAGAAATGTCTTCCTAAATTGAAAGCAGGATCCTACCACTCATCTGATAAAATTCAACAGTGGCTTCCCATTGTATACAATAAAAGAAGAAACATAAAATGAAAAAAGATAGAACAAATAGAGAACAAATAAAATGATAAGCTTAAATCTTAGTATATCAATAATAACATTAAATATAAAAGATCTAAAAAATCAAATAAAGACAAAGAATAGCAGAAGTGATTTTAATAATTAACCCATTATGTGCTATCTACAAGAATCTTACTTCCACTACAACACATAGTCCTGAAACTACCAGATATGATTATAAAAAATGCATAATTGATGACTTCCTGCAACACTGAAAACTTAATTAAAAATGTATCATAGTTTTGAATATAAAAAATTAAAACTATAAACCTTCTACAAGACAAATTACAGAATATTTTCACAATGTTGGTGAATGCAAAGATTTCTTAGAGAAAACACAAAATGCATTAACATCAAAATTTTTTTAAATGATAAATTTGACTTCATCAATATTGAAAACTTCTGATCATCTAAACTAACCATTGAAAAACTAAAAATGCAAGCTACATACTCAGAATATATACTACACACACACACAGATATATTTAAATCACACATATAGACATTTGATCAAAGAACTTGTGTCCACAATATACAAAGAATTTTTACAACTCAGTAATAAGAAGTCAAAGAATATATTAAAAATGGGCAAACAACTTGACAGCCACATCACAAAGGAGGACATGAATGGCCAGTAAACACATGAAAAGATTCTCAACATTGTGACTCATTAGAAAAATGCAAACTAATATCACATAAATATACTACTACAAACCCACTAAGATGGGTAAAATTAAGATTTATGGGACTTCCAAATATTGATGGGGATGTGGGACCAATCAAACTCTCACGCATTGTTGAAAGGCCTATAAAATGCACTAACCAATTTGTAGAAGTTTTTGTAAGTTCCTCATATTGATAAATACATGGCTCAGTAATTATTGTTCTGTATATCCTACACCTAAATACCTAAGAGAAATAAAATTATATGTTCACACAAAGATTTATAAACAAATGTTCATAAAAGTTTTATTCATAGAAGCCAAAATATCCAAACACTGGAAACACCCTAAATATTAACCAAGAAGACAATGGATAAACAAATTGTGATGTGTTCATACAATGGAATGCAGCTCAACAATAAACATAAATTATTGATATACACAATAACATAGGCCAATCTTCCAAAGAACATTGTGTTGTTTTTAAAAAGCTAAACACAAAAATCGTATACTTTACTATTTCGGTTATATGAATTCCAACAAGTGGCAAAAATAATCTATGGTATTAGGAATAAGAACAATGAGCAAGATTAACTGGAAGAGGGCATGAATGAACTTTCTGGGTGGTGGAAATATTCTATATCTTGACTGTAGTATGGTGGTTAGATGAGTGTATACATTTATGAAAACTCATCAAATTGTTCACTTAAGATTTATGAATGCATAGATTTCTCCATATATAATTTCCAGTATATATATATATATGTGTGTGTGTGTGTGTGTGTGTGTGTGTGTGTGTGTGTATATATATATATATATATATACACACATATCATGAAGTTTGATGTTAAGCAGTCCATAGTGGATATGGCAATCCCAGAGATAGGGATCCCAGAGCCCGTTCTCTCCTTAGCATCCTTAACGTGGACTTCCACTGTCAACATCATCTAGTAGTCACTTGACAGCTCCTGGAATGTCAATCCTCACAGTTCTTTTGCAGTTAGGAACATAGAGTAAAGGGGAGGGTGAAAACGGTGACTTCCATTATATAAGTACAGCTTTAAGACTTTCCCGGATATCTCATCAAAAAACTATCACTTACATGTAATTGGCTGCTCTCTTCTTCAAGAAAGGCAAGCAAATATGACTTTAAAAAATCTGAGCACAATGTCACTCCCAGCAACATAACAATCCTATTAAGTAAGAAGAGGTAAATGAGTCAAATACTAGTCTTTGCTGGAGCCCTCACACCCTGCACTGAGATTTTCAAATTTTCATGCACAGCCTTTTCATATATATATATAAAGGAAAATTTCCCCATCTCCAGAGATGAAAACCTCAAAGCCTCATCGAGGTTTTACTTTTATCTTTGAGAAGTAGTCCAGAATTTCTGGGGGATATAAACACTTCTTCACTGTGCATAGTTGTTGATCCTGACTTTTTTTTTTTACCTCCTCCAAACACATCTAATATAAAGTGGTTGAGAATAAACAATATAAACACTATAATAGCTTCATTTGGAAAATGGAAGAGTGAAAAGCTCTCTTAAGTCACTAGCTCATAGCAAATGCCATCCTTGGATAAGAAATAGTAGACAATTCTTTGTTTCATAATTTTTTTATTGTGATTCGCCTTTGCGGAGAACCAACCAATTGATGAAGAATATTGTAGGCCAGACAGATTGAGACTTGGGGCAAGGTGAATTGCTAAGCTTCCAGTTGCATTTTCTCTGTCCTCTTCTCTAGTGACAGTTTTTTTGTTGTTCTCTTTTTCTTTTCCTTCTTTTTATTTTCAGATCTTAGCATTCTCTTTCTTCAGTAAGCCCCATGAAGCCTGCTGCTTTCTGTGTGCAGGTATGGTGATTGTTATCCTGATTTCTGCCCCCTTCATGCTACTTCACCTCTGCCACTTGGTGGTCATAAATAATAAGAAATGGGCATTGGACTTTTTTCTCTTTCTGTTTCAAAGCATTCTCTGCTTTGCCTTTGGTAGGCCCCTATATTTATTTATTCATTTAACAAATTGTTGGATAGACCTTTTAAAGCAATGACACGACACTCATCTTAGGACAGTGGGTATTTTTCCTGAGGTTCAAGATAATGTGTATCAGCTCAAGTTTCTCCTGGACTCAAGTCCAAATTAGTCAGTATTTAATGGGGTTTTCTTCACCATTCTTGATATGGAACTTTGTTTCCTAATTTCACTTAATTATTTATCTTTACAACTTTTGCTATTTTGGGTTACACTCAAAAGAGAGGAAAGAAACTCCTTTATTGTATCAGTTTTAAATAGAAGACATAAAAGTGTTCTTAGCACTATGTAAACTTTTTGATGGACAGGCTTTTTACTTTCATAACAGCAGACACTCACTGATCGGAGGCATGTCCATGGATTTCTGACAGGTTAAAAATGCCCTAATTGAGCCATGTTTGTGGTAATGGCAGCATGTCAAGTAAGTCACAAGGAAACTATTCAGAAATATATTCAGTTAAATATTTTAAAGCACCTTACTTACTCAAGAAAAATTGAGTAAAACAAATCCCAGTGGGAGTCTCTTGGCTTAGCTATTGTCTATTAATAAATATAGATTCCAGGACAGAATTGCCTTGTGGCTACAATAAGAATGATTGTGCATTGACACCTGGTTGGCCTAATTCTCTTAGTTTATAAAAGAGGGTAACTGAAGGGAATTTTCAAGAGCTGAATATCTCTCCAGAATACATCTCCTAACCACTTCTGTGACCTTCATTGTGTTAATGATTTTCAGTTGATTAAAATGTTTTATTGGAGAAAATGTTATTACACTGACATTTATTGTTTTTCTTTCTGCTAAATGATTCATTTTAGTTAATTCAGTAGATTCATTTTCCTCAAAAAAATAGAAAAATTTCTATTTTCCCAGAAAAAAGATTTAACAGTTTTTTCTTTCTTCAAAAGTATATATGGAGCTTATGAATTTCACATTGTATTTCTAGGCTAAACAAAATTTTAATCCATGCTATAAAAAATCCTAATAGAAAGAACATTAAACTTTGACAACAGTGAGAAGTATGTGAGCAGGAGAGGTAGCCCCAGAGCCATCTTTCCCTGGCCCTGAGGAAGAGGCCAGGGACCAAATAACACTGGATCCAGGGATGGAGTGAATTTCTTTCTCATTTTATAGAAGCATGAAAGGTATGGATTAAAGATTTTCTTTACAGGGTCAAGAATAACAGCATTATAATTCCAGGGAGCTCTAAATATTGTAGTGGTAAAAATGTTATCTGATCAAGGGATTTAGACAGGCTATACCATAATGTGTATTTGTGAAAAGACCCTCAGTTAAGGTCCAAGGAAACACTCCAGAGCAGACCCCAAATCACTTTGTTCTATATTTTAGCGTCTCTACCCACAACATCTCATACCTGGCTCAACATTCTGTATAACTCAGAATGCTTTCAGGTACAGGTGTTAGAAATCCAAATTGAACTACCTGAAGTTTCCAAATAGGATGGGCCAGATAAGGGAATAAAGACAGTAATTGTAAGATTTAGTATAACTTCCAGGATCCTCAAAAGCAGGAACCAGAGGCTCAAAGGTACAATCAGCTAACATCAAAATTACGAGGATGAAACTGCAAGACAGATAACTTACAAAGTGAAGGGAAGTATGAATCTCCATAAGACATGGAGTTGACAGTCAGATACAAAACAGGTGTTCTCATCCCCAAGGCTGTCATCAAGTTCTCACCAAAAACATAACAACATCAATTATGTTAAATTTTAAATAACAAAACATTCCTAAATATGTTGCTTACTTAGGAAATTATAATGAACTTGATAATTAGCACATATTGTAGGAGCATATGCTGACATTGATGGTAATTGAATTGAATAATTGGTTCCTTGACTGCAAATTTCTTCCAGAAGAGACTAGAAACATTGCTTTTAGGAGTTAAAAATGGGTAAGATGTCAGAATAAAATGATTTTTGCTATGTTTATGAATTATTCAACAATGGAACAAGTATGTTTAGCATTTCCACTGTTAGATTAGTTTGATTAGCTGACAAATCCCCAGCTGATACACACAGTAGATCATCAATAGTTCATGTTAATTACTAAGCTGATGGGAATGACTTTGGGTAGTAATACATTTTCTATGGTCAGAAAACAGATTTTCTGCTGGGAGAGGAATCAGTCAAGGTTAAATGTTTTCAGGAATATGAGAAGATATGGAAAGAGGAAGTAACATTGGAATAAAAATCAGGACTAAAATAAATAATTTAAGGTGGCTGCTTAGCCACCTTATTGCTTTTTTTTTTTTTTTTTTTTTTCTGGAGACAATGGAAAATAAGGATTAAGAAATGCTTGGATTTAGTCATAACCCGACTACTTGTACCTTTGTGATCAGAGGCAAAATACTTAATCTGTCTTTACTTCATGAGGATCTCCTTCAAGGGTCTGGGAATTTCCATAGTCAGCATCTTTGCTGTAAACATCATTGTTGCAAGCACTTTCATCACAAACATTTTTACTGCACAACAGTGGCCTTAAGGCAATTTTTCTGTAAAATGTAAAATAACAGAAAATAAAAGAGGGACATTCAAAAGGGCATAAACATAAAACATGAGAAATGAATAACAAATTAAAAAGACTTTATTGCAAAAATACAAAATATTTTAATATATTTAAAATGTGTGTGGATTCATGGCAATACTGTGCAAGCAACTGGTTTTATTTTGTGGGTTGTACCCAAGCACTTGTTTTCCAAGTCTGTCCAAGTTTTTTGTTCATAATTTGTTTCTCATAACTTCATCTCCTCTCTCAGCATAACACTTTTTTTTTTTTACTAAAACTTCTTCATTAACAGAGGTATCAGTTTCCAAATACCAGGATGCATATCTGTAAACTAAGCATTGTATTGGGTTGTGAAGCCTCTACACTGTTCTTGGAATATTGTCAGTTGTCTGTTCATTGACATACCAAATTTCTATGGGAAATGTGGCTTCAATTCTGTGCCTTCAAATCACCAAAGAATTTACAAACTGTTATATTATTATTTTCCACTATAGTATGCAGTCTGGCTTTACACTTTTTTATTTCACACTTTCAGTAAGTTTTATTATAGTATGTTCTATCAAGTTGACATACATAGTTATCATCCACTATTTTAAGACTGCCATATCTACTGGTCACTGTATAACCATTATGAGGGCTAAGATTTATGTAATATAAAAATGGGAATATGGGGTCAATGAAGAAAGGAAACCAGACTGTCAACAAATTGGAACCAAACTTTCAAACCAAAGAGTAACTAGTTATTTTATCTGTTATGGCAAAATTGCATTATGGCCAATTAGTTACGTGGCAAAAATAGTTGTTGAAAAGTGTGCAGCAAAGATGCTTTTGGTGAAAATACTGAACATGCTCCCTTAATGCCCCAAACTTTCACCCTCAAGGATAAGGAGAAAAGCAAACTGTACCTCGAGGTAGACATACCTCTCTAAGTTTTGGGCATTAAGTAACAAAAAGCAGACTTGTTTTTACTCACTGTAAAATAGTGAAGCCCCAGCTCAGTGGTCTTCTGAAGGAGTGCTGCCCACAATGTGTGCAGGATTTGAGATGGACCTTCCTGTTACATCTGGGGAGGGGTGGGGCAAGTATGAGCATCGTGTTGACTCTCCAGCTACTGTTTTTACCTTAAGTGATAAAGTCTTTGTTTCTGATTCAGGAAACTGTGTCAGTGCGAAACTACATATGGCAGGTTATTTTGTTAGCCTACAGGTAGGGTAAAATTTCAATTTCTCACCCTTCACAATTATTGACAGCCACACCTTCTTGTGGTGGTAAAATAATAATGATTATTATTGTCTTAATTGAAGAGAGAACACCTGTGAACTGAAAGAGGATGAACAATTTACAAGAGGGACCTGAAAAAATATGGCGGGACAAAAAGAGAAAATTTGGGATGAAATTATGTGTTTATACAAGAGAGAGAAAAAATATGGTTAACATTTGGAAAGAAGGGGTCTTCATGTAGGAAAATCTAAATGTATGGGTAGCTAGGCAGCTGCATGGTTCAAGTGGGGCAAACTGTCACATTGCGTGTACAAAGATGCAGTCTCCAGATACATGCACTGAAAGATCACAGTCCTCATGTGATGATCCCATGGCTTGTTATCGCCTTTGGCTAATGCAAATCCCTTGAGTGAAGTGATGAACAGAATGATGAGCATTCCTTGACCTTCAATACTGCACCAAGTACAAGTGAAAAAAGGAGTTAAAACATGCAATCAATAGAAATGCTTATGAAGAACAATTTATTTTGGAGATAGTAACTCAGCAACTTTAAAATGATTTCTAGGAAAAAAAAGTAAGCATGCTCTATAAATTCATTTAATATTCTTACTGTAAGCTATTTATAAATTGATAAACTTAATCTATGGTCATGAAAGTAATGAACATGCTTAGATTAGTTCGAGGGATGTATCACAGAAAAAGATGCATGAATACCATTTTGGTATGTCATGAAAATAGAAGACAGACACAATTTTCAAAGCAGGAGGAGTAGCATAAAAAGTTTATTAAGCTTCCAAATGTGAGTAGACTGGAATAGTCTATGGCAGGTCAATGATCTCACTCAGATAGGCAGGAAAAGCTGAACGAATTATGGAAATCATATGTGTAAAAGCATCAGAGGACCTCAGGAGGAACACAGACCAACAGGAATAAAATTCTACCAAAGGAAAGAATCTATTATCTGTTAGCTGTGTATTTGCAACCATCCTCAGAGGCACTTACCAACTGAGTGAAGGGCTAGACTCCAAGAAGTCAGCCTTTTCTCAGGACCAGGGATGCCACCTGAAGATATAAGAGATGAGAAAATAAGTTTGGTAGATATTAATTTAATTATACTAATAATTGTAGTAAACAAAAAGTACAAGCAGAAAAATGCCAAAATGTCTAGATACAAAATTGGAGATTACTAAATAAACCATAGTTCAAATAAGAAACTGTGGTGCCAGTATAAAATATATTTTGAATTGAATGATAATGAGATTAAAACATATCAATACTTTTGAGAACCAGCAAAAGTAGTTATCAGTGTGTGAATTTATGTAAGCATATATTTGAAAAGTATTACAACACTGTAAATCAATGATCTAAATTTCTAGTTTAAGAAATGGAAAGAACAAATCAAACCTAAAAAATTAGTCAAAATGAAATAATAAATATAAGAACAGAAATTAATTACATTAAGATAAGAGTAAAACAGAGAAAAATCAATAAGTGAAAAGTTGGCTCTTTGAAAAGATTAATAAAATTGATAAACTCATAGCAAAATGCTTAAGAAAAAATGTAGAAAAAATATAATTACCAACATCATGAATGCAGAAGATGTAATCATGAGACAGGCCTGGGACCTGGGACCCTTTGCTGCAGTGTTGCGGTGCTTGCACCTGGACATACATCTCCTCAAGCACCAAAATACAAAAAAACTATATGGGACTAACAATAACTGTGTGCGTGTGCAGCTGGGACAAATTCTGGACCCAAAAGATACAAAACGACAAAAAAAAACAACAGCCATTTCTGAAGACCCTGGAGCAAAAATATGGTACTGCGCATGGCCCCTGCACACACCACCACCTAAGTGGTGGGAAAAACACCTAAGCCACGCCTCCGGCCCGACCCCTGGACACACCCCTACCCTTACCCCATATAAGGAACAAGCTCCCCCCCCCGCCCCCCGTCAGGGAGCAAGCAAGCAAGGGAACCTGTTGTTTGTTCTCGCTCACCCCTGCTGCAGCAGGGGCCTTAATAAAGCCTTGCCTGAATTTCTTGTCTGGCCTCTGGTCAATTTCTACATGCTGGGGAAGGCCAAGAACACTGGTCGGTATCAATCATACTATATTAAAAAGGAAATAAGAGCATATGATGGATATTTTTATAATAATTAATTTGACAAAATGTATGATAGAGGCAGTTTTTAGAAAATAAATGCAACTTATCAAACATGAAATAAAAATAAGTAAAGATACCGTACAGTCAAATATCAATTAAAGGAATCAATTTTATTATTGAAAGTTGTTATACAAGTAAAACTGTAGCCCAGTTTACCTGTCTTGTTAATGTTTCCAATAATATATAGAACAAATATCTTCAATCTGACCCTACCATTTACAAAAACTAGAGAGAGAACATTTCCTAAATCCTACATGAGATCACTATAATCTTGATGCCAAAACCTGAGAGAACATTTTTAGGAAAGATACATTACAGCCAAAATCTCTTTCATAAAAATTTAGCAAACAGAATTTAGTAGTACATAAAAAAAAGATAAAAATAATGAGTAAGTTTTTCCAGGAAAAAAAAAAAAGGTATGTTAACAGTCAAAACCAATTCATGTAACTCACTGAATTGACAGAAAACATTTCTAGAAAAAATTTTAGAAATCATATTTGGAAAAAAAGTCAATATAAAGCCTTTTTATAAAATGGTATATATTCATTTTTTTAAAAATACATCTTAGTGAAACATGAATTAAAAGAAAAGTAAACTGCTAATGAGTATATTAAAAACTCTAAGGTAAGTATCTTGGTGAAATATTATTGATGAAATATTGAAAGTTTATCACCAAGATCAGAAATGATACAAGGGAAATTATTGTCACCATATCAATACATCCTTTTACTGATGACCTTATTCAGTACGATTAGGTAAGGAAAAGAAATGAAAAGCATAAAGATAGGAATGGAAAAAATCAAACTGTCCTTATTTTCCAATAATATGTGTATATGTAGAAATTCCAAAAGTATCTATAAAATATTAAAATTATAATAATGAATTTATTGAAATCCCTGTAAACAATGTCAATGTATTGAAATCCCTGTAAACAATGTCAATGTACAAGAATGGACAGTATTTCAATATTCCAGAATAAACAAATACAAAAAAAAACACTCAAACAATGAGATATACTACAGACACTGTGACAGGGAAATACTATAATCACAGTTTGCAAGACAGTATCATAGATGCCAGTTCTTCCCAAATGATCATAGTGTTTAAGTAATCTGAGTCAGGATTCTTATAAAAATGTGTGTGCGTGTGTGTGTGTGTATGTGTGTGTGTGGCATTATAGTTATTCTAATATACATGAAAACACGAAGGGTGAAAAGAGTCAATGCAATCTTGAAGACCTATTTTCACGTAAAAACCTGCATGCAAATGGTTATCTGAGCTTTGTTCATAATTTGTCTAAATCTGCAGCAGTCAAAATGTCTTTCAGTGCCTGAATAAACTATGATACATCCCACTGTAGAATATTATTCAGTGGTGGAAAGGATTGAACAATCAAGCTGTGGGAACATTAGATACATGTTGATAAATGAAAGAAGCTGGTAAGAAAAGAATACTTTTGTGTGATTCCAGATATACGACACTCAGGTAAATGAAAACTATAGAGACTGTTAAAAAAAGAGTGATTGCCAGGAGTTTGCAGGGGGATGAATATGTGAAGCCCAGGGGATTTTTAGGGCAATGAAACTACTCTGTATGATACTGTACTGGTGGATACAAGACATTATTCATTTATCAAAATCCATAGGACTGTACAGCAAAAAGTGCTAACCCTAATGTAGGCAAATTTTAAAAGCTGGGGGATCCCTGGGGAGGATACAGACTGTAACAAGAGAATCTAACTGTATGCAAAATGTATGAAACAACCACACTGACAAAGATGGTGGAAAGGTACTGATCTATATATCTTTGGAAATTAGTGTAAGATGAAAGGCAAAAGGAATTGCACATACACACCATACTCTAGTTGATGAAGCTGTTTCCCACAGAGATACGTGTTAACAACTTTGACATTGCTGTAGATGTCTGCAGGAATGCA
Organism: Orcinus orca; assembly: GCF_937001465.1. Lineage (NCBI taxonomy): Eukaryota > Metazoa > Chordata > Mammalia > Artiodactyla > Delphinidae > Orcinus > Orcinus orca. The sequence goes on along the minus strand of NC_064567.1, from coordinate 100,344,534 downwards.
ACAATCAAGTGGATGCATGGCAGGTTTCTCACTATTGGAGTGAGAATTTGTAGTAAGAGGAGGAAGCTACAGTGATCCATGTGATAATGAATTAGAGTGGAGACATCAGGATAAACTCATATTTAGGTTCATAAAGACACAAATGGTTACATATAGAAATATTTTACATATATATGTGATATGCATGGGTTAGTATACATATTTATATTTTTTGCTCTATCAGTTAGGAGGGTCTAAAATAAATAACATTCTAGAGGCATCTAGAAAAATATCTTGCACTGAGATATTGGTTTCTAATACCATTCTCCAACAAAAGGAACCATGGTTCTTTAGAAAAAGGGATGATTTTAGGATGGGGCCAATAAATACACAAGATGAGCCAGGGGCATATTAGTATAATAAATACCTATGACTCCACACTGATGGGGAAAAAGAGACAACACCCTCATGAAGAATAATAATTCCAAATAATACATGTCCTCAGGAAGGGGGTGACTTCCTTCCATAGTGTACAGTGGGGAAGTCACTTTACTGTAAAGGAACCAGACACACAACTCCTCAGCCCAGTGATCAAGGCCAAGGTCAGTACCCCTCAATCATGTTGATAGAGCTACACTTGCAACAGTGTGATGAAAAAGGAGCTTTACTTCTCTGATCTTCCAACCACCAACCCATAACTCCAGTATTATTGTGAGAAAAACAGACAATTTCTAATAGTGGGCACCCCCGCAAAAGAAAAAACCTGACCAGTCCTCCTCAAAATTCTCAAGGTTGTAAAGTACACGGAAAGTCTGAGAAACTACCACAGCCAAGAGGAGCCTCAAGACATGACAAATAAGCGTGACGTTCTGGATGTATCCGCGAACACTCAAAGGACATTAGGTGAAAGTAAGGTCATCTAAATAAACTATGGACTTCAGTTAATAATGAGGTATCAATATTGGTCCATTAATCATAATGAACCTATCTTATGTAAGACATTTACAATAGAGGAAACTGGGTGCAGTGTAAACTCTTCCAAAAAATAAAAGTCTATTAAGAAAAGGAACCAAATCCCTTGAAGCTTTAATTCTTTTCATCTATTTCACATTATCTTAATATAACCTTGCTTTGCTTCCAGTAAGCTGTGAGAAAATTCCATTAGCAAGTTGATTGCCTTGATAGAAGTCCTAAGTACATGATTTTTACCCTTGATGCTAATCTGATATGCACCATTGGGTGCGATCATGGGACACTGGTGGTTTCCTAGGCAGTTTATTGAGTTATGCTTTCAGAGGGGAGCAGAATGAGAATTCTTGTTACTGCAGAGAGGTGATTTTAAGAGAAAGTTTAAATTTTGTTTAATTTTACTGATATTGAACAAAGTTTAAAACTTTTGTTTTAAAGAGATATATTATATATGAATATTAATCAGATAAATAATTCTTAGTATCTCTGTGAAGGACATTAATTGTATGGTTTGTGTCTTTTGTGTAGAACTCTCATAAGTGTCACAGAGGGCTAATGTAGTCAAGGTTCTCTATTTATTATGTATGCATATACGCATGCATGTGTGTATCTCCTGTCTGCCTACCTACCTACCTATCTAGTCCTGCCCACACATCTATTTCTTTTTCTATCTACCTGTGACAATAATTGAATGCCATCTAGTGCAAGATTTAAGACATCAACAAAATACTTAATTGAAAACAAATAAACCCACTTTATTGGGTTGTTACTTGAAACACATACAAATATATTAAACAAAGTAAATAAAATAGAAGTTTTATATTTTTATGGCACTGTATGGATGAAATTAAGTTTCTATCACATCTCATTTGCCTGATCAGGCTATAGGAAATTGTTCTATCCTTGTGCTGTGTGAAGACTACCATACTGCATTCTGCATTTCATAATGCAGAATACTACATTGGCTTTAGTTATTGCTCTATTATTGTAAGTTACTTAGGTCAAGCTGTATTTGGCTCTTCTAAATAATGATTTTTGAAAAAATAGCTTGTGATAAAGCAAAAGCAGTTTCAATTATTTCCACAGGATATTTGTATCAAAGCTTACACATATTTCTGTCTTTTGCTAAATTGTGCCCAAGTAAAATATCAAGTTTACATTTGTTCTAGAATATTTAAGTGTCCATTGTTCGCCAGACATAGACCCATACTGGAATTTATCATTCTTTTTTCATTATGGCCAATTTGATAAAAGAAATTAAAATTATTTGTGTCATGTATATAAATAATTTATATATTTATTGGCCACATATTTTTCTTCTTCTGTGAATTGCTTTTTTATCTCATTGTGAATTATGATACTTTTATTAAATTCTGTTTTATGTATAGGATATTAGTACTTAGTCTTTATACAATTTGGAAGTATTTTTTGAGTTCCCATTTAAAAGTATTTGTTTCATAATTCTGATTTTCTTTTCTTTTTTACTATAAATGTTTCTTTAGCTCCCTTCCTCTCATCTTTTTTTTGTTGTTGTTGTTGTTCTTTAATTTTTTTTTTGCTTCCTTCTATTAGAGGTGTAATATTTTAAATCATCAAACTTATCAATATTTTAATTAAACAATTACTCTTGGAGTCAGGCTTAGGAAGTCCTCAGTCTTGTTAAATTATATAAATTTCCATCTGTATTTTATTCAAGTGTTCACATTTTTACACATTCACTTCTGTTTGAACACATCATGCTGTAGCACTTGCTGTAGTTTAAGGGATGGCAGTGTTTTTTTTGTTTTTTTTTTTTGTTTTTTTGTGGTACGTGGGCCTCTCACTGTTGCGTCCTCTCCCATTGCAGAGCACAGGATCCGGACGTGCAGGCTCAGTGGCCATGGCTGAGCAAGATTTAAGACATCAACAAAATAATTAATTGAAAACAAATAAACCCACTTTATTGGGTTGTTACTTGAAACACATACAAATATATTAAACAAAGTAAATAAAATAGAGTAAATAAAATGCTCCACAGCATGTGGGATCTTCCTGGACTGGGGCACGGACCCGTGTCCCCTGCATCGGCAGGCGGACTCTCATCCACTGCGCCACCAGGGAAGCCCAGGATGACAGTGTTATTAGTGATCTGGGAAACACTGCACTTTCCTTTAGGAATATACTTTCCCTAAACTTTGGAATATGAAAAGGCTTGGAATCTAGTCTGAAGTAACGGTTTCAAGAAGTAAGAGACATAAGTGATCTAAATAGTTATTTTTAAATGAAAGGAGAGGGATGATCATTTCTGCAGAGAGAAGTAAATTATTTTGAAGTTTAAGGTTACTTCTGGTGATCCAATAGATAGGGATTTATGCCCAAAAATGATAAGGGAGAAAGTTGATGGAGACACTAATCTGAGTAAAAGACGGGTGCCAGTAATACGACAGCAGAGCAGGCTGTGTCTCAGGTGAGTGAATTGACCATAGGGGTTCCATTTGCTGGAGAGTGGTGGTGGCAGGTAATATGCAATTTAAAGTTTACTTTTCGATGTTGTAAATCCCTTCTAATGCCCTGAATTCTTCTGACAGGCCTATTATACAATGTCATTAATGCCAGACTTTTATTAATTCTACCTTGGATAAAAAAAGAATATACACATGTAAGGTAATGAAGCTGAAGGGGCTGTGATGATTACCTGGGAGAGTGCAGAAGCCTGAAGCCACAGTCTGGACAAAGGTCAGATATGATAATACAGGCACTTAAGTGTTCTTTGGAAATCTCCTGAGACACACTGAAAGGAGCTGAGTTACTCAACAGTCCAGCAGGATGTCGCTCAAACAGCTAAAAAAAAATGGGAAACTCAGGTGAGGGTAAACTTTGACATTATTTCTAGCAAGAGACTACAAAAACAACAGCATTTCACTCTCTTCATGATGTTTATATTATAGTGTCTATGTTACAAGGTGAATTCTTAAATGATTTAAGCACATTAAGAATACAGTAGAGTTTTGGTTGAAAATGTAGAATAAGACAACCTCTCATTTTATTCCCTATTTATTTATGTCTCCCAATGGCATTTAGTAACATTTTCACATAGGTCTTGCACAGTAAACAGTTGTTCCTAATTTTTTGAAATATTTTAATATGATTATGAATTATATTCTTAATTTTTTAATCTGCTTTTCCACATAAGCTATGAAGGGTATAATTTTTAATCTTCATTTTGTCATTTTACAACTTAATTTTCTTTTTTTTTTTCTAGCTCCAATGTGTTTCAGAAGATTTGTTTAAATCTTCAGTTACAAAACCATTCCTGTAGCAAATAATGATAATGGTGCTTACTCAGTTTTGATGAGTACATTTAATTACATTTTTCATACTCTATTGCAGTGGCTGAAATCCAAGAAAAAATGTTCTGTAGTAGTGATACAATGAATAACCTTGTCTTTTTAAAGAGTTTAATGGTGAAGCCTGTAGTGCTTCAGCATTTTTTATGCTTGCTATTGACAATATACCACACTAAGGAAGTAAAACTCTATTATTTCTTACATTGATTTTTTTATAATGAGAAGTTAAATTTTCCATGACTTTTTATTCATAACCTAAGAGTTTTAAGAATTATCCAGTTTTAAATGTATTAATTGATTAATACTGTATGATTACTCTCACAGTCTTTTAATAAATGTTATCACCATTTATTATTGGCTTAGATATAGGGAATCCTTCATTATACTGTATGTATTTCATGATTAAGGACGACCATGTTCTTTTTGTGATTTTTTTCTTTCATCTGTGGCCATCAGGACTATGCTAATCTCATAAAATGAATTGAGAAAAATTTTTATTTTTTGTGTCCACAAAATCCAAAAAATCAACTAAAATTTATTATGGTGGAAATTATCTGGTCATGAAAAGCTTTAGCTCACATCACCATCTGACCAGTACTTTTATAACCTTTTATTTTTTATTTTTATTTTTTTTTTGCTCTGTTCAATTGTTTCAACATCTTGAGATAAATTTAGGAGCCATTAGAAGCCATTAGTTTTTATGGAAACTTACTACAGAAAATAAAAACATAGCAATATACAAGCTAAAATTTTGTAAGTCTCAACTACTGATTATTCCCATATATTCTTTTTTTTTTTTTCCTTTTGGCAATGCTGTGCAGCTTGTGGGATCTTAGTTCCCTGACCAGGGATTGTACCCAGACCCTTGGCAGTAAGCAGGGAGTCCTAACCGCTGGACCACCAGGGAAGTCCCTCCCAGGTATTCTATGTTTTCCTTCATTCAATTGTTTGAAGTTTATCCATTTTATTTATTTATTTTAATAACCAGTCTTTGATCATTAATTGACACCAGATTTTCATTTTTCTAATTTTTTTTAAAATTACTGTTATTTCTCTCAAAGTTTATCATAGTTTAGATTTTCAAACCTTCTTAACTAACCCTGTAGACTCATTTGTTTTATTTTTTTAACTGTGAAAGCCACTTGTGTTATAAGTTTCCCTTTTATATATCTTAGGCTGAATTTCATTTCTCACAATTCACTCTAATTTGTCCACTGAATATGAAGAGTTACATTTGTTTATGATTGTATTAAAAAAACTGCATTACTGTTATGCCAAAAATTGTGTCTTGAAGACTCCAGTGTTTCTGTGTTTCTAAAGTTCCCCTATATACCACAATTTATATATAGAACATTCTGTTCTTTTCCTCCTTGAAACTATTGTGTTACCTGAAGCTACAGTCTTCTGAGTGGATGTAGAAAATGAGGTAGACTTTCTTTGAAAGCTACTCTGTGGGAGATAAATGTAATGCTTTCTGCTCCATTATGAGGTCTAATTCTCTGATTGAAGGTTGGAAGATGAGCATGGGTAGAAAGTACAAGCTGTTTCTGCATCCAGTAAAGTTTCTTTATTTCAGATGTTTAGAGCTTTTTCCAAGCTCCTCTATCTGTAGCCAAATTGGGGTTGAAATTGACATGAGTGTAGTTCTGACATAAATGTTGGTTGATGCCTTTTTGTACACTAATGTAAAAGAAGGGGTGGAGAGAATAAGGATACATATGTTGAGGCATTCATCTTTGATAAAAGTGGGTTATTTACTAAGCCGGATATAAGTTTTCCAATACTAAAAGTATTCCTCAATGTTTTTACACTATGATGTAATGGCTACCGACATATCACACTTTTAAGCTTAATCTTCCTAATTACATTCTCCTCTCACTTTTTTTGAGACTAGTCAACAAAACCAACTCACTTCGAAACGTTTGAGTTAAAGAAATTTTACTGGATGCGGAAACAGCTTGTACTGTCTACCCATGCCCATCTTCCAACCTTATATCAGAGAATTAAACTAGTCAACGAAACAACATATCAAACCCCGATTTGGAGAGTTTTTTGATTTCCATGGTGCATCTATTCCTACTGTGAGTAATTTCAAGCTACCAACATGATATACAGTAACACACTGTAGTACATTATTTCCACCATACAGGTCCAATAGACATACATAACCCCAACAGCCCAGATAATAGTAAAACATAACATAACTAGGAAGAAAATAGTTTGAATATGCATTACTTTGTTTTAAAATAATTTATGTTTTTAAATTTAATTTTCGATAAGACTATGTTTAAAACCGGCGCATAACTTGTCTAGGATAAATGTATGCTGATAAATTCTCCTTTAATTAAGAAAAAGCAAACAGCCATTTTGCCTATATACAGAGAAAATAAAATATAAGCATTATTGAGAAACAAATAACCAACACTATCATCACACAGGCAAGTCTCCTCCCAGCGAACACAAAATAACAAGCATGAAAAGCATTGGTACACAATGCTGAATAAACAAGTGAGAGTTGACAAAGGGAAGATATATAGGTATCATCCCTGTCGGCCAGGAGTATGTATGGGGATTATGGAGACTTTCAAATAACATTCCAGTATTATGTAAGTCTTTCTTTTCACCTCTTTGCTGGTTTTGGTTAGGTGTGATGTTATGATTATGCAAAACTGAACAATGATTTGTCAATTAAATGCAAATCAAATCTCAATAAACCAGCATGATTGCAATTTTACTTCAGAAGAATCATACAGATGAGATTCCTCCTATGGTTCATTAACTGAGTGACCTAAATTTCAATGTGAGCAAGTTTTTCGATGTGGGGATTGATTTGTCACCATACTGATACACGAGTTAAGTACTTCTTATAATGTATGTGTGCTGTCAACATATTCCTTGACATGTATTTGAATATAACAAATGCAACAGCATCGTCTTTCCTAGGCAACCAGTTTCATTTTGAGAAAACTAAATTCAGGAGGGTAAGAAATCTTCGGAGGTTTGGTGCCACTCATCCTAGATGGTGAGTAAACCTGAACAATTAGTTTTAACTAACTGACCAGAAAGGTCTCTACCAAATTAAAATTGTACTGAGGCATGTACATTTAAAAATTTTCCTATCTAAAGAGACATTGTTGCTAGTAGGTTTTTTTCCTATTAATTGGACTTGTTTCCTAATTGTCTCTTTAAAACAGAATCATTCTCCTTCTCCATCACTAAATTTATCAATTAATCTTAATTGTCAATGAGAGTATTACTTCTGCCTTAAGGCCTTTTCCTTGATTAAAGATGTGTATTTTATATCTATAATACAAATTGCATGGACTCCATGAACCTTATTGTCACGATAGCAAATTAAATGTTATTAGGAAGAATGCCTTTCCTACTGTATTCCTACTTTAATATATCTTTTAATACCATATTTCTTATAATAAATATCTGTCAAATATTTAAATTAGATTATTAATTTATTCTTATAGCTATGGGGCAAAGTTTAAATTTATAAGCAAATGTCACAACTTCTAAAGGTCTGAATTCATCTAGTTTGTTGAAGTGTGACTTTGTATTGAAGATAGCATGCATATAATCCCCTGGAATAGGAATGACATTCTCTAGTTATCTTTAGTATAATAACTGAACAGGAACATTTGAATACTCATAAATATATAAGACCTATTTTATAACTCCATAAATGTTTTATACAAGAGACGTTTACTATGTATTATCATTCATTTTCAAGTTGATATCATTAAATATCAAGATTAATCCAAATAAATATTCCTTTGAACTTGTCAAGCACTAATAAAATTAAAATTATAAAATATGCATGAAATAACATGCAAAGCAAAAAGCTACTTCCACACCATCCCTGTTCAGGAAAAAATTAAATGCAAGTTGATTCATTCTTATTTTGAAATCACACCAGAAATAATAATTGTGCACCCTGAACTAACCCTATTTTTTATAACAACTATTTATAGAAACATATTCTTCAAAGAGTACTTAATATTCTTTTTAGGTCTTCTAATGATACAGAATCATTTAATGCAGATCCTTTCCTAAACTTAATATGATCACACTCTGTTATTAAATCATCTTAATGGCTCTGTTTTTTAGGCTAAAATCCTTTATTTTTTCCTGTAGGTCAAACTGCCTCAACCACTGGGCTTTGGAACCACCCAGGGAAGGTCCTTGGTCTTATTTACCATGACTCTGTCTCTCATAACTCGCAGCATCCTCTCCACTAATAGTAAGCAATAAATGTTTGTATGAACGATATCCAAATCAAAATTAGTACATTGCTTAGCCCCTATCATTTACTGAGCAAGATATTAAAGATAAACATGATTTCTTGCAACTCAGGGCATTTCAGATATGAAGAGAGCATGTTTATAAACAACAAAATAACAGGAATATACGCAAGTCCCCGTGGAGCTTCAGGAGGGAAAACTTCAATCTGAGTGAGCTGAAAATGACTTTAAGATGAAGTAAGGTAGAGTTTGCGATAAAATCATAGGAGGGAATTCTAGGCAGAGGATTTATAATATTCAGTGACCTGGAGGTATAACATGGCAGTAATTTCCTGAGAACCACAAGTGGTGTAGTATTCCTGGAGACCTAAATTAAGGGAGTTTATTTATATATAGATATGAGTGTGTCATGGAAACACTTAGCTGGTCAGTTGTTCTCATAGCAAGCACTTAATAATCCATCTATGTTCCCACTGCTAGGAAATGCCACCTTTATTTTGCATCTTAATTTGTATCTATTTGTTTCTATATTTTGGGCTTTGTGTTAAACTCAATTAAGTTATCTGTCTATTCTTACACTATTGTATGCATATAAATTCCTGTGGCTTTATAATTAATTTGTTGAGTGAAAAGGTGTGAAAGAGGTTTGGATTTGAAGAGAATGGGAAGATAGGGGATAACTTTTGCAGAGCATGAAAGGACTTTTTAGATAAGCTTATATAACATGATTGCCGGTGAGGACTGAGACTCCAGCTAAGACCAAATGCCATAAATCTAAAAATACATTGTCTTAAGTCATGCAGTGTTCTCTCTTAGCCCTAAGAATTGTAAGTGTATAAGCTTAAAAGGAAGATAGTCATATGTACCCGATGTGAAGGTTTTGAATGTTAGCAAGAAAGCAGCTGAATCATTGGCTCAAAGCTTCATCAGAGTGAAAATAAAGTCACAATTGGGATATTGTACTAGGTGAACAAAAGAAACATCTGAATTTACAATATAGAATATCTAGGTGTGTGAGAGTAGAAAAGACAAATGATTTTTAAGAGAACTAGATATTCCAGAATTAGTTTTCAGGGTCAAGGCAATTCCTAATGAGGAAAAGGTCAAATTTTCAGTCATGAAGGTCAGAGGTAAAGTAGATGGTATTTTTAGGTCATCTGAATTAAATAGGCCTAAGACATGAGGTTAGAATGTTACAAGTCCTTCCTTAAAAGGTGTTAAAGAATTCTACCATGGTGAGAAATTTTCCTCTGAAACATAAGATTTTTTTTCCAGGAAATATGGTGATAGGTTGTACATCCAGAGTCAGAGAAATAGCGGGGGCAGGAATGGAGAGTCATGGGGATGAGAGGAAGTTTAATGGTTGCAGTTATTTCTGGAATGACCTAAGCTATTTAGAAAAAATAACCACTCTACTCCAGCCAACACCACAGAAAACCTGGGGCCAGAACCCCTCAAATGCCAACAAAAACCACATGGGGAACTTAGAATTCCACCCTTATCGGCTCTAACAAGGAACCCCTAGCTCGTGCTGGGTGGTGTCAGAGAAAGGTGAATGGGGACAAAGGAGCTTCATCTCCACTGGGCAGTGATTAGGCTTCTTCCACTTCCTGCCTGAGGGGGCTGGTAGAGAATCATGGCTTTCACTGTCACTAGACAGCAAAGAGCAACCCCACTCCCCAGTGGTACCAGAAGAAGGCATGCAGGAAACAGGAAGGAAGCACGCCCACCTCTCAGTGGGTGACAAGGCCCTCCCCATTAGGTGTCAAAGGAGGCCAACTGGGAAACCCAGACTTCTGCCCACACCTTCCAGTGTCGAGGTGGTTTTCTGTCTCCATCTTGCCATCCCCTGCTAGAGCAGGGTCAGAGCAAGCCAGCTAAAACAAAAGGCTTCAATAAGATTTACAGGTTTACAATGTAACACTAAAATATGCAGGTCTCAACAGAAAATTACTTATCATACCAAGAACAGGATGATCTTAAATGGAATGAAAATGACAGTCAATAGAAGTCAATACCAAAAATGACAGAGCTATTATAATTATCTCATGAAGATTTCGAAGCAACTATCATAAACTCTAAAATAAAAATTATAAATATACTTTAAACCAATGGAAAAAAATAGAAAGCCACACTAACTATATAGAAAGTTTCAGCAAAGAAATAAAAGAAATAAAGAATAAAATAGAAATATTAGTGAAAACACAATAACTGTAATTGAACTTCAATGGATGGACTAAAGAGCAGAGTGAAAAGGACAGAAGAAAGAATCAGTGTCACAGCAATTTAAATTAACAAATCTAAACAACAGAGAAGAAATAGAAGGGTAGGATTATTACAAAAATTAACATTCATGTCATTGGAATCTTAGATATGTACAAAGATATGACATATCCTGGGTCATAAAACAAGCCTCAACAAATGTAAAGGAACTGAAGTAATAAAGAGCATATTCTCTAATCACAGTTAATGAAAATTAGAAATCAATAACAGAAAGATAAAAGGAAAACCTCCAAATACTTGCAAACTAAACAACAAACTTCCAAATAATCCATGGGTCAAGTCTCAAGGTATATTAAAATATACACCATACTGAATGAAAATGAAAATACAACATATAAAAATTTATGACATAGTTAAAGTAGGTTGAGAGGAAAATTTCTAGCACTAAATGCATTAGAAAAGAAGGAAAGTCTCATCGATAATTTAAGATCCTGCCTAAAAATCCAAGAAAAAGAGGAACAAAATAAACCAAACACAAGGAGAAAAATGGAAAGAATAAAGTTAAAAGGAGAAATCAGTGAATATGAATACAGAAAAACGATGAAGAAAATTCAACTAACAGAGCTGTTTCTTTGAAAAGATCGATGAAATTGACAAATCTCTTGATAGACTGACAAAGAAGAAATCAAGAAGACACAAACTACAGAATTACAATATCTGAAACAAAAGAGTATTACTATTAGCCCTGCAAATATAAAGAGGATAATAAGGGAATACTATAGACAGCTTTACACACATAACTTTTATAACTTCAATTAATTCCTCAAAAGCTACAAACTATCACAACCCACCCAATACAAAAAAGATAATTTGGATAAACTTACAAATATTAAGAAAGTTGAATTTATAATTTTTAAAAAAGAAATCTCTAAGATCAGTTCGTGTAACTGGAATATTTTCATAAACACTTAATTCTACACAATTCTACACAATGTCTTCTACAAAGTAAAAGAGGAGAGAACACATGCAGACTAACTTTATGAAGCTAGTATTACCCAATACCAAAATAAAACCAAGACAGTTCAAAACAAGGAAACAAACAAAAAGTTACAGACCAATATATTTCATGAAAATAGATGGAAAAATCCTTAACAAAATATTAGTGAATAACTATCAGGAACATATAAAAATCTTTCTGTATTCAAAATGATACAGTGGAGTTTACTCCAAAGATGCAAAATTGGTTCACATTTGAAAATCAAGTAAAGCAAATACACCATATTAACAAACTACAGGAGAAAAATCAAATAATCATATTGATTGAGGTAAATACATTTTACAAAATTCAACATCCATTCATTAAACAATAACAACAACAAAGCAAAAACAAAAACACAACCCCCTCAAAGAATAGGAATAGAATGAAACCTATTCAACTTGATAAAGAGTATCTACTCTTTATGAAAAGTTAAATTCATCATGAAAAGTTAAATTCATTTCCCTTAAGATTGGGAAGGAAGCAAGAATGTCTCCTTTGCCACTCATATTCTGTACAGTGGTAAACATGTCAGCCAGTGCAATAAAGAAAGGAAAGGAAATAAAAGAAAGGAAATAAAAGTCACACAGCAAAAAAGGAAGAAATAAAATTGTCCATATTTACATATGGCATGATTGTCTACAGAGGAAACCCAAAGATCTACCAAAAAAAATCTCCTAGAACTAAAAAATGTGTAAAAGTCCATAAGATACATAGTGAACATATAAAAATCAATCCCTTTTTGATAAACTGTCAATCAACACAATGACACAAAAATGTAAAATGTGATACCATCTAAAATTATAAGTAAAATACCTCAGTGTAAATCTAAGAAAACATGTACAGATGTTAGAATTGAAAACTACAAATTTATTTATTGAAATTCAACATAATAAGGATGTCTATTCACCCTAAGTAGATATTTAGGTTTAAAGAAATTCCTTTCAAAATCTCAGAAAGATGTTACGTACATACAGACAAGATTTTTCTAAAACTTATATAAAAAAACAAAGGAACAGTAGCTAAAATAATTTTTGAAAAATAATAAATGTAGAAGATTAAATCTACTGAATTTCAAGACTTACTATGTAACTGTACAATCAAGCTTCTGTAGTAGTCACAAAGGGATAGACACTAGATTGATGGAAGAGACTAGAGAACTCAAAAATAGAAACACACAAATACTCCCACATGATTTTTGACTAAAGTACAAAAGCATTTCAGTGGAGGGAGGATAGCCCTTCAACAATGGTGTTGGACCAATGAGATATCCATGGGCAAATAATGAACCCTGTCCTGAACCTCACAACTTATATGAAAACTAACTCAAAATGCATCACATACTTAAATCAAAAACTTAATTCCTAAAACATTTGCAACAAAAAGCTTTGGAGAAAACCTTTAGTATGTAGGGCTGGGTAAAGAATTCATAGACCTGACATCAGTGTGTATAGCAAAAAGGGAAAAGTTGACAAATTGGACATCCTCAACTTTTAAAACTTTTCTGCCAATACCCTGTTGAGAAGATGAATAGCTCTACACTGGGAAGAAATGTTTGCAAACCACCTATTTGACAAGAGGCTAGTGCTTAGAATATATGAAGAACTCCCAAAATTCAAGAGTGAAAATAAAATAAAATAAACAAAAGGGAAAAAAATTCATGATGGGATATTTTGTTGAAGATCATCAAGGATGACAAATAAACACATGAAAAGATATTCAAAAGAATTCATCATTAAGGAATACAAATTAAAACCCCAAAGAGATATTGCTATAAACTTATCAGGATGGCTAAAATAAAAAATAGTGGCAACACCAAATGCTGGCAATGATACAGAGAAGCTGGATGACTCACACATTGCTGGTCGGAATGTCAAATGGTACAGTCACCCTAGAAAACACTTTGGCAGTTTCTCACAAAACTAAACGTGTAGCAAACATGTCCCAGCAATTGCACTCCTGGGTAATTATCCCAGAGAAATGAAAGTTATATTCAAATAAAATCTGTACACAAATGTGCATAGCAGCTTTTCTTATAATAGTAAAAGCTGGAAACAATCCAAGTGTCCATCAACTGGTGAATGGTTAAACAGACTATGTTACATTCGTGTAATGAAATACATGAAATGAAATTTAATAAAAGTAATAAATTATTGATATATACAACAACCTCAATGAATCTCCAAGAAATCATGCTGCATGAAAAAAAGCCAATCAAAATGTCGCAAATTGAATGATTATATTTGTATAGCATTCCTGAAATGTCAAAACTATAGAGAATATTAATGGTTACCAAGTGTCAGATGTAGGATGGGAAAGTGAGATGGGTATGAATCTAAATGGGCAACATTATAAGGAATCCTTGTGGTGATGGAAATGTTCTGTATCTTCAGTGTATCAATGTCAGTATCCTGCTTGTGATGTTATTGTATAATTTTGCAAGTTGTCACCTTTATAGGAAACTGGGTGAACGATGCATGGCATATCTATATTATTTCTTACAACTGCATGCAAATCTACAATTTTCTCAAAATAAAAAGTTTAAACAATTGTATATATTCAACTAGATAGCTGTTACTTTTTAAATGGCATTATGACCTTCTTTATTTCCTTACACCCACACACTCTCAGAATCCTATCCTGCCTTACTGACATCAGCCAACACTGAGCCATGGGTAAATTTCCCAGTTGATGAAATATATTCGTCTTCTAGAATCCATTTCGTGCCTCATTAGCTATACTACTAGGAAATAATTTTGAAACATTTCCTTTTAGAAATACAACTTGTATAAAATTAAATAAATTTGTGTGGAATTTATCTCTGTATAGCATGGAGCTAAATAAACTACTTTGTAACATGAGCTAAACAACATGAGGTTGTTTTTCCCCACAGTCATTTAGAGTATGACTTCCAGCTCTTCAATTCTCTATGGCTCCAGTAATTCATCTCCTTATCACAAGCTAAGCTGAGCCATTTGCCATACATTAATAAAAATATAACAATAGTGATTAAGGGTGTACAACTATGTAATTAACTTTGAATTGTTAGCACCAAAGAGAGATAAAGAGTTATATTCATTGGGGAAGTAAAAACAATAGCTGTCTCTTAATTATCTTAGAGGTTGTATAAATGCTTGTACTGTCTTTTCAAATTTGTAGAGTAATATATAAAATATTTTCAAGTTTTTATTGTAGTAAAATTAAGTATTAAAAATAATCTAGATTTAAAAGATTTCCCTATGTTGTTCGCTGGGTTTGAACTACCTGGTTAAGATGATATCTAAGTCCTTGGCTTATCATTTACCAAATTCTTACTAAAATATGCTTTAAAATTGGGCGTGGGTGGGAGGAGATGAAAGACCCTAACATCAAAACAAAGTATTAGCCAATTGATAATCTGAGCAAATTTCCCTTAAACACATGGCATATTTAACTGAAAATAAAATCACAGCAACAACTGCTGCTGACAAAATCTTCACCACTCAGAAGTAAACATAGTGAGCACTTATGTATTCACTGCTGCCTTCACCATCATCCTACTTCTAAGTTCAGAAATCAGGGTGTGTTCCATCTAGTAAACCAGAAAATAGTATGAACACTGTTTTTGAGTATCCACTCACTCATAAAATAGTTTCCTTCTCCCTTCACATGCAAAATTACAAATCCTCTGAAAACAAGGGCATGAGAAGCAGGTTTCCAAAAAGGAACACTTAGAAGAATCATGGAGGAAAATGTTGGTAACTGGGTTTGTTGAAAATAGCTTTCTGGAAATGGCTTGCAATTTTTCAAGGCTGCTAAGGGTGGACATGATGCCTCAACACATCAACTCCATCAGATATTTAGCAGAGGTATCAGCCTCTGGAAATTGGGCTAAGTGATTATAACCACTCCTACCCCTAATCTCTTTATATCAGAAGGATAAACACTCTTAATACCAAAGCAGAGGTTCCTTCCCCTCTATTTGCAGACTCTCTGAAGATGATAAAAGGACTTAAAAACAACTATGAAATTATCCACATAAACTGAAAAAATAGTAAACAAACACAAAATCATATAATAGATTTCATCAGTATTGCTAGGAAAAAAGGGACTAGTGTCAAATAGAAGCCAGGTCATTTGAGGAATATTTGGACAACAGGATGCAATTGAGAAAAGGGTGACAATATTGACCAGTCTAAGGTTTGCACAGGAAAAATAATGTGACAGGCATTTGCAGAGATTATCTATACTGGCTACATACAGAAAAAGGGGGGCAAAGAAAATAAAAATCTTGGGAATGAAAATTGAGTTGGAGTGAAAGGCAAACTGAGGACACTGAAAAGGTTTCCAAGGAAGACTTCAGCCTTAACTTTAAGAAGTATAATGAAAAAAAATCTGATTCAGAACAGCTGCAAACCAGAATATAGTTTTAAAATACCAATGGTACACAAACAATAAAGGGAAATTCCAGTCAAAATCTCAATATAGTTTTCAAAATCTCCAAAATGACTCTAAAATTTACCCAAGAAAAAGTGCAAGGAAAAATTCTGAAGTAAAAATTAGTCCACATTTTGAATATATCACATCATGGTATATTTGGTGTTTCATGACATTTAGTGAAACATGATATGGATTTTTATTATGAAAGAAAAAATCCTAGTCCAATAAGACATGATCTGAAAGTTTGGTGTAACTTTAGATTTATTAAACAGGTTATAAATAATTTCATGAAGTCATAAATCATGATTACCTCAAGAAGTAATGGCAATTCATATATTTTGATTATTGTTAATTATTTAAGGTATAAATGCTTTTGTGATAAATACATGTTTCCTTCTACCACATTATTCCTTTTTTTTTTTTTTTTTTTTTTTGCGTTGCGGAGCACAGGCTCCGGATGCATAGGCTCAGCGGCCATGGCTCACGGGCCCAGCCGCTCCGCGGCATGTGGGATCTTCCCGGACTGGGACACAAACCCATGTCCCCTGAATCGGCAGGCGGACTCTCAACCACTGCCCCACCAGGGAAGACCCGCATTATTCTTTTGTCACCTTAATATGAGTATTTGATTCAAGGACATAAAGTCTCAGGAAATATTCTACAGGGTCACAAAGCAACATTGTTTCCTACTATGACTTAGGAGGGTGACCCTGACAAATGGGAGAAGCTGTATCATGGAGGAAGACAGAGAGGGAGAGACCAATTTATTTGAATTCTCATACTACAGGCAGAATTAAAGACCACCCCCTCCCAATAGAAGACAAATAAATAATTACACAGACACACACACAATACAGTAATATACAGCTATTTGCAAAGATGGAGTAATCTTTTTGAATAGTTTATTTTTTAAAGTTCATGTTATATAATTATTTAATTTATTCTCACTGATTACTTTTCGTGGCTTACTGTATTTTTATTTACCAATTCCTTTAACTTCATAAGTTTTAAATATATCTAGAACAAAAACACCTAGCATAAAGAACAACTATAAATGACCCATATAATCATTCTTCGGGTCAAGAACTAGAATTTGCCAGCACATCAGAAGCCCATGATGTGTATATACTCTGACAATAATAACTCTCCTCTCATTTCCTTAAGGTAACTGTTATCTTTACAATTTTAGAAGTTGTTTTTTTCTTTGAAACAATTAATTTCTTTTTGAAACTTAATCATTTTTGTATTCACACCTATACACTGCAGTTTAAAGTTCTGTTTATAAACAATAGAACTGGGTATATTCAGGATATTCTGGTGTATCTGGCATCTTTCACTCAACGTAACATCTTAAGTTTCAGAGCGTTTTGCAGACAGTCATATTTTATTCACTTCCATTACCTAATATAATTTTTGTATGAATATACCATAATTTCTTCATGCATTACACATTAATGGATATTTTGGTCATTTCCTGGTTTTGTACTTTAAAGATAATTCTCAAATAAAATTTAAATCCACATATTTTGGGGCACCCATGTACACATTTCTGTTAAATATATATGCCAAAGAGAAGAAACATTGACATGTGAAATTTATGGCTCCTACTTTAATAGGTACTAAGTTCATTTCCAAAATGATGGCATCCATAGAGATGCAGCACGTAGTACTTCAGTCTTTTTAATTGTGGATATTCTGTATGCTGTGCAGAGGCAGCTATTTCATTTTAGTTTTCTTTCCTCTGATTATAATGATTCTGAGCATCTATTTTATAACTTTGTTTTCTATTTGTATATCTCTTTTGTGAAATATCTATTTTAATCCCTCTTACTTTTCTACATCCCTGTGTATCTTTTTATCTTACTGATTTGTAGGTGGTTCTTCATAGACTGTAGATATGATCTCAGTATCAGAATACACATACAAAATATCTTCACCACTTTTGTCACTTGCCTTGACTATCTTCAAATTGTATTTCGATAAACAAGTTCACAATTTTAATGTAATTAAATACATCATTTTTCTCCTTGAATTTATAACTTTTTGTATCTTGTTTAAGAAATTCTTGGTGGGGGGTGGAAAAGGAAGGATTGGGAGTTTGGGATTAGCAGATGCAAACTATTATATGTAGGATGGATAAACAACAAGGTCCTACTGTATATCACAGGGAACTATATTCAATATCTTGTGATAAGCCATAATGGAAAAGAATATGAAAAAGAATATATATATATATATATATATATAACTGAATTACTCTGCTGTACAGCAGAAATTAACACATTGTTAATTAACTATACTTCAATAAAAGTTTTAAAAAGAGAAATTCTTTTCTACTCTTCATTCTTATCTATGTCCATGAAGACATAATCCTACATTATCTTCCAAAATTGTTATTGTGTGGCTTTTCATAGTTATGACCATAACTTATCTAAAATTCACTTTATTTATGGGGTGAAGAATGGTCCAAGTTTCATTTTACCCTATGTTTTTGCAATTAAGTAGTACCAATATATAAAACGTTTGTCTTTTCCTTAATGTTCCTCTGTAGCATCTTTATCATAAATCAATTTTTAAATGTGTTAGTAAATATAATCTGGAAAAATGCCAATTTTTGTCTTAATTAATGTAACTTTTTAATTACATTTTTAAAAATTTTATATAGTTGAAGATTAACATGCAGTTTGTAAAAAAATAATAAAGATGCCATATACCTTCATTTATCCAGTTGCCTCTGAAGGAACAACTGGCAAAACTATATTACAGTATCACAACCAGGAAATTTACATTGATACAGTGAAGATAACATTTCCATCGCCACAAGGATTTCTGCTCTTGCCTGTCCCCAGCCACAAACATCTTCCTTCCCCCATTTCATCTCTATCATCCAGGGACCACTAATGTTCTCCATTTCTATAGTTTTGACATTTCAAGAGTATTATATAAATAGAATAACTCAGTATGTGACCTTTGGGGATTGGATTTTTCCCTCAGCAGCATATTTTTACAGAGCTTCACTGAGGTTGTTACATGTATCAACAATGCATTTATTTTTATTGCTAAGTAGTATTCCATGGTATGATACAAAGCAGTTTCTTTAACCATTCACCTGCTAAGGAACCTTTGGGGCCTCCAGGTTTAAAGTATTATTTTTTTAAATCTACAGTGGACATCCTTGTATAGACTTTTATGTAAACAGAAAATTTCATTTCTTGGGCTTCCCTGGTGGTACAGTAGTTGGGAGTCCTCCTGCCGATGCAGGGGACACGGATTCGTGTCCCGGTCCAGGAAGATCCCAAGTGCCACGGAGCGGCTGGGCCGGTGAGCCATGGCCACTGAGCCTGCGTGTCTGGAGCCTGTGTTCCACAAGAGAGGCCGCGATAGTGAGAGGCCCGCACACCACGATGAAGAGTGGCCGCCGCTTGCCACAACTAGAGAAAGCCCTCGCACAGAAACGAAGCCCCAACACAGCAGAAATAAATAAATTAATTAATAAACTCCTACCCCCAACATCTTCTTTAAAAAAAAAAAGTTTAAGGACGTGATACTACCTAAGCTTTCTAAAAAAAAAAAAAAATTCATTTCCCTGAGATAAATATTCCTTGGTCATGTGGTAGTTGAATGTTTAATTTTATAAGAAACTTCCAAACAGTTTTCCAGAATGTGTGTGCAATTTTACAGTTTTACCAGCAATGTATGAGCAATCTGTTTTTTTTCACATTGTCACCAGTATTTGGTAGTGTTAATATTTTTTTTATTTTAGATTTTGTTTTTTTTATTGTTGCATTTTTAAGAGTTCTTAATATATCCTAGATACTATTCCTTTGTCAGATAAGTGGTTCACAAATATTTCCTCCCAGGCTGTGACTTGTATCCTGTTAATGGCATTTTAATTTGGTGAGGTCTGATTTATCATTTTTTTCCTTTTATGAATCATAATTTTAGTGCCAGGTCTGTGAACTCTTTTTCCTATAGCCCTAGATCCTGAAGATAGTCTCTGATTATTTTAATTTTTTTTTTTAAGAAGATGTTGGGGGTAGGAGTTTATTAATTAATTTATTTATTTTTGCTGTGTTGGGTCTTTGTTTCTGTGTGAGGGCTTTCTCTAGTTGTGGCAAGCAGGGGCCACTCTTCATCGTGGTGCGTGGACCTCTCACTATTGCGGCCTCTCTTGTTGTGGAGCACAGGCTCTGGACGCGCAGGCTTAGTAGTTGTGGCTCACGGGCCTAGTTGCTCCGCGGCATGTGGGATCTTCCCAGACCAGGGCTCGAACCCGTGTCCCCTGCATTGGCAGGCAGACTCTCAACCACTGCACCACCAGGGAAGCCCTCTGATTATTTTTTGACCTGAAAGATTACTAATTCAGTATTGCATGTAGGCCCATGATTCTCCAGAGAAATGTCATCAGTAGAATATGGATATATAAAGAAAGAGACTTATTTTAAAGAATTGATTCCCTTGGTTACAATGGCTAGAAAGTCCAAAATCTGTATGATGGGCCATCACCCTGGAGACCCAGGAAAGAGCTGACATTGCAATTCAAGTCTGAAGGCCTCTGGTGCAGAATTCCCCCTTGCTCAGGGGGGGGTCAGTTTTTATTCTAGTTAGACCTTCAACTGATTGAATGTGGCCGGCTTACATTATCAAAAGCAGTCTGCTTTACTCAGCTTTTACCAAATTAAATGAAAATCTCATCCCCAAAGCCCTCATACCCAGAATATTTGGTGAAATATCTGGGCACCATGGCCCAGCTAAGGGGTTATGTAAAATTAAGCATCACAGAACTGCTGCATTTTGAGATAATTGTTGTATAGAGTATGAGTTATAGGTCAAGTTTCTTTTTTTTTTTTTTTTTTCTCTCCTGTGGTTATCCAATTAGTCCAGCACTGTCTGCTGGAAAGGGTATCCTTCAGCCTTTGAGCTGTTTTTTTTTTTACCTTTGCCCAAAATCAACTGGGCATTTTACATGTGTCTTCTGGGTTCTTTGTTCTGTTCTATTGATCTGAGTCTATACCTCTGCCAATTACACAAAATCTTAATCACTGAAGCTATATAATAAGTGTTGAAATCAAGTAGAGTGATTCTCTACTTTATTTGTATTTTTCAAAAAAAATTTAATCTATTCCAGCTACTTTGCTTTCTATATAAACCTTAGAATAATCCTCTGCTTATGTATAAAAGAAAAGAAAACACTTTAATAAAATTTGCAATTAATTTCAACATCAATTTGGGGACAATTTCTATCTTTCCTATGTTGATTCTTCAAATCCATGATCACAGTATGGAATCTCCATTTATTAAGGCCTTTTATTTCTTTCATCTACTTTTTGTAACTTTCTGCATGCCGATTCCTTACATGTTTTAAGTGTGTACTTAAGTATTTCACATTCTGTGGAATGGTTTTAAATTACATCGTGAGTCTAATTTTTGTTTTTGTATGTTCATTATTAGTATATAGAAATGTGGTTGATTGTTGAGTGTTAATTTTTTATATTGTGAACTTTTTGCACACATGTATTAGTTTTAAGGGATTTTACTTTAGATGCTGTTACGAGCTGAAATGTGACTCCCCCTCAATTCATATGTTGAAGTCCTAACCCCCAGTGCCTCAGAATGTGGCTGTATTTAAAGATAGGGCCTTTAAATAGGTGATAAAGGTAAAAACATGGTCATTAGAATGTGCCCTAATCCTATGTGACTGGTGTCCTTGTAAGAAGAGATGAGAACACAGGCACACACAGAGTAAGGCCATTTGAGCAAACAGCCATTGACAAGACAAGAAAAGGGGCCGCAGAAAAAACACATCCTGCTTGGGATGATTTTAGCCTCCAGAATCATGAGAAAACAAATTTCTGCTGTTTGAGCCACCTAGTCTGTGGTACTTCTTTTAGCAGACTTAGTGAGCTAATTCTGATGCTTTGGAATTTTCTACATACACAATCATGCATTTGCAAATGGAAAAAACAGAGATGTTTTTTCTACATTCCTTTCCAATCCCTGTCACTTATTTCTTTATCTTGCCTTTTTGAAGTGGCTAAAAGTTCCAGCATTACCTTGAAGAACAGGGTTGTGAATGGACATCCTTACCTTGTTCCCAATCTAACAAGGAAAGCATTTAGTCTTTTATTGTTTTTTATTTCTTTAGAAATATTTTCTATGCAGCATGTTGATCTTCTATGAAGTTTTCTACAACTGAGAGTTCTGATACTAACTTTCATTTTGTTGGATTTTGAAGAAGTCTTTTACTTTTTGTTGCCCACCCTTCCCTCTAAAATAGCTGAACAGAGGGTTCTAGTATGCCATGAGAGTGATTGGTTTCTCAACACCATGGTAAGAAATTCACAAGGTTCTCATAGTAAGAACTATAATCTCCTTCATTCTCTGTACAGGTAACAGTTAATGTAAATATAATTTATTTAAATAATTATTTACAACACATATTAAAGACAACCACCTCACCCCAGAGAAGGTAATACTTGACTGAGAACTTCTTAGATCTGATAGAGAGTAGTATGGTAGATTCCTGGCTTTACTGTAATTTCCTCTAGTGTGTTTTTGTTATTATTCAGCATGAGAAAAGCAGTGTCATTATGAACTGGCTAAAAGAAGCTATACCATAGAATAAATGAATCTGCTTATCTCTCTCTACTGGAATATACCAGCCTTTTTTTTCCTAGAGCAGTGATACAATTGAATAGTCAACTAATACTTTTAAACAACATTGTTTTCTTACTTTCTCTTTCTAATAGTTCATTATTAGTGCATACATAGAAAAGCAAAAGATTTCTGTATATTAATGTTGCATCTTGAAATTTCCTGAATTCATTTATTAGTTCTAATAGTTTTTCAGTGGGGACTTTAGGATTTTCTATATATAGTATTATATCATCTGAAAATAATAACAGTTTTATTTCTTCCCTTCCAATTTGAATGACTTATTTATTTTTCTTGTCTCAATGCTGTGTCTAGACTTACAATACTATGTTAAATAGAAGTGGTGAGAGTGGGCATCCTTGTCTTGTTCCTTATTTTTGAGGAAAGGCTTTCAGCTTTTCACATTTGAGTATGATGTGAGCTGTGGATATGTCATAAATAAAATTTATTATTTAGAGATATGTTCCCTCTATACCAACTTTTTTTTTATCATAAATGAATACTGAATTTTTCAAATGCTTTTTCTGCATCTATGGAGATGGTCATGTGTTTCTATCCTTCATTTTGTTAATGAGTGTATCACATTGATTAATTTGAGAATATTGAACCACACTTATATCCCTGGTATGAAACCCACTTGATCATGACATATGATTCTTTTTATATATTGTTGAGTTTGGTTTCCTAATATTTTGTTGAGGATGTTTGCATTTGTATTCATCAAAGATATTGGCCTGTAATTTTCTTTTTTGTAGTGTTTTTGTCTGGATTTGATATCAGGGTAATGGTGACCTTGTAGAATGAATCTGGGAGTATTCCCTCCCCTTCAATATTTTTCAGTAGTTTGAGAAGGATAGGTATGAGCTCTTCTTTATATGTTTAGTAGAATTCCTCTGTGCACCTGTCTGGCCCTGGATTTTT
This sequence comes from Orcinus orca, assembly GCF_937001465.1. Taxonomy (NCBI): domain Eukaryota; kingdom Metazoa; phylum Chordata; class Mammalia; order Artiodactyla; family Delphinidae; genus Orcinus; species Orcinus orca. The sequence continues at coordinate 100,320,757 of NC_064567.1, read as the reverse complement.
GCTTGCTGAATTTTTTTTATTACAAATGCAATTTCACTACAAATATTCAGTCAGTTCAGATTGTCGATTTCTTCCTAAGTTTTGGAAGATTGTATGTTTCTAGAAATTTATCCATTTCTTCTAGGTTGTCCATTTGTTGGCATATAACTCTTCATTGTATGTTCTTATGATTTTTTATATTTCTGTGGTACCAGTTGTTATTTCTCCTCTTTCATTTCCTCTTTTATTTATTTGTCTCCTCACTCTTCCTCTTGGTGCATCTGGCTAAAGGTTTATCAGTTTTGCTTATCTTTTCAAAAAATGACATCTTAGTTTCAGTGATCTTTTTTATTGATTCTTTTTAAAATTTTCTCTTTGATCTTTAGTTTTCCTTCCTTTGGCTGTCTTTGGGTTTTGTTTTTTTTTTTTCTTTTTCTAATTCCTTTAGATTATATGTTTGATTATTTATTTGAGATTTTCTTTGTTTCTTGAAGTAGGCATGTATTGCTATAAACTTCCCTCTTATAATTCCTTTTGCTGCATCCCATAGAATTTGGAAATTTGTGTTTCCATTTTAATTTGTCTTGAGGTATTTTGATTTCTTCATTGACCCATTGTTTTTTTGAGTAGAATGTTGATTATTTTCATTTTTGTGCTTTTCCCATTTTTCTTCCTGTAATTGATTTCAACTTTCATACTGATGTGGTCAGAAAAATGTTTGATATAATTTCTATCCTCTTAAATTTAGTGAGACTTGTTTTATGGCCTAGAAAGTGATATATCCAGAAGAACATTCCATGTGCACTCAAAAATAATGGATATTCTTCTGTCTGGGGATGGAATGTTCTGTAGTTACCTATTAAGGCCAACTGGTCTATTATGTCATTTAAGACTGCTGTTTCCTTATTGATTTTCGGTCTGGATGGTCTACCCATTGATGTAAGTGGGGTGTTAAAGTTCCTACTATTATTATATTATTGTTAATTTTTCCCTTTATGTCTGTTAATATTTGCTTTATATATTTAGGTGCTCCTGTATTGGGTACATTTATTTTAACAAGTGTAATATCCTCTTCTTGTATTGATTCCTTTATCATTATATGTCTTTCTTTTTCTTTTGTTATAGACTTTGTTTCAAAACCTATTTTGTCCATTATGAGTATGCTACCACCACTTACTCGTCATTTCCATTTGCATGAAACATCTTTTTGCATCCCCTCACTTTCATTCTGTGTGTGTCTTGAGGATGGGGACAGATCCCAAGTAGCTGGTGCCAAAGCCCTAAGGATCAGGTCTGAGCTGGCTCCATTCCTTTTATATGCTGTCCCCCATACCAGCAATGGCATCCTTGCCCCAGAGGTGCTGATGCAAGAGGGGCTAGTTTGTGCACTTTTCCTGGGTCAGGGTGTGGGCTATGGCCATCAGCCTCAGGTTAGAAACCCAGAATGCTTCTGATGCACAGCCTGTGTGACTCCAGTAATGACTGCCCCCACTCAGCTCAGGGGTCTTAGCTGCCTCTGTATCTCACAGCCAAGCTCTTTCCTCAGCCATGGAAGACCTCATCCCAATGTGGGGATGTGTCATGAAGCAAGCAGGGCTGGAGTGTTTACTTAGCTTAAGCTGGGGCACTTATGAAAGCAGTCACAGGAAACTGGCCAGCCACTAATGCAGTCTCAATCCTCCCTCTTTGCCCTGCTTCAGGAGCAAGAAAATGTGTGTGCACTTTTACTAATTTCCTGGGATTTCTTCTTGTTTTTCTGGCAGGCAAGTTCTCATTGATTTCAGTGGGCCATACTGACCAGCAGACCGAGCCTGGAAGTGAGGAACTTGTAAAAGCAATGTCTTCCTTGCACACTCAGTGGCCGTCCACACCCTTCAGTCTGAAAGGCCCTTTTAGTCTTTTTTTAACCATGCATACTGAATAAATTCTATGTATCTGTCTTAAATTTATTGAATATATTCTTGGCTATCTCTCTTCTACTACTGAGATTATCTAGCAAGTGCTTTATTTTAGTCATTGTATTTTTTAGTTCTATACTTTCCATTTATCTCTTTTCTGTAACTTATTTTCTTAAAATTTTCCAGTTATTCATGTGTTTCAAGGGAACTCATAATTGCTTCCTGAAACACTGTTATGACTATTGCTTTAAAGTCCACTTCAGATCATCCCAACATTTAATTTATCTCTGTGTAGGTATCTGTTGATTGTCTTTTTTCTCATTCTTTTTGTGATTTTTCTGGTTCTTGAAAAGACAAGTAATTTTTAATTGTATCCTGGACATTTAGGTTGTTTTATAAGAATCTGGAGCCTCTGTTGAAGTGTGGCATGAGGGCCACATTTGTGTGTATATGAACTTCTCTCTGGGCCCCACAAGCACCATCTCAAATGTGGAGTATTGACTTAGTCACATCTCTTTTCCTCCAAGTGAGATGGAAACACCAGCTCTTTTCTGAGTCCCAATCTCACCAGGGTGGGTAAAAACATAGGGAATACTCACAATGATTTGTTGCTGTAATGTGGTGCCAGAAGCGTAGCTACCTGGTGCATCCTTCTAACTCCCAAAAAGGAGAGGTAGGGAAGCCCAGAGTGCCGAGTGCCCCTTCCCACCACCTCAGCCTCATTAATGCTGGTTGGAGTTTGAGCACATCTCCCCATTGGGCCCTGCTGCCATCAAGGATGTTTGGAAGCTGAATATTGACCACTCCACCATTTTCTACCTCATTATGCCTGATTGATGCTAGGTTGTCTTAGGTTCTGACCTTCCTTCTTGGACTTGCTAACCTCAAGGATTGAAGGAAAGAGCAGAGCAATAGCTCTTGTTGTTTCATACTGCCTTCTTCAGTCTTTGCTGTCAGCTGGAAGTGGACATTCAGCTTCCCCCTGAGTCTCGGTGACATGAAGTAGGGTGGAGGGGAATTAGAGTGCTTTCTCTAATGGTGCTTACACCATCTTGTTCAGTCTTGTTGATGCCAGGTGTATACTGAGGCTGTCACCCGTAGGATCTGGATGACATGCAGTGGACAGAGAGGGGTGTAGGGAAGCTTAGTGGCTATGAGCGTGGCCTTACTCCTCCTCACTTGAGTCTCATTGTAGCTAATTGGAGCTGGAGGTTCAGCTTGACACTGGACTCTGCTAACACTATCCTTCTGGAATTTCCTGAGCACCATCTGCTTCCTCCAGGAGTGGGTGGAAAATCAGCTCCTTGCTAGCCCCACCACGACTATCCAGGAGGACAGTTGGTGCACCTCCTGTTTCCATTGTGTAGGGGATAGAAGATCAGCTCCCTACTCACTTGCTGACACCACTTGCAGAACCCTGAGCACCACTGCCTGCTTCCTTAAGGGTGGGGTGGAGTGGTAGGTTGTGGGATGGTGCTAGATCAATTTCCCAAAAGGCCTCCTCTGAAACCTTGGAAAGTGGTGGTTTTCCTATTGGTGTATGAAGAAAGGCTGGCATTGCCAAAAAAAAATATTTATTGTCAGGCCATTGTTTTCCTCATCCTTTGGTTCAAAGATCAAGCTTTTGTAAAACTCTTCTAGTCTGTTGCTGTGGCAGGCCCCAGGACAGAAGCCTCTGGAGCACCTGCTCAGGTTATATGGGAGGAAAAAGGCATTCTTCAAGTTCCAGAGAAGGAGGCAGCTCTCCTCCTTCTTTCCATAGTTCAGAAACTTCTGTGTTTATTGTGTTGCCTCCAGGGTCCTTAGCTGTAAAGGGAGAGCCTAGGAAGAATGGAACTACTGCTCCTTGGCAGAACTTGAAGTCTTAAATGTGGTGTTTGAAATAAATTTGATATATTGGAGCTACTTCTACATTTTTCTGCCTTTCAAGAAAGTCTATCTATTCCTGTCCATTTGATTTTTCTATGTAAGCTTCAAAATTAGCTAGTCAGATTTTTTTAAAAATATTTATTTGGAATTTCATTGATAAGTCACTAATATGAGATGAATGTGGAGAGAATTAACAGCTTTACTGAGTCTCCTAATCCATGTAAACATAATATTTTCTATTTATTTATTCTTATTTTAGCTTATGCAACACTATAATGTAGCTTACTGCATAAAGCTCTTTTATATATTTTATTGTATTTATTTCTAAATATTTAATTTGTTGTTATTATAAACGACATATTTAAAGAGCATTAATTCTTTGCTATGGGTTTATAGAATTACAATTGACCTCTTTTACTGACATTCTATCTAACAAACTTGCTATAATTTTTTATTCATTGTAATAATTTATTCCAATAATTTATTTTTTGGATATTCTTGATACACAATTACATCATTGACCAATAATGAAAGTTTTGTGTTATCCTTTTTTCATTTTTTATTGCTTTATTTTATTATTCAAACTTCTAAAACAATACTGACTAGAAGTGGTCGTATCAACCACTTTGAATTTTCTTCCAGTTCAAAGGGAAGACATTTAATATTTCCTCTTTAGTTTTTAAGACTACTTTTTGTTTAACATATACAGTATTTTTTTTATTTACTTAAAGTGTTATAACAGTGATAATAAGTCTTAGTTTTTGTATACCTAAAAATATACTTCCTTCTTTCTCAAACATAGAAATATCTTGGAATTATAATTCCAGGCTCATAATCTATTTCTCCTTTTTGTATATGTTGCTCTAATTTATTATAGCATTATTTGTTACTTTATACATGAAAAGATTGTGAATGTTATTCTCCTTAAACGTATTTATGTTTTATGACTTTTTATCAGTGACATTTAGAAATGTCATGGGTATATATTATTATGGCTGTTTTGTTTCAAACACTGTGTCCATAAGTTAGTTTACCTTTTTGAATCAAGAAATCAAGTCTTTATTCAACTCAATGAAATTACTTTCAACTGATCATCATTTTCCCATATTTTCTTCTTTCTTACTAAAACCTTATTTACTCAATATTGGATCATTTGGATTTAGTCTTTATGTTTTTTATATTTTCTCTCAGTGCTTCTGTTTTTACTCTTTCAATCTGAGAAGATAATAAAAGTTGGCCTTATATCACTTTTTATCTATTTTTTCTACATTAACAATTTCAAAATGAACACTTATTCTGACTTTTTTTTTTTTTTTTTTTTACCTGGGGCTCTAGAGAGTCATCACATGTCAGGTGATTATTTTCCCCGTGAGGTCTTCTTTCATCTCTGTGGTTGGTTCCATCATATATTGTATCAGCTTTTGGTCAATTTCTTCTGAGTTCTTATATCCCTTAACATTGTTAGAGGCTGCCAGGATCCTCAGGCTCAGCTGGTACCATGTTTCCTTATGGTATCTGTGGTACATATATACAATGGGATATTACTCATCTATAAAAAAGAATGAAATAATGTCATTTGTAGCAACATGGATGGACCTAGAGATTGTCATACTGAGTGAAGTAAGTCAGACAGAGAAAGACAAATATCATACAATATCAGTTATATGTGGAATCTAAAAAAAAAAAAGGTACAAATGAACCTATATACAAAACAGAAATATAGTTACAGATGTAGAAAACAAACTTATGGTTACCAGGAGGTAAAGGAGGGAGGAATGAATTGGGAGATTGGGATTGACATATACTCGCTGCTATATAAAATAGATAACTAATAAGGACCTACTGTATAGCACAGGGAACTCTACTCATTACTCTGTAATGACCTATATGGGAAAAGAATCTAAAAAGAGTGGATATATGGGCTTCCCTGGTGGAACAGTGTTTGAGAGTCCGCCTGTTGATGCAGGGGACACGGGTTCATGCCATGGTCCGGGAAGATCCCACATGCTGCGGAGCGGCTAGGCCTGTGAGCCATGGCCACTGAGCCTGCGCGTCCGGAACCTGTGCTCTGCAGTGGGAGAGGCCACAACAGTGAGAGGCCCACGTACCACAAAAAAAAAAAAAAAAGAGTGGATATAGGTTTATGTAAAACTGATTTACTTTGCTGTACACCTGAAACTAACACAACATTGTAAATCAACTAACTCCAAGAAAATTTTTTTAAAAAGACATAGAATGCCTGAATGGATAAGAAAGCAAGATTCAAAAAGATGCTGCCTACAAGAGATTCACTAAGCATTAAAGACAGGCATTGTCTGAGAGTAATGCAATGGTAACCCCATCACTTTCAAGCAAATGGTAACAGAAAGAAAAGAAAAGGCAGGTATAGCTATACCTATAAAGACAAAATAGACTTTAAACTAAAAATGGTAAAAAGATGACAGAGGTCAATCTATCAGGAAGATATGATAATTGTAAATATTTATGTCTCCAAAATCAAAGCACCTAAAACCATAAGAGAGCTAAAAGGAGAAATAAACACTATTACAATAAAAGTTGGGGACTTTAATATCCCACTCTCAAAAATGGATAGATCATGCAGACAGAGAGAATCAATAAGAAAACTTTGGATGTGAAAAGCATTAAAGATCAAATAGGCCTAACAGACATAAATAGAACATTCTATCCAACAACAGCATAATACACACTCTTCTCAAGTGCACATGGAATATTTTCTAAGATAGACCATGTGTTAGGCCTTGAAAGAAGTCTTAGAAAATTCAAGAAGATTTAAATCATGCCAAGTATGTTTCTGAGCACAATGGCATGAAACTAGAAATCAAGAACACAACCAGTGGATCAAAGAATAAATTAGGGCTTCCCTGGTGGCACAGTGGTTGAGAGTCCGCCTCCCTGTGGGGAGGGGACCCAGGTTCGTGCCCTGGTCCAGGAGGATCCCACATGCCATGGAGCGGCTGGGCCCGTGGGCCGTGGCCGCTGGGCCTGCACGTCCGGAGCCTGTGCTCCGCAGCAGGAGAGTCCGCAGTGGTGAGAGGCTTGCGTATCGAAAAAAAAAAAAAGAATAAATTAAAGTGGGAATAAAAAATGTTTCTTGAGACAAACAAAAGTAGAAATAAAATGTATCAGAATTATGGGATTCAGCAAAATCAGTTCTAAGGTGGGAAGTACATAGCAATAAATGTCTACATCAAGAAGCAAGAAAGATGTCAAATAAATAACTCTACACCTTAGGAAACTGAAAAAAGAACAAACTGAGCCAAAGTTAGCAGAAGAAAACAAATAATAAAGATTAGAGCAGAAATAAATAAAATAGAAATCATAAAAAAAAAACTCACCAAAGTAAGAAATGGTTCTTTGAAAAGATAAAAAAAAAGAAAGAAAGAAAGAAAGAAAAATTGACAACGCTTAGCGAGACTAACCAAGGAAGAAAGGAAGAGGAGCCAAATCAATAAAATTATAGATGAAAAAGCAGACATTACAACGGATATCACAGAAATTCAAAGGATAATAAGAGGCCATTATGAACTGTATGCCAAAAAGCTGGACCACCTAAAAGAAATAGAAAAATTCTTAGAAACACTATTAACCAAGACTGAATAAAAAAGAAATAGAAAATCATAACAGACTAATTACTTGTAAGGAGATTGAATCAGTAATCAAAAATCTCCCAAGGAAAAAAATACCAGGACCAAATGACTTCACTGATGAATTTTACCCAAGTTTTAAAGAAGAATTAATGCTTATCCTTCTCAATCTCTTCCAAGAAATTAAACAGGAAGGAAGACTCCCAAACTTGTTTAATGAGGTCAGCATTAAAATCAGAAATGGACACTCCAAATAAGAAAACTACAGGTCAATATCTCTGTTGAATATAGATGCAAAAATTCTCAATATAATAACTGCAAACCAAATTTAGCAGCACAGTAAAGGATCATTCACCATCATTAAATGGAATTTGTCCCTGGGATTCAAGACTAGTGCAACATCGATAAATCAATCAGTGTGATACATCACATTAATAGAATAAAAGAAAGAAATTATACATTCATCTCAATAGATGAAGGAAAATCATTCAGGAAAAATTAGCATCCATTTTTGATAAAAATTCTTAACAAGGCATAGAAGATACCTAAGTCAACATTTAAGTGACCATATATGACAAACCCACAGCTAACATCCAATTCAATGGTGAAAGTTTGAATGTTTTTCTTCTAAGGTCATGAATGTGACATCAATGCCCATTCTCACCACTCCTAATCAGCATAGAACTGAAAGTCCTAGTTAGACAAGTAGCTAAGAAAAGAAATTAAATGTATCAAACTTGGAAATGAAATATTAAAATTGTCCCCATTTGAAAACAAAATGACTTTATATATAGAAAATCCAAAAACTCTTAGATCTAATAAATGATCACAGTAAAGTTGCAGGATACAAAATTAACACAAAAAAATAAGTAGTGTTTCTATACACTAGCAACAATGTTTCTGAAAAAGATAAAGAAATTAATCCCTTTTACAATAGCATCAAAACAATAAAATAATTAAGAATATATTTAACCAAGGAGGTGAAAGATTCCTATACTGAAAACTACAAGATACTGATGAAAGAAATAGACACAAATAAATGGGAAGATATTATGTGTTTATGATTGGAAGAATTAATAATGTAAAAATTTCAATATTACCAGAAGCACTCTAGAGAGTCAACACAATCCCTATCAAGATTCCAAGGGAAGTTTTTAAAGAAGTACAAAAAAACTCCTAAAATTTATAAGAAAACACAAATGACCATTAAAAGCCAAAGAAATCCTGAGAAAGGAGAGAAAAGCAGGAGGTATCACACTTGCTGATTTCAAGCGATACTAAAAAGCTATAGTCATCAAAATAGTATGGGACTGTCATGAAAACAGACAAATAGACCAATGGAACAGAAATAAACCTAAGTATATTTGGTCAACTAATATTTGCTATGGGAGCCAAGAATACTTAATGGACAAAAGAGTGTCTTTTCAATAAATGGTGCTAGGATAATTTGATACTCACACGTAAAAGAATGAAACTGCACCCATTTCTTATACCACTCACAGAAATTAGCTCAAAATGGAGTAAAGACTTAAGTAAGACCTGAAACTATGAAACTCTTAGGAAAAAAACAGGAATAAAACTTCTTGATGTGGGTCTTGATAAGGTTTTTTTTTTTAGATATGACACCTAAAGCACAAGCAACAGATTAAAAAATAAAAAAGTGGGACTACATCAAGCTATTAAAAGCTTCTGCACAGCAAAAGAAACCATCAACAAAATGAAAACACAACCTATGGAATGGGAAAAATATTTGCAAACCATATATCTAATAAGGGGTTAATATCCAAAACAACAACAAAAACTCACACAACTCAGCAAAAATCAAATAACCCAATTCAAAATGGGAAAAGAACCTGAATAGACATTTCTCCAAAGAAGATATGTGAAGGGCCGACAGGCACATGAAAAGATGCTCAACATCACTTTTCATTAGGGAAATGCAAATCAAAACCACAGTAAGGTATCACCTCATGCTTGTTAGAATGTTCATCATCAAAAAGACAAGAGATAACAAATGCTGTTATGGATGTGGAAAAGAGGAAACCCTTGTGCACTGTTGTTTGGATTGTAAATTGGTACAGCCACTGTGGAAAATAGTATGGACGATCCTCAAAATTTTAAAAATAGAGCTACTATATGATCCAGCAGTTCTACTTCCAGGAATATACCCAAAGGAAACAAAGACACTAACTCGAGAAGGTATCTCTACCCTCCTGTTTATAGTAACATTATTTACAATAGCCAAGACATGGAAACAACTGAAGAGTCCATTGATGAATAAATGGATTAAAAAGTTATGATATATAATTTAGTCACAAAAAACAAGGAAATCCTATTATTTGTGACAACATTGATGAACATTGAAGGCATTCTGCTAAGTGAAATAAGTAGTCAGACAGAGAAAGACAAAACTATATAATCTCACTTATATGTGAAATTTAAAAAAGCAAAAATCTCATAGAAAAAAGATTAGACCTGTGGTCACCAGAGGTGGAGTGTGGGGAGAGGGAGAATTGGAAGAAGGTGGTCAAAAGGTAAAACTTCCAGTTATAAGATATTTAAAAAGTACCAAAGGTGTATGTACAATGTGATGACTATAGCTAAAACTGCTGTACAGAAAGGTAGTTGAGAGAGTAAACCTTAAGAGTTTTCATCAGAAGAAATTTTCTTCCTTTATTATTTTCTTTCTTTCTTTTTATTGTACCCATACAAGAAGATGGATGATAGCTGAACCTACTGTGAAGATCATTTCACAATAGGTGTAAATTAAACCACCATGTTGTACATCTTAATCTTATACAATGATGTATATCAATTATTTATCAGTAAAATTGGAAAACAAACACAAACAAAAGAAAGATATGCCTAAGAACAGAAAAAGTAATTAAATTTTCCTTCCTAATAATACGATTTTTTAAAGGGAAAATGCAAGAGAAACTATGGAAATAAAACAATTTAAAATAACCAGAGTTAAGTAAGATTGCTGGATGTACAGCAGTAAACAAAAAATCAACTTTGTAGTAACCAAGAAAAATAAATGAGGTAACTTTAACATTTTGGAAGCCTTAATTACAATTGCAAACAAACTGTAAGATTTTTAGAAATGAATCCAATAAATGAGGTTAAAGAACACTAAAGAAAAATGTATGCAATATTATTTAAGGATATAAAAAATTAACTAAAAGGAGGGGTAGATTATACCCACTGAGGGAAAAACTGTAAAATAGCAGAGTTAAATTCTTTCTAAAATGTATTTAAAATTCAATCAAAATTTTGAGAGCCATTTTTGCAACATAACTATACAAACAAATTTGTATATTTTCAGGCACCATGAAAGCATAGTTGAAACTATTAAAGAAGAATAAAGAGAATTTAACCCATCAGGTAGTGAAACTTAAAAATAAAAGAGCATATTTTGATACAGAAATACAAAGTAGGCCAATTAAAACTATTGAGCCCAGAACGAAATCACTTCAATATGGGAACTTGAAATATGATAGAAAATAATTTTATAATGAGCAAGAAAATGATAAACTGTATTAAAAAATCTTGAATCCTTGACATACATTAACAATATAAAAATAAATATTATAGAACAGTTTTCCTCAGTTTTTTTTATTAATATTAAAGAATTTTTATATTCAATGTACTACCTTGGATTTTTTTCAGCTGACAGGTAAAATTATCTCATCCAAAGGTTAGAGAGTCACCGTGGATGAAATTTCCAACCTGATTAACATTTATTAACATTTATTAATAGAACTGTTAGACTGCTCTTTGAAATATTTGCAAAAAAATCTAAACAGTAGATTATTGCATAATGTGCAAGTATTTCTTTAAAATATACGTTCTTTACAATTTTACATTTTATCTTTCTCCTCTAATGTAATTCAATTTCATTTCTCTCACAGAATTTTATCCCAGTATAATATACTTTATACTTGAAATTATTTTATTAATCTCGCCATCATATCTGTACTATAAAGTTATATATGAAAATTGATTTTTATAAAGTCTCTGTAATTGTATATTTCCAAGTTAATAATCTGGATTGACTAATTACCATGCTACTACTAAAAGTTGATCAAACTAGAGAAATGTGTTATAAATTTTAATAAATCTTAAACATAAAAATAGAAATATAATTTAACTCTATATGCTTATCTCAATGGGCAGCAATATGATTTATTTCGCATTGTGTTCCTGTGCCTCTGAGTGAGTACTACTTGTGCTCGACTAAGACTTCATCATCATTCTTAGAGATAGGCAGTGTATCTATGTTCATGCAAATTAATAAATGAGCAATAAATGAGCAGGTGAGGAGTTTTGTCATTCAATTCTTTTAATTCCTTCTGAGTTATATGCCAAAAGTGACACTGTGGTCTATTATCATTCATTACTTTTAGCAAGTGAATACCTGGCAGCTTAATTAGTTCCTTTTTCAATGTTGTTGAAAGCAAAAAATGAAACTAATGATTCAAACAAATACTTTTTTTTCTACATAAACATTTGTAATTTTTTTATAAAATAGGAGCAAAATAATTGACAAAAGAACACCTTGACCTTAACCGAAGACTTATTTGCAAGAGGATTACTTCTAGGAAGCGCATACAATGATGCTGAGGATCTGGAAACACAGTTCTTTTATACTACCTAAGAACCACAGTTTGAATACTGCTTATAGACAGCATCTAAAATGATAGAACTGGGCTAAGAGACTCAAGATGGATACCTTTTTTAAAGTTTTTTTCTTTTTTTTATCTTTCAAGATACTAATCCAAGGTACTGTGTCACACCATTTATATAAATTTTAAAAACACAATACAGTATTACACATAGCCACTGATGAAAAATTGTATGGAGTAATCATAGTTCAGGCATACAAAAATGGAGTTGGGCAGCCACTGAGGATCTGATCTAAAACATGTCTCTGTACCACTGAGAACCTGAACTTTCTGTAAACTATCTCTAACCCAAGGACACCAGTCATCTTTAAAACAACTTCTGCTAACTGCAACCTTGTTTCCCAAGGTTGTTCTCCCTTGTAACTATGCAACTCTTTCAGACCCAAACAATCTTTACTTAACAAGTGCCCCTTACTTCTGGCCAACTCCAATTATAATTCTTGATAAACACCTCATATAACAATAACTTTGTGGCTTCTGCCTTGATAAGTCCCCCCTGTTTTGTTGTCTGGCAGAACACAAATACAATTTTATATCATATGTGTGTATATGTATGTATGTGTGTATGTATGGTGTGTAGTTAACACAAATTTCAGAAATGAAGACCAGATTGAAATAAAAAGTTATTTATTTGGGATTTGTTAGGACTGTAGTCTCAGAGACACAGATGCAAGAAGCTAGGTGGCAGCTAGCAGATGTTGTTTTAAAAATGGCTGGTGTCCTTGTGATTCTGGGGGTGAAACAGCTGGAAGAAGGACTTCGGTCCTTGTCTTATTTGAAGAAAGAATTCAGCAAAGAGACCAAGACTGTGGAATAAAGACAGTGCTTATTAGAAGCAAACTACGTGTGGAAGAGCACATGAGCAAACTCAGAGTGAGATGCATGCAATAGAGGTGGCTGACGCTGCTCACATGGGGGTAGCTTTCCAGGTTGTCTCAGGCCAGTCGCCTCTCTTGTGCCCATATTTGGTCTGACTCAGGGTCCTTCCTGAGTGTGTGCATGCATCTCTCAGCCAAGATGGATTCCAGTGCAAAGGTTTCTAGGCAGTTGGCAGGACGTATTATGGGCTGGCATCTCCTTCCTCCTTTGGCCCCCACCCCTAGACTGAGGACCTGTTCTGCACATGTGTCAGGCTGGGAAATTCCCTTGATCACAAGAATGAGCAAGTTGTGGTCACTCTGTCTTTCAGCTAATCAGGGCCCAATGCTCCTGCTGGTACCTTATCTCGAAGTGTCAGCAGAAGACCAGTCGCAGCTGCCCAGCCTGAAGCCTATCTACCTCCTACCTCACTTGGATTCAGCACACTCCACAGAAGAATCAAGTTCTTAGTGGTGCAGAGACGTGTCTGAAACCAGATCCTCAGTAGACACCTGACCCCCATCTGTATGCCTGAACTATGATTACTCCTTTATGATTTCAATCTGCTGTCATATTGTACATGAGGTAACATTATACAGATGTGAAAGAGAAGGACACCTACAAGTTTCAAAATTTTGATTACCTATGATGGTGGTTTGGGTGGTTTCTACACTTTCCTTGAATTTATATTTCTTCTAAAAGGAAATAAAGTCTGAAGAATGGAGAAAGTGAGGTAGGAAAAGACAGGGCTGGACCCAAGGGCGGCTTCCTCATGCATAGGCATTAGTCAGAAGAAAAAGCCACCTCCTTGTTTTGCATTTAATAAGGCCATGACCCATGGAGGAATGATCTCTAAAACAGAAACTTTGCAGCATCCGAGCAAGAAACTCTGACCATGAAAACCATGGAGCATGAACAATAAAAATGCCCAGGTTGCTGATGACCCTGTATGACCTTCCATGTGTGGTGCTCCAGTAATAAGGGAAAATTTAAGGGAAAACAGCTCTAAGAGAATATGTACAGTGGCTTTAGGAGACAAATGTGCAGGACCTGGAGCTGACGAAACCTGGTGCAATCGAGGCCACACCTCAACCTTCCCCTCAATGAATAGTCCACCCCTAATGAAAGAGACCCCATCCATTCAAAAGGTTAAAAATAAGATAAAAGGGGGATCAAAAAGCCCTGCACATGACCCAGCCTCACAAGGACGCCCAAACTCTTCTTCTTTGAGTGTGTAACTTTTGCTTCTGCTCTAAATAAGCTGCTTCCTGTTCTCTTTGCTCCTCAGCCCCAGTGTGTGTGTTTTCCTTTGTGGTCCTCACCCAAATTATTTTGGATGGGTTGAACAAGAGCCTGGACTTTTGATAAAGCTTTTCTGGTATCAAAAGTACAGAGGGAAGGAAGAATGAAAGGAAGGGAATAAGAACTAAGACACAGAGGAGGGTTGATTTTTAAGTGTCCTCAACAGATAAATTAAAGAATTACGTATGGCTTCCTAGGGAAAAAAATGAAGGACACATAAGGAACACATAAGTGTACATTTAAGGTACACTCAACACATGCAAAAAGATAGAAGGCAAAGAAATACTAAATGCTATACTGACCATGAAGAGTAAGCCTAATATTATGTGTCACACTACATTTTCACAGAAATGTAAAAAAGTCAAAGATAATCATAATGAAAAAGAGTATGTCTTGTGTGTTTATTTGCTTAAAGCTTCAACGTCACAGATGACCAAAGAGCTGAAACCTTTCCCATATAAACAAGAATTTAGAATTATCCTACAAAATAGTTACATTGTCTTGTACGATTGCAGTACTATTTACTAATTTTACAATTAAGTGTTATAACAGCATTTTTACCTGCATTTCAAAGCAGTATATTGAATGGTATATGTACAAAACAATCAATTTTACTATGGTCAAAAGTGGATAAGAATTGTACAAAAATATTTTAGTAAGAAAAATGTAGCAGAAGAGTTGGCACACATAAAACTTTGACCTTTGAAATATCCAGAGAGATACTTGAAAACTCATTCCCTTAAGAGTCTCTGAGAAGATGAGTTTGCCTGACTAATTCTTGTTCCCTACTGTGTCTGTGTACTATTAACTATTTTTCCCAGAATAAAAACAGTCATCAGGGTTATTGGTTATGCTAGACTGGAGAAAATAAGGCCATTATAGATAACTAACTGTTTCTTTGTAGTTCTGTGAGTAGGAGTGGGTGGAGGTCCAGCTTCAGCTTTTGAGTAGATTAGATTTTTAAGCCTAATTTCATAAGCAGGACAGATTAACCATTCTCATAAATGCTGAAATAAGATTCATAAACATAAATGAAGAGCTGGTTTACAAAATTTCACAGTCTGATCACTCTCCAATTTTACTAAATGGAGAAGAAAGTATAGACTCAGACTTTGTACTAACTGTAGACAGTGAAATCAAGTGCAGGTGGCTATAAGGGCGGCTTACGTGATCTATTGAGCTGCACATCCTCTCTGGAACTGCATACCGTGTATTTGATTGAAGAAGTCTCTTGTGTGCTTTTCACCTGCAACTAGCTCATTATATCACAAAACAGAAAAGACAAAACATCTAGAAACTTTGGTTAATAGTTAAGTGAATCTTAGAGAACAGAAAAGAGCTCTGATGTTAAACCACTTTTCAGGTTTTATCAGCATTCAGAAGAGACTCTTTCTATTCCTGAAATTCTTTATTATACAATACACTAGAAAGACTGTAACTGGTATGGCACCTCCTGCTCCTTGGGTTTCAAGCCCATATGATATTGAGGTAGCTTCAAAGAAAAAATAACTTCAAATGCATCATGACTTGACAACTTTCTGTGCATGTTTTCAGGGGCAACAGCCCTGTTAATGTCTCAGGATTATAATCGGGCCACTATTCTATATCTATAATAAAAGTGAAGTGTAACCATGAATTTCATTACTTTGGCCATAACCACAGATTGTTTTATACACATTCTATCTCTAGTAATTTATATCTCAAGGGAAGTGTCTGAAATTAATCTCTGAAATTAATTTCTCCATTATGTAACATCATGTAATGAATGTCAGAAATAATTAGAAAATAAATTAATGATATAACGTTTTAATATATTTATTACTTATTTGAGGTTATTCCTTCATCCATTAACTATGCCAGTTGGCTATAAGGGTGAGTATGAGAAAGTCTGCACAGTTGAAGTGGCTGTTGTGTAGTATAAAGCGGTTTTTAGAGCATAGGACAGGTTAAATTCAGGTGGGATGAAGAAGCATTGTCATACCCTTATGTATACTGCTTAGAGTTCTGAGTGGTTATTCCATTTGTGAATATGGCTTGGAAATTACAGAGCACATATTGTTCAGTTGGCTGTCTAGGTTCAGGAAAAAAAATAGGTCAATAAACAATGACACAGAAATATGAGATGTGGTCCAAGGTACAATTGAACTACAAAGTCTATAACTGTCTGTGGGATTTAGTCTATAGAGGTGATCACATAAGCAAGGTAGCAGAAAATAATACAGAACAACCTAGTTGAAAATTGAAGCTGGATTTGTAAATTTTGGCAGCAGGGGGTTCTATTCTTAGTGTTGGCAGTAGAGGCTACATTGAATTTGCCCTGTCTCTAATAAACAGCAGTTGTACATTCTTGAAAAATAACTACATGAAAATGCTAGAAAGTTAAAACACATGTAGGAACCAAAGGGTTTAGACACTTAAGGGAATGACACTAGGAATAGTGTTTGTATGGGTTTCACCAGATGACACATCCCAGTTCTCTCAGTTGGATTGGCAAGGAGTCATATAAAAAAACAAAACACAAACAAACAAAAAAAAAACAGTCTTTTTTATGGCTGAGTAGTATTCCATTGTGTGTATCACATATCCTTTATCCATTAATCTGTTGATGGACACTTAGGTTGCTTCCATATATTGGTAATTGTAACTAGTGCTGCTATGAACATTAGGGTGCATGTATCTTTTCATATTAGTGTATTTGTTTCTTTTGGACATATACCAGGGAGTGGAATTCCTGGGTCATATGGTAGTTCTATTTTTAGTTTTTTGAGAAACCTCCATACTGTTTTCCACAGTAGTTGCGCCAATCTGCATCCCTACCAACAGTGCACAAGAGTTCCCTTTTCTCCACATCTTCCTCTATTCTTGTTATTTGTGTTCTTTTTGATGAGATCAATTCTGACAGATGTGAGTTGATATTTCACTGTGGTTTTTATTTGGATTTCCCTGACATTTCCTCTTTTGGAAACAATGTCTATTCAGTTCTTTTGCCAGTTTTCTAATCAGGTGGGTTTTTTTTTTTTTTGATGTTGAATCATATGAGCTGTTTATATATGTTGGCTATCAATCCCTTATCAATCATATCATTTGCACATTATCATGCTCCCTGACTTCAGACTATAATGCAAAGCTATAGTAATCAAAACAGTATGGTATTGGCACAGAAAGAGGCACATAGATGAATGGAGAAGGATAGAGAGGCCAGAAATAAACCCATGTACTTATGGTCGATTAACTTATGACAAAGGAGGAAAGAATGTAAAATGAAGAAAAGACAGTCTCTTCAATTAGTGGTGCTGGGAAAACTGGACAGATACATGTAAAAGAATAAAATTAGAATATTCTCCCCACCATATACAAAATGGCTCATACACAGCTTATACAGCTCAACATCAAAAAAGCAAATAACCCAATTAAAAAAATAAAATATAGAATAGATCAGAGGTTATAAGAATGTAGGGTAGGTACAAAGATGTAACATAAAAAATTTGGGGCAGAATGATGAAACCGTATTTTGATAGTGGTGGTTGGTTTATAACATTATGCATTTTTCAAAACTCATACAAGAAATAAAGTAGATTTACCTGTATGTAAATTACAAAATACATTTTAAACAGAAAAATATAGCTAGAGAAATTAAAATTGGAATGCTAGGAAACTACATAATTAACCCAGAAGAAGGAGGGAAATGCAGGAACAGAGGGAAAAAAAAGAGGGAGAATTATAGAAACAATTAGCAAAATGATAAACATAAATTCAACATATCAATAAATTAAATATCAATAGACTAGACAGTTCAATTATATTTAAAGATAGCACCACTTGTTGAAGAGATTATCCTTCCCTGTTGTGCATTCTTAACATCCTTGTCAAAGATCAGTTGATCATACAGGTGTGGATTTATTTTTCAGCTCTCTATTTTGCTTCGTTCATCAATATGTCTCTCTTCACCAGTACCATAATGATTTATTTTTGTAGCTTTGTGAAATCTAGAAGTATGATGCCTCAAGCATTGTTCTTCTTGTCAAGATAGTTTTGGCGGTTCAACATTTTTGTGGTTCCATATAAATTTTGGAATCATTTTTCTATTTCTGAAAAATGCTATTGGAATTGTGATAGGAAGTGTATTGAATCTACACATTGCTTTGGGTAGTATATACATTTTAACCATACAGAGTCTTCCAATCCATGAACATTGGATGTGTTCCACTTATTTAAGTCCTTAATTTCTTTCATCAGTGTTTTCTGTACATGTCTTTCACTTCTTTAGTTAAGTTTATGCCTAATATTTTATTATTTTGATTCTATTGTAAATGGGGTTGTAATCCTACTTGCCTTTTCAGGTAGAAAACTAGATAGTCAAATACAAAAGAATGAAATTAGACCCTTATCTCACACCATAGACAAAAACCAACCCAAAATGGATTAAACATTTAAATGTAAGACATGAAACTGTAAAACTCCTAGAAGAAAACTTAGGGGAAAAGCTTCTTGACATTGGTCTTGGAAATGATTTCATGGATAGACATCAAAAGCACAAGCAACAAAAGCAAATTAGACAAATGGTACTACATCAAACTTAAAAGCTTCTCCCAAGAAAAGGATACAATCAACAGAGTTAAAAGGCAATAAAACTAACAAAATAGGAGAAAATATTGCAGTTATTATATTTGATAAGAGGTTAATTTTCAAAATATATAAGAAATTGCCATAACCCAAAAACAAATAAACCAAAAAAAAAGAAAAGGACTAAAGACTTAAATAGACATTTTCCCAAAGAAAATATGCAAATGAGCCAACTCGTATTTGAAAAGATGCTCAGCATCACTAATCATCAGCAAAATGCAAATCATAACCATAATGATATCACCTTACACCTGTTAGCATAGCTATCAAAATTGACAAGCAAAAGATAAGAAGTGTTGATGAGGATGTGGCAAAATTGGAGACCTTGTACTCTTTCGGTGGAATTCTAAACCAATACAGCCAACCTGGAAAACAGTATAAAGTGTCCTCAAAATAATTAAAAATAGAACTATTATATGATCTAGCAATCCCACTTCTGGGTACCTATCCAAACTAATTGAAATCAAGATCTCAACCAAGCCGATATTTATTGCAGCATTATTCATAATGGCCAAGATATGGAAACAAATTAAATTCCCATAAACAGATGAATGGATAAAGAAAATGTGGTGTATACCTACAATGGAATATTATTCATCATTATAAAAGAAGGAAATCCTTCAATATGTGACAACATGGATGAACCTGGAGAACATTATGCTAATTGAAATATGCCAGTCAAAGAAGGACAAATATTGCATGATTCCACTTATGTCAATTGTCTATAATAGTCAAATTTATAGAAGTGAAGAATAGAATGGTGGTTGTCAGAGGCTGATGAGGAGTCACAAACCAACATATATAAAATTTCAGTTATGCAAGACGAATTTATTCTAGAGATTTGATACAGAACATTGTGCCTAGAGATAACAATACGGAATTGGACACATATATATCTGTTAAGAGGGTAGATCTTATGTTGTGTTCTTATCAAAATAAAATTTTAGATAGATGATAGATAGACAGATGATAGATGGTAGATAGATAGCTAGATAGATAGATAGAGAGAAGATAGATAGATAGATGGAAAAGAATTAGAGACTGTCAAATTGGATATATAAGTAAGATCCAAAATATTCTGTCTTCAAGTGGCACGCTTCAAATATAAAGGTTTAAGTTAAAAGTGAAACAATGCAGGTACATTATATGCCAATAAATATAAAAGTGGAGTAACTGCATTAACGTCAGAAAAAAAATAGACTTCAAGACAAAGAGCATAAGCACAGGTATTGATACAAAAGGACATTTAATAATGACAAAAGAATTGATTGATTAGGAAGATAATTTAGGACAACAGTCAAATTTGTATGTGTGTAATAGCAGCTTCAGAGTAGATGCTGCAAAAGTGACAGAAGTTAAAGGGAGAAATACAGAAACCCACAATCTTAGCTGAACACCATTTGTTCAGAGAAGTGGTTGATCCTGGTAGGGTGAGAAGATTCACTGCAAAGTTGCAATTCCTGGGTTGAAGAAAATGTTCTTTATCTTGAGACAGTTATTGTATCACTTAAGTTTAAAAATTTGTCAAGACATCAAATTATACATTTACAATGTGTGAAAATTTTAAACTTATTAAGTGTATCTCTAAAAAAATAGTACTACAAATATATTGACCTTTAGATTGTAAACTTGCTTTCTACAGTGGTTTGAATCAGCAATTCTGAAACTTTTCTCTGTATCTAACCTTGAGGAAATGAGTAAATAGATTGAAGATAAATAAAGGAAACCAGATTTCACACTGTGGAAAATGGAATTACATTTAAGTTTGGGGATCAGGGTTCAGAGAGATCAATAGACAGAGCGCGACTCACAGATATGAAGATCATTGTCTATGCTCTGAAGGAAGCTTTAGGTTTTGACTCTGGTCTGAAATTTATTGTTTTTCTCTTTGAGTCATTCTCTACCTAAGAAGCAAGTTGTCAGAGACTGCCCACTATGGATTAAAAAAAAAAACAAAAAACAAAAAACAAAAAACAAAGGAATCCCTTTAAGAAAGCAATTCAACAAGAAAATAAAGGGGGCATGAGGACGCTAATCTCCTTGCTCTGATGCTTGCACTGTAACCCTGTAGTTTGATAACATTAGAGGATGGTGGGTGAAGGGTACACATCGACTCTCTGAACTTGTACTTGAAAACATTTTTTAGTGTCTAAATTATTTCTAAGTAAAAATTTAAAAACATTCCCTAGCTCCAGAAGCTGAGCATGGGTTATTCTCAAGAAATATCTGAGTACTCCTGTGGGTTGTTAAAATCTTCATTATTTTAGCAGTTGTTATCTTTTGTATGGTTCAAACACTCTCCTTAAAAATGGAATAAGGGTCTTTATTGAACAGTTTGGGTTCATAACTTTGAAATTTCTCTTTAAAAGAAAAAATATGGACTAGTTTGCAAGCTCCATATGGTAGGTGCTGGTAGGCATCTGCTACATTTCAGGCATGTTTGTGGCTGTTACGATACTGATGATTTTTTACCATGAATCTGATGTCTGCGTAAGTGGAAAGACTTAAAACAGAAAGTGCTCTGAGAGTGTGCACCTTCTGGAGGACAGAAGTGAGCCTCATTCCTTTCTGTACTTCCCCTGTGCTTTGGAGAGATGATCACATACTTCTCGTATTAACATTAACTGAATTATCCAAATATATTTCAAATCATGTCTGCAATGATAATCCAATCTTATGTGTTTCTTTAACACAAAAGTAATTTAGGCCCCTGATGCTGCCATCAACTTTTTTTGTGTGTAAATTTTCCTGTCTATAAAAGTATCACATGTTAACTTTAGAAAATTTAGAAAAAGTATGATGAAAATAAAACCAATAAGTGTACCATGTAAAGTTTACCACAATTAGTTTCTTATACTTTTACTATGACTGTGCATTTCACAAAATGTGGGGACTTCTAAGGACTATACAAGAATATTTACTTTCAAACACAATTAATGTATCGTATAGTACTTCACGTATTTGACAACAATAATCAAAATATTTTACTTGTATAACTTCTTTTAAAAATATTTCACATACAATTCATTTACTCTTAACCTCTAAGCCATCAAGCTTGTGGTCTCATCCTGAGTTAGCCCACTTTACAGGCAAGGAAATTGAAACTTAGAAGGGGGAAACTGACTTTATCCTGCATAGTCACAGAAAATGACATCAGGACCCATAAATCCTGGGCAATAGTTCCAGGATTATTTGTAGAAAGTGCACTTTTATGGTACCTTTTAATGCATTTATTTATAATTATAAAGTACTATTAGATATTGCAGTTTGGTTAGACATGAAGAGTTTTATTTACTCAGCTGACACAAAGCCCTACTGAGACTACATCTCTTCTGCCAGACATAAGAAATCTACATGCACATTTTACTAAAAAATGTAACATGAACATAGGGAAGCCTGTTAGTCAAACTCTCCACTTGCTTAATCCACTATAATTGTCGATAATCATTCGCTTAAGTAGTAGCAATGCAAAAACAAATCAATTAGTCTAATAACTAAATCCACACAAGATTAAGACACACAATTTCAAAAGGATAAATAAGCATATTGTGCTAAATAAATTATGTGTGTGAATAAACAATGAATTTGAGCAGAGGAGAATATTCAGAAAATTCAGGATTTAAAATTTAATTATAAAGCATATATTACTTTAAATAAAGAGCTAATTTTAAAAATAAATACAGGAAAGCATTCACAGCAAAAAATCATTCGCACAAATACTTCACTATAAAGTATAAAAACGCTGTAAGAAGTGATTTACATATTCACTCATTGGCCTCATTCCTGCCTATATATCTATTACTGTTAGAACAAATAAATAAATGAACAATGTGATGATGGTAGCACTTATGATTACAACCTCAGGTCTGCACTCAGTGTTGGCTGGCAAACCTATAAAATTTTTCTAATGAATATGTTCTCCCACTATCTTCCATGACTATTTTATAATTTAACATAACTACTCTGCAACCTTTCTTCAGAAGACAGTCTTGCCTATGCTCAATATTTACAAAATCAAAAAATATATAATTCAGGATCTCCCTCCTCTTCTGGCAACTGTGTCTGCAAAACTGGCCCTCATCTCTCCTTCTGTCAAGGACCAGCATGCTCCCCCACCCCTACCCAGTATACAGCATCCTTCCTTTATCCACTTTCTCACAGCCTTGCTCCAGGGGATGCCCCATCCTACCTCACACATTCAACATCTTTCTCTCTCCTGGCTGGTTCTCCTCAGCATCCAAACATGTTAGATAATTCACTATATTTTAATCAAAGGAAATACAAAAATGACAAATTGACCCCTTATTCCACATTCCCCTTAATCATAAAAATATACTTCTTCACCCAAATCCTCAAATATTTTCTAAGTCAACAGTCTGCAGGTTCTTACTCCTTTTCTTCATTTTGAAGCATTTCACTCACAGAGAAAAATCCAGATGAGCATGTAAATGCCAACTGTTTTGCCCTACTGAGATTTCATAATTGTTATTCTGAAAATAGTTGAGACTTTCATTTTTTTAATGAATTAAATCTTTATCATGTGAAATGCCAGTGCATCCTTCCCTGATTCACAACTTTCTCTAAAATTTACTATTTTTTCTACTTTAGTCTAGTCCTACATTTGTATACTTTTACTACATGTGTTTAGTTCCATGTGGAGTATATAGTATATGTGCTGCACATTGTAGTTTCTAAGCTTTTTGGATTTATCCTCACCATTCTATATAGAATTATAACATTTATTTAAGATGCTCTTCCATTGAATGAAGCTATCATGTTGTGGCTATTGTGTTAGATGGAAAGTAAAGCTGTTTCTATTTTTCCTTATCCCAAACCATGCTGTAATGAAAATCCACCTTCTTGTCTCTTTAAGTACATGTGTGACCAGTTCTAGTAAATATCCAGGATATGAATTACTTGCTCATTGATTACGCTTATCCTCATCTTAAGTAGATGTTGTCAAATTGCTCTCTAAATTGGTTTTATCAATTTACATTACCACCAGTAACAGGGTTTACTTTCCTCCCTCAGACAAACAACATATGTTACAGTCAGACTTTTGAAATGTTTGCCAGCCCAATATGTGTAAAGTGCATTTGCATTTACCTGATTAATATTATGATTGATATGTTTTCATATACTGGGGATTTAAGTTTCCTTTTCTGTGAATTACTTTTTTGCCTACTTTTCCACTTGTTAGGTTGTATGTCTTTGTCTAAATCTAGGATTGATTTACATATTCTGGGATCTGATTTTTTGATGAGTTTATGACTTGAAATATTAATCTGTCTGTTTTATATAAATATTTTATATTTTTATATAATCATACTCATTAATATTTTCTTTATAATTCTCTAAAAGGTTTTGTGTTAGTTTTGTTTTTCAGATTTAAATGAGTCATTTATCTTTATTTTATAGGAAATAAGTTAAGGATAGAAATAGATCTTTGGGGTCATGCTGATACTCAACTGACAACCATTGATAAATATCCTTGGTCTAATTCCCAGTTGATCTGTGACTGTATCTCACTGACGTACCAAGCGTCCTCTAGGTGTGGCATGTTTCTTGACTCTGTAAAAGGTTCCACTGATTTATTATACCGTTCTGCCCCAATGCAAACTGTTTTCATTATAATAATTTTTGATATTGAATATGAATAATTTTCAAATCTGAAAAGGCAGATTCTTCCAACTTATTCAGTTTTTACTCATATTAACTATTCTTGTCCCCTTATTATCTTCGTTTTTTATTTGCAGATTACTTTTGCTGGTGTATGTCCATCTTGAATTCAGCATGTTTACGTCCAACAAAATTTCTGACTTCTAGTTTTATGTTTAGTCTTCCCTTGGAAATTTCTGATCAATACTGTGTAAAGAGATAAATATATTTCTAAGTAGTACTTTAGTACTCTTCCACAAGTTTGATATGCTTTATTTGATGTGTGATTATAAACATTTCACACTTTCATCCTTGTACCCAATTCATTATTTAAGGTTGCCTTTTAGCTTTCAAACAGAAGAGTTTCTTTCATCAGTTTTATTAATGCACAATGTACATTAATACAAGGGTGAGTAAAATTCACCCTTTTTAGTTTACAAATTCACTGAGTGTTGCCAAACATACAGTCATGAAGCCTTCACTAAAAACAAGACATAGAACAGTTTCATCATCCAGAACAATCCCTCATATTCCTTTGTAGCCAATTCCTACACCCATCTCCATTTTTGGGTCACCCTTAGTTTATGTTTTCTTAATAACATTTTGTTGTTAATTTTAGTATAACTGATTTTAGATCTCAAAGTATATAGTCCTGTATTTTAAATGGTTCCTGAAAGTGATGCACAATTACTTTGTGATCTAATATCGATCACAGGAGTGATGAGCCATGGGCAGCTACAGTGCTTTGTGTAGTGAGACCAATACCAAAGAGTTGTTGTCTTAACTCTTTGCCTTTAAGGGTGTATCTTTTATCTTTTATTGAGAGATATTGCCAGCGTTTTTTCCTGTTGTATTTCTTTGTGAATGCTGTGTAAAAGGGGATAAATAAAAAAGATCCCAAGTCTTAATAACTAACATAATTTGAAAGAGAAATTGGGAAACCCAAATTGCCAATGCCAGAGGCGTGGCCATGTCTCCTATGTCATAAACTTAACACGACTACGCTAGTTGTTATCCAGTTAGAAACTGCAGTATATTCCCTGATCATTTGCTTCTAGGTCTCTGGATTTGAAAAATACAAACATCTTGGCCTGGTTCCCCTTGAAATCAGGGCCAGCCACATTAAAAGAACCTTTAATATCGTCCAGCAACTGTATTGTAATCCCTTAGTCCATTTTATCCTGATCCTCTAGACTGTGTCAGTCTTCTCTCTTTCATTTAAAAATAGGATACATCTTCCCCCATTCCTCCCTCTGAGGTGATACCTAGCTCTGTAATTCACTGAGATAATAGAGTTAATAAGAGGAGAATGAGTTTGGTTTCAGGTAGCAGTGAGTCCAAATTACTCTGGCTAAAAGAGTCAGGAATATTTTTCTCTGGAAAAAAAAAATATCCAGAAGTAAATAGGCCACCAGCAGTGTATTTTCTCAAAGATATTATTAAGGACTCACTTTGAGCACAGACTTTTGTCTTCCAATCTCAAAATGATTGCTGAGCATCCTGATTTGCATCAGTATTCCAGGCAGGAGGCATGTGCAAAAAACAGGAGTCCAAACGGACCAAGGGAAAGTGCTCTTATCTTGGGAAATTTTCCCTTTTTGTCTGGAAAAGGAAAATTACCTTCTCGAGAACATTAACTATTCCCCCTTCTCGTAAGGCTGGTACGTGACCATCCCCCAGCTCCTCCCACTGTGGAGTCTGAGGAGTCTGTACCCATCTTCCCACCTGTATCCCCCACCTGCTGCTCACCTGCTGACTCAGCCTGATGGTCTGAAGCAGCAGCTGGGCCTCAGGTGCTCTACCTGGCCCTGGGTGCCCCTTTAACAGCTTTCTCCTTCCAGCGTGTGTGTTTAGCACCAGGTGTGCAAGTCCAGTTTCTGAGGGAGGCCCACACCGCCTAGGTCAGAGGAAACGGGAACTGAGGTGAGCTCCTGAGTCTATCTTTATGAAGTTCCAGCTCATACTTCCAGGTTCCACCCACTCTTGATCTCCCCGACATTACATCCAACTTCCTATCCCACCTGCCTGCCCTGAGGGCTTCAAGCTCCAGCATCAGACGTGAAGACAACAGCCTTAGACACACTGCTTAGCCGGTGCCCAGAATTGCACAAGGGGAAGCCTGTAAGTGAGCTCTGTCCCTCTTTCTCTCTCTGTATATATGAATCCATTGGTAGAAGTAATTCTGCTTCTCTGGTTGAACCCTGAATGATCCACAATTTGGAGCTGTAAATTGGTTTTTGTTAACTCATCTTTAGTGACTGTCTGGTACTTTTACTTTCAAATAATATTTTCCCATAATTTACTATGGATATATGTGTTTTATTTTATTTTTATGTTTTATTTTAGTTAGTGTATTAGTTAGTCAAGCTTCTCCACAGAGAGAGAATTGAGAGATTTAGTTTAATGAATTGACTCATGTAATTGTGGAGGTTCAAGTTCAAAATTTGATGGGAGAGGCAGGCTAGAGTTTGAGTCCAAAGGTTGTTGCTGGCAGAATTCCTTCTTGCTCAGGGGAGATCCATCTTTGTTCTGTTTAGGGTTTCAACTATTTGGATGCAACCCACCCACAATACGGAGGGCATTCTGCTTCACTCAAAGTCTACAGATTTAAATGTGAACCTCATCTAAAAATACTTTCACAGAAACATCCAGAAAAATGTTTGACTAAATATCTGGGCAACAGAGTCCAACAAAGGTGATGCCTAAAATAAACCATCACAGTTACTATTGATATGATATATATTTTTCAATCTTTAACTTTCTACCGTTCAATCTGTTTATTAGTTATGTCTCTTGTAAGCATTTTAGCTACATTTTAATTTTTAATACAATCTGCCTCTTTTAATTGGTGAGATATCATATTTACATTTACCCATATATTTGTGATTATTTTTTACATAATAGTCTGCAGTTCTTATTTGCCTTCATATTTCTTAACTTCCTTTATGTTTCTCTTGCTTAAGGTTGGATTGATCAAATTTTTATTTTTATTTTCTCTGCTCACTTCGAAAGTATAGAGAAAATTTCAATTATTTATCTCTTACCTTTAAAATTTTAATATGCTTAATTAAATTTTAAATGTTTTCTAACGAAGACTAAAATTCAACTCTTTCCTCTTCTTGAATAAACCAAGGCCCTTAGCAAAATTTATCTTCTTATAGACATGGTCTTTGAAATAATTTTCTGTGTTATTGTTGTCTAGAGATGTAGTTCTGCCTTTTAAACACAAAACACTAGCCTGGTTTTTATAGTCAACAGTTAATTTAGTTGTATGTTGCACTTAATATTTGCTTGCATTAGTTTTTAATAATTGAGGTCTCATCCTTGGGAAAATTTTTCCAGCCTGAAGTAGAGCCTGCTAGTATTTCTTTTAATTTTCTTAATAACTGAATCCCTTTGTCATTTTGTGATGCCAAGTGATTACTTCTGTATCATCTTGCAATTGATTAACATGCCAGACTATTTCCAATCCTGCATGGAGTTTACTGTGACAATTAACTTTTTAAAAATATTCAGTGGCATAAGAGGGAAGAAATATGGGAACATATGTATATGTATAACTGATTCACTTTGTTATAAAGCAGAAACTAACACACCATTGTAAAGCAATTATACTCCAATAAAGATGTAAAAAAAAAATTCAGTGGTTACAATTTACTTAGATTCTATAAAGTATTTTTTTATCCATTCATCTCATAATTTTCTGCCTTTTTCATAACCTCATATTACCATTTTGGGATGATTTTCCTTCCTTTTTCTCTTTGATAATTCTGAACATACTTATTTTAATGTTGTGTTAGTTTTTTAAAAAATATTTCATTTGATCTGGGGTGAATTTACCTTTTCATTGTGGATGCTAGTAGCTTTCTTTTTTAGTGTTAATATTCTTTAAATGTTTTCAAAATTTTGTTTGAAAATATAGCTAGTAAGCATTATTATTTGCTTTATTTTGTTGTTTCTTTTAATTTTTAAGCTCTTTTTTATGTTTCCTTTCTAGTTTGGTTGCTTTATAGGTATCTCCACTCAATCCTGAGAACAAATATTTGTATAATTGTTTAGAACTTTTGCTAAATGGTTATATTGAGGGTAGTACAGAGCTGATACCAAGCTAGGGATCCACATCCTGCTTGTGAGAGTATATCTGTGTCATTCAGTTTCCCTGGAGGATAATTGCATAAAATCTGTATCTTTCTCTTCAACTTGTACAAGTGAGGAAGCTCTAAAGCAGCCTATGATTTTTTCTTTTTTCTTTTTTTTTTTCGCGGTACGCAGGCCTCTCACTGTTGTGCCCTCTCCCGTTGCGAAGCACAGGCTCCGGACGCGCAGGCTCAGCGGCCATGGCTCACGGGCCCAGCCGCTCTGCGGCATGTGGGATCTTCCCGGATCGGGGCACGAACCCGCGTCCCCTGCATTGGCAGGCGGACTCTCAACCACTGCGCCACCAGGGAAGCCCCAGCCTCTGATTTTGAAGCAAGAATCTGGCCCTTGGTTTCTTCCTCATGACAGGAACATCATGCCTCTTACGCCAGAAGAGCTCTCACCTTTCCTCCTTCCTAGGAGTAGAGAGGTCACTAATTGTTACACACTCATTTTGGCTTCCTGGATAGCACACTTTCCTGATTTCTTTCCCACACTTTGGATGCTCATTTTAAAATCATTGTGTAGGCACTTCCTTTCTAATTGTAGGAACTTCTGTTCAAATAACACCTCTATGCCAACAATTCATCAATTTATATCCCCATCGAAGACCTCCTCTCTAAGCCCCAGACAGCTAAGTGCAGGTTATTCCTTGGTACCGCGTAATTAGCTGACCAGACAAAAGGGCCTAGAGACCATTTTAATATTCTTGTCTTCACTTGCTTTGCTCTTGTCCCAAGCATTAATTCCGTTATTTCCATACTGAAGAGACTTAACTCCTGGTATGTTTTCAGTGTGGTACCTGTGCTGTGATGGTGTATGTTGTTAGTTCCTCACTTACTTCTAAAACGTACCACACTGACAAGTGTAGAAATAAGATTCTGGCTCAAAGAGAGAAAGGTGCAATTAAATTCTTAGCAAGATAGTGGTCATATGAGAAACTCACTAAATTGTGTGTCATAGTTTACTAGGTTGCCCAACCGGTGTAAAAGTCCTGTACTAAGTCAAGTATCTCATGGATCACATGATCCCATGGTATACATTTACTTCCATCAAATGCATGACAACTTAGCCAAACTGTACCTTACTCCTCACCACACCTAAATCCTGGAACTGATTTAGAAAGACCTAAATGATCCAGCAACAAACCACTCTGCCCTCCTCTTCTAGCTAACCTATTTGGTTAACCTGCCTTCAAGATACAAAACACCTCTGTCCTGAGAGGGGAGAGACACCTATACTAGGGATGGAGTGATATGAGGCAGGACAGCAAGCTCAGCCCCACCTGCCCCCGACCTCATCCCTTGGCAGAAAGATACGATGTCTTTCTCACCTAACCATGATCCTTATTAGGATGGTGGCAGAGAATGTATGCGCTAAAGATTTCTAGTCTAGTTTCTCATAGCTTGGCTATTTTTCTGGAAAACAGAAACAACACTGGGACTTAAGGCATGATGTGGAAAATCAGGATTCAGAAAGTGAGTTGCTGGAGTCCCAACCTGTCTCTACTTATACCCCCAACTTTAGACAAAATAATTGGGAGTTTAGTCATTCCAGCTCTATTCTGCACTGGTAAACCCTTCACAATGGGTGTCCCTCCTGATGGGACTATTTATAATTGAGGTTACTAGATTAGAGAGGGAACTGCCACCCTTGTTAGTTTAACTTTATCTTAATTAATGAAGATTTGTTCTCTGGAATAGGATCTTCATCCTTTAGTCAATACAATTTATTTCAGTTGTAAACACTCTCATTAATTTACTATTAGCATAACACATGTGTGCTATTATCAGTATAGAAAGTATTGATCTTGTTGGAAGAGGTCATGGAGAGGACATGAGTGACCGCTGGTTGACCTGGGAACTGGACCCAAGAAATTTGAGGCCCCTCAGCCCCTTCCCCATCCTTGGAAGGTACATCTGCCCACTGTTTCCACAGTGGGAGCTGCGAGACCACCTGGACAGTACATGACTGAACCCAGTTAAGCCCTATATATAGACTCTTAAGACTCTGACTAGTGGCACAGAGATCTAACAAGAAAAGCCTCGTAAGTAAGTTCCCTTGCTTATTAAACCTGCCACCTCCCAATCTGGAGAGTCTGGCTTTTTCTTGGGTGTCTCCTTGTCCTCTGCGTATGGAGGCCATTCCAAATTTCATCTGGGAAACTCCTGAGAGTGTGAACCTACAGATCTAAGAGTATATGATAGGTATTTTGCTTTCAATTGGCAATCTCTCTCCAACTTGAAATCTAGAAACTTGAAGTGTAATAACCGTCATCGACATTTTAGAATGTAGTGTGGGAGTTTTTAAAATTTAATCAGAAACTTTTCACCTCAAAATATAAAGATACCCTCTTTTCTTTTCACTATAATACATCAAATCCCCCCAAAAAATGTTTCCAAAATAGAGTTCACCTACAATAACCTTTCCTATCATATATATTAAATATTTGGCAAAGTATTAATGTTTTGGTATGTATGGTGCATGTATATTCATTCCATGCATAATATACCTACGAAGAATCTAGGTTCTTTCTAGTTTACTCATATTCTTGTCTTCATCTCTAGTCACTTTTTCTATATAAAAACCATATTATGATTCTATGCATCTATGCTTTGTCACCACTTCCTCAAGTCTGTTCAATGTCAAACTATTTAAATCACACTCCTATCTCCACCAAGGTGAACACTTGTTGCTCAGGGACACTAAAAATTTCTGTTTCCAGTTTCAATGACCATTGTCACTTATCTTACTTGATTTTCTGACACCTTTTGACAGAGTTCATTGCTCTCTTTTTCTGAAATTCTTTCTGTACTTGACGTCCAAGGCTCTTCCTTGCAATCCTTGTACAAGACCTACCAATCCTTCTTTGTCCTCACTGTTGAATCTTCATGTCTTACCACTAAATGCTTGGTTACCTGGGACTTGCTCACTGTTCTCCTTTCCTGCCTTAGTGTTCATTCTCTAGGTGGGCTCATGCCACCCTATGGCTTCTATCCCATTGGTTTGCAAAGGATCCTCAGCATTGGTCTTTAAGTTGAACTCTAGACTTGAAACGTTTAACTGTTTACTTATCACTACTTGAGTGTTTAATAGGCTAGCTAAATTTAGTATTTCCAAGACAGTACTGTCAAGTCTCCTCCCCTTCAAAATAAACAAACACAAAACCTGCTTCCTTTCTTCCCCCAGTTTCACATTTCTCAGAATATGGCACTCAATTTATTCAATTGCTCCAGAGAAAAATCTTAGAAGATGTTACCTTTCCTCTTTATTCTCTCACGTCTGACATCCAACTTACCAAGTTTTTTTCAGGTCTGCCTTTGATAATGGTTTAGAGTTTACCACCCTTTTCAAAGTCACAGTTGAATCCCACCTTGAATCCCCAGCAGGTCTCTTTGTTCCCACTCTTGCCCCTCTACACAATATTTCTACTCAATAACTAAAGTTATCATTTGAAAATATAAATCAGATGATAGAAATGTACTGTTCAAAATATCCAAGTGATTTTCCATCTTACTCAGGAAATATATATATATATATTCTTTACAAGGAGGTACCAGCCCAATGTGATAGGCTGATGCTGAGACCACAGGGTAATTCAGATCTAGCCACACTGACCATATGCTGCTGCAAGTTTGGGGGGCTTTGCTCTTTCTGCTCCTCTACCCAAAATAATTTCTCTCCAGATCTTTGCATCACTTACTCTTACTTCACCAAAACCTCAAATTGAATGCCATTTCTTCAGAGAGGCTGTTCCTGTAAAATATACCCGTCTTCACTGTCCCCAGCAAGCATTTTCTGCCTCTTACTTGGAGCTCAACAACTATTTACTAGATGAATGAATTACGGTACAAATCACACATACTATTATGTGAATCAGAAGTCAGTATACGTACTTGTCTAGAGTACAAGGGTACTCTAGACAAGTACCTACGCCCAAGGGGTGTGTAGGAATATGACCGAATATTTCTGTGTGTGTGGGTCCTTGTCTAAATAAACACTTTTATTAAAAGATAAACGATTTTACAAAATTTGTGGCCTCATGAAAATTATAGTGATTTATTAATGAAGATTTAAAAAGATGTATAAAGAAAGCGTGCTTTCTTACATATTTGCTTAATATCCAATCAGTGTAGATGAGGAATTCATAGTGTCCAAGCACATCTCCTCCTTGTCAGGTGCAGGGATCATCTCTTCATGCTTTTTTCTTGCCAAATGCACCATTTCTTCATAATTTCACGTGTTCCCCCTAAGAAAAAATGGTAGTGCTCCTATTACTCATTTCCTGGCTTATTTGGCCCTGTTTCTATTGAAACAGTGTAGCTCTTCTTGCCCTTTATTTTCACAAGGACTTTTATTTAAGTGCTGGTCGCACTGTTACACTGACACCTCATCTATCCTGTCAATTGTGCAGCAATGACTCTCTCAAAGGTTGTCACTGTTCTTGGTTAATGATGACCCCAAGTGCAAGTCCTGTCCAAAATATGCATTAAAATGTGAATAGTAATTTGTTTCCTTGTCATGTTAATTTTTTCTATCCAGCTTTCAGAGTGTAAACATAGAAAAACACACTTTCCAACCATGTCTCCTCTTGAACTTTGTAGGCTGCCGCAGGCCTTCTTTCAACCTTGAGGCCACCAGCATCCATACACCCCAGAGTGGGGAAGGCTGGCAGAACCACGGACAGAACAATTAGAACCAAGTCTTTCTTTCATCTTCAGGTGGCTTCAGACCACCCTAGGAGAGTCCCATGTCAGCACCACTGTGGATCCTGCTGGCATTGCAGATCAAAAGACTCAGGTTGGCCTGACAGTGGGCAGAGCTCATGGAGAGAGTGGCTGACCTCGGCACTGTGGGTGAGTATCCATGTGCCCACCTGCACACAAGACTCTGGCCCAGTGCCCAGAGGTGGACCTGCCCCCGAGGTAAACAGTGTCACCCCAAACCAGAGTGTCAGCACCACGCTGGTGGGGTGCCAGACCACAGGTGCCAACTCGCCATCTCCTGAGCATCTGGATATCAGGTGGGAGTGGAAAGACAGAGAGTACTCCTCTGGGAAAACCAGGGCCTGGCACATGTGCCTGGGTAGGTGCTCAGAGCTCCCTGTCCAGACGGCACTGGGACCACTAGCCGCAGGCACATGAGGTGGGACTTGGAAAATTCCAGGCAGCCTTTCCAAAGCCCAGAGCTCCCCTGAGGCCCCAGGACCAGGGTTCCCTGCCTGAGTCTAAGGACTTTTCCTGCAAGAGAAAGCTGTTTCTATTTAACTACTACCAGAAGAAATACTAGATCATTTTAACATAAAATCTTGGTTTAAAATATCCTCAAATGTGGTAAATAAAACCCCCCAAAATACAGATTAAAATTTTATAAATGGATAAAAATTCATGGTTGATAAATTTAGATATTGCTCTTGTCTGAAGTGAAATGAATCCAGACTTGCAAATAGTGAGATGCTCATTTTATTGTTAAACCTGAAAACTAACTCTATAGGCAATTGTTATAAAGGAAATGTGAAATTGTTTGGAGCAGTGCAAATGTCAGAAAAAGTATTTTACCTACCTGCTGTAACTATTTCAAAGGATAACAACTATCTGGTAGTGTATGTGCTATTAGGATTAATTAAAAATCAAGTCTTATTACTGATCAAACAAAGCAAACTAACTAAAGACATCTCCAATGATATTGGCAAGCTATATGCCTCATCTGTATGCTGCAGTCAAAAACTAATTCAGGCTAAATTCACTGGTTAATTTCCCAATTTTAAATGGGCAAAAAATAAATTGGAAAGAGTAGAACAAGCAATAAAAATAATTGAAAGACCAGGAGATACGAATAGGATTTGATTTAGTTGACTGAAAAAAAATGCCCAAGGGTTGAAAAGATGTCTCTATTACTCTTCTCAAATAAATGAGAGTAAATGCTCATTAAAGAGCATGTGTACATAGAAAAGACTCCTTTGGCAAGAGCGTCTTTACACTACACATACATTTCATTTTCTACATGCACTAGAGTCCTATGTTGACCCAGCAGTGTAAATCAGAGAAGCAGAAAACACACACACACACACACACACACACACACCACTAACCTCAAGATTCAAAGATTGAGGCATGATTTAAGACCAACCTGGTAGAGAACTGAGGTGAATTTACTTATGATAGATTCATAATATTATGAAATCCTTTTCCTAGAAGAATACTGTCTCTATACATGTTCCTTCAAAAGAAAAAATTGGGGGTAGAAGGGAGGGGTCAGCTCAGCACCTTCATTTTAGGTTCAATAGCATTATAGAATTTCATTTCAAAACAATTTTGTAAGCTTTATCCGTTTCCTGTGGCTGCTATAACAAACTAACCTTGCTGGCTTCAGGTACAGAGAATTCCCATATACACCTGTCTCTACACACAGCCTCCTCATTGCAAACATCCCACACCAGAGTGGTACATGCCACAATTGATGAACCTACACTGACAAGTCAATTCTTTTCTGCATCCCATTGTTTACAATAGAGTTCATTCTTGGTTTTATACATTCTATGTGTTTTGACAAATGTATAATGACATGCATCCATCATTATGGTATCATGCAAAGTATTTTTACTGCCCTAAAAATCCTCTGTGCTCTGCCTTTTCATTCCTCCTCTCTCCCAACCCTTTGCAACTGCTGATCTTTTGATTATCTTCCTAGTTTTGCCTTTTTTCAGAATGTTGCATTGTTGGAATCACATGGTATGTAGCTTTTCCAAATGGCTACTTTCATTAAGTGCATTTCAGTTTCCTCCATGCCTTTTCATTGCTTGATATAGTTCATTTCTTTTTAGTGCAGCATAATATTCCATTATGTACCACAATTTGTTTATCAATTCCTCTGTTGAAGGACATCTTGGTTGCTTCCAAGTTTTAACAATTATGAATAAAGCTGCTATAAACATTCATGTGCAAGTTTTGCAAGATTGAGGTTCAATACATGTCATTGCCCTGTAAAGGCAAATGATACCCTTTAATGCATCCATTTAGTATCACTGATTATTCATATTGTAGGACCCAAGACTGAAGGCATGCATGTTTGTGAGACTTGCTGCTCAATCCTGATGCTGGGGAATATGTTAACATTTTATCCATCTTCCAAATAATCAAATTTCTTCTTCCTCTTCTGAGAGAACTAATTTCTTTATTGGATTTTCCCAGTAACTAGATTCTGATCTTGTTTCCATCAGACCAAACCTCTAGCAATAATAAATGGTTACTATGCAGCTGCTTCCCACTAGCTATCTATTTTACGTTTGGTAGTGTATATATGTCCATGCCACTCTCTTATTTTGTCACAGCTTACCCTTCCCCCTCCCCATATCCTCAAGTCCATTCTCTAGTAGGTCTGTGTCTTTATTCCCATCTTACCACTAGGTTCTTCATGACATTTTTTTTCTTAGATTCCATATATATGTGTTAGCATAAGGTATTTGCCTTTCTCTTTCTGACTTACTTCACTCTGTATGACAGACTCTAGGTCCATCCACCTCACTACAAATAATTCAATTTCATTTCTTTTTATGGCTGAGTAATATTCCATTGTATATATGTGCCACAACTTCTTTATCCATTTATCTGATGATGGACACTTAGGTTGCTTCCATCACCTGGCTATTGTAAAGAGAGCTGCAATGATCACTCTGGTACATGACTCTTTTTGAATCATGGTTTTCTCAAGGTATATGCCCAGTAGTGGGATTGCTGGGTCATATAGTAGTTCTATTTGTAGTTTTTTAAGGAACCTCCATACTGTTCTCCATAGTGGCTGTACCAATTCACATTCCCATCAGCAGTGCAAGAGGGTTCCCTTTTCTCCACATCCTCTCCAGCATTTATTCTTTCTAGATATTTTGATGATGGCCATTCTGACTGGTGTGAGATGATATCTCATTGTAGTTTTGATTTGCATTCTCTAATGATTAATGATGTTGAGCATTCTTTCACGTGTTTGTTGGCAATCTGTATATCTTTGGAGAAATGTCTATTTAGGTCTTCTGCCCATTTTTGGATTGGGTTGTTTGTTTTTTTGTTATTGAGCTGCATAAGCTGCTTATAAATTTTGGAGATTAATCCTCTGTCAGTTGCTTCATTTGCAAATATTTTCTCCCATTCTGAGGATTGTCTTTTGGTCTTGTTTATGGCTTCCTTTGCTGTGCAAAAGCTTTGAAGTTTCATTAGGTCCCATTTGTTTATTTTTGTTTTTGTTTCCATTTCTCTAGGAGGTGGGTCAAAAAGGATCTTGCTGTGATTTATGTCATAGAGTGTTCTGCCTATGTTTTCCTCTAAGAGTTTGATAGTTTCTGGCCTTATATTTAGGTCTTTAATCCATTTTGAGCTTATTTTTGTGTATGGTGTTAGGGAGTGTTCTAATCTCATACTTTTACATGAACCTGTCCAGTTTTCCCAGCACCACTTATTGAAGATGCTGTCCTTTCTCCACTGTACATTCCTGCCTCCTTTATCAAAGATAAGGTGACCATATGTGCATGGGTTTATCTCTGGGCTTTCTATACTGTTCCATTGATCTATCTTTCTGTTTTTGTGCCAGTACCATACTGTCTTGATTACTGTAGCTTTGTAGTATAGTCTGAAGTCAGGGAGTCTGATTCCTCCAGCTCCATTTTTCGTCCTCAAGATTGCTTTGGCTAATCGGGGTCTTTTGTGTTTCCATACAAATTGCGAAATTTTTTGTTCTAGTTCTGTGAAAAATGCCAGTGGTAGTTTGATAGGGATTGCATTGAATCTGTAGATTGCTTTGGGTAGTAGAGTCATTTTCAAAATGTTGATTCTTCTAATCCAAGAACATGGTATATTTCTCCATCTATTTGTATCATCTTTAATTTCTTTCATCAGTGTCTTATGATTTTCTGCATACACGTCTTTTGTCTCCTTAGGTAGGCACAGGGAGATCAGCTCGGTGCTTTGTGACCACCTAGAGGGGTGGAATGGGGAGGGTGGGAGGGAGGGAGATACAAGAGAGAAGAGATATGGGAACATATGTATATGTATAACTGATTCACTTTGTTATAAAGCGGAAACTAACACACCATTGTAAAGTAATTGTACTCCAATAAAGATGTAAAAAATAATAATAATAAATGGTTACTGATTACATATCAGATACTCTGTAAGTGCTTTATATTGTACAAATTGCTTTGGCTGTGATGTATTGTCAAAACCACTTTACACATGAGGAAACTGAGGATTTTGAAACAAAGTATCTTGTCTAAGATCACATAACCAGTAAGAATGGAGTTGGAATTTGAGACTTTCTGACAAAAATCACCTGTTATTTGAACCATATCCTTTGTAACAGGATTCCAGTTTACTCTCAAGGATCAGAATTGCTGTCCTTGAGTGCTCGCTGCCCTTTAATCAAATTCTCAGGGCTTGCTACCTGGAACCTCTCAGGCCTGGAAAAACTTGAGAATGTGAGGATCATGTCCACCATTGCTCTTGAATCCTGTCAATTTTTTCTCCTACATCATGCCATCCCTGGGTTTATCTTACAGTTTAAGAACTGAAGATTTGCTCTCACCCTAGGGGTATACCCTTAGCATAATGAATCTTTAGCTTTATATCAAAATCAGATGCCACATCTTTATTTATCCCTACAATTTTAGTTTAAATCTCAATTTAGATTTTTATCAAAGTGGCCCAATTTGATAATTTGCTGAGCCTGTTTTGGAATGTTACCAGTCTGCCATGATTTACCCCATGGCTCCACAAATAGTAAGGGGCCAATAATTGAAACTATTGCATGTAAGAACCTAACACATGGAAGACCAGGAAGTGAAGTGCCCTTATGAGTCTCTGTCCTCAAAGAGGTCATAGCCAACTTTACAATAAAAATAATTCATGGGGAAATATTTACTTGTCATGCAAGATAGCATGCAAAATATTTGTGTAGAGAAAGAAACGTTACTGTAGTAATGTTTATTTTAACAACTTTATTGAAATATAATTCATATACTGTGAAATACACAAGTTTTAAGTGTACAGTTCAATGGCCATTGTTTTAGATTTAGATTTCTATCACCCGAAAACGTTCCTTGTGCCTGTTTGTAGTCAATCCTGTTCTCACCCTCAGCACTAATGAGCACAAATCTACTTTCTGAGTCCATAGATTTTCCTTTTTTGATATTTTTGTGTAAATTAAATCATATAGTATGTGTTCCTTTGCATCTAGTTCCTTTCACTTAGCATAATGTTTTTGAGGTTTGTCATGCTGTAGCATGAGGCAGTATTTTTTAAATAGTATTCCATTGTATAGGCATAGCATATTTTATTTCTACATTTATCAGTTGATCAACATTTGAAATCTTTCCACATTTTGGGTATTATAAATACTGTTGCTGTGAACATTTGGAAGAAATTTTCCAATGTATTCATTACTTTGGGGTATATACCTAAGAGTGGGATTGCTGGGTCAAATGGTAAATTTAGAAATGGTGTCTGACCAGGTAAACCTGACAATTTCTATTAGTGCCCCTAAAG
Source organism: Orcinus orca (assembly GCF_937001465.1). NCBI lineage: Eukaryota > Metazoa > Chordata > Mammalia > Artiodactyla > Delphinidae > Orcinus > Orcinus orca. Next base: position 100,281,614 of record NC_064567.1, on the reverse strand, counting down.
TTTGAATGGAAATTTAAAGAATCATACAAAAATTCAAAAAACAGAGCAATTTATCAACTTGTTGCCCACATCTGGGAAATTTTTCACCAACTACCTATGACAGATTTGGAATGCATAATGCAGTTTTCATCTACAGGAAACACATGTCTAGAAAAAAAGAAAATCCTATTGCTTGCAATTAAACAGTGCAATCCTTTGCGCCTCCCCTATTATTTGCTCCTTGATTTAAATATGCAAGAACTTTGTAACCAAAGCAACTGAGATTGAATCCAGTCACACAATGCCTGTAAACATGTAGTTTTTTAGGTGGTTGGAGATCTAGCTGCTGCACCACAGCTCTCATGATACCCCCATCCTGAGGCTGTAAAGTAACAGAAAACTCTCATGGAAAAAGAGGAGATGGTGTCTGGCCTTGTTGGTCTGTGTCCTGGCAGGGAGAACACATCCATTCAAGTCGACCTGTGAAAGCAGAGCTGGTGGCAGGAAGACCCGTAGGCTTGGTTTTTCCTTGAACTGAATCCATTTACCGTGTCAAAATGTAAATGTGTGGTGCTGATAGAGTATTCCATCTCCACCGCAAATGGAACTTAAACAAAACTCTCCAACAGTGTTTTGGTCATGCATCACAACTTTTGGGATGAAGCACGCGGCACACTGGTATAGGTCAACCAAAAATAATTGTTGCTGTTTGCTTGTCTATTCATTCAGCTGATTTGCAGAACCGAAGGACTGAAATGACAGAAAGGCTAGGGAAGCAGCCTCATAGAAGGTCCAGATTGCCACCGTCCTGTTCCTCTTTACGCCACCTTGATCACAACAGGCTTCCCAGGTGGGGCTCCACCTCCAGCCTCCTGATTGAACTTAAGGCAGAGAGGAAGACCAGATGAGGACAGAGACACATCATCTAGAGGGGAAAGCAAAAAAAATTGAATTTTATGAAACTATCGAAGAATTTCGGGCTGTCTAGTATAAAATCCATTCTTGCAAGTACCCAATGTAAGTTGTAAAGAGTATTCTCTAAAAGGTAAAATATATAAATTATCTTTCCTCTTTAAAGTTTATTTCATTACTCACATATCCATTTTACACGTGTAAATTTATTTTTCACATTTAAGAATAATTAGCTCTTACAACACCTGGTGCACAAATATTATTGCTGACATTTTTCTCTGGAGTAAATGTATTCCTTCATTCTATCTTTTTTTTCTTTGCTCTACAATCAAATACCATTATTTAATTTAATTTGTCATTTAATTTTTTATCTAGCTATATTTAATTGATATATACTTATACTTTTACAATTGATGTGTCTTTGTTTTCCATATATTATATTCTTAGAAATAACTTTGATTTCAAAGCATAAATAACCACAGTGTATTTTCTTCCCTAGGAAGAAAACTTAACTGAAGACGCTGGTCTCACTTCTGTCATCTTTCTGATGCTTTCTGCGTTGTACATTCATTTTGTTGTAATATGTATATGGATTATTTAATTTGCTATTTTTGAGTCATTTTGTAATTTGAAAATTATACATCTTTTACTATTACCTAGTTTAAAGGTTTTGGTGTCCTTTACACACACTTGATTCCATCTTACTCTAAGTAACAATGATCGGCATGAATGAACCAGTTGCATCTATCTATAACAGAGTTTGGCAAACTGCAGCCTCTCAGGCCACATCCACCCCCATCCCTCCACACCTGTTTTTGTAAATGAAGCGTTATTAGAAAACCGTTACGCCCATTCGTCTGTAAGTTATCTGTGACTGTGTTCTCACTATAGTGGAAAATAAGAATAATTGTGACAGAGACTTTTTGGCTGGCAGAGTTGACAGCATTTTCTATCACATAAAATATTTGTCAACCCCTGGTCTAACACACACACACACACACACACACACACACATCACATAAGTACATATACACACATTCTTCTTTGACATGTAAAGCAAATTTTAACCAAGAAGATAAAGTTTTAACAATTTACTATATTATTGTATACTATGGGTCTAGCACTTAAAGGTTATTCTTTAAAAGTGTAAGAAAAAATATAAGATAGTCTAGGAAATCTAGAAATGCATACATTTTTGAGAGAAAAAATATGCTTTCACAATAGAAGAACAACAGAGTTACAGAAAATTGAATTTCTTAATACAGAAAATGCCTATAATAGGATATACATCTTTAATGCATCTAAAAGGTAACCTTTCTTAAAGACACGTTTGACATGACAACAGTCATTTTAGTTCTTCTTTAAATATACTCCAAATTATAGAAACAATAGCTTTAGCAATTATAGAACAGCAGCAACATATGCATATTAGAAAACACTTCCACTATTTTCTGTATGTATAAGCCCACTTTAATAGTTTCTTATTCCTTATAAAGCAGAACTAACTCTATATGAATAAATGTGCTTCATTTCACATCAATAAACTCCTAAGGGTGACATAAAATTTGACAGTGATGTAAGTGGCAAACCACTATCTATTTCTGGCATGTCTGTTCTACAGTATTAATCATGCTGCTGGTATTTAAAGGGTTGCAATGAACACTCCCATTGGTACTCTATAGCAATTTAATCACAATAGTACTCATCATTAAGTGTTACCCTGTGGATAATATCATTCACTGTAGGGTTGACATGATGATACACTGAGGGCATGAGACAGCTTTGTCTTCATTAGCTGACTTATGTGGTGACTTGAAGATTAAATGTCATCAGTGACCTCCTAATTGCCAAACCCGTTGGCCTCCTTGGAGTCCTCATGCTAAGTGTCCTTCTTGCAGTGTTTGACCCCACTATACACCACATTTTTTCATGCCCTTTTCTCTCTGTTTCCTTGATAGTACACTGTCCTACTCCAGTCCTTTTCTCAAAAGGTTCATGTTCAGTCTCTTTTCGTGACTGTATTTCTTTTACCTTGTCCCCAAATGAGGAATTCCCCAGATTCGTTGTATGAGCAGTTTTCCTTTGTACCCTTCTCTTGGGGGTCATTTCCACCTGTATGAATTTATTATTACTTCTAAGAGCAGACTCTGGTGTCCAGATTCATAGTTTCAAGTACTTGGTGAAGTGAGTTGGGTTCACCTGGGCAGAGCAAGGAAGAGAAAAGGCGTTAACAAGAAAGAAGAATCTTTTATTTTATATAATCAATTCCTTCATGTTCCAGATTTTGATCTAAAACAAAAAGAACTGATAGTGGTCATGCATTTTCATATAGATTTCAATTAATATCACCCAAATTATCTTTGTATTAACCAATATTAAATTAAAATGAATTTCTTCATGCTGAGGACTAGTCTTTTGATAAGAAATATCAAGGATTCATCAGGTTAAAATTTAATGAATTACTTTATGATTTATTCACAATATCCACTATCAAAAACTGTGAAGGTCTGAGAATTTACCTTATCTGCAAACTAATAATTTAACTTGTCACAGCTTTATGGATTCTGGTAGAAGATACAAAACTTCTGAGTCAGAGACAAAGGACAGATTAATACAGACAGAGAAGTAGTTGAATATCAGCATTTGCACTGTTTCCTCAAACCCCAAGTCCTTCTGGTTGACATAAAGAAGGTCAGGAAAAACCTGTAGATGCATTGAGTCACACAGGAAAGGGAACCCAAGCTTAGGACTAGAATCCTTCATAATGGAGAGGGGTGTCTTCCTGGCCTTTGTCCTGGAGGGGACATTATGTTTATACTTATCATATCAGAGAGCAAACAAATGTGCCCTTTGTTCCTCTCTCGCCATCCCAAGACTGCTCACTATGCAAACATCCTTGAACGGATAAACTGCAGCCAGTACCTCTGCTCACAAGATGGGAAGAGACCCCTAGAGACCCGTAGAGAATAATTTCCCTATATCTGCTTATTGAAACAATAATTAAGGAAAAAGTATCAGAAATAGCGTTTATGTACCCTTTCCAAAAAAGAGATGTGAAATGAGTACATTGTTCTTTATAAGCCATGTCTCTAATGTCAGTAACCTTGAACAACTGAGGAAACAAATCAGAGTAACTGATTCTGAATTCCTTTAAAATTATTTCCTTTCATTGCTAGAATTTACCTCTATGGTGATTGAGGAATACAACACTTCCTAGTCAAGGGGAACAAGACTTTCAGGGAACCATTCACATTTAGCATTTATGAATCATCTCATTTCCCAAGATGGGCATTCTAGACATCCTTGAAAAGCCTAAGTGGTCTCCTTTGCCCATCAATAACAGCAATGGTGAAAATTAAATAATAGATGTTCATATGTAGTGAAGTCCCTAAAATTCTTTAGGAATTTTGAGCAACCTACAAAGGTAAACCTACCACAGGTCATGGATTAGTCAATACCAGGTGCTTCACTATTCCTGACACATCTTCTCATGCCTGGCAGCCCACTGTCCATAAAATACTGAATAAAACAATAAAAGAAGTAAAGAAAAGATAGTGAAACCAAAATGGATATATATACTTATAGCAAATTTTGGAAATGTTTAAACTAGTAAACAGTGGGTTTCCTTACAAATCAGTATTGTCATAATTTTTAATCTTTCCCAAACTGACACATAAAATATTCAATGTTGTTGATATTTTAATTCTTATATTTGTTTTTATGCTGTGCATTATTTTTAACATACCTATTAGCTAATTATATTTCTTTTTTAATCTGTGCACTACTTATATTTTTTGTTCATTATTCTACAGAGTAGTTTTCATTATAGAACTTTTAAACTTTAAGGAAATTGATCCTGTGTATGTTACATGTGTTTAAAATAATTTCTCAATATTTTTCTCAACACAATTCATAAAATAATATGTATGTCTAGAATTATTTTAAATTTGACTTTATCATATCTTAAATTATTTTGCACCTATGAATTTATTTTTTAATTATTTTATTTGATGTTGTTTCTTTGAAAAGGCTATGCTCTTTTGATTACCAGAGCTTTAGAGTATGTTTTAATAAATTATGTTAGTTTCCCATATTTTAACCTCTTCTTCAAATATATTTTCAGGCTATCATTATTTGTATATACTTCAATGTTTAAAAAAAAACACGTTTTGTCTAATTACACACAAATAAGCTGATATTTAATTGGGATTTTATTTGGGGGAGATTAGAATTTAAAACAGCAAATCTTCTTAACAGTGAGCACTACAAAACAGAACCAGTGTGAGATGTTTGAATTTTCTTGAGTATAAGCATAGTCTCTGAGTTGAGTCTAATAATAACCCAGGATATTTTGTCTCTCCTGGTACTGCAGGGGTGATCTCATTTTATATGCATATACTTCCTTTCATTATGCACACAATTTAAAACATTTTTATTTAGTTGACTAATTAAATATTTGATTCTGGTCTTTAAGTCTAGGGAGTAGGATACTAGCTAGCCCATCCCAGTATTTCTCAGGTGACACATTTCTTTAAACAGTTACCCTAGGTAGATGACTTCTGCCTGGATCCATAAAAGTAATGTTCCTCCAGTGATCTATCTGCTTTTCCAACAGCTTCTTTCATTGGCCATTTTCCTGGAGCGTTTTGCCATGATATTCTAGAACCCTTTCCTCTTGTTGAGCAGGCATGTTCAATTCCATTAGCACATTTAGAATTACATGATAAATTCTGAGTAATATATTTCAGTTATTTTTATTGCTTCTATCTGATTTAGACATTTGGAGGTTGGAGATTGATACCGTGTCGGCTACCACATTGTCTCCAGCCAAAGACCTTTAGCAGACCTGCAGAATTATTGCTAAGCAACTAATCTATTAATAATTTTCTAAAAAATGTAATTGGCTTTTTGATGAGTCATCATTTTTATAGCCATAAAGAGGTCAGATATGGACTCTTAGAGAGAGCACTAAATGTTCAGAATTTGCACCTTACACCAAGTCAATGCCAGGAAATCTCAAAATGGGATAGGTTTGAATAATAATTCATCTACAAAACAGCTTGTGTTTTTTTAATTGACTTTGGCCCAATTGCAATACTTTGTAAAGAAGGTTGGACATGTAAAAAAAAAGAATGTTTATTCTCTGTAAATTTATAATTATCATGGTTTAGCCTGTAGCTTCAAAATGTCAAGTAAAGGCTACAGTTTTCAATATTTATAAATGGATGGTGTAGATTATAAAACAAAAAATCTCAGCTGAACAGAAAGTGATCAGTGTCCTCTAAGGAAAAAAATGGAAATTGTAGAAGTCACAAAATAGCTTTTCTGGTAAGGAAAACTCCCCATTGCTCACACACTCCCTAATCATACAGACTTGGATGCTTACAACCTTGAATTGGGAAGAAGGTATAAAGGATTATGGGGTAATAATTATTCTGAAACTTATAGTTCCTTTGAGAAAGTCACTAGGAGAGCCAGGTTCAGTTTGGACATGCTTTCTGGAGATGGGCAACCCAAGGTCAAGAACAACTCTTAAGATTCTACCAAGCCAACGCCGTTTCCCTAGTGGCTTGACTATGGATAATATGTCATAATATCCTTGATTTATATTATTCCATTTTAAACTCTAGATCATCTAAATTTATAGTGATAATGGGACAACACTAATGTTCTCCTACTGAAAAATCAAATTAACTTGTGTTTACTAGGTATCTTGAGTTAGATACCATTCTTCTGAGACAATAAAGCAACATACATATGTCTATATATCTATATCTATCTATCTATATACTGTAAGCAGTATAATAGGAGGCAGAAACAGATTTTGTATTTAGAACATAAACCTTCAAACAGGCATGAATAATTTCAACTTTTGACATCCTCAACTTCATGGCTTACTGCCCCCATTGCTCAGCTTCTTATACTGGCCTTGCTTTGTGAGCATGATTGGTGTCTAGAAACCACTAGGATTCGGCTGCTACATTACCAGACACCTAAACGAGGAACTTCATAATACGTTCTCATATGTGGTCATGGGTGCCTTTGTGTTTTTGACTATATTCTCCATCTAGGTCATGGGTGCCTTTGTGTCTTTGACTATATCCTCCCTCTAGGTAAATTCAAATGTATTTGCTAATAGTTCCCAACTTCATATCTCTAACATTTGTAGCTCCTTTAAGAAACCTGTGCTTGTATATGCAATTGATTTCTGGTTTGCTCTACTTTGACATGGAGAAATTATTGTGCCCCTAAATATATGTTCCTTTAAATGACACCATTCACTAAAGACTTTAGGTCTCAAACCTATGGTTTGTCTCTGAATCACTCAGCCAACAAGCTCAATCTTTAAGCAGGTCTTATTGTTATACAGCAAATATTTGCTTCTGTTCCATCTGTCACTGCTACTGCCTTAGAAGCTACATATTTTAGCCTAGCTTATCTCCTCAACAGATGCCTACCTTCACACTTGACCACAATAATCTATTAACCTTTTAGAAATATGAAACAAACATTTGTTTTCAGCTTATGTTCTTCCATTGACTTCGCAAATTACACTTAAAGTCCAAGTGCTAACATACGGTGTACAAAACCTAAAACTGTGAGCACTCTGCCTACTTCTCAGACCATCACTGCTAGCCTGCTTCAGCTTATGATGCACTGATACTCACTGGCCTTTTTTCTGTTTCTTGAATCCACAAAACTTGAGGATTTGAGGGGTTTACTTCCTCTTTCTGGGATGCTCTTCTCAAGGATCTCTATGGAGATGGCTTTTCCTCATCAGTCAAGTCCCTTTCTCAGAGAGCTTTCTTGATCACCAATGATATCTAAAATAGCATCCCACCCCAGTCACTTTCTCCATCACTCCCTTGCTTTATTCTCGTCATAATGTTTTATGGTCTTCTGTATTCAGTTAGTCAGTCTTTAATTGCTTTCTTCCCCTACTAGAGTTTCCATGACAACAGAAACCTTAGATATTTTCCTCCCTACTCTTTACTCAGTGCCTAGAATAGTACTTGGCACATAGGAGACTCAATAGTTATTTGTTTACGTGTATGACTGAATGGATGAATGAGTGATTTGGTATAAGATCTGGACTGGATTCACACAAGTTCCTTATCATTTCCACTATTCTAAATGGGAATTTTCTTTGAAGACATCGTATGTCTCATTTACCATTTTGAATTGGGAATGTTAGGAATAAATGTATCTTTCTGTTGGTTCATAGATTTCAATCATGTATGAGAAGCCACATGAGGTTTAAATGGAGAGAAATAGAAAAGATCCAGAAGTTTCAAACTTAAAGTCTAGTCAGGTGACTGGTTGTTGTTTTTGAGTAGGTGTGTCCTTGATTGTATGTAACATTTTTGTATAATAACAAGGAATGAATTTAGATATTGTATATAGAAAGGTGTTGATAAACCTGTGTGTATGTGTGCAGATATCAGATAGCCAAGAATTGACTGCATTTAGTGCTTATTTCTTCTCATGTCCAGACAGAACATCCTTTTTCTTAGAAAACCCCTCTTTATTCAGTCAAAACTACGACAGCACATTCTCTGGTCCCATGGAGGAAAAATGGCACTGACACACAGAGGGAGACAACTATTCTGACAGGCATCAGTGGTTAACCTTGAGATGGTCATGTGGTCTAGCTGGGTCATGTGAGGTGCTGGTCCTCACATATCCCACTTCTGGTGTCCTGGATACAGAGGGCTTGAGAGTATGAACTACACATGCTGAGAAAAGCAGTGAAAAGGGACAGTCATGAGAAAAGGAGTCCTGGCAGTCTGATTTTTATCTCTAACATACATCTCCAGGTGTTACTTATTAATCCAATAAATTGATCTATTGTATGTAAGCATAGTTAATTTGAATGTAAAGCCTTTGCAACCGAAGAATGGTAAATACCTTCAAAATTATAATAAAGGCTCTGGATGTGCTCTAAAAATCTGGTTTAGAGTCTTGTCCAAGTTGCTTTGCCTCTCAGAGTATTTGTTTCCTCATTTCTTAAATGGGAGTCTAATACACACTTTTTTTTAAAGATTAAATAATGAGACATTATGTATAAAGCGTTTTGAAAGTATTTACCATAGAAACACTCAGTTTATACCCATAAAACTACCACCACCGGCACCACACTGTGTGCCTGTGGACTGTTATTAAAATGATTTGTCCAAGGGCACTGCAAATTTCTGGATCTCTCATTACTAACCCTAGATCCTTGTTTGCTATACTGTTTCTCAAAATTTATGTGTACAAGGTATTGTAATATTTAACAGATTCAACTTTATTAACAGAGCTAAAAAACATGTTTATTTTGTTGAAAAATTAAATGTTTGAGGACAGAATTGTCCATCTCCCAACATGTTATTATTGCTTTATAAATAGAATGAAATAGAAAGCCACTTTTCAGGTGAAAATACCACAAATTTATTCTTAGTAATTGTTTATTTCAAGTATATTTTCCACATACTGAATATATATAATAAATACTCATGAATTAATGCCAAAGTGTTCTATAGAATTATTTTGCTATCAAAATTCCTCTTAGAACTTTTAGCTAATTTCTAAGTGTATTGGATAATTGGTGAACTGCAATTGCAGATAAATTCAAAGTTTGTCCTGTGGAAAAACATCAGAAAGTAATAAATTTACTAAAAATGTCTATGAACAGATGAAGCCCATACTTCTCTACTTATCAATATACTTGTCATAAATTTATTTCATCCTTATTCACTTACATTTTCTAGGAGATATAATAGTTACTTAAAAATAGGAATCAAGAAACTACTGTCTGATCTTCTGCAAGAAATTATTTTAAGGGAAATTGTCATACCCAATTTTCTGCTGCACAGTTGAATAGTGTGGATCCTAAATTCATATAGCAATAATTACTAAATTCACTAAAAGATGCTTCTCTTTACATTATTCAACTACTAATATGATATGTGATGTTCCTACTAAGCCTAGAAAAGTATGCCACACTAATTTTCTGCTTATTTAGTTAATACCAGGTGCATTTATATATTCTACATTTCTCTCTTCAAGGATAGACTTTGGCAGTGTGTTAGAATGTACCAAATTTTGAGAGACAAGACACATAAATGACAAAGTTTCCATGAAATAAATGTTTCAGAATAGCTGAATCATAGCTTATGAGAGTAAACAAATATATTCATCTAAACCTTCTGAAATTATCATTTGTCTTTGGTTGTTAGAAGAGTCTATGCATGGTAACGACAGACATTGACACATTTTATTTTATGTGTCAAGTGTCTTGACAGTAGTAAAATGTTTTGCTGAATAGCAGATAATTGATCATAGCTGGAGGGGTCCTGCTTAAATTTGATAGCATCTTTATCAAAAACCAGAATGCACTGCAAACACTAATATCAGTTCCCAATTTTTATTTGTTTTTTGCCATTGAAGGATTAAAATGGCATTGAGTAAACTACAGTAACATTTTAGCTATATCTTGAAACCTCAACAGCAATTTTTAGAAAAATGTGGTGTTGTTGTGAATGTACTAATGATATACCAAGTCTTTGATCAGCAGTATGATCAATAATAGATGCGTTATTTTAACCCAACACATGACATTTATATTGAAACCCTTTAGATATATCATTGTTTTGTCTAGTAAAAGTACCTCCACTCAAGGAGATAGTTATGCATTCATCAATGCAGACTTAAAAAAAATTATGCCAAATGAATAATAAACAACAACTGAGGAAAAAATGTTCTAGCAGAATTATCATCATATTTAGTATTTTTTATTCAATTCATGTCTTTGCGCACTAAGTTCCACGCATTGTTTTAGGTGTCAGGATGGAATAATGAAGGGGTAGGAATGAAGTCAAAAACTCTGCCTTGGACAGCTCATGTTCACTGTCCCAACAGGTATTTGGCTATTTGAGATGTACATGGTACTTTACTAGATCCTGAAGTTTGAATGAATAAGAGGTAAATCTGTAATAATATCAATCATTTGAACTACTATAATTGTTTTTAAAATAACAAAATTAAAGAAATATAAGTTAAAATATTAGCAAATCAATAAATTTGTAATTATCAAAAAAGATAAAATCTCTCCTTGCACTTTTGGTTACATCACTGTTTACTCAATATAATTTATATTCTATCCACTTTTAAGGTAAAAAAGGAACTAACACATGCAAGCCTGATTAATTATAAATTAAAGATAAAAATAAGAATAATGGGATTACTGATATTATTTTATAAATGTTTAACTTATGCTCATTTTCATCCTATTTTCATTTGTTATCAGACCAAGTTAAAACAATTATTTTCCTTAGGACATACACACCAAGTATATTATAAATTAAAAGTCTAAAACCATACCAAGAGTAAAACAAATATGTGAAATAACAGTGATGGTAGAGATTTAGAAATGAAGGTATGTAGGCATGTTGGTTTTTACCCCTGACTTTTATGCAATTATTACCTATGATATGACCATATAAATGAGTTCTTTTTTCTTAGAATATCATTTTATAATCAATGCGAAAGTATATAATGTCTATGTGCGATAGGCTGACCCCCAAAAGTCTCCTGTGGATCCATGGAATCTGTGAATATACTACCTTGCATGGCAAAAGGGTCTTTGCAAATGTGGTTAATCAAAAGATCTTGAAATGGGAACATTTCCCTGGATTATAGGAGGGAGTTCAATATAATTACAAGGGTCCTTATAAGAGTGAGGCAATGGGGGCAGAAGCTGGAAAAGGCAAGAGGCTCCCCTGGAGTCTTCAGGAGGAACACAGCTCTGCCACCACCATGATTTTATCCCATCAGGCTCATTTCAGACTTCTGACTTTCAGAAGTGTAAGAGAATAAATAAGTTATTATTGTTAAGTCTGTGGTAATTTGTTACAGCAGTAATAGGAAACTAATATACTACTAACTAAAATTTATATTCCACTCTTCATTTTTATAATCACTCTGCATTGTAATTGTCATTACTACGATTTGTTATTTATTAAAGCTGTGGTATTCAGCTTTCAAAGAATTGTAAATTGCCATTATGTTCTCCTCTACCTTTGCTTATTTAAATTATGTTTTGCTGTTAAAGAAGCATTCACTTCACTTATTTTTTAACATTATTTGCTGTGAATAATTTAATCATCTTAGCATAAAACATAAATAAGTTTTGGAAATAATATTTAATAGAATGGAAGAAAATAGGAAGTTGAAGAAACATCCGAACTTACCAACTCATAAAGCAAAATCAAGTCTCCTAAGACCAGTAAGCGACTCTTTGTGTCAAATAACACAAGGCCCAAGAGGACATGACAAGGATAAAAAATTATATTGAAATAGATTAAAACATTTGAGATGATCTTCTTGTACTCCAAACTTAGCTTAAATAAATATGCTTGACCTCATCTTTCCACCCAATAAAATTGAATTTTTTTATTATGATGAAAAGACCCCTGAAACCCTAAAGTCACTCTCTAAATGTTGCTGTTTCCATTTCACTTTGCCTACATTGTAAGGGATCATTTACTATAATATCCAGTAGCAATTTTACTTTATTGAAAGAATAAAGTTGATATTGAATGAAGTGTGTACTACCTCGAGTTTCTTAATAGTCTTCAACTTTCACTTTGATATTCAGAATCTAAAGAATATGAGAGGGTCAATGGTTTATTTCAGTATACACAGTAAATAAAAATCCCTCTTGAACTATTTTAAACTATGCAAAACATTTGATATCAGCTAAATAGATTCAGGTACCAAGTGTCTGTCAGGTAAGTACCAGGTGCACTCCACTGGTTGTAGAAATCAATCTTTCATCCTTGAGGCTTTTTGACTGTTTCATGGACCCAACAGTGTAGACATACAACAATCTCAGGAAGAAGTCAGAATCTGAATCAGGCCTCAAATTAATTCCAGTTTAAAACATCTTGCTAGATAAATACTGTCTGAAGTTCACATTAAAAGACATGCAGGATGATAAATATAAAAAATAAAAATTGACAATACAACTGGAAAAGTAAAAGGATGAGGTAGGGCTAATGAGAGAGATTTTACCCACGGACACCTCAGTCTTTCAACCTAAACCCAAGCCATGCAATGAAGATACTGAAACAAATTAACAAACAGAATAAAACCCCAATCATTTGAAACAACCTGGCTTTAAATATTACACTTGAGATGCTTGAGGGATTTCTAGCTGGAGTAGTAAAGTAACCTGGTCCATCATTAATGTTGCTTATGAATCTAATAAAGATGAAATATCAAACTTAAAAAAAAACTCTGCATTCTCTAAAATTCAGATAAAAAATAATTTCTCCTTTTTCTCAAATAGGAATCAACTGCACTCTTATTGTAGAGGAAAATGTTTATGGTTTGATCACAGCCATGCAGATTCCTACTTTGATTTCATCATTAAAAAAGATATCTTTTCAGTTTTGTCATACAACTAATTCATATTTTGAATATTTTAATTGTGTAAAAACAATTATGGCTCCTTAGGCAACAGTTTTTACCTCAGTGTATGGTTTGTAGATGGACAAAGTCACCATCTTTTCTTCAGGTTTTGAAGAGGACATTTAAAAAAACTTTCCAGGATAGGCTGGACATGATAGAGGCATGCAGAGCAGAGAAGATATTGGAGGCATCCATCTTTCTGTCAGACGTGGACCAGACAGTTGAAGAGGTCTGACCTGCTGAGTCAGAAAATCAGTAGGTATAAGAAGACTGAATATATGACCAAATATTCAGAAGGGACCAGATTCATATTGCATTTAGTGACACTTCCCAGCTCCAGAAACACCATGAGGTACTACTATAAGTCATATGGGAACCACTTGCTCCTGAAATAAGGGTACTTATGCTAAGGGGTCATTATAGAATCTTTGCAAAAACGATTAAAAAGTGAACATCTTCAAATTTTCTCAATTTAATCATTACAAATATATCAATAATAAAACTATAATGCTTAATTTAAAAAAATACTGACATAGTAAGCATGATAAATTAACTCTATAGAAAATTGCACTGATAAACATGTGTTAAAAATTTTAAAAACCTACCAGTAGGGCTTCCCTGGTGGCGCAGTGGGGGCTTCCCTGGTGGCGCAGTGGTTGAGAGTCCACCTGCCAATGCAGGTGGACGCGGGTTCATGTCCTGGTCTGGGAAGATCCCACATACCACGGAGCGGCTAGGCCCGGGAGAGGCCACAACAGTGAGAGGCCTGTGTACCACAAAAAAACAAAACAAACAGACAAAAAAAACCAAAAAAAACTTACCAGTAAGTTAAATGGAAAAATTAAATTAATTAAAATAACTATCCACCAAAAAAACTACTTTTTAGTCATAGAAATGCAAGGTTGAAAATTTTAAATATTTAGCATAATTGGTATTGTATAAAATGATCAATATAGAAATCATCATCTAAAAAAGGTCTGCAGTAATTTGTATATTTTTTAAATAATGGTACATTCAAAATGTGATTCAAAAATTCAAATTCAAAATATGAAATATATAGATATTTCCTTAAAATACATTTGTCTCAAAATCATGACAACAAACCACATTTAACCATTCAAACAAAAGTCATTTTAAAATTTCTGGTCAAGGAATAAGGAACACAAAAAGAAATAAAGCACATATTCACTGAAAAGTATAAACTGAATTATTGAAAGTAATAATGTACAAATTTGTCAAATGCAATACCTTTTCTTTATATTAGCAATAATCAGCTGAGAGCTGTTGGGGGTGAAAGGGTCCATGTTGAATAACAAAGTAATAAATAATAATAATAAACAAGATAAATGGACTATTTAAGAAAGAATGAATATCGCTTTATTGCGTGTATAAAAGCAGGTTAGTAAATGGAGTGACGAACCATATTATTGTGTTAAAGTATTGGAAAATGTAAATATGGCATAATTTGTAGATTAGAATATGGATTTAAAACAATTTATACTAATTCTCAGCTATTTTATGTTTTAATGATTCAAAGTTGTCATCATACTAATACTTTACCTCATTTAGCCATTCTCCTACGATTTAGTTTACTTCAAAATAGCCCTTTAGTATAAGCCAGACTTTATTGAACACAATTTTAGATTAACTGTCCTCTACCTTGACTGAAAATTAGAATCACATGAGAACTGTTACAAGCCCCTAAGGAAGAGAACAGCCCAAATCAATCAGAAACTCTGGGTGTGTCAACAATTTTTAAAGCTTCCCAGGAGATTCCAATGTGCAATTGCAGTTCAAAGCAAATATTGGAAAATTATTTTTCCATAAAAGCAGCACAACTGCTTTTATTTTATTTGGATAAATTCCTAGGACATAAATTGGTTTTCAAAAAAACACATTTATTTTAATGCATTGTTATGCCTTCCTAAAAGGATATACTTATTTATAAATTCTGCAGGTAGAAGATGAAATAACCCATTTTCTTACATCTGCTCACTTTGTTTAATCACTTCTCTTAGTCATTATCAACTTGCTATAAGAGCAGTGACTGTATATAATGCTAATACATATGTTCTGATTTATAGTATTTGTATTTCCTTTTTAAATGTCCTAATCATAATTATGAGTGTTTAGGTTAATGCATTCATCTCTTACATCTTGCTTTTAAGGCTTCTTATAATAAATCTTTTCATTTTCTGTCTCTCTTTTTTGTGCATTTTAATTTTACTAAACTATTTTTATCCATCAATAAAACAAAAAGACAACCCTCAGAATGGGAGAAAATATTTGCAAAAGATGCAACTGACAAGGGCTTAATTTCCAAAAGATACAAATGCCTCATACAACTCAATATTGAAGAAACAACAACTGAATCAAAAGTGGGTAGAAGACCTAAATAGACATTTCTCCAAAGAGGAAATGCAGATGGCCAACAGGCACATGAAAAGATGCTCAACATCACTAATTATTAGAGAAATGCAAATGAAACCACAATGAAGTATAACCTCATACTGGTCAGAATGGCTATTATCAAAAGGTCTACAAATAATAAACTCTGGAGAGGGTGTGGAGAAAAGGTAACCCTCTTACACTGTTGGTAGGAATGTAAATTGGTGCAGCCACTATGGAAAACAGTATGGAGGGTCCTTAAAAAACTAAAATTAGAGCTACCATATAATCCAGCAATCCTACTCCTGGGTATATACCCAGAAAAAAAAGAAATTTGAAAACATTCATACACACCAGTGTTCATAGCAACACTCTTTACAATAGCCAAGACATGGAAGCAACCCAAGTACCCATCAACAGATGATTGACTTAAGAAGATGTGGTGTACATATATACAATGAAATATTACTCATCCATAAAAAAGAACGAAAAACTGCCATTTGCAGCAACATGGACAGACCTAGAGAATAAGTAAAAGACAAATACTATGTGATATCACTTATACGAGGATTCTAGAACAATAACACAAATTAATCTATATACAAAACAGAAACAGACTTGCAGACATGGAAAACAAACTTATGGTTACCAAAGGGAAGAGAGAGGGGCAGAGACAAATTAGAAGTATGGGATAACACCTACAAATTACTGTACATAAAATATATAAGCAACAAGGATATACTACATAGCACAGGGAATTATATCCCTTATCTTGTAATAACCTAAAATGGAATATAATCTGCAAAAACACTGAATCACTGTGCTGTACACCTAAAACTAACACAATACTGTGTCAATTATACTTCAATTAAAATAAAGGAGTATGTTTAACAAAACCACAAACAAAACCAAAAAGTTTTAGTTATATGAATAATTTTGAGATTATATTTTTATTTTGTTACTTTTCTAGAAATTCTATTTGCATTGAACATTCCAAATTATCTTCAATCTGTTCATTTAGAGTACAAAATTTTTACTTAGTTCTTACTACTCAATATGTAAGCAGAATGATAAAAAATAAAACTGCTTTTTGAAAACCTTGAGTGTATGTACCCATAACGTTAAAACCAAAGTCATTGGATCATTAAACGTAGCCACAGGGAACTAAATTAACTTCTCCTTGATGAGAAATTTGACTTGCGAGTTCCTCAGAAGAAAATAAATTAGCACAATCTTATCAGAATATATTGATTTAAATGAATTCAGTAATGTCAATATCTATGTAACTATACCTTATTATTCATTTATTTTTATAATGCATCTTGTATCAAAAACAGATTCATGATGATTTGCAAACATAAATGCAGGTAGAAGAAATAAATATTAATAGGTGAAATAAAACTGGAATAGGAAAATGAAGCTAAAATCATAATATAAAACAAAGAATAATGAATCCACAGAGTAGTCATAGGGAAGTATGGAAATTTATTTCTAAAATTTATAAATGTAATATTTTATTTTTTTGTTTTTAAATTAATTTTATTAGAGTATAGCTGTTTTACAATGTTGTGTCAGTTTCTACTATACAGCAAAGCAAATCAGCCATACATATACATATATCCTCTCCCTTTTGGATTTCCCTCCCATTCAGGTCACCACAGAGTACTGAATAGAGTTCCTTGTGCTATACAGTAGGTTCTCATTAGTTATCTATTTTATACACAGTATTAATAGTGTATATATGTCAATCCCAATCTCCCAATTCCTCTCAACCTCCCCCTTTCTCCTTTGATATCCTTACGTTTGTTCTTTATGTCTGTGTCTCTATTTCTGTTTTGCAAATAGGATCATCTATATCATTTTTCTAGATTCCACATATATGTGTTAATATATGGTATTTTTTTTTCTCTTTCTGACTTACTTCACTCTGTATGACAGTCTCTAGGTCCATCTATGTCTCTACAAATATAAATGTAATATTTTATTTTAAGCAAAGTTTTATTAAACAATAATTCTAAATAGCATCAATATTTGAATTATTGTTTTTGACAAAATACTGATCTTACTTTCATCTAGAAATTTGCAGATAGTCCAGAATGTAAAGACAGTTTGACTGGATGGTTTGTACTAGGGACTTGAGAAACATTGCCCAGTGCTCAGTAGTAGGTTCCTATGTTTTCTTATGTCTAATTATGGAGAAATAATGAAAATAATTCATATTGATAGACGTTTTTTTCAGAAATTAAAAAAAAATACTACATGTATCCAAAAGACAACATTATCAGTTAGTATGTACTGATCAAGAGTAAATAGTTTAAATTGTGTGTTACCCTTGCCAGTTATACAGTCCCTCAAGTCACAATTGACTCTTAGCTGAATTGGTAATTTCACTGAAAAGTAGATGGAGTAAACCACATCAAGGAGGTTGAATAATACCTGCAGATCAGATGGTTCTCATCCTTGCATTAAAATGTGCTGTATTAATTTTAACTCCATCATTCATACATATTTCAAATTTTTATTTTATTTTTTTCCAGCTTTATTGAGGTATAATTGAAAAGTAAAACTGTATATACTTTAAGTGTAAATGTGAAATGTATACACTGTAAAATGATTACCAAAATCAAGTTAATACCTTCACCACTTCACATAGTTACCTTTTTTTTCTAATGAGAACACATAAAATTTACTCTCTCTCAAACATACAATACAGTATTATTAACTATAGTCACCATGCTGTACATTACATCTTACAAACTTATTCATCTTATAACTGAAAATATGTATCCTTTGACTGACATCTCCCCATTTCCCTCATCCCTGCAGTCCCTGAAAACAATTATCCTACTCTCTGGTTCTATGAGTTCAACTTTTTTTTTTTTTAATGAGATTCCACATATAACTGATACCATATATTATAATAATATTATTATTCATATTATTATAAGATTAGTTGGTTGTATATGCATGCATTTGTTTCTGTGTTTTCTATTCTGTTCCATTGGTTTATAGGTCTGTTTTATGCAGGACCATACTGTTTTAATTACTATAGCTTTGTAACACACTTTAAAATCAGGAAGTATGGTGCCTTCCATTTTGTTCTTGCTCAAGATTGCTTTGGCTACCTGAGGTTTGTGATTTAAAATACATTTTAGAATTTTTTTCTCTATTTCTGTGAAAAATGCCATTGGAATGTTGACAGAGATTGAATTAAATCTGCAGATCATGTTGGGTGATATGGACATTTTAACAATATTAATTCTTCTAATCCATGAACATGGTATATCCTTCCAGTTATTTATGACTTCATTTTTTTAAAATTAATATCTTATAGTTTTCAATGAGCAGGTCTTTTGCCATCTTGGTTAAATTTATTCCTACATACTTTATTCTTTTGTTGATATTATAAATGAAATTGTTTTCATAATTTCTTTTTGAGGTAGCTTATTGTTAATGTATAGAAACAAAACTAATTTTTTATGTTGATTTTATATCCTGAAATTTTACTGAATTCATTTATTGGTTGTATTAGTTTTCTTGTGCAGTTTTTAAGATTTTCTCTACATAAGACCATGTCATCTACAAATGCAGACAGTTTTACTTCTTCTTTTTCTATTTGGTTACCTTCTATTTATTATCCTTGCCTAATTTCTCTGGCTAGGATTTCTAGTACTTTGTTGAATAGAAGTTATCAGAGTGGACACCCTTGTCTTATTCCTGATCTTAGAGAAAAAATGTTTTGCTTTTTACCACTGAGTATGATGTTAGCTCTGTGCTTGCAATATATGGTCTTTATTATGTAGTGGTACACTCCTATTCTTAATTTGTTAAGAGTTTTTATCATAAAGAATGTTGAATTTTATTAAATGCTTTTTCTTTATCTACTGTGATGGTTATATGATTTTTACCCTCATCCTGCTAATGCAGTGTATCACATTTATTGATCTCCATGTATTGTACTGTACTTGCATCCCAGGGAAAAATCCCACTTGATCATGGTGTACAATCCTCTTAATGTTCTGTGGAACTTGGTTTGCCAGTATTTTCTTCAAGATTTTTGTATCTCTACTGATCAGGTATATTGACCTATAATATTCTTTTCTTATAATGTCTGATGTCTTAATAAATCACTCTCTAGATTTCCCATCCCAACTTTTATGAAGTGTGCAACTGGGGATACAGGAGCAGTGACTCACTCCTCAATTAGAAATGTCATTTAACCAAGTGATACAAAGAAATTTAGAATTAGTTAATTAATTTCATTAGTTATATATCAAATATTTATATAGCAGCAATCCCTAGACAAAATCCTTAATAACTGCTCATTATTAATATTAATAATTATTTCCTATTGTTTTAAATATATATTTTAATTTATTTCTTTCAAAATGTTTTGCTTTTTATTTGATTTAATTTTTTTGAGAAATACTGTCACATTTTAAATTTCAAATCCTTTCTGATAGACGTAAGTTTTAAACTCTCCTGAAAATAATTCCAAAGATTAATAATTATCCACCCTTGTGTATTTTACAAGTAAATAGTGATTATTATTCTTAGTCAAGTGAAAATTCCCAAATAATTAGGATACTTACTGTAACTGTCCTAATATCTTATTAATCGTGTCCTTGCTTATTCAGAAACTGGGAATATCATTCAAATTTAGAAACCAAGTTTATCTCTGTACTTTCTCTGAACAAAATTTACAAGAAAATATTTTTTACTAGATTGTTTTATTTACCAAAATGACAAAATGTTGATGTATTAATTAATGTTTATATCATATAACTCATAACCATATATGTTTTTCTTCATCTCCCCATTTCTATTTGTCCTAATATGTAAAGAATTAATAATCTGAGAACCAAAGATGACAGAAGTAGCAGTTTGTGAGCACAAGACAGATATTTGCAAACATATCAAATTGTGAGATGTCTCTTTGCTAGGAGAGAGTGGTATAAGATCAGACAACAACACCAAGGTTTAGGGGATTGTTGGTAAAGAGATGGCTGCCTAGAGCCAGCTAAATCAGCTTTGGTTGTGCAAACATGGGAGGGGGACAGAAAAGACAGGATATTCCTAAACCTTCCAGAACTCAAGCTCAGGTCCAGTTATTCTTCTTGAATTCAGAGTTAGCATCTTCCAGGGTGACTCCCATCTACTTTATGAATGAAGCATAATCAGCAATTCCCAATGTGTCTATTATTAGAGCACCAGATGGAATTTTACAGAGTAAGGACTGCATTTACTTCATTTATCTGGAGAAGTTCAAGGTGGCTCCCAAATTGAATCTTTCTTACTAATAGAGTTTGTGCTTCTATCTTTCCATAATGTGTGGCTTGGTGTCTACAGCTTTCCCTGCTGTTTGTTTTACAGAGGTCTCATGGTGGCAAAGGAATTGGAATGGAACTTGCTCTTCCCCAGGTGCATCCAAGTCCTCTCCTCAGCCCTCACTGATGTGGTAGAGAGATTTTAATGTCACTAGTTTGTAGTGGTGTTAAATATTATATGACTACTCAGGTATGAAAATAATCTCAGGTATTAAAATAAAAACATATCATTTGTTTCTTTATAATTGTACAAACCACAGAAATCCCATTCTTGCCTGATAACTGAAAACTGAATCTGGAAAATTATGGGACTACTACTCCTTGGAAATTTTGAACTCCCGCAAAGCACAAAAGACTTGCCCAAACACTGCAATGGGAATTGGTCAACTTTTGCCATCCCCTGGGCTAAGTCTTTGCTCAAAAAAATGCAAATCTGCCGAACCATACTCCATATACTTTGTCCCAACCCATGTAGTTAAACCATTTCAGTAACTTTCTCATCATCCTCCTCTAACGATCCGTTTACCCAGAGTCTTTCTAATCTCTTTTTGTTCCTTCTCTGTTCTTTCTTTAAAAACCTCAGTCACCTTTGCTGGCTGAAGTTGAGGTCAGCTTACACCAGAATCTCTCCCCTGCGGCAGTTGTGCGAAGAAAATCTGCTTTGCCACTTTTAATGAGTACCTGGTACTGTCTTTGATCCTCTTTCCATTAAAATTATTTTAAATTACTCATTAGTTAATTCAGGATTCTCTCTTCCTCTCTCTTGCCCTCTTTTTTTTTTTTTTTTTTTTTCCCTGGCTGGTTCTTATTTCAGGAGAGGACTGCTTAACATCAGGGGTGGAGATGCTTGTCTTGTCTTTAGTCATCCTCTTTTCGCATCCTCTGTTGGGTTATGGTCAAGGTATTGGAATAAACACAGGTGCCGGCTGCTTTAGCCTGGTGTCTATGGCTTCATGGTCACCTCCATTTGTCAAGGCAATAGGTACTGGGTCCCTGCTCCACTCTCTCCTCCTCTTCCCATCCATGCAAGCCTGTTTGATGCCACTTTATCATCATTCTCTGGAACTTAGAGACAGTCCCCTGCTCTTGTCATAACATACTGGGATTTACAGGACCCCAGGAAGTTGTCCTCAGAACCACATGCTTTTTCATCTTCCTTCAGCCACTGCCTCTTTACTGCCCAGACACAATGTAAACTCACATTTTGTGTTTACAATTACAATTTTGTGCAAATCCTGGTCATTTTTTCTCTGTCTGCAGTTTCTTCTCATAATAGGAACTGGCATCAATTTCCTTTGCAGGAAACTACCAGTATCTAAACCTTAGTCACATCATCTCTGATTTCCTTCTTTCAACTTTATAGTTAAACTTACTGACATTTGGTTAACAAATTGATCTTGCTGTACCCAGTATGCTTGACTTCTTCATTATTAACCTCTTAATATGCAAAATCAAGCCTTTGTAATTGATAGAAATCAGCACTTTTTCTCTCAAGATCTCTCATTTGAAAGTCATGGCTTTCAAGGACATTCTCTTCATCAAAGAATAATGAAAACTATCTGAGACTCAGAAAAATTATTACCTTTTTTTTTCTCTTTGTCATTCTTCACCTAAGGGAACAGCATTGAACAAGCTCTCTATGTTAACTGAGAGGTGAAATGTGGGAATAAGACAGCTGGAGAAAGAAAATGAGTTGTGTGCTACCAGAGTTGTCACATCTATTTGGTATTATGGCCTCATTCTTTATTTCTCTGTGGTTCTCCCTGGAGAAACTTGGTTACAGTTTTCCAAAGGCTTGGACAGCATTCATTTAATTGATTCCACTGAGTTGCATTTTATAGTGTCTCATGAGGAGACTGACGTTCTCCTTCCTCAACTAGAGCAAGCCTTCATGTGTCTGAAAGAAACTGTATTATTCAAGATTTCCTTGTTATTCAAGATTTTAATCTCCATCATCAGAGTTGAACACTTAATTCCAGATTTTTCTGTATTCTTTTTTTTTCATCCAGAGATCTGACTGGATCTTCACATTTAGAAAGATTCCTGGTTCCTGCTCTCATATTCCATAATGTCAAAGCGAGACTATTGAATAACATTCTTTTCCTTAGTAAATTGATACCAAAACCTAGAGCATGCAAAATAAAAAAGAGTAACTTTATAATGAGGGAAGCTAGAAAAGGCCACTTTAATCAAGTGGCCAAGGCTAGCATCACCAGTGAAAATACATGTTGCTGTTGTTTACCCCTGATAAGATGTATTGAGACGAACACTTAACTTCTGTGGTGTTCTTCCCCAACATTGATAACCTCAGTCTAACGATGGTAAAATGTTAGACAAATCGAAATTGAGGGACACACTACAAAATATCTGATCAGTATTCTTCAAAAATATCACAGTAATAAAAAGGAAGGACAAGAAACTCTAACATACCAGAGAAGACTAAGGAAAAATGGCAAGTAAATATGCTGCTTTATCCTGATTGCATCCTGGAACATAAAAGGGGCATTACTGGAAAGAATGTTACTGGGAAAACTGAAATGTGAATAAAAGTTATAGTATTTCAATAGTATTGTGCCAGTGTTAAGTTCTTAGTTTTAATAAATATAATAACTTGATTGTGTAAGATGTTAACATTCAGGAAAGCTGGCTGAAGTATTTACAGGAACTCAATTATTTTTGCAACACTTGCATAAACCTCAAATTATTTCAAAATAAAAAGTTTTTTAAAAGTCCATTTAAACCTGATATTCTAGAACTGAATTTTCATATTTCCATTTGACATATCTTACAGGTACCTAAAATTAAGCATGGCCCTGAACGAAAGTCTTTTCTTTCCTCCAGAATTAAACTCTATACAGGTAAACCTGTTTCTTGAGCTCATTCATCTCACAGTTTTGTAAACTGCTTTTTCTTGGTTTTAATCCTATTGTGTTTCTGTCGTCTTTTTCCTTGTTTCAACTATTAAATGGTAGTTATCTATGGGGATCTCTTTTAAGCTGTTCTGTTTAATCATACTCCATGTACATCTTGGGTGAACTTGCTTTCATCCATGAGATGAAGTCACATGTCACTATGATAGATCTCAGTCCTCTATACAGAAAACAGAATTATCTGTTAAGCACCTATGATTGATTACTGTGCACCTATAAGGAACACTTTAATTTACGGCATCCAGGAGAACTCAGAATCTTTCCTTGGAAAGGCTACTGAGCCTGTGATTCCTGTTCCCATGACTGACATCCTAGCACCTCAACAGATAAATCAAAATATGATTGCACAGTATTCCCTCATTTAATCTCACTATAGCTCACCACATTTTAATGATTCTAACACTAACTTAAAATTATTTCAATATAGTCCCGCCGGGTCATATGGTAGTTCTATTTTTAGTTTTTTAAGGAAACTTCATACTGTTCTCCATAGTGGCTGTATCAATTTAGATTCCCACCAACAGTGCAAGAGTATTCCCTTTTCTCCACACCCTCTCCAGCATTTATTGTTTCTAGATATTTTGATGATGGCCATTCTGACCAGTGTAAGATGATATCTCATTGTAGTTTTGATTTGCATTTCTCTAATGATTAATGATGTTGAGCATTCTTTCATGTGTTTGTTGGCAATCTGTATATCTTCTTTAGAGAAATGTCTATTTAGGTCTTCTGCCCATTTTTGGATTGGGTTGTTTGTTTATTTGATACTGAGCTTCATGAGCTGCTTGTAAATTTTGGAGATTAATCCTTTGTCGGTTGCTTCATTTGCAAATATTTTCTCCCATTCTGAGGATTGTCTTTTCATCTTGTTTATGGTTTCCTTTGCTGTGCAAAAGCTTTGAAGTTTCATTAGGTCCCATTTTATTTTTGTTTCTGTTTCCATTTCTCTAGGAGGTGGGTCAAAAAGGATCTTGCTGTGATTTATGTTATAGAGTGTTCTGCCTATGTTTTCCTCTAAGAGTTTGATAGTGTTTGGCCTTACCTTTAGGTCTTTAATCCATTTAGAGTTTATTTTTGTATATGGTGTTAGGGAGTGTTCTAATTTCATTCTTTTACATGTAGCTGTCCAGTTTTCCCAGAACCACTTATTGAAGAGGCCATCTTTTCTTCACTGTACATTCCTGCTTCCTTTATCAAAAATAAGGTGATCATATGTGCATGGGTTTATCTCTGGGCTTTATATCCTGTTCCATTGATCTATGTTTCTGTTTTTGTGCCAGTACCATACTGTCTTGATTACTGTAGCTTTGTAGTATAGTCTGAAGCAATCCCATTACTGGGCATATACCCTGAGGAAACCATAATTCAAAAAGAGTCATGTACTATAATGTTCATTGCAGCTCTGTTTACAATAGTCAGGAGATGGAAGCAACCTAAGTGTCCATAAACAGATGAATGGATAAAGAAGATGTGGCACATATATACATTGGAATATTACTCAGCCATAAAAAGAAACAAAATTGAGTTTTTTGTAGTGAGGTGGATGGACCTAGAGTCTGTCATACAGAGTGAAGTAAGTCAGAAGAGAAAAACAAATACCGTATGCTAACACATATATATGGAATCAAAAAAAAAAAGGTCAGAATTACCTAGGGGCAGGAGGGGAATAAAGGTGCAGACCTACTAGAGAATGGACTTGAAGATATGGGAAGGGGGAAGGGTAAGCTGGGACAAAGTAAGGGCGTGGCATGGAAATATATACACTACCAAATGTAAAACAGATAGCTAGTGGGAAGAAGATGAATAGCACAGGGAGATCAGCTCGGTGCTTTGTTCCCACCTAGAAGGGTGGGATAGGGAGGGTGGAAGGGAGGGAGATGCAAGAGGGAGGAGATATTGGGATATATGTATATGTATAGCTGATTCACTTTGTTGTGAAGCAGAGACTAGCACACCATGGTGAAGCAATTACACTCCAATAAAGATGTTAAAATATATATATGTATATATATATATATATATATAGAGAGAGAGAGAGAGAGAGAGAGAGAGAGAGAGAGTCCTGCTTCTCACTGCTAACACTCCCTCTCTGGTAATATTTAGCTATTCTCTTAATTATGATGAATTTCTCAGAATAAGGGACTCCTCCTTATTGTTACCAAGCTCCCTTCAACACTACTGCTGGCTCGCTAATATCTTTGAAGTATAAATCAAACCATGGCATAATTCCTTTAAGCTGCTCTGCTGCTGAGAATGTTCTGATGACTCTCCATAAGTCTAGCTCAGCACCTCTTGTGATCCAGCTCTCACGTTAGAACAGTAGAATAAGCTATTATCCTTCTGATACAAGAAAGAACAATAATGATTGGACCAACCATTTTTTAAATTGATGATTAGGAATAGGTACAGGTAAAATAATTCCTAACAAATGGTCTCCTTTTCCCAATCTGGGTCATTGTGAAAAAGGTGACACTTTGTAGGGAATTTGAGTCAAATATGTTGGGGATTATCGGCTGAGAAGAATGGATATTAGTGCAGAGAAATTATAAATAGACAAGTATGCCCAACTCAGATTGGGGATCAAGAATTTGCACTAGCCAAGACTGAATTGCTATTCCAGTTTCTCCACAAACATTCAGCTCCTGGAAATTTTTAGGTTTTAAGACATATGTTGTAAAAGC
The DNA here is from genome assembly GCF_937001465.1 of Orcinus orca. Taxonomy (NCBI): domain Eukaryota; kingdom Metazoa; phylum Chordata; class Mammalia; order Artiodactyla; family Delphinidae; genus Orcinus; species Orcinus orca. The sequence continues at coordinate 100,254,944 of NC_064567.1, read as the reverse complement.
ATCAAAAGTGGTAAGGATATCAGATTATGCAAGACCAATTTGTGGAGGAAGAAAGTGAAAAAAAATCAGAGATGCAATGGAATGGGTGTCTTGATGAATTCCTGGAATGTGTTGAAATATGATTACAGTTTGAAGGTTGAAGGTAGAATTAGAGGACTGAAACGTTTAGGAATTTAAGATCAAAGACGTGGAACAAAATGGAATAACAAGATCCAGAGTGTGGCTACAGAAATGAGTTTCTAAAGTGCAACTTAAGGAATTCTGCAAGCTGGATATGTTAAATATTTAGGTCAAAAAGGTTATTAAAGAATAGAAGTGGAGAAGAAAACTGTAGATGGAAAACAATCATCAAGAAACAAACAAACAAACAAATAAACAAACACTGTAGGAACAAGGGAAAATAATGGCCAGTGCAGGAAGGTGATCTTGTCTGACTAATTCCCAACTGGGTCAAGGACTACTTGGTCGATGCCAGTACCACCTCCTAACCAAGTGGTAAATGGACTGTGAGATAAGGCAGACTCCTTTCAAGTAAAGTATCTTAGTCAAAATAACATTTCAGGTAAGGTGAAGAGATATGTCCATTGTTTATTAGAGGTGAAAGGTGAGGGAAGTTAGAGTGGAGTGGATCTTCCAGAGGACACAATGGAAATATGGAGATATGTCTAGAGATGAGAAATGAGAAAGAGGGTTATGCATTCAGATTAATTTGAAGCTAAAATGAGTAGTGCCTAGAAAGCATGTAATACTTGCAATAGTGACCAAAAATTACATATGTAAGAGGCATGATCTTAAATATATCACTTGAGTAAATCTAATATTTTTTCCTAGGCTCCATGAATTGTCTTTCCTTCTTCCTGAATGCTAATCTTTTCAGCATCACACAAATACTTTTCCTGGCCAGTAGCAGTGGCTGAGAGCTCTAGGACCTCAAGGGGTCCCATAGCAAGAATTAGGCAGAGAGACCTGCCAAGAGATGGCATGTGTGTTGAGGTGGGGGAGGAAAGGGCGTCTCTAAGCCCAGGATAATGTGGGGGAGGGAATTGCTTCTCTGGAATCATCTCGTCCTTTCTCCCCAGATCTGCTGGTAACACTATATTTTATGCTCCAAGAACAACACCTGGCTATTTGCTATGGCTGAGCTTGATTTGGTTAAATGTTCACACACTGATTTCTTCAAACGTGCTGACTCCAATTTTTTTGCAAAACTTCACTCTTTGATTTGTTCCCAGTCTGGAACCTCTAAGAGAGATTATTTCTTCTTCTGTGCTGCTGCTACACCTTGTACAAGAATTTTCAGGGTCTACCACACTTTCCAGTGCTTGTTAGTTCACATGACTCTGAGAAGTAAGCTGGAGGGAAAATGTCACACAGGGTGTGGAGTTTGGTGCTTGAGGCACATGTGTCTAGGGACAAACACACCAGTTTGAGTAAAGCTATACAAGTATTTCTAATTGGTGTTTTGTCCTTTTTTTTCCCAAAAGAAGTGTAGAGCAGTACACAGAATTGTTACCTATATGTGGAAGAAACCTTCTGGAAAACTATAAAAATATTTTTTTCTCTTTCTCCCATGTTGTAGATCATTACCCATTTAATGATAATTGGTATTCCGTTATAACATGAATCCATCTGTTCCATTTCTATAGAGATCACTAAAAATATCACAATGATAATAAAAGTCAAACACATTCTGGTAATTCAGAGCTACTGCAAATTTCACGTGTGTGTTTGTGTTTGTGAGTGTGTGTGTGTCTTATCATTTTGTAAGGCTATTAATGGTAAAGAAATTCTGTTCCTAGTGTACATGTAACACTGGGTTCCTTATTACTGAAAAAAGAACCCACTTTTGAAGATAAAACCCAGAACAAGCATTTGACCAGTTGCCGGAGGATCTAAAACTGCTATCAAAAAGGTGTGAACATAAGCATTTGGTGGCAAAAATCCTTAAAGCCCGAATTGTGAAAAGAATCCTGAAATAGGAGACCACAGCAGGACAGATACGTGCATGGACTGTCTCCCTAGAGACATGTACGATCTCTGCAAGTGACAAATCAATCCACCACATATAGGAACTAGCTTATGAGCTGCTGTACAATCACCAGGATTGAATTCCAAGAAACAAAAATCCCTTGAATTCTAAATATGCAAGGGAACTGGGAGCAATGTGAATATAGTGATGAGAGTTTGCCGGTTCATAGTGGTTGCCAAATCTGGTTCTTAGTGGGGTCCTGCAAAGAGAGAGACAAGCTCTGTATGTGCAGGGCTATGTTTAGGGAATCATGTATAAAACCTCTTTCTTCTAATTAATCTGACCTAAAAAGGCCTTCTAGAATCTAATTTTATATAGACATCACTTACTCATAGAGTGAGAATTAAATGATCAAAGCAAATACTTCATAAGGTTTTAATCATGTACAACATACATTTTTGCTAACTGCTTTTTTATATATAAACAGGTGGCCCCTCCACTTCTGAACCCAGAGGAATAAGTAAAGGAAATAATAAAAGGAAGACCAGGTTAAACATTACGATTCTGAAATTTTGTGGAGCTAAATATTTCCTCTATGGGAAACTTCCTCTTCACCTCCTGTTTGGTTCTCTGGGGCCAGGAGTAAGGACTCTCTCCTCCTGTCTTCATAACTATGCATAGTGAATTTATAAAATGGTAATATGGTCAATATATTAGAATTTTACATAAAATTTCTATTTCACTGAATGAAAAAATTGTAATTAAAAAATTATATTCGTTTAAAAACCACTTATAAATGCTAAATAGTAGTGGTTAGTTAAATGATGGATAATTCAAATTTAAAAATTAACAATCGGAAGGCGGAAGATGGCGAAAGAATAAGACGCGGAGATCACCTTCCTCCCCACAGATACACCAGAAATACATCTACAGGTGGAACAACTCCTACAGAACACCTACTGAAGGCTGGCAGAAGACCTCAGACCTCCCAAAAGGCAAGAAACTCCCCACGTACCTGGGTAGGGCAAAAGAAAAAAAGAAAAAACAGAGACAAAAGAATAGGGACGGCACCTGCACCAGTGGGAGGGAGCTGTGAAGGAGGAAAAGTTTCCACACACTAGGAAGCCCCTTCGCGGGCAGAGACTGCGGGAGGCGGAGGGGGGAGCTTCGAAGTCGCGGAGGAGTGCACAGCAACGGGTGCTGAGGGCAAAGCGGGGAGATTCCCGCACAGAGGATCGGTGCCGACCGGCACTCACCAGCCCGAGAGGCTTGTCTGCTCACCCGCCGGGGTGGGCGGGGCTGCGAGCTGAGGCTCTGAGGCTCGGGTTTCGGTTTCGGACGGAGCGCAGGGAGAGGACTGGGGTTGGCGGCTTGAACATAGCCTGAAGGGGTTAGTGCACCACAGCTAGCCGGGAGGGAGTCCGGGGAAAAGTCTGCACCTGCCGAAGAGGCAGGAGACTTTTCCTTCCCTCTTTGTTTCCTGGGGCGTGAGGAGAGGGGTTTCAGAACGCTGCTTAAAGGAACCCCAGAGACGGGCGCGAGCCGCGGCTGAAAGCGCGGACCCCAGAGACGGGCGCGAGCCGCGGCTGAAAGCGCGGACCCCAGAGACGGGCGCGAGCCGCGGCTGAAAGCGCGGAATCCAGAGACGGGCGCGAGCCGCGGCTAAAAGCGCGGACCCCAGAGGCGGGCGGGAGACGTTAAGGCTGCTGCTGCCGCCACCAAGGGGCCTGTGTGCGAGCACAGGTCACTCTCCACACCCCTCTTCCGCGGAGCCTGTGCAGCCCGCCACTGCCAGGTTCCCGGGATCCAGGGACAACTTCCCCGGGAGAACGCACAGCGCGCCTCAGGCTGGTGCAAAGTCACGCCGGCCTTTGCCACCGCAGGCCCGCCCCGCACTCCGTGCCCCTCCCTCCCCGCCGGCCTGAGTGCGCCAGAGCCCCCGAATCAGCGGCTCTTTTAACCCCATGCTGTCTGAGCAAAAAACAGACGCCCTCCAGCGACCTACACGCAGTGGCAGGGCCATATCCAAAGCTGAGCCCTGGGAGCTGTGAGAACAAAGAAGAGAAAGGGAAATCTCTCCCAGGAGCCTCAGAAGCAGCGGATGAAAGCTCCACAATCAACTTGATATACCCTGCATCTGTGGAATACCTGAATAGACAACCAATCATCCCAAATTAAGGAAGTGGACTTTAGGAGCAAGATCTATGATTTTTTCCCCTTTCCTCTTTTTGTGAATGTGTATGTGTATGCTTCTGTGTGAGATCTTGTCTGTATAGTCTTGCTTCCACCATTTGTCCTAGGGTTCTATCCGTCCATGTTTTTTTTTTAAATTTTTTTCTTAATAATTAATTTTAATAACGTTATTATACTTTACCTTCGTTCTTTCTTTCTTTCTTTCTTTCTTTCTTTCTTTCTTTCTTTCCTTCCTTCCTTCCCTCCTTTAGACAACGAATCATCCCAAATTGAGGAGGTGGTCTCTGACAGCAAGATTTATGATTTTTCCCCATTTACCTCTTTTAGTGAGGGTGTATGTGTATGCTTCTGTGTAAGATTTTGTCTGTATAGCTTTGCTTCCAACATTTGTCCTAAGGTTCTATCCGTCCCTTTTTTTTTTTCTAAATAAGAATTTTTTTAATTCAATAACTTTATTATACTTTATTTTTACTGTATCTTCTTTCTTTCTGTCTTTTTTCCTTCTTTCCCTCCTTCCTTCCTTCCTCCCTCCCTCCCTCCCTCCTTTCTTTCCTTCTTGCCTTCTTTCCTTCTTTGCTTCTTTCTTTCTTTCTTCCTTCCTTCCTACCCTCCTTTCCTTCTTTCTTTCCTCATACTTCTACTAATTCCCTCTGCTTTTTCTCCCTTTTATCCTGAGCCGTGTGGATGAAAAGCTCTTGGTGCTCCAGCCAGGAGGCAGGGCTCTGCCTCTGAGGTAGGAGAGCCAACTTCAGGACACTGGTCAACAAGAGACCTCCCAGCTCCACATAATATCAAATGGCGAAAATCTCCCAGAGACCTCCATCTTAACACCAGCACCCAGCTTCACTCAACGACCAGCAAGCCACAGTGCTGGAAAACCTATGCCAAACAACTAGCAAAACAGGAACACAACCCCACCCATTAGCAGAGAGGCTGCCTAAAATCATAATAAGGCCACAGACACCCCCAAACACACCACCAGACGTGAACCTGCCCACTAGAGAGACAAGATCCAGCCTCATCCACCACAGCACAGGCACTAGTCCCCTCCACCAGGAAGCCTACACAACCCACTGAACCAACCTTAGCCACTGGAGACAGACATCAAAAACAGGAGGAACTACGAACCTGCAGCCTGCAAAAAGGAGACCCCAAACACAGTAAGATAAGCAAAATGAGAAGACAGAAAAACACACAGCAGATAAAGGAGCAAGATAAAAATGCACCAGACCTAACAAATGAAGAGGAAATAGGCAGTCTACCTGAAAAAGAATTCAGAATAATGATAGTAAGGTTGATCCGAAATCTTGGAGATAGAATGGACAATAGAATGGACAAAATGCAAGAATAAGTTAACAAGGACCTAGAAGAACTAAAGATGAAACAAGCAACGATGAACAACACAATAAATTAAAAGTACTCTAGATGGGATCAATAGCAGAATAACTGAGGCAGAAGAACGGATAAGTGACCTGGAAGATAAAATAGTGGAAATAACTACTGCAGAGCAGAATAAAGAAAAAAGAATGAAAAGAACTGAGGACAGTCTCAGAGACCTCTGGGACAACATTAAACGCACCAACATTCAAATTATAGGGGTTCGAGAAGAAGAAGAGAAAAAGAAAGGGACTGAGAAAATATTTGAAGAGATTATAGTTGAAAACTTCCCTAATATGGGAAAGGAAATAGTTAATCAAGTCCAGGAAGCACAGAGAGTCCCATACAGGATAAATACAAGGAGAAATATGCCAAGACACATATTAATCAAACTGTCAAAAATTAAATACAAAGAAAGCATATTAAAAGCAGCAAGGGAAAAACAACAAATAACACATAAGGGAATCCCCATAAGGTTAACAGCTGATCTCTCAGCAGAAACCCTACAAGCCAGAAGGGAGTGGCAGGACATACTGAAAGTGATGAAGGAGAAAAACATGCAGCCAAGACTACTCTACCCAGCAAGGATCTCATTCAGATTTGATGGAGAAATTAAAACCTTTACAGAAAAGCAAAAGCTGAGAGAGTTCAGCACCACCAAACCAGCTTTACAACAAATGCTAAAGGATCTTCTCTAGGCAGGAAAAACAAGAGAAGGAAAAGACCTATAATAACGAACCCAAAACAATTTAGAAAATGGGAATAGGAACATACATATCGATAATTACCTTAAATGTAAATGGACTAAATGCTCCCACCAAAAGACACAGATTAGCTGAATGGATACAAAAACAAGACCCTTATATATGCTGTCTACAAGGGACTTCAGACCTAGAGACACATACAGACTGAAAGTGAGGGGATGGAAAAAGATATTCCATGCAAATGGAAGCCAAAAGAAAGCTGGAGTAGCAATTCTCATATCAGACAAAATAGACTTTAAAATAAGGACTATTAAAAGAGACAAAGAAGGACACTACATAATGATCAAGGGATCGATCCAAGAAGAAGATATAACAATTGTAAATATTTATGCACCCAACCTAGGAGCACCTCAATACATAAGGCAAATACTAACAGCAATAAAAGGGGAAATCGACAGTAACACATTCATAGTAGGGGACTTAAACACCCCACTTTCACCCATGGACAGATCATCCAAAATGAAAATAAATAAGGAAACACAAGCTTTAAATGATACATTAAACAAGATGGACTTAATTGATATTTATAGGACACTCCATCCAAAAACAACAGAATACACATTTTTCTCAAGTGCTCATGGAATATTCTCCAGGATAGATCATATCTTAGGTCACAAATCAAGCCTTGGTAAATTTAAGAAAATTGAAATTGTATCAAGTATCTTTTCTGACCACAACGCCATGAGACTAGATATCAATTACAGGAAAAGATCTGTAAAAAATACAAACACATGGAGGCTAAACAATACACTACTTAATAATGAAGTGATCACTGAAGAAATCAAAGAGGAAATCAAAAAATACCTAGAAACAAATGACAATGGAGACACAACGACCCAAAACCTGTGGGATGCAGCAAAAGCAGTTCTAAGGGGGAAGTTTATAGCAATACAAGCCCACCTTAAGAAGCAGGAAACATCTCGAATAAACAACCTAACCTTGCACCTCAAGCAATTAGAGAAAGAAGAACAAAAAAACCCCAAAGCTAGCAGAAGGAAAGAAATCATAAAAATCAGATCAGAAATAAATGAAAAAGAAATGAAGGAAACAATAGCAAAGATCAATAAAACTAAAAGCTGGTTCTCTGAGAAGATAAACAAAATAGATAAACCACTAGCCAGACTCATCAAGAAAAAAAGGGAGAAGACTCAAATCAATAGAATTAGAAATGAAAAAGGAGAGGTAACAACTGACACTGCAGAAATAAAAGAGATCATGAGAGATTACTGCAAGCAACTCTATGCCAATAAAATGGACAATCTGGAAGAAATGGACAAATTCTTAGAAATGCACAACTGCCAAGACTGAATCAGGAAGAAATAGAAAATATGAACAGACCAATCACAAGCACTGAAATTGAAACTGTGATTAAAAATCTTCCAACAAAGAAAAGCCCAGGACCAGATGGCTTCACAGGCGAATTCTATCAAACATTTAGAGAAGAGCTAACACCTATCCTTCTCAAACTCTTCCAAAATATAGCAGAGGGAGGAACACTGCCAAACTCCTTCTACGAGGCCACCATCACCTTGATACCAAAACCAGACAAGGATGTCACAAAGAAAGAAAACTACAGGCCAATATCACTGATGAACATAGATGCAAAAATCCTCAACAAAATACTAGCAAACAGAATCCAACAGCACATTAAAAGGATCATACACCATGATCAAGTGGGGTTTATTCCAGGAATGCAAGGATTCTTCAATATATGCAAATCTATCAATGTGATAAACCATATTAACAAATTGAAGGAGAAAAACCATATGATCATCTCAATAGATGCAGAGAAAGCTTTTGACAAAATTCAACACCATTTATGATAAAAACCCTGCAGAAAGTAGGCATAGACGGAACTTTCCTCAACATAATAAAGGCCATATATGACAAGCCCACAGCAAGCATCATCCTCAATGGTGAAAAACTGAAAGCATTTCCACTAAGATCAGGAACAAGACAAGGTTGCCCACTCTCACCACTCTTATTCAACATAGTTTTGGAAGTTTTAGCCACAGCAATCAGAGAATAAAAGGAAATAAAAGGAATCCAAATCAGAAAAGAAGAAGTAAAGCTGTCACTGTTTGCAGATGACATGATCCTATACATAGAGAACCCTAAAGATGCTACCAGAAAACTACTAGAGCTAATCAATGAATTCAGTAAAGTGGCAGGATACAAAATTAATGCACAGAAATCTCTGGCATTCCTATATACTAATGATGAAAAATCTGAAAGTGAAATCAAGAAAACACTCCCATTTACCATTGCAACAAAAAGAATAAAATATCTAGGAATAAACCTACCTAAGGAGACAAAAGACCTGTATGCAGAAAATTATAAGACACTGATGAAAGAAATTAAAGATGATACAAATAGATGGAGAGATATACCATGTTCTTGGATTGGAGGAATCAACATTGTGAAAATGACTCTACTACCCAAAGCAATCTATAGATTCAATGCAATCCCTATCAAACTACCACTGGCATTTTTCACAGAACTAGAACAAAAAATTTTGCAATTTGTATGGAAACACAAAAGACCCCGAATAGCCAAAGCAATCTTGAGAACGAAAGAAGGAACTGGAGGAATCAGGCTCCCTGACTTCAGACTATACTACAAAGCTACAGTTAACAAGACGGTATGGTACTGGCACAAAAACAGAAAGATAGATCAATGGAACAGGATAGAAAGCCCAGAGATAAACCCATGCACATATGGACACCTTATCTTTGATAAAGGAGGCAGGAATGTACAGTGGAGAAAGGACAGCCTCTTCAATAAGTGGTGCTGGGAAAACTGGACAGCTACATGTAAAAGTATGAGATTAGATCACTCCCTAACACCATACACAAAATTAAGCTCAAAATGGATTAAAGACCTAAATGTAAGGCCAGAAACTATCAAACTCTTAGAGGAAAACATAGGCAGAACACTCTATGACATAAATCACAGCAAGATCCTTTCTGACCCACCTCCTAGAGTAATGGAAATAAAAACAAAAATAAACAAATGGGACCTAATGAAACTTCAAAGCTTTTGCACAGCAAAGGAAACCATAAACAAGACCAAAAGACAATCCTCAGAATGGGAGAAAATATTTGCAAATGAAGCAACCGACAAAGGATTAATCTCCAAAATTTACAAGCAGCTCATGCAGCTCAATAACAAGAAAACAAACAACCCAATCCAAAAATGGGCAGAAGACCTAAATAGACATTTCTCCAAAGAAGATATACAGACTGCCAACAAACACATGAAAGAATGCTCAACATCATTAATCATTAGAGAAATGCAAATCAAAACTACAATGAGATATCATCTCACACCGGTCAGAATGGCCATCATCAAAAAATCTAGAAACAATAAATGCTGGAGAGGGTGTGGAGAAAAGGGAACACTCTTGCACTGCTGGTAGGAGTGTGAATTGGTTCAGCCACTATGGAGAACAGTATGGAGGTTCCTTAAAAAGCTAAAAATAGAACTACCATATGACCCAGCAATCCCACTACTGGGCATATACCTTGATTAAACCAAAATTCAAAGAGAGTCATGTACCAAAATGTTCATTGCAGCTCTATTTACAATAGCCCGGAGATGGAAACAACCTAAGTGCCTATCATCGGATGAATGGATAAAGAAGATGTGGCACATATATACAATGGAATATTACTCAGCCATAAAAAGAAACGAAATTGAGCTATTTGTAATGAGGTGGATAGACCTAGAGTCTGTCATACAGAGTGAAGTAAGTCAGAAAGAAAAAGACAAATACCGTATGCTAACACATATGTATGGAATTTAAGGAAAAAAATGTCATGAAGAACCTAGGGGTAAAGCAGGAATAAAGACGCAGACCTCCTAGAGAACGGACTTGAGGTTATGGGGAGGGGGAAGGGTGAGCTGTGACAGGGCGAGAGAGAGTCATGGGCATATACACACTAACAAACGTAGTAAGGTAGATAGCTAGTGGGAAGCAGCCGCATGGCACAGGGATATTGGCTCGGTGCTTTGTGACAGCCTGGAGGGGTGGGAGGGAGGGAGACGCAAGAGGGAAGACATATGGGAACATATGTTTATGTATGACTGATTCACTTTGTTATAAAGCAGAAACTAACACACCATTGTAAAGCAATTATACCCCAATAAAGATGTTAAAAAAATAAATTAACAATCAAACCTCTTACAAATTAAATTTAAATATGTCTAATTTGAATGGAGAAGGATTATGTTGAGACTACCTTATAAAACCTATATTTTTACAAAAAAAGAACACAGTAAGTTCCTTTATTCAACAAATCCAGTAAAATAATGAGTTCTAAAACTTCTTACTGACGTCTTCTAAGCGTCATAGTTCTCTATACTAAATGAGCTTAACTTTGGGAGACATGCAATTTTTTTGAATAAGAGATTGTGTCCAAGGGCTGCATCACCAGGAGAATTCACAACATTTTAAGTAATAGTGCTTGGCACTCAAGTCCCGTGAAACATATTCAAGGGACCCCTCTAAGATAACAGACCACAGATGAAGTTTGCCTCCCCAAGATTTCTGTTTCTCTGAAAGATATACGATAAATGACAATGCTAGATTTTTTGATGCAAAAATGGTAAGAAAGAAGAAAAGGAAAGAGAAAGAAAGAAAGAGAAAGAAGAAGACTCTAGAAGATGTTGTAGAGAAAAAAATGAAAAATAGAATGTAAATCTCTAGTTTCACACATTTCCTGGCTCCTGGTAGAGGTTTCCTTGACCATTATCCACCCAGGACAAGGCAAAGACACAGCGATAGAAGACCATGGCTCATAAGGAAAGCTCAGCAGTGAGTGGGCTGCACCTTCACATGCCCAAGTCAGCTGCTACTACAAAGCCAATCATCGCCCAGATTTGGAGGAGCCACGGCGGGCAGGAAGGTCACTGCAGCGAAGGGAAGCAGAATAAGGAACTTAACTATGACCAAAGATAGGAAGAGAACTGCAGGGACCACTTTCAGGGCTTCAGCAATGCGGTGCTCAGGCTACCGGTGAATATGAAGCAGGTGCACCAGGATCACAGAAGCGGGGTGGGGCTCCACTCCCACTCTGGTTTGAGCACCGCTTCCAGTGAAGAAGCACACACATTCTTACCTACTCTGGGGCTCTGTCTTCAGAGATGCAGGAAGAGAGGATCCCCTGTGGATGTGACACCAAATCAAGGTGGCATGTCAAAGAAGGGCATCCTCCAGATGCAAAACCCAGGCTGGGAGAGAAGCTGGTAGGACAGGCCATGGAAGGACACAGTTAGCTGAAGGGTAGGAGCCAGGATCACTGCAACTGCTAAGGACTTCAAAGGGGCAGAGAGATGACGTGGGGTCATTGGGGTTACAGTGCTCAGGCTGGAGGATGCTTAAAGAAAATATTGGAGAGTACTGGAACATAACTCTTTAAGTTATTTTGAAGCTATTTACTGATATATCTTTTCAGTGTTGTTGCATGAGGCCCACATTCATTATGGAGGGTTATCTCCTTTACCAAAAGTCAATTGATTACCAGTATTTACCACATCTACAAATACCTTCACAGCAAAACCTAGATTAGTGTTTGATCAAATACAGGGTACTATAGCCTACCCAAGCTGACACAAATTAACATTCATGGAGGGGTTCCCAAACCCCTGCTCAGGTTTTATAATTCACTAGAAGGATGCACAGAACTCAATAACAGTGTTAGGTCAGAAGTTTTCTTTAGTGCTTTGTAATGTAGATGAAGTATTCTATCTGAGATAGGGTTTACAAGTGATATATATTATTAATAAATATTACTTTGGAAATAATAACACTAATTCTCAAAGTAATTTGGATTTGTACTTCCAGTTCAATGGAATTGTCATATTGTTTCCCTGTGAAAGTATTCCTCTTTTTGGAAGTATGACCTCTAGTCTAGCAGAGAATAAGGTCATGGGGAAAGGGAGTAAAAATTTTTGATAGTGGGTCACTAAGGGAAATAGTAAGTGTTGCCACTCTCATTTCCACTTCTTGATTCCTGGACCTTTGAATCCTCGAGATCTGGCAAAATCACCATCTGTTTGACCCTGATTCAGGGCATATACAGCCTTCTGGAGAGCCTGGACACAGCCTTGCAAGGTATGGCCATCTTGCTGCCAGTGTAACTGAAACTTCATAAAGCAATTCCACCATCCTATCAAGGCAGCTGCTCCAGGATGATGGGGAACATGGTAAGGACATTGAATTCTATAAGCATGGGCCCTTGGTCACACTTCATTTGCTGTGATGTAAGCTCCTTGATCAGAAGCAATGCTGTGTGGAATACTATGACATAGAGAAGGCAACCTATAAGTCCACAGATCACAGTTTTTGAGGAAGAATTGCATGCAGGGAAGGTCAGTTTGTATCCATAGAAAGTGTCTATTTCAGTCATAACAAAATGCTGCCACTTTTATGATGGAAGCTGTGTCTGCCCAACTTCATAGCTTCATGGGCCAGACAATACCTAGTTCATTTTGGACAGCTCAGGTCTTATGATAACTTGGCGGCCCATGGCTGAGCATTTAGTCTCCATTAAGGCTCAGTAGCCAAGAGCTTCTTCTCAAAAGGAAGGTAGTTTTCTGAGAGGAAGGCAAGTATTTGCTTCAAAATCCTAAGGCCCTACACTGTGATTAACTTGTAGGAGCTGCCAAAGCCCCCAAACAGAATCTCTACCAGGAACCCTTCAAGCACCATTGGATCTGATGGATCATTAGGCAGCCTGGACCTGTTACAGAGCCTTCTCTTGTTCTGAGGGGACCCCATTCAAAACTAGCAAGTTTTAGATCACTTAGTAAATGGGCTGGAGTAGCACACAACACTAGAAATTGTGTCTCTTAACTGGTAGTAAGAGGCGGCCCAGATGCAACAACTTATCCTCCATCTTAGAAGGAATATGTCAACATGCTCCACACCACTGGACCCCTAGAAATGTCACTGTGGTGGAAAGCCTCTGAATTGTTGTCAGATCATCTTCCATCCTCTGATATGCAAATGTATTGCCACTAAGTCTAGAGCAGTTACTACTTCTTGCCCATTAGGTCCAATCAGCATAATGTCATCAGCGTAATGCAGCAGTCTCCAACCGTTTTGGCACCAGGGACTGGTTTCATGGAAGGCAATTTTTCCACAGACGGCGGGCAGGGGGCAGTGGTGGGAGAGGTTCGAGCGGTAATGCCAGCGATGGGGAGTGGCAGATGAAGTTTTGCTCTCTTCCCCGCCTCTCACATCCTGCTGTGCAGCCTGGCTCCTAACAGGCTCCTCGGACAGATAGTGGTCCGCAGCCCGGTGGTTGGGGACCCCTGATGTAATGCATCAGTGTGATGTCCTATGGAAGGAAAAGGGGATCAGGTCCCAGCAGACTAAATTAAGGTGTAACAGGCATGGCATAAGTTTAAGTTGAGAATTTGAAACCCTGATAACACTTTTTTTCTCCACTTCTTCTAGTGTATTAGAAGCAACTAGCCAATTTCATGATACTCATTATTTTGACAAACACATTCTAAGGTATGAAATATATGTTCACCCAGAACCTTGCCTTTTAATAAGTATTTGGCTAGGATAACATAATGGTGATAATTTGTTTACCTTTATTGCCACATTATGACATAGAATTTTAGTACTTTCTTTATGACTGAGATTTATGTTAAATAGTTGGCTCCCATGATTGCAGGGGCTGTCAAGTTTAAAATCTGTAGGAAGGCTAATTTGGGTGGAAACTCAAGCATACTTTGATCTGCATTTGAGACAAAATTTCTTCTTCTCCAGGAAACTTTTTAAGGCTTTCAACTTACTTAGGAAACCCACCCACATTATCTGAAGTAACAGTCTTACTTAAAATCAATCTATCATGGATGCTAACCACAAGTACAAAATATTGATACCTTCACAGTAAAACCTGCATTAGTGTTTGCTTAAATAACTGGTACTCAGCCTAGCCAGGATGACACATGGAATTAAAAATAAACCATCACAAGGGGTTTCCAAAACCCTCCTCAATTTTGATCATTCACTAGAAAGACTCACAGAACTCACTGAGAGTGATGATACTCATGGTTATAGTTTATTATGGGGAAAAGTTGCGGATTAAATCAGTCAGGGAGGAAGCACTGAATGTGTCCCCGTCGAGTCAGGATGCACTGCATTCCTGCTGTCTGTGGGCTACTGCACATGGAGTGCTGCTCAGAGAGAGGTTCGCCTAAGACTTGCTGTTCAGGGTTTTTACTGGGGCTCCATTTTGTAGGTATAATTGATTCGTTGCCCACATGGTTGATCTCAGTCTCCAGATTGTCTGATACAGTATTACCTAGATCCTCTACCCTATATCACATTATTGATCTTTTAGGTGTGGCCTTCCCTGCCCTAAATAACACTGATGCTATCTGGCCAGCCAAGTCCCTGACACAAAGATTACTGCCTTACTTAATGCAATCACTTACTTAAAATGCACATTCATTGTCTCATGTCCTATTTTTTGTCTAATGCACTAACTCTTCCCACACTCTTTATCTGACAATTTCTCCAAGAGAGACTGACTCTGCCCGGGGTTATCTACTCCTAAACCATTCACTTTGTTTTACAAGTTGTTGCACACTACGTGATTAATGATATGAGGAGTAGAGCATGCATCATGGCAACCAGAAGTATTATCTTTATAGATTCATCTTAGTGGGACATTTTACTCCATTTGGTTGAATATCACCTGTTCTCTTGGCTATACTCACACTTGCAATTGCAAGAATGCTAATATAATGCAGTATCTACTTCCCCTTACCTGGTTATTTGCGGATAACAATATATGTCCTTTGGAACCATTTGACTTATATTTCTACCTACAAAATATACAGACTATTCCCAATCTCACATAGATATTATTTATTTAATTTTTTTCTTGATACTTCTGTCTTAAGTGAAACAAAATTTCTTTCCAATCAGCTCCTCTATGAATAGAGGTACAAATATAGTTTACTTACACTAAGCTGTTTATTTGACAAAGAAAGATAAATTGATAATAGGATTAATAACTGGGTTATGTCCAAAAGTTGTCATTTTTGAATATTCATAATATTTCATTATTTTAGAACAGCTTAATAAGATGACCTATCAACATCAAGATATGTAGTATATTTTCATTTACTCCATCTTACTAAGGTGGTGCAATGAACATCTTTATATACCAACTTTTGATTGTCTTCTAGATCATTTCATTTAAGAAGTAATTACAGAAGCAGGATTAATGGACTAGAGTATATAAACATTTTTAATGACCCAGATAAATATTGTCAAATTGCTTTTCTCAGAACTTGTAGCAATTAGGCTCCAACGAGTATTATATACATGAGTCTTTCCTGCTATCTCAGCATTAACAACAACAACAAAAAAAAGAAGAACAAATTAACTAGTTTATTGATGAAAATGTATTTGATTTTAATATGATTTAATTTCTACAGGGAAAAAACATGATTTTATGTGTATTTGACTTCTTTTCTTTTGTATATTCTCCATTCATGTCATTTATTTCCTTTGCTATAAGTGTATCCAAACTCCTAGAACAGTGAAAGCTCAATATATATTAGTAATATTTACAAATTTAGGTCAAATTAACTTGGTAAATTGGTTCTGTTTCTTATTTTTATGCTTTATATTCATTATATTATTTTGAACTATTTTTAAATCTATAGAAAAGCTGCAAGTATACAGAAAACTATTTACTCAGTTTCACCAAATTTTAATATTTTGCAAAATTTGCTATAACCTCCTCTCTAGATAGATAGGTATATAAATAGGTAAATACACAGGTAGGTGTAGATATAGTAATTATTAAATAGTAAAATATACCTATTTTAATTAGGTTGCATTCATCATGCTGTTTTCTCCTTAATATTGATACTTCAGTGCGTTTTACCTAATAAATTATCTTGTGTAATCAAAGTACAGTTACCAAACTCAGACAAGTTAACATTGACATAACTTTTTTGTTTTGTTTTCCAAAGATGTTTTATTTTATTTATTTATTTTTTTAATATATTGGACTATAGTTGATTAACAACGTTGTGTTAATTTCAAGTGTACATCAGAGTGATTCAGTTATACATATACATGTATCTATTCTTCTTCAAATTCCTTTCCCATTTAGGGTATTACAGAGTATTGAGCAGAGTATTCCCTGTGCTGTACAGTAGGTTCTTGTTGGTTATCTAATTAAGTAAAGAAGTGTATACATGTCAATCCCAAACTCCCAATGTCTCCCTCCCCCCCACCCTTCTCCCTGGTTTGTTTGTTCTCTAAGTCTGTGAATCATAGAACACTTTTTCATTTAATCTATAGTCTATATTTCAGCTTCCGGAAATTGTCTCCATACTATCTTTTTTTTTTTTTTACATCTTTATTGGAGTATAATTGCTTTACAATGGTGTGTTGGTTTCTGCTTTATAACAAAGTGAATCAGTTATACATATACATAAGTTCCCATATCTCTTCCCTCTTGCATCTCCCTTCCTCCCATGCTCCCTATCCCACCACTCTAGGTGGTCACAAAGCACCGAGCTGATCTCCCTGTGCTATGTGGTTGCTTCCCACAAGCTATCTATTTTATGTTTGGTAGTGTATATATGTCCATGCCACTCTCTCGCTTTGTCACAGCTTAGCATTCCCCCTCCCCATATCCTCAAGTCCATTCTATAGTAGGTCTGTGTCTTTATTCCTGTCTTACCCCTAGGTTCTTCATGACATTTTTTTTTCTTAAATTCCATATATATGTGTTAACATATGGTATTTGTCTTTCTCCTTCTGACTTACTTCACTCTGTATGACAGACTCTAGCTCCATCCACCTCATTACAAATAGCTCAATTTCGTTTCTTTTTATGGCTGAGTAATATTCCATTGTATATATGTGCCACATCTTCTTTATCCATTCATCTGATGATGGACAATTAGGTTGCTTCCATCTCCGGGCTATTGTAAAGAGAGCTGCAGTGAACATTGTGGTACATGACTCTTTTTGAATTATGGATTCCTCAGGGTATATGCCCAGTAGTGGGATTGCTGGGTCATATGGTAGTTCTATTTGTAGTTTTTTAAGGAACCTCCATACTGTTCTCCATAGTGGCTATAAAAATTAACATTCCCACCAGCAGTGCAAGAGTGTTCCCTTTTCTCCACACCTTCTCCAGCATTTATTGTTTCTAGATTTTTTGATGATGGCCATTCTGACTGGTGTGATATCTCATTGTAGTTTTGATTTGCATTTCTCTAATGATTAATGATGTTGAGCATTCTTTCACGTGTTTGTTGGCAGTCTGTATATATTCTTTGGAGAAATGTCTATTTAGGTCTTCTGCCTATTTTTGGATTGGGTTGCTTGTTTTTTTGTTATTGAGCTGCATAAGCTGCTTATAAATTTTGGAGATTGATCCTAGGTCAGTTGCTTCATTTGCAAATATTTTCTCCCATTCTGAGGGTAGTCTTTTGATCTTCTTTATGGTTTCCTTTGCTGTGAAAAAGCTTTGAAGTTTCATTAGGTCCCATTTGTATATTTTTGTTTTTATTTCCATTTCTCTAAGATGTGTGTCAAAAAGGATCTTGCTGTGATTTATGTCATAGAGTGTTCTGCCTATGTTTTCCTCTAAGAGTTTGATAGTTTCTGGCCTTATATTTAGGTCTTTAATCCATTTTGAGCTTATTTTTGTGTATGGTGTTAGGGAGTGTTCTAATTTCATTATTTTACATGTAGCTGTCCTGTTTTCCCAGCACCACTTATTGAAGACGCTGTCTTTTCACCACTGTATATTCTTCCCTCCTTTATCAAAGATAAGATGACCATATGTGTGTGGGTTTATCTCTGGGCTTTCTATCCTGTTCCATTGATCTATCTTTCTGTTTTTGTGCAAGTACCATACTGTCTTGATTACTGTAGCTTTCTAGTATAGTCTGAAGTCAGGGAGCCTGATTCCTCCAGCTCCTTTTTTCGTTCTCAAGATTGCTTTGGCTATTCGGGGTCTTTTGTGTTTCCATACAAATTGTGGAATTTTTTGTTCTAGTTCTGTGAAAAATGCCAGTGGTAGTTTGATAGGGATTGCATTGAATCTGTAGATCGCTTTGGGTAGTAGAGTCATTTTCACAAATAGATAAAATTATAAGTGAAAGAGGATACTTAACAATTGGTAGAACAGTAATACAAAGGAACATAAGAGACTACTATTAACAATGATACACTAACAAGTTTGACTGACAGAGCAATCGAGAATTTCTCAACAAAAGCTCAGTGCCAGATGGATTCACAGATGAATTCTACAAAACTTTTAAAGAAAAATATTTCTCAAACTCTTCCAAAAATTTGAAGAGGAAGAAACACTTCCAAAATTATTCAGTGAGACCAGCATCAACCTTATACCAAAGCCAGATAAGGACCACACAAGAAAAAAAAAAATTATAGACCAGTATCCCTAATTAACATAGATGCAAAAATTCTCAACAAAATACCAGCAAATTGAACTCAATCTCACATAAAAAGGATCAAACACCATGATCAAGTGGGATTTATCTTTGGGGTGCAAGCATGATTCAACATATGCATAAATAAGCAGGATACATCACATTAACATAATGAAGAGTAAAAATCGTATGATCATCTCAATAGATGCAAGAAAGCATTTGACAAAATTCAACATCCTTTCATGATAACAACTCTTGGCAAATGAGGAATAGAAGGAATGTACCTCAAAGTAATAAAGGCCATCTTTGAAAAGCTCACAACTAGCATTCTCAACACAAAAAGCAAAAAGCTTTTTCTCCAAGATCAGGAACAAGACAGGATGCCAACTCTCATCACTTCTATTCAACATAGTATTGGAAATTCTAATAATAGCAAGAAAGATAAATAAAAGTCATCTAAATCAGATAGGAAAAATTTTAAATTTCTGTTTACAGATGACATGAACTTATTATATATTGAAAACCTTTAAAACTCTACCAAAAAACTGTTAAAACTAATACAAGAATTTAGTAAAATGGCAGGATACAAAATTAACATGAAAATATGTTTTATTTCTATGCAAACTATAAGAAGAAACTATCTGGAAAATAAATTAAGAAACAATTCCATTTAAAATAGCATCAAAAAGAATTTAAAAACTTAGGAATAAATGTAACTACTGAGGTGAATGACATGTACACTGAAAACTGTAAGACACTGATAAATTTGGATGAAGACATCAATAGAAGGATAGCCAGTGTTTATGGATTAAAAGAAATAATATTGTTAAAATATCCATATGACCCAGGATTCTACAGATTCAGTGCAATCCTTATCAAAATTCCAAAGGTATTTTTCAAAGAAATAGGAAAAACACTCCTAAAATTAATTTGGAACCACAAAAGACTGAATAGCCAAAGCAATCTTGAGAAAGAAGAACAAAGCTGGAGGCATCACATGTCCTGATTTTGAAATATACTACAAATTTATAGCAATCTAAATACTATGGAATTGGCATAAAAACAGACACCTAGATCAGTGGAACAGAATAGAGAGCCCCAAATACACCTATGCATATACAGTCAACTAATATTTGACAAGAATGCCAAAAACAAACAATAGAGAAGGGACAGTCTCTTCAATAAATGGTATTGAGAAAACTGGACAGCCACATGCAAAAGAATGAAACTGGACCCCTATCTTACACCACTCACAAATACAGTTCAAGGTGTATTAAAAACTGATCTGTAAGATCAGAAATCAGAAAACTCCTAGAAGAAAACATAGGGAAAAGTTTCTTGACATTGGCCCTGTGATAATTTTTGGATATGACATCAAAAGCACAGGAAACAAAAGCAAAAACCAACAAGTGAGACTATATCAACTAAAAAGTTTCTGCAAGGCAAAGGAAATCGTCAATAAAATGAAAAACAACCATAGGAATGGTAAAAAAAATATTTGCAAATTGTATATCTGATAAGGGGTTAATATCCACAACATATAAGAAGTTCCTATAACCCAATGGCAAAAAATCAAGTAACCTGATTAAAATTGGGCAAAGTACCTAAATAGATTTTTTCCAAAGAAGATATACAGATGGCCAACATGCACATGTAAAGATGCTCAGCATAACTAATCAGGGGAACACAAGTCAAAACCACAGTGAGATATCACCTCGCACCTGCCAGAATGGCTATATCAAAAAGACAAAAAAATAACAAGTATTGACAAGGCTGTGGAGAAAAGGGAACCATTTGCACTGCTGGAGGGAATGTAAATTGGTGCAGCCACTGTAAAAAAAAAACAATATGGAGGTTCCACAAAAATTAAAAATAGAACTACTCTAAGGTACAACTATTCCACTTCTGGGTATATATGCAAAGGAAATGAAAACAAATCTCAGAGATATCTGAAATCCCATGTTCATCACAGCATTATTCACAATAGCCAAGATATGAAAACACACTATGTTCTCTTGCACAGCATGGCTAAACCTTAACCACATTGCGATCCTAGCTGCACAGGAGGCTGGGAAATATAATCCCATATGGGATGCCCATTGTCCAGGAAACCCTCAGGGGTTCTATTGCTGAAAGGGAGCAATGGAATTGGATCCTGGGAAGAAAACTCCTAGAGTCTGACAGAGGGCCAGTTGATTTAGATCTTACAAAGACCTTTGCAGAATTTTGTCTTAAACACTGAGTGAGATCAGAAACCATAAGATTTGAACAAAGAAGTAATAACATCTGACTTTTACTTAAGATATTATTATTTAAATAATCTGATTGATTATTTTGTCCTTATGGTGCTCAAATAACGTTGATTTACTTATGAGACTCCCTCTTCATATACAAAGTGTTATTTTATATAAGTAGTTCTATTTCAGAAGTACTTTTTCTGCCCATCAACCTGTTATTAATTGTGCAGTTTCCATTTTAATTACTATAATTTTATGCAGAAAGGTAATATAATACACTGAATAATATACTGAGTTCTGGTTCTGGTACAGTTTATGTGTTTTTATCACCTCCAGATAATCCCATTTCTAGTGTGATACATCTCCATGCCTCAATTTCTTCTTCTGCCTCAAAAGTTTCTGTGAAGAACAAATGGATTCATATGTGTTAAGTATTTAAATAACTCCTGGCACATAACACAGTCTCAGAAAACTAGAAGTTAATTTTCTTGTTCTAGCATATTTTGACCTCATCAATTAATTTTTTTAATTGGGTTTTAGCATTTTTCACATTTCTTCTTCTGGTTAACACTTCTATCTTCTTATAAAATTTCAAATGTTTTCTTAAATTTTTTGCAGTGAGCAATTAGTTTGTAGAATTTTTCACTGTTAACAGTATTCAGGCAAAGACATAAACATTCAGACACAGGTTATAGTTCTTCTTTTTAAAAAATCTCTCGTTACAACATTTACTATTTTTTTATCATGTGCTTTCCACATATACTTTGTTAGGCTTTTCCAAAAGATTTTTTTATTTTTTCTTTTGTAATTATTTCTTTGTATGCCCTCCTAAAAATTATGTGAAACATTGTATTTGTATGTGCTTATGTGAACTCTATATGTTTATATACATTTTCCAGAAAGGGCTCCATGGTTTTCATGGACTTATCAAAGCAAATCTCAAGTCCATGAATATTTTATTTCAAATATTTTATGTTATACTTTCCCATAAACACCACAGTGGGCTGTGGTTTACAATAAGAACAGCCCTGTGTTCCCTTTGATACTATTGCCTTGAATTCCATTTAGCCTGAAAACAAATAAATCAACCAAGCAACAAAGTAACAAAAACTCAGATATGATTTTTGTGTGCCTGATAAAGTGTGCTACATCAAAATGTAGAAATGCCACGTTCATATACAATTTATGGGCTGAATTTTTAAGACAAACTATTGTCCTTTCTTATCTTTTCCATAAAAATGAAGGACAAGCCATAAACTTAAAAATGACAGCATTGGTTAATGCACCTTTTTATAGATTTAGTACTGAATATCTCTGAAATTATGCTTACATCGCCTTTTCTACTTAAATTTTAGTCCCATGAGTTTCCTCAGTTTAGCACTGCTTATGCATTCTCTGGGATGCATATCTTTCTTTATTGCTGCATTTCAATCTCAGTTGATTGATGCTTACTGATTGTTTCCTAGGAAATGGAAGGCAGCCCCAAGAGAGAAAAACTCCTCATTGAGTCCATAAGTATGTTCTTCGGTTGACTGAATGACCAGCCAAATGAAGCAAACAGTTAACCCCAACACACTGCACAGGTTTAATGATGTGTTACCCCCTAAGAATAATTTTTCTTTAAAACAAAGTGCTTGCCAGGATACTTTCATGATTACAAAACATCTTTCTAATTATAAGACTATCTTTATTTTCACAAATGTTATCCCCATATACCCACGTGCATAAGGTAAAATAAATGAATTCAGTAACTGCAGTGATTTCACACTTTTCATCCCATTCCTCCACCTCTTGCACAATATATATTTGACAACATCAAAATGCATATCTGGTAATTATCTTTCAAGAAAGGCAATCTGTACAACGTTAACTGTTTCTTGTTTTCAGCAAATGTGTGTGAAAGTATTTTAACTATTTCGGAGGAATATTTATATTTTAGTCTTTTTACACTGTAAGTAATCTTTTATTATTTCTAAGGAGCCCCAAATCAAGCATAGCAGAAGATGGGATTCCAAGACTCCTTGGCTAAACTCTTCCAGGTTTTTTTGCTTTTTTTTTTTTTATACAGAAGTCCTGTCAGCTCTCAAAGAGGTGGCGGAGCTATGTAGAAAATATCCTTCCCTTTCTGCCTATTTGATGATGCAATTGTTCCCAGCAGCTCCAGGGCTGTGGAGTCCTCAGACAGCCCTAGGAGGAGACTGCTCAGTCCTACAGGGCGTACAGGTGGCATTTTCCCTCTTACATTTTCCATACCAGCTTGGAGCACACTTATTGAGTGTGCTACGTACAGTGCAAGGGTAAGAGATTCAAAATTGGAGAGAGTTTCTGTTCTGTGCTGGTTCTTTATGCAGTTAAGGAAATCAGGGTCCCAATGCAACCTTGATGCTGTCGTACATACCCTGACGTTATGTCGCCAAATGAGCATTGTTCTTGGAGAGGGGTTTTGCTCACCTGCTCTGTCAGGTGTGAACACTTAAATCTTGGCAGGAAGTATTAGTTGAGGCCACCTTTTTCAGGCCTCTCAATAACTAGAGGTAATTTTTTCTTCCTCGGGAATTTCATAAATAAAATACAAAAGTGCATAGTTGAGGATAAATAAACTCACTCTAGATGGCAGAAGTGAGTTCAAACCAATGCATAGTTAACTGCCTTGGATGGGAAAAGTTTCCATTTTTGCCTGCTCATAATTAAAATGGTATAGATGTTTAAGCTTAAAAATGAGACTAAATATTTGGACAAGTAATTATAATGTGTGATTCCTGAGGGGATCCCACCATGAACAGGCACTTTGCTATACTCTTCAGAAATAAATATCATTTTGCAAATTATCAGCAATATGCATTTGAATTCAACTAGATGTAATTACAATGTTATTGTGCGGTGAGTTTCCAAATTTACTTCAGCAAGTAATTGGAAACAACTTTGGAACAGTACTTAAAGAAAATTTCCTCCAATTTTTACACTGATCACCTCTTGCTGTGTAATCCTATGGGCCATCACCCACACTGCTCTGCACCAAGATCAAGGAACATTATTTCATTTTATCTTTTCCTTAAATCAGATTAAATCTCTTTCTAATAAAATGGGTATTGAAACTTTTTTTCTAACGATAAACAATTTTAAGATTGTTCCATTCGTATCATAATCTTCTCGTGTTATTGATAGCACATTATTTAAAGACTTTCTTACAATCAGTAACGTTCATTAGACAGAAATGTCATTCTATCCTACAGTAGAAACTGTCAAATGGTATGTACTTTCTATAATAACATAGCAAATGTGGGTCTTTCTGTTATTTGAAAAATAAAAACACTTTTCAGCCCACTTGAAATAATGTCGAATTACGGGAATATTGCTTGAAATATGTAGCACTACAAGCACTAGCATTATGTTAGTGCATATTCCAAGCTACAAATTTTCAATTAATGCAATTAAAGTGAGTTTCCTGTTTCATAGCATGTATTTCATAGTGAAATCGGATGCTATTGTATCTTCTTCTCACAGCATCAGTAATGAAACAAGATGTCAATCATGTTTCTTTAAGGCAAGTGCTTTTAAAATACGTATATATTTAAACTTCCTCACTTAAGAATGTCTTCCTTTAAAAATTCATTAAATTTGTTAGAACAATGCTTCACATCAGTTGTGAATATGTTAGTGACAGGAGAAAATTACATGAAACAAGGTATTCTGTAACAGTATCTTTCACGTTAAATGTTAGGTAACCTTTTCATATTATGTACCTTTTTTTTTTTTTTTTCGGTACGCGGGCCTCTCACTGTTGTGGCCTCTCCTGCTGCGGAGCCCAGGCTCCGGACGCGCAGGCTCAGCGGCCATGGCTCACGGGCCCAGCTGCTCCGCGGCATGTGGGATCCTCCCAGACCGGGGCACGAACCCGTGTCCCCTGCATCGGCAGGCAGACTCTCAACCACTGCGCCGCCAGGGAAGCCCTATGTACCATTATTATGGAACTTTTGAGCCATTTAACAAATAATGAAATAAACAAGAGTAGCAAAATCATTGGAATGAAAGACACTTAAGTCATGTGAAGATCATATAACTGGACAACTTAAAGAAAAATAGTGGGAGAAACACTTACATCTCTCAAGCTCTCATAATGAGATTTTTTAAAAAAGGAAAGTAGTTATAGGAATAGTGTTCTAGGAATAGTTATAGCTGTAGTGTTAGTATGAGTATTTTTTAACTCAGCCTGTACTACAATAATATAATATGCCTTTTCCACAAGTACCCTTGGAATATTTATAAATGTGTTTACATCCTAAGACACAAAACAAATGTCAATAATTTTGAGAAAGCGTATCATGTAGATGATAGTCTTTGGGAATAATAAAAGTAATAATAACATAGATAAGAACTACTAATGGTATCATCATTTACTGAGTACTAAATATGTATCAAGCATTGTGCAAAGTGAGAGATGTCAATAGATTTCATTAGCCAGCCACCAGAACCCGAATGCAGATCAGTCATCAAAGTCCATATTTGTCATTGGAATAATAATGCATTAAAAAAAATTTCAAACCAAATTGTTTCAACAAATTGGAATTTAACAAAATGTGCATCTAAATAACTTTAAAGGCACAGACTTAGAGAACAGACTTGAGGACCCGGGGAGGGGAGGGGAGGCTGGGATGAAGTGAGAGCATAGCATTGACATATATACACCACCAAATGTAAAATGGATGGCTAGGGGGAAGCTGCTGCATAGCTTTAACTTTCATTTACAAAATATTTAAAATATAACAGCAATAAGAATATTACTCGTTAGTACTTATAAAACATGAACAAATGTGTGATCACATGAAAAAACACTCAACAAAATAATTCCTTTATTGTGAAAAGAAAAAGAAAAATTAGAAATAAATAATGTTTGTTAAATTTTAGTACAATAACCACAATGAATATTTGAAAAAAACAGAATTGACACCTTATTTTTAAATATAGACAACCTTATGTATAAATATCTCTAAAATAAAGGTAAACAGAAATATTTATTTAGGAAAACCAAAGATGCTGCTGTAGGAGAGGATTTGTTTGGATTTGCAATGAGCACTTACATAATACATGTACATTTTAATTATTTTGAAACTATCAACAAAGGCGAATTGTTCTAAAATATTTTTAATGATCAAAATTTCCTGCAAAGAATTGTTAAAATAAAAATTGAACGATATGACGGTGCAATAAATTACAATTGCCCCAAAGTCCATAGATCTAATCCTAAATAGTTTTATTTATAAGTTCTTTCTAACACACCTGTAACTAAGTTCCTCAGAAACAATAAATGTTGTTGAATATAGAAAATGTCATTTTATAAATCCAGAAAAGCTCTGATATTAAAACAAATATAGAACAAATATGAGTAGAATTTTATTTCATATGGGACCATAAGTGCAATTTTTCTCTAATAATGAAAATTATAATATATATATATAATATATTACCAAGGCAAATGTTGTCGTTCAGTTTATCAAACTATTAGACTAATGGGGAAAAGATTAAAATGACATGTTGATAGTTGTAAAAAGCTACTTGATAAAACTCAAAATCTACTTATGATTTTAAGCAAATATTCTTAGGAAGTGAAGAAAGAAGTGTTGATCTGTAAATGCAATGACATGCCAATCAATGACATGCCTATCAATCTTATTTGTGATGACACACAGTGACTTGAGATACTGATTCTAAAATTTATTTGTAAGAAAAAAATGCCTAAGAATATCCATACCCTCATTATGTGTTTATCTAAATTATCATCTAAGATCATGTGGTTTTTGTTTGTTTTTATGTTTTGTTTTTTGTTTTGTTGTTTGTTTGTTTGCGGTACACAGGCCTCTTACTGTTGTGGCCTCTCCCGTTGCAGAGCACAGGCTCTGGACATGCAGGCCTAGCAGCCATGGCTCACAGGTCCAGCCACTCCACGGCATGTGGGATCTTCCTGGACCAGGGCATGAAGCCGTGTCCCCTGCATGGGCAGGCGGACTCTCAACCACTGCACCACCAGGGAAGCCCAGATCATGTGTTTTTAATAAGAAACCATAGATATACAATTTCTGATCTAGCAGCCTTGACCTAGTTATAAGTCTTGAATATAAAATTCCCATATAATTATTTTTGAAATTCTCCATGAGCATTAGTAATAATTTAACTTCAAATTTACCATATGTTTCTCTTCAAATTTCAAACCAGTAGCTGGGTGTTCTTATAAATTAATGGCCTTCAATCTCATTTGGACAATCAACATGCCTGACAAAATTTGTATATGTTGCTAGAGCAATTCCTATTCCTCTCCCACTGTTATTGCCAATTTTATTTTCATGGCATGTCTACTTCATGTTGCATCATTTTAATATTTAAAGGGTTGTGCCAGCTGTGTGACAGTTTACTGGCCACAGGGTTGGAACCCTCAGACCTGCCTAATGTATATTTTTTTAAATAGCAACACACCTGAAGTAGCTTCTTTAAACCACTCTGAATTTCACTTACTTTACTAAAAATTGGATTAGCTGACACATGTCTCACACATTAAGTAAACTACCAGTCAAGACTGTTTTTGTTGTTCCAGGACCAGAAGTTGAGGTTATTTTTAAACATATTTTACATACATTGATCTTACAGTTCATAATTTGGCTTAGACATAAGCAGTTAAAATCATCCATCATAGGAAATCACTTGGGTCAAAAGTTTTAAAAGGCCACTGGACACCTTCTAGTCTCTGTAAAGAGACAAAAGAGTTTTTTCATAATGTCTTACTGATTCCTACTTTCTTAACTTTCTAGTACAGTAATTACTGTGTCAAGCAACCTAGATCATTGGCTGATTTTTCTCTTGTATTTATTTCTCTTTGAGCCATGAACATGGAATCTTCATACTTTAAAAGTAAGGTTTTAGTTAAATACAAATGATGGCTATATTAGTTTTCTAAGGCTACTGGGGTGGGATAGGGAGGGTGGGAGGGAGAGAGACACAAGAGGGAAGAGATATGGGAACATATGTATATGTGTAATTGATTCACTTTGTTATAAAGCAGAAACTAACACACCATTGTAAAGCAATTATACTCCAATAAAGGTGTTTAAAAATAAATAAATAAATCACCGGTTGGTGGTTTAAAACAACAGAAATTTATTTTCTCACAGTTCTGTAGACCACAAGTCTGAAAACAAAATTTTGCAAGCCACACCCCCTTTTGAATTCTCTGAGGATCATTCTTAACCTCTACACAAAGTTATAGCATAGTAAGAAACATTATTAATAACACATTATTAATTTTGTATTAAATATCTGAAGGCTATCCACTTCAGTCCAAGTCTTGCACCTGATGTTCTACAGGGTGAATACTCAGGCAATAATGATGATGACGATGCACACAAAAAACGTCTCTTACAGTTCTTGCCATACAGATTATCATGCAAATACATTCACACACATACACAACAGGTAAGGTTATTAACTGTATGATATGATGATGATTTACTATTCATTAAGTGGAAGTGAGTCATCATAAAGGTCTTCATCCTCACTGTCTTCACATCGAGTAGGCTGAGGAGGGGGAAGAGGAGGAGGGTTGTTCCTGCTGTCTCAGGGGTGGCAGAGGTGGAAGGGCAGGCTGAGAGGCAGACCTACTGCATGTAGCTTCATTGGAAATACATCGTAATTTCTGTCTGACATTTTTGCTTTTTCATTTCTCTAAAAACGGTTCTATACAAGACCAATCTTTCTTCCACTGTTTGCTTTAGTTTCGGTATCCATATCATAGAGGGTCCAGGCTGTAAAGGAGTTGAAATCAGTCATGAGTAATCAGAGCCCTTCTGCCAGGTTGTCCAGCATCAATTTGTTTCCGGGCGCTGCTTCTTCCTCATCGTCTGGCCCAGGTTGGGAAGTGCTCTTCTCCATCTAATTGTCTTCTGTCAATTCCTCTCATGTGGTGTCTATTAGCTCTTGAATATCTCTAGGATCTGTATCTTGAAAACTGCTACCTCCCACCCTTTTTGCCATATCCACAGTCTCTTTCATGATTTCCTTGATTGGCTCTGTCATAAATCCTGTGAAGTCATGCACAACATCTGGATGTGTTTTTTTTTTTCCAGCAGGAATTTGTTATTTTAGGCTTGATGGCTTTTTCTATAACAACTATGGCATATTCCAGACTTTCATGAATTCTCTCTATTAGGGTTCTCTTCCATAGTGTTGACAATCCTTTCCGCAGAGTAGTGTGTGTAATTAGAATTAAAAGAATTTATGACCCGCTGATCTGGAGGCTGAATTAGAAGTGTTGTATTTGGGGGCAAGCAGACCACTTTGATGCCTTCAGTTTTGAACTCAAAGGGTTCTGGGTGTCCAGGGACTTTGTCCCATAACAAAATAACTTTAAAAAGCAGTCCCTTACTGGCAAGGTACTTTGTGTCTTCAGAGACATAGCTTTGATGGAAACAATCCAGAAACCATGTTCTTGTTTTCCAAGCCTTTTTTGTTGTACAATGAAAAAAACCAAAACAAAAAACTGGCAACTGTTTTAATCTTTTCCCTTCAAGGCTCAGAAGTTAGCAGATATAGGGAAAGGGCCATCCTGATCTTACACCCAGCCACATTTACAAAAAATGGTACACTTAGCCTATCCCTTCCTGCCTTAAATCCCAGTGCTGGCTTCTCTTCCTTACTAATGAATGTTCTTTGTGGTATTTTTGTTTTTTTCAGAATAGGGTACTTTCATTTGCACCAAAAACCTGTTCAAGCAGATATCCTTTCTCCTTGAGGATTTTCTTAATGGTGTCTGAGAACTCATCTGCTGCATCTTAGTCATCAGAAGCTGCTTCTCCTGTTACCTTGACATTTTTTAAACCAAACCTCTTTCTAAAATTATCAAATCATCCTTTGCTGGCATTACGTTCTCCAACCTTAGATCCTTCACCCTCCTTTTGCTTTAAGTTTTATACTGACTTTGCTTTTTCTCAAATCATAGTACAGTCTATAGGTATGCCTTTCTTATAGCAATCCTGCATCCATGTAAAAGCTGCATTTTCAATACAAGATAAAAAGGTATTCACAAAATGTGCAAGTTTTTCATGCCTGCTGGTGTAGTATCAGCGATGACTTCACAAATTTCCTTTTCTTTTTTTTACAATTGTCCTTAAACTGGATTCATTTATCTTAAAATGGTGGCCAACTGCAGCTGCAGACCTCAATCTATGGCAATTCAACTCTTTCTTGTAATGTCATGACATTGCTTGGGAGCACTTCCAACATCACTAGTGGCACTTCTCATGGGTCCCATGATGTTGTTAAGGTTTATGGTATTGCTAAACACAATGAAAAGTACATGAGAACTGTGAAAGATCACTTTTTTTGTAATACACAATCTACTGGAGTGACTAACTGTTCACGTGGAAGTGATTCATGTAAATGGCATTTTAAGCAAGTACACGCGACTCTTGAGGTCACCACAATAGCAACAGGAGATGGCTGCAAAATTATTACAGTAGTTCAGTATATACTACAGTTAACTTTGTGCAGTTTTGACTTGACACTGAATCTTTGTTTGTTTACATTTCTCTCAACTGCGAGTGGGATCACATAGAGTCTGTGTGCATAAGTTCTGTTAAATTTTAACTTTTTATAAATTTTTGTGTATATTTTATAGTAGTAAACAATAAAATAGACTAGTATCTACATATATTTTATTCATTCATGGCATATCTAACTTTTTCTTAATTTTTTATTTTTTTTTATTTCTAGGCTATGGGCTTTGTCTGAGTTTTTTTTCAAATTATTACAAACATCCTAAAATGTTTCCAATATTTATTGGAAAAAGTTCACATATAAGTGGACCCATGCAGTTTAAACCCATATTGTTCAAGGGTCAATTGTGCATAGTAATAAAAAGGGCAGAACCACCTTCTCTTGTTTTAGTTTTCTCTGCTAACCCAAGAGACCATTGTTCTTTCAAGAGATCATGTTCTTTTAAAGAGTGGGACCAATTGTGGACTGAAGGCCAAGTTAAAAAAAAATAATCTAAGAGATCACATATGAATGCAGTCAAAGACTCTTGTCCATATACATTTTGAAAAATCCTAATAATAGAATTTAAGTGTTATAAGTGATTTTTGGAGATTAATGTAGAATGGAAAAGAGAGCTTGAAGACAAAAAAACAGCAGTGGTGTTTTCCTGTTATCAAAGTAGAATGATTATTAATTTCACTTTGTAAAAATTACACTTGAAATTGAGACTGGAAAAATAGTCTAATGCACGATTAAAAGAGTGCTATGTCTATCCTAAAACAGGTTTTTGTTCACTAAGAATAAATTATATCACACTAATCTTATTTCTGGCAATGCTTCTTGCCTGCTAAACAATGGAAATGTGTAATAAGATGTTTGAAATACAGTATGAAGGTAAATGATATTTTTGTGGAAATGGTGAAGAAATATGGCCTTGCTTCTGCTCAATTAGGGGAGTTAGTAATGGTTTGAAATGCTTACATTAAAAGTTGCTCATCAGTTTTGTCATAGAAGAGAACTTTGTTTTCAACCTGCCTTCTTAAGCATATTTTTTTCAATAAAACTGGCTGAAGACTTACAAGGTATATTTAACAAATATGTTCATTATTTGAAGTTATGTATAAGGGTCCAAGTTTGGGATGACAAAAGAATAAATTCATAATATCTCAAGGAATTACAACATTAGAATAAATCTAGGGAAAAATGTGGGTTGTATTACTGATGAGCATCAAATAAGTACACAAGAATTGGATGAGGAGGCCATGGAGGTTAGCAATAGAAATTATAGAAAGAAGTCATGGAAGAGACAATTGGCAGTGAGAAAATTATCACATAATAGAATCATATGACTCCTAAAAATAGCTACTGCCATTGTCAAAAATATAAAATTTAAATTCAGTTTTATATGGGTAATTACAATTCTCCATAACTGGAGTTTGGTTTCTGTTTTGAATATTACTCTTTAAAGAGAATGTTAACCCTAGAATATATTTAAAAACAAATAGCCAGAGAAATGACCTGAGTGTATATGGCTTGGAAGAGGAGAATATGGGCAGAAAATTAGAAATGTAGATTATTAGAAAGGCTGGCATGTAGAAAAGGTTCTATCTGGCCCCAAAAGATACCACCAGATCGATAAGCAGTCTCTGCAGAAAATAGATCTCAAGAATTAATCAGGCAAGATCTAATCCAAAATTGACGAAACTCCAGAAACAATGATTTGCTTGTAATTGGGATTGTACAAAAGAAATCAGGTTCAGGGCTAGAGAGGCGAGGTACTTAAATTTGATTATTATAAAAGAAGATTACAAATATCTACAAATATCACCCATCACCGTTAAGGTCTTTTCAACCCTGACATAATCGGAAATACATGTTTAATTTTGCTCTTTGTATGGATTGGATTTCGGAGACACAAGAATTCCTTGTCTCTCCAAAATAGGACTTTTTCTTGATACATCTACATGAGACACAAATACATATTACTCAGAATGAAGGTCTTCTGGCCATCCTTATACTCTTATATTCATATATACTTATATATATATATATATATATTCTTATATTCTCTGGCCATGATTCTTATAATTAAGGTATTCCAATATTTCTTTAAATATTAATACCTTTGATTACAGGATTCATTATGAAATTTAAGTTATATTGTGAATTTGAGGGATATCTATATACAAAGATACACAAATAATATTTTTATATTCCATAGAAGTCATTGAAAAATCCAAGAATGATGTATAATGGTTTTCTCATTTTTTTTTGTTTTGTTTTTTTACCTTTTCAATAGTTTTAGCTATTAAACACCTGCATGATAAGATATGGTAGAAGGAGAAAAGTTGATTTCAATTTTCCAGAAATTAAAAATGCACTTTTTTTTTCTTTTCTTTTTTCACAAAGCTTGTATGCTTGAAAACTTTATATTCAAAATTAAGTGCAGGGACTTCCCTGGTGGCACAGTGGTTAATAATCTGCCTGTCAATGCGGGGGACACTGGTTCGATCCCTGGTCTGGGAAGATCCCACATGCTGCGGAGCAACTAAGCCCGTGAGCCACAACTACTGAAGCCCATGTGCCTAGATCCCATGCTCCACAGCAAGAGAGGCCACCACAATGAGAAGCCCATGCATCACAATGGAGAGTAGCCCTCGCTCACAACAACTAGAGAAAGCCCACGTGCAGCAACGAAGACCCAACACAGACAAAAATTAAAAAAAAAAAAATTAGTGCAATTTTGTCTGAAATATATTCAGTTTCATATCGCCAAAAATCGCCAATCTTGGTTCATTTTGTTCCTTTTTTTTTTTTTTTTTTTTGCGGTACGCGGGCTTCTCACTGTTGTGGCCTCTCCCGTTGCAGAGCACAGGCTCCAGGCACGCAGGTTCAGCGGCCATGGCTCACGGGCCCAGCTGCTCTGCAGCATGTGGGATCCTCCTGGACCGGAGCACGAA
The DNA here is from genome assembly GCF_937001465.1 of Orcinus orca. NCBI lineage: Eukaryota > Metazoa > Chordata > Mammalia > Artiodactyla > Delphinidae > Orcinus > Orcinus orca. The sequence continues at coordinate 100,221,475 of NC_064567.1, read as the reverse complement.
CCCGTGTCCCCTGCATCTGCAGGCAGGCTCTCAACCACTGCGCCACCAGGGAAGCCCCATTTTGTTCCTTTTTATAAACCATGATTCAACTATACAGTTCATAGTTCTCTATAAAAGCATCAAGAGTCAGAAGCTTCAACAGATAATGTTTAAAAATTTTGTCTGAAATATATTCAGTTTCATATCGCAACAGTCTTGATTTTTTGTAAAATAAGAAAAATAACATTGACTACTGTTTCACTAGCATGCTCTGTTTTCTGTACCTCCCTCTGTAACTCTACCACAGCATGTAACTGTTGTAAGTATTTAAAACTTTGCAAAAATATATTCTTTTGAGTGTAAGTTTTTCTTTTTTTATTAGCAATTGTAGTGGGTTGAATGATGGCTCCCAAAAGATATGTCTATGCACAGCCTGTGAATGTGAGCTTATTTGGAAAATGGGTCTTTGCAGATATAAGTAATTTAAGACTATCAAGATGAGATCATCCTGGATTAGTCAGGTGGGCCCTAAATCCAATTATTGTGCCCCTTTAAGAAAATAACACATTTTTAAAAGCTGGTGGAGATGGAGATAATACTGATCTCACCTTCCGAATGAACACATCAAAAGTACAATTATATGTGGAGCAATTCTCATTGAAAGCAATCTGGAGACTGGCAGAGAGGCTCTTCTACAACCAAGGCTGTAAAGAAAGATACATACGTGGTATGATAGGAAAGGAGGAGAAGCAATCTCGTAGGGACCCACACCCCAGAAGGGGACACAGGAGAGGAGGGGGATATAATGGGCTTGGGGACACTCCCTGGGGAGCAAGGGGTTCAAGCTACCTATTGGGCAACCCAGCTCTGGGGTCTGACACCAGAAAGATGAGCCCCCTTAGCTGGTTTGAAAACTGGTGGGACTTACTGTAAGACTGTAAGAAACTGATACTCTGCTCTTGAAGAGCACACATGCAAGCTTGCTTACTCTGGGTCACAACATGGAAGCAGCACATCGAAAACTTCCTGGGACTCTAGCTGGCTTTCTGGGACTGACTCAGTGCACACCCCAGTGCACAATGGGCACCTACTCCAGCCCCTCTTGCCCCAGCACTGCTCTCCACTAGAGCAGAGGCTGCTGTGGCCAAGGGAGGTATGCACACGTAGAGGGAATGGACTTGACTCTGCCAATGAACAGGGTGGAGGCAACCATTACCAGTGCATGAGTCCTTGGTTGCATGCACATACTTGCATGCACATACTTGCTTACTCACGGTCACAATGTGGAGGCAGCAGATTGGAAACTGCCTAGAGCTCTGGTCAACTAGCTGGGACCACCCCAGCACACATCCCAGCCTGCATTGGATGCCTGCTCCAGCACCTTTTTCTCTGGCATTGTTCCCTTAAGGTCTGAGGCACTGTTGACAAGTGTGCACACATAGAGGCTCAGAATGGAACCAGCTGGGATCCAACCCTGCCTCTGGCAAGGATGTAGACAGCCTTTGTCAACACACAAGTCCCTGCCTGCATTTAGGAGGAGTGAAACTAACTTCAGGGCAGATACCCATATTACCAGCAAAAACAAAACTGACTCAGTAGTGAGGCCCCAACTCCTCTGGCCCCAACCCAGATGTTCCCACACAAGAACAACTGTTTAAGACTGGGATAGGTAACTGTTTTACTTAACTTCATAGAAACAGAAAAAGTTAAACAAAAGACAGAGAAACGTGTTTCAAATTAAAGAAAAAGTAAAAACAAAACCAAAAATCTTAGTGAACCAGAAACAAGTAATTCACCAGATCAAGAGTTCAGAGCAATAACAATAAGAATGCTAACTGACCTTGGAAAAAGAATAAAGGAGCACAATGAGAATTTCAACAAAAAACTAGAATATATATAAAAGAACAGCCAGTCTGAGATGAAGAATGCAATAACTGAAATTAAAAATATACTAGTTAAAATTAAGAGCAGATTAGATGATACAGAAGAATGCATAAGTGACTTGGAAGACAGAATAGTGGAACTCACTCAATCAGAACGCAAAAAGAAAAATAAATTTTAAAAAAGTGATGATAGTTAAGGGACCTCTGGGACAACATTAAGCCTACTAACATTCACATTGTAGGGGGTTGCAGAAGGAGAAGAAAGAGAGAAAGAGGACAAAAATATATTTCATAAAATTAAGACTGGAAACTTCCTGAAGCTGAAGATAGAAACATATCCAAACACAGGATACACAGAGACTTCCAACAAAGATGAACCTAAAGAGACCCACACCAAGACAAATCATAATTAGAATGGTGAAAGTTGAAGAGAGAATTTCAAAGTCAGCAAGAGAAAAACAGAGTCACATACAAAAGAAACCCCATAATGCTATCCACTGTTTTTTTAACAGAAATTTTGCAGGTCAGAAGGGAGTGGCATGATATATTTAAAGTACTGAAAGGGAAAAACCTACAACCTAGTATACTTTGCCCAGCAAGACTATCATTCAGAATTGAAGGGGTGATAAAGAGATTCTCAGACAAGCAAAGACCAAAAAAATTCATCAAAACTAAACCAACTTTACAAGAAATGTTAAAGGACCTTATTTTAATGAAAAAGACAAGACTACAATAAGAAGTAAATATTTATAGGAAATGAAAAATCCCACAAGACAAATATATAGTAAAGGCTGTGGATCAGCAATCAAATAAGCAGTACAAATGTTAGAAGACAAAAAGTGTAAAATCAATTATAACTACAATAAACAATTAAGGGAGAGATGTGAAGATGTAAAATATGACCTCAAAAACACAAAATGTTGGGAAAGGGAGTAAAAATTATAAGTCTTTTAAAATGTGTTTGAATTTAAATGACCACCAGTTTAAAACAAGTAGATATAGCTGTAGGTTAACATATATGAATTCCATGGTAACCACAAATCAAACTTATAACAGATAAACAAAAAAGAGAGAAAGGAAAACTAGCATAACACTAAATCAAACCACAAGAGAAGAAACAAAAAGAAGAAGAAAAGAACTACAAAAACATGTGGAAAACAAGTAATAAAATGGTAGTAAGTATATACATGCTCCAATTAAAAGACATAGGGTGGCTGATTGGATTAAAAAAACAAGACCCATCTCTATGCTGCCTACAAGAGACTCACAGGCTGAAAGTGAGAAGATGGAAAAAAGATATTTCATAAAAATGGAAATGAAAATACAGTTCAAGTAGCAATACTCATGTCAGAAAAGACTTTAAAACAAAGTGTATAGCAAAAAACAAAGAATGGCATTATATAATAATAAACAATTACTACAAAAAGAGGATATAACATTTGTAGAGATAAATGCACCTAATATAGCAGTGCCTACATATATAAAGGAAACATTAACAGACACAAAGGGAGAAATTGACAATCGTACAATATTACTAGGGAACTTCCATTCTCCAATTATATCAGTGGACAGATCATTCAGAAAGAAAATCAGTAAGGAAACAGTGGCCTTAAGTGATGCATTTGACTAGTTGGACTTAATAGATATCTGCAGGACATTCCATCCCAAAACAGCAAAATACATATTCTTTTCAGGTCCACATGGGAGGTGTTCTCCAGAATATATCACATGCTTGTCCACAAAACAAGTCTAAGTAAATTTAAGAAGGTAAAAATTGTGTCAAGCATCTTTTCCTACCACAAAGGTACAAAACTAGGGAAAAAAACAGGAAAAATCTAAACATGTGGAGAGTGAACAACATGCTACTAAAAGAAACAATGGATCAATAGAGAAATCAAAGAATAAATCAGAAAATATCTTGAGACAAGAAAAAAAAAAACAACCTTTCAAAATCTATGAGAAGTAACAAAAGCAGTTTTAAGAAGGAAGTTTATAGTGATACAGGCCTACCTCAAGAAATGAGAAAAATCTCAAATAAACAACCTAACCTACCATATAATGGAATTTTAATAAATAGAAAAAGAGCAAAACCCATAGTCTGCTGAAGGAAGGAAATAAAGATCACAGTAGAAATAAATAAAATAGAGGTCAAAAAATAATAGAAAAGATCAATGAAATCAAGAGTTTTTTTTTCTTTTTTGATAAACAAAATTGATAAGCCCTAGCCAGGCTCTTTAAGAAAAAAAAGTGAGCAGACCCAAACAAAATAAGAAATAAAAGAGGTGAAATGACATCCGATATAAAAGAGATCCAAAAATCATAAAAGAATGCTATGAAGACTTATATGCCAACAAATTGGACAACCTCTAGGTTATATTCCTAGAAACATACCATCTTTCAAAACTGAGTCAGGAAGAAATAGATAATCTGAGCAGAGCAATCACAAGTACTGAAATTGAATCAGTAATCAAAAAACACCCAACAAAAGTCCAGGACCACATAGCTTCACAGTGAAATTCTACCAAACATTTAAGTGTTAATACCTATTCTTTTCAAACTATTTAAAATATTTGAAAAAAAGGGACCACTCTCAAACTCAAGGACAGCATTACCCTGATACCAAAGCAAGGCAAAGACACTATATAAAAGACAGTGACAAGCCTATATCCCTGATGAACAAAGATTAAAACATTCTCAACAAAAATATTAGCAAATGGAATTTCAACAATACAAAAGGATGATACACTAAAATCAAGTAGGATTTATTCCAGGCATTTAAGGATGCTTCAGTACCAACAAATCAATCAACATGATACATCACATTAACAAAATGAAGGACAAAAAACACGTGGTCATCTCAGTAGATGGAAAGAAGTATTGGGCAAAATTCAACATCTATTCATGATAAAACTCTCAACAAAGTTTTATAGAGAAACATACCTCAACATAATAAACCCATTTATGACAAACCCACAGCTAAAGTTATAATACAAAGTGAAAAGCTTCAGCTATTTCCTCTAAGACCAGGAGCAAGAAAGGGATGCCCACTCTCACCACTACTAATTAACACAGTATTGGAAGTCCTAGTTACAGCAATCACACAAGAAAAAGAAGTAAAGACATCTAAATTGGATGGTAAAATAACTGTCATTTGGAAATGACATGATATTATATATACAAAACCCTAAAGTGTCTACCAAAATCTATTAGAACTAATAAATGAATTTAGTAAAGTTGCAGGATTCAAGATTAATATCCAGAAAGCTGTTGCATTTCTATATACTAATACCTATCAGAAATAGAAATCAAGAAAGCAATCCCATTTGCAATCACATCAAAAAGAATAAAATATCTAGGGATAAATTTAACCAAGAAGGTGAAAGACCTATACTCTGAAAACTATATAAGACATTGACAAAGAAAATTAAAGACAATACAAATAAGTGGAAAGATATGTCCTTTGATTGGGAAAATTAATATTGATAAAATGCCGATATCACCCAAAGCAATCTACAGATATTATGCAATCCTTATCAAAATACCTGTAAAGTTTTTCACAGAACTAAAATAAATAATCCTAAAGTTTGTATGGAACCACAAGAGACCCTGAAAAATGAAGAAATCATGAGAGAAAAGGAGCAAAGCTGCAGGTTTCACACTTCCTAACTTCAGAGTACACTACAAATCTACAGTATTTAAAACAGTATGATACTGGCACAAAAATAGACACATAGATCAATGCAGCAGAATAAAGAGCCCATACCCCACTCCCAAAGAATAGACATCCCAGCAATAAACCCATGCACATATAGTCAATTAATCCACATCAAAGGAGGCAAGAATATACAATGCAGAAAAGAGAGTCTCTTCAATAAATGATGCTAGGAAAACTGGAAAGCCATATGCAAAACAATGAAATTAGAACTATCCTCACACCATATACAAAAATAAGCTCAAAATGAATTAAAGACCTAACCGTGAGACCTAAACCATAAAACTTCTTTAAAAAAGTAGGCAATATGCTCTTTGACATTGATCTTAGCAATATTTTTTGGATCTGTCTTCTCAAGGAAGGTAAAGGAGAACAAAAGACAAAAAAAAAAAAAACAAGTGGGACCTAATTAAACTTAAATGTTTTGCAAGATGAAGGAAACCATCAAAAAGAGAAAAAGGGAACCTATTGAATGGGTAAAGATATTTGCAAATGACATGTCTGATAAATGTGTTAATATCCAAAATACATGAAGAACTCATACAGCTCAATATCAAAAAAACAAACAACTCATTTTTAGATAACCTATATGGGAAAAGAATCTGAAAAAGAATAGTTATATGAATATGTATAACTAAATCACTCTATTGCACACCTGAAACTAACACAACATTGTAAATCAACTATACTCCAATATAAAGAAAAGAAAAACAGCTCAGTTAAAATCTAAACAGAAGAAATGAATAGACATTTATCCAAAGAAGACATACAGATGGCCAACATGCACATGAAAAGATTTTCAATATCACTAATCATCGGGAAAATGTAAATCAAAACCACAAAGAGGTATCACCTCGCACCTGTCAGAATGGCCTTATGAAAAAGTCAACAAATAACAATGTTGGTGAAGATGTGGAGAAAAGTGAACCCTTGTGCACTGTTGGTGGGAATATAAATTGGTTCAGCCACTATGGAAATGCAAAACAGTATGAAGTTTCCTTAAAAAAATTAAAAATAGAACTATCATACGATCCAGCTCCTGGGTATTTATCTGAAGAAAATGAAAACACTAATTTGAAAAGATATATGTTCCATATACCAATGTTCACAGCAGCATTATTTACAATAGACTAGATATGGAAGCAACCTAAGTCAACAGATGAATGGATAAAGAAGATGTGAGATATATATATATATATATATATATATATATATAAAATATTACTCAGCCATAAAAAAATAATGAAATTTTGCCATTTGTAACAACATACATGAACTTGAGGGGTATTATGCTTAGCGAAATGAGTAAGACAGAAAAAGACAAATACTGTATTTTTCATTTAAATGTGTAATCTAAAAAATGAAATGAATGAATATAACGAAACAGACACAGACTCACAGATACAGAGAACAAACTAGTGGTTACCAGCAGAGAGTGGAGTGGGTACAGGGACAAAACAAGTGGATAAGATTAAGAGGTATAACTACTAGGTTTAAAATGCATGTTAAAAGGATGTGATGTGTAGCACAAGGAATATAGCCAATATTTTATAATAACTTTATCTGGAGCATAACCTATAAAAATATCAAATCATTCCACTGTACATCTGAAACTAATATTGTAAATCGACTATACTTCAATGGAAAAGTAACAATGTTTCCGATACTAATACTACATTATGTATATAACACTGTATGCCACAAAAAATTTATAATGACTCATTCATTAGTGTATAGGCTAGTCTATCATAAAGTGATTGTATGGGTTACACTCAGATAACATAAAGCAATGACTGGTACTTCTACATTATCAATACATAAATTGTTATACCTCTAAATAAATATGAATTTCTTCCTCACATTATCTTTTCACTTTTGATGTCCAGTGTTAGTAATATGTATAACATCTATGATGTTCTGTATCAGTAATATGTAGAACATCTATGATGTTCTGTATCATATAAGACAATATTGACATATGAACTGACAGATTATTTGTTTTGGAAGTAGATGATGTAAACATATGGTATTGATAAATACAGTAAGTACTGTTAACATATTTTCTCTTCCTTAGGATTTTCTTAAATCGTTTTCTTTTCTCTAACTGACTTTATTGTAAGAATATAGTATATAATACATATAACATGGAAAATATGTGTTAATTGGCTATTTATGTTTTCAAGTAAGGCTTTTGGTCAACAACAGGCTATTAGTAGTTAAATTTTGGGGGAGTGAAAAGTTATACATGGATTTTCAACTACACTGTTAGGGTCAGTGTCCCTGACTCTTACATTGTTCAATGGTCAGGTGAAGTTTCAAATGCCTTCTTCATCAGCAAAATGGTTAAATTACATTGACTGTATATGTCTGAAAATCAGTAGTTATTTTATATAGAGTAACAAATTAGAATCCATTAGGATATCTTATTTTCTCATTGAAAAAATGGTCATTTCCTGTGATACAGTCCAGTTTATCATAAAAACCCATATAGCTTGTGAAATTGAATCTTACACATTGATTAGCAGAAAGTACTTATTGAAGTTGAAGATCATGAATTCTTATTTAATATATATTCTCTAAAATGCTGGATCGCAATGAGATAAAAAAAACAGCAGTGATGGTTCATACTATAATTTTAAAAAGAGGATATCCACTGTGCTCTGAGGACAACACTGCACAGTCCTTTGTCCGTGGACACAGAACAGACCAGACATCCTTTTCAATATAAGTTTGACAATGTTACAACTTATAGCAAAACTTTACATTTTACTTTCCTAAATGAAATTAGGTTTCCAGATTACTCTTCATTCTTACTGAATATTCGCTAAATTCAGCTTTATAATTTTTGATTTTGAAGAATTTTTGCCATGTAGATAGAGGAGGAAATGCTAAAACTTTTTAAAAGTCAAAAGCAAGCTAATATTTTTACATAGTAGAAGCACAAAAGCTATCCTCTGAGAGATATATCATTATACATTGTTCTAAAGTAAAATAATTTACATTCAAATTTGTAGGTGATAGATTATAAAACAGAATACTTTAAAGGATAGATATATGTGGGATTCAGTGTTAAGCAATAAGGCAAGATGTGCCTAAAGGATCAGAAATCTCATTTTCACATGCCTTATTAATAGTAAGACTTGAAACAAAGCAGTAAGTGTCCTATTTTACATAGAAGTGTTATTTTATCAAAATAAATGTGAATTTTTTATGTTTGTAAGAGTAACTGATGTGCATTACAGAAAATTTAGAATATGCAATACTTTGAAAAATATCATTAGGAAGTGTGGTTTCCTTTATTCTATTTACTTCATTACCTTATTTTAGAAAAGGATTCACCATTAGAAGACATTTTCTCCCTCCTCTCCTCATTAAATAAAAAACTTGTCTTTAATCTCCCTCTTATGAAGTAAAGTGCTTAAACCATGTGAAGTATATCTGATCATTTATCCTATATATTGGGGAGCACTCAAACAATATTCTTGATGTCAAAGAGAAAGAAAATCTGAAAACATTTGAAAACCTTGCAGTGCTGATCAAGTGTACAGCTTAGTGGACTGTGCTTCCTTATAATGCTCCCACTTTTTTCCAAGGTATTGACACTGACAAGGATTTTTAAATGATATAAACTTTTAACTCCCATGCACCCATTTATAAAATTATTATTTTATTTTCATGAACATAAAGTAAAATTAATACTTTTTGGTCCTCTCAAATACATGGAATCATGGAATCACTACCATGTCAAGACATAGAACAGTTCCCTCACTCCCTCCCACTAAGCCTTTGTATTGTACACCCCACTTCATCACCTCTGGCAACTTCTGTCTCTATACTTTTGCCATTTTTCAGAATGTCATCCAATGGAATCACAGAGTATACAGCCTTTTGAGTCTAGGGTTCTTTCACTTAGTATAATGCATTTAAGATTAACCCATGTTGTTGCATATATCAGCAGTTTGTTCTTTGTTACTGCTGAATAGTATTCCATGGTACGAATGTACCACAGTTTGTCCATTTACCCATTAAAGAACATTTATGTTGTTTCTGGCAATTATATGTAAGCTATTATGAATTTTCATTACAATCTTTTGCGTAAATATAAGTTTTCATTTCTCCTGGGGAAATATGTAGAAGTGGCAATGATGGGTCATATGATAAGTATGCATTTAACTTTATTTAAATATTACTGAAGTAGTTTCCAAAGTGGATATGGCATTCTTCTTTGCAACCAGCAATGTATGAGATTTCCAGGTCTCAGCATCCTTGTCTACATTTGATACTGTCAATAATTTTAATTTTAGCAGCTCTAAAAAGTGTGTAGAGGTATCTCATTGTGGTTGTAATTTGCACATTCCTAGTAACTAATGATGTCAGGCATCATTGCACATGCTTATTTGTTATCTGTGTATCTTCTTTGTTCTGTTCAAATTATTTGCCCATTTTTTCAAAAGTTTTTATCTCCTTGTTAAATTTTAGAAGTTCTTTAAATACTTTGGTTACAAATTCTTTATCTAATGTGACTTTCAATATTTCCTCTCAGATTGTGGCCTTTTGTTTCATTCTCTTAACAGTGTCTTTCACAGATCAAAGTTTTATTTAATTTTTTGAAATCTAATTATTCATTGTTTTTCCTTCATGAATTGTGTCACAGTGTAGCAGCTTACAACCACTGCCTAACCTAAACTAAGGACACAAATATTTTCTCCTGTTTTCTAATAACAGTTTTATCATTTACATATATTTAGGTCATAATCCATTTTGAGTTAATTTTATATAAATTGTAAGATATGGATTTAAATCTACTGCCCTGAATATGGATATATGGTTGCTTCACCACCATTTGTTTAAAGACTATCCTTTCTCCCTTGAGTTATCTTTGTTCCTTTGTTAAAAATCAATTAACCCTTTTTGTATAAGTCAACTTTTGGGCTCTCTATTTTGTTTAGCCCAGTCAAGTTGACATATAAAATTAACCATCACATGACCACCTGTTGTCAACTCGATACTCATATGCATCTCCTTAAAACATACTTAATGTTTAAGTAAAGACAATAACGAGGTCATTATTCTGTCCAATATGATATAGCTATCCTTTGTACAACTGAATCACACTAACCCCTTCCAAAGAAGAAAAGGTATAGTACTTTGTGTTTACCCTTCTGTTTGATATCCCATAACTTAAATACCTTATATTTCATGATAAGATATTAAATGTTCAGTAGAATTCACCAGAGAACCCATATTGGCCTGGTATCTTCTGGTTTTAAAGGTTATTAATTGTTGATTCAATTTCTTTAATAGATATAGACCTATTCAGATTGTCTGTTTCTTATTGTGTGAATTTCAGCAGATTGTGTCTTTCAAGGAGTTGGTCTATTTTATCTTGGTTATCAAATTTGTGGGCTTAGAGTTGTTCATAGTATTCCTTTATTTTCCTCTTAATGTCCATAGGAATGGTAGTGATGTCTCCTTTATGATTTCTGATATCATTTATTTTTATCATCTTTCTTTATTCCTTAGTTAGCCTGGCTAGAGGCTAATGATGTTCAGTGTATTTTTTGTTGTTGCTGTTGTTTGTTTTTTTGTTTTGTTTTGTTTTGTTTCCCCTCTCAAAAGCCAAATAGTATCTGAACAGACTCTTTTTAAAACCATTTCCTGCTATCATGTCTCAGACAAATATCTCAAATGGTGTCAATACACTAAAGCATATATAGCTCAAGCTGCTATAACAAAATAACATAGATGGAGTAGCTTAAAAGCACACACATTTATTTCTCATAATTCTCAAGCCTGGGAAGTCCAAGACCAATGTGCTGATGGATTTGTTTCTTGATGAGAGCCCTCCTGCTGGCTTGCCTTCTTATGGAAGTATCTTCACATGCAGGAGAGAGAGAACTCTGGTCCTTCTTGTTCTTCTTATAAGGACACTAATCTCATCGTGGGGAAACCACCCTTATGATCTCATCTAACAATAATTATGTCCCATAGGCACCACCTCCAAATACCAGTATATTGAAGGTTAAAGTTCAACATATGAATTCACGGGGGCAAATATTTAGTCTATAAGTTTCTGCCCTTGACCTTCCAAAATTTATGTCTTTCTCACTTGAAAAATACATTCCATCCATTCCAACAGCCTCCAAAATCTTACCCAGTCTAGTATCAACTCTAAAGTCTACAGTTCAAAGCATCATTTAAATATCATCTAAATCAGATATGGGTGACACGACATTTCACTTATCCTGAAGAAAAATTCCGCTTTCATCTGTGACCTTGTGAAGTCAGATAACTTGTGTATGTCCAGAATGAAAGGGACAACATTCCTACCTCAAAAGGAAGAAATCAAAAGGAAGAAAATGGGTGCCAGGTAAGGCAAATATCTTAGATCTTAAACATAAGACTATTCCCCTTTGGTTTGATGCCCTGCCTTCTGGGATGATGGCCCCACCTTCAGGGTCCATTAGTGTGGCAGTCCTGTCTCTGTAGCTCCTTCAGGCATGGGTCACAACCCCAAGGCTCTGCAGGATAAGAACTGCACCTCCAAGGCTCTAGGTGGCTGCTGTCTGCCCTGCTAACACTGGTTTCTGCTGTGGTAGTTGATTAGGGACAGGTTGAGAAGTTTCTGAATCTTTAAGTTCTGGTTCCTAGCTGTGTGAACTTAATCAAGTGACATTCTCCTTATGTTTCACTGTTTCACTAAATAAATAAATAAATAAATAAATAAAGATAAGAATTGTACAAACCTTATAAATCCATTGTGAGGAATAGATGCATTAATGCACATAAGCATTATACACACAGTAAGAATTTGGTATATCTCTCTATATATGTAGCCTCTATATATATGTAGCCTCCTTCCAGACAAGAAGGAGTCTGACCATTAGCACAGGGATGAGAAAGTGCATAAACAAACATTACCATAAACTGTCCTACCCTCTATTTGTTCCCCTAAAAGCCCAATTGTGCCCCCTAAAAATCTTATTTTTATCCCATAGAAGCCCTACCCTGTCCCTTTCCTCTATTAAATTGGCATATAAGCCCTCATCCCTGACTGTTCAGGGAGCCTTTTCATCCAAGTGCTGCCACACACTTAATAAGCTTCTCTCTGTTAATCTGTCTATTGTCAGATCTACATCAGTAGAGAAAGAGTTTTTCTTCCCAGTGTATGTATTTGAAGATAGGGTTGCCAGCCTTAACAAATAAACATATGCAGACAAACATTTTTTGAGGGTAAGTAAGACCCACACAATATTTGAAATATACTAAAAGTTTAGAAAGTGTTGTTGATATGAAATTCAAATTTAACTAGCATTCTGTATTTGGTGCCTAATTTTAAGACATCAGAAATCCAGTCTTCTAAGAAGTATTAGTAAATAGTAAACAATCAAAGCTGCCCTTATTGGTGTACTAATATATTGGAAGATATAAGATTATAATGAAAAATAAGTTTTCATTATTTTACAACTAGTAATTTCAATGAGTGGGACCACCATGTCCATGTAGCAGCTGTGCTCCTCTTTGAAGCAGGACTGCAGGTGGTGCTCTGCAGCCCAGAGCAGATTGAAGAAACAAGCTTCTCTACTCCTTGTGAGTCTTCTCCACTCTAGGATCCCAGGACACCTCAAAAAACCTCATGAAATTATTGATATCCTTAATAACAATTACCTGGCCAGTAGGGTTGGAACTCAGCAGAACCCTGCACGGTCCCCACCCACAAGTACAAAAGCCCTTCTATGTCCCCTGCCTCTTGTTTGTAGAAAAACTGAAGTTTCCAAGGCCTTCCTGAGTCACAAAAGAGAAGGCTTGAGCAGTTAAAGATTAGGACAATAAAGTCACAGACTCAGTATCTGATGCACACACATGAGTTGTTTTACAGATAGTATAACTGCCACCAGAGGAGAAAAAAGGCAATTGCATGATGACCAGACTGTAGCCATGACATAAGGTGCTCCATCTTGAGAAGCACTGAATGTATAGCTAGCACACTTCCAAGAACTGGCCTCAAGAGAAGGGAATTAACATTATTGCTCATAATAATCTAAATATATCTTTGTGGGCTTCAAAATAAGTGTAGCTTGCTCTAAAATTGTCAGCAAAGAGATGCTACAGACCCATGTTGACATCTTCCACTTGGAGAATATGGCACCCTTTGTCGGCATGAAGAAGTTACAGAAGATGGACTTTCACCTCTAGTCCCATAGAAATGGAATGATGTTTGACAGTGGGGAATTCAAAGCAGCTCTTTTGACCCTTTCCTGTTTGCACATTTTTGTTCCCCTCTAACCTTTACAGAACCTAATTATAGCAATGAGATTACTAGGCAGTTTATCCTAACTCCTAACCTATGCTGTTCTAAATATATACCATGCCTTGTCTAGCCTGTTATTTTCTTAGACAAAAAGAAGTAAGAATAAAGAACTAATCAATTAAAAAATGACTAGCTCTCTACCCTCAACAGCCCCCTTAGCAAACCAACAGGTATGTCACACAGGAAAGATAACACTTGAAGAAAGAGTGAGCCAGTCTTCACTCAATGAAGAGTGATGCAGAACCCAACCTTCTGCCTCAATGATTCACTGAGATTCTTCCCTCTTTCTCCCTTTAAAAACCTTCATGGCTGAGCAGAATCTTCAAAGCTGGTCTCTGGACAGGAGTCCTCCTTCTCCCCAGATTGTTGACTATTCTGATTAAAGTATCTTTCCTTTCTACTGACACTTGCCTCTTCAGTTATTGGCTTTTGAGCAGCAAGAAGTTGAACCTGAGTTCGGTAACAGGGTCTCAATGATTTAACAAACTACTTTTCAAAGAGTAAATAGTCTTTTGTTCTAATAATTAAGACTAAGATGAGCCAATTTGTTTTATACTTCGATTTCACATTTTTTTTTCTTTTAGAGTGTGGATATTACCAAATTTTACAAGAGGATAATAATACAGATAAAATAGTTTAAATGTTATACATAAAAATAACTCCTCCTAAACATTTCAAAATGAAATGTTACCACTTGGTCAGAAATTGATAAGATCAATGGACCATTTGGCAAATAAGTGTTACTTTTATAATAAAATAACTCAGCATTAAAAACATAATTATAGGGCTTCCCTGGTGGTGCAGTTGTTGAGAGTCCGCCTGCCGATGCAGGGGACACGGGTTTGTGCCCCGGTCCGGGAAGATCCCACACGCCGCAGAGCGACTGGGCCCGTGAGCCATGGCCACTGAGCCTGCACGTTAGGAGCCTGTGCTACGTAATGGGAGAGGCCACAACAGTGAGAGGCCTGCGTACCGCAAAACAAACAAACAAACAAACAAACAAAAATATATATATATATCTTGCAAAGATTATTATGCCTGACTATGGCCATTTTTTGAAAACTATTTCAGTATGAGTTATTTTAATTTTCATCTTCAAAAATTAGTTTTATTAAATATTAGATGATAAATTTTTCACTATTTAAAACAATTAACTCAAAACTTACACTGAGAATTAAAACAACAAAAGGTAATTATGCTTATGTTTCTTTTTAAAGAATATTAAGATATTTAAAGTTTTTTGTGTGTGGAATTAACACAGTTACTAACATCACTTTATTAAAGCATAAGCTAAAATAATAATAATGTAACCAAACAGGGCCCTATGGGGCCTTCCCAGGATAGACCTATCCTCCATATCCTCTGCTTTATCTCCTCTCTGAAGTTCTTAGATAATAGTAGCTGATGAACCTTTCCTGAGTTGTTTTACAGATACCAAAACCCCACCAGATGGAAGAAATTAACTACTAGATGACCATGAGCGATAGCTCCCAGACCTACTGGTACCTGAGGATTGATAATGTTAACCCCTGTGACACCGCCCTGTTACCTCACCATCAACCAACCAGAGAACTGTTCACAAGCTGATCACATACCTTGGGATGCCCCTCCCTCACTTTGCCTTTAAAAATGCCTGCTGAAACCTGTCAGGGGGTTCTGGTGTTTTGAGCACTAGCTGCAATGGACTCCTTGCTTGGCACCCTGCAGTAAAAGCTGCACTTTCTTTCACAACTCAATGTCAGTAAATTGACTTTACTGTGCACAGGTGAGTGGACCCACGTTTGGTTTGGTAACAATAATAGGAAGAATTCTGTGTTTACAATCTATTCAAAGTCCTTAAATGCAAATAAAAATGCTCGTGATCAGCTGAAGCCCAAAATCCATCTGTGGACCACAGTCCTTTTAAAAATTTTAAATTCTAAGACAAAGTCATTCAAGATCAGTTAAGAAAAAGATTTAAAATGACTCCACATCACAGATAATACATAATAATAGATTTAAACATTTATTTTTAAGTGCTCATGATAAACCTACCACAAAATCCCCAGGGAAAATATTATGTAAATGGTGCTGTGTGACTAGCACATTTGGTCCCTAAAGATGTGTTATGGCTTATGGAATTCTGTGCTTGCCTGTGATTTGTAGGTGAGATTAGGGGAAAAGCTGAGAGGTGACAGATTATGGACATCATTAATCTTATTGATAAATAAGTTTATTCCATCTAGATTCTGCTGTGAATGAAGCAAAGTCATTTTCTGGGGAATTTTAAGAAACACAGTTTAAAGGCATATTTGTAGGTAAACTTAGGAAGTGGCATTGCTTTTTCTTTATTGTTTTATCTTTAAATTATTTTTCTATAAATTATTCAAAAGAATGGAAAATATATTTTTTAAAAATATATAACATATGTAATTATCCAAAAATTCACATTGGTTTCTAGTGAAATTTTGAAAGATGGGAAAGTAGGTTGAGAGGGATGCCTGCTGTCATGTCTTCTGTATGTTCTTATGAAAAATGTGACTGCCTTAATTTAGAACTGAAATATTTTTTCCAGTATGTTTTCTTTTCTTCTCTACCACTTTTGAAATTTAAAAAGGAATCTAATTCTTCCTAAATTATACATTTTTTGAAAAAATGGTTTTAACATGGTTCTAAGATAATTCTAAGAAATTACTTGTCTTAATATATTTTTCTGAATAATTGTTACCTTTTCAAAAAGAATTTAAGTGCATTAAGTACATTAAGCAAATATTAAAATCATAGTGATAAAGAGCAAGATGTCTCCATGTTTTCAAAATAACGACCACAACAAAAACTATAATTATTAGATTCAAAAACCCAATTAGATATATATATATATATATATATATATTTAAATATTTATTTATTTGGCTGCACATGGTCTTCGTTGCCACATGCAGGATCTTCATTGCCAGCTGCAGGACCTTTGTTGTGGCATGCAGTATCTTTAGTTGCAGCATGGCCCAGGTTCAATCCCTGGTCAGGGAACTAGATCCCACATGCTGCAACTAAGAGCCCAAATGCCACAACTAGTTACATTTTTAAAAGGCAAAATGGAAATTTTGGTATAAGCTTAGAAAAAAAAATCCTAGAATAAAACATAGCATAATATTTCATATTTTAAAGCTCATTTTGGACTAATATTTTTTAAATAATTGTATATTTTGGTTCTCAAAGGTTATATTACAAAAATATGCTCACAATAGATGTTGAACTGTAATGCAAATATGGCTCAGCCCTCAGGAATCAGGAAGAGACAAGTTGTAGAATCATGGTCCTAGGACCAGCAAATTGTTGGTAGAGTGACTGTATCATGCTCTTTTGTGCAAACAAACCAGTCAGAAATATAATAACTTAGATAGCCCTGTCAGGGAGACTGATGCAGTCAAAAGCCAATGGTGGGAAGGCTTTGATTTTTATGTCATGTGTTTCTCCAGATGTGCAATCTCAATGTTATTCTGAAATATGTAAGTGTCATGTCTTGCTCTCACATTTGTCCTTGATGTGCCTGTGTTGAATCCTGGCACTCTAAAGAACACAGTTTAGATAACAACAAATTATGTTGAAAATTGCCTTGGGTTTTAAAGGCTAAAATGCTTCAATGCTACTGCGCTTTGCTGAGAGTCTGTTAAAATTATTTTCTTACCATTTGTTTCCTATAGTACAAAAGAGTCAATGTTGTTATATATCAGGCTAGTTTGGTCTGATACCTGCCTACCCACCCTCAATCATGGCACACAGCCACATCCTGTGAGAGCCAGCCCTCAGCATCCTTGGCTTATTCACAGCCTTTGCTGGCTTTAGGAACTATCTCACATTGAACTTCGTTTCATGACACTTCCACATCCTGCTATGTCTTGGCTTCCTTGTATCTTGTATTCTTCCTTGGCTTCCTTGTTTTCTTGTATCATGTTTCCAGCTTTGTACTTATCTCAGGCATCTGATCCCTGATACTACTAGTCCAGTGCTGACTTGATTTTCCTAACTTCTTCTGTGAAACGTTCTTGGAAATAACTTGCCAGTTCCATGGAAGAACAAGATGACGTCTAGGCCCTTGGTGTAACTCACACCAGTTTGATCTGAACTCACATAATAATATGTTCTCTGACTTATTTTACTTATTCTTTGTGCCACTTGCTGGGCAAACCATTCATACGTATAATCTTATTTAATCTTCATAATTGCTATTCTTACATTATTCTTATTTAAAGTCAAGAAAACTCAGACTGGATGACTTAAGTAACTCCCATGGGGTCACAGACTAATGGGTGTCATAGCAAAGATTTATAAGAAATAACTCCAAGAAGAAGATATAGCAAGTAAATATATATGCACCCAAAATACGAGCACCTCATTATATAAGGCAAATGATAACAGGCATAAAAGGGGAAATTGACATTAACACAATAATAGTGGGGGACTTTTAACACCCCACTTACACCAATGGACAGATCATCCAAAATGAAAATAAATAAGGAAACACCACCCTTAAATGACACATTAGACAAAAGAGACTTAATTGATATTTATAGGACATTCCATCTGAAAGCGGCAAAATACACTTTCTTCTCAAGTGCACACTGAACATTCTCCAGGATAGATCACATCTTGAGTCACAAATCAAGCCTCAGTAAGTTTAAGATATTGAAATCATATCAAGCATCTTCTCCAACCACAATGCTATGAGATTAGAAAACAATTACAGGGAAAAAAAACTGTAAGAAGCACAAACACATGGAGACTAAACAATATGTTACTAAACAATCAAGGGGTCACAGAAGAAATGAAAAAATACCTAGAGACAAATGACAACGAAAACATGACAACCCAAAATCCATGGGACACAGCAAAAGCAGTTCTAAGAGGGAAGTTTATAGCAATACAATCTTACCTCGGAAACAAGAAAAATCTCAAATAAACAACTAACCTTATACCTAAAGCAACTAGAGAAAGAGGAACAAACAAAACCAAAAGTGAGTAGAAGGAAAGAAATCATAAAGATCAGAGAAGAAATAAATAGAGATGAAGAAAGCAATAGCAAATATCAATGAAACTAAAAGCTGGTTCTTTGAAAAGATAAAATTGATAACCTTTTAGCCAGACTCATCAAGAAAAAATGGGAGAGGACTCAAGTCAATAAAATTAGAAATGAAAAAGGAGAAGCTACAATGGACACCACAGAAATACAAAGGATCATAAGAGACTACTACAAGAAACTATACATCAATAAAATGAACAACATAGAAGAAATGGACAAATTCTTAGAAAGGTAGAAACTTCCAAGACTGAACACAAAAGAAATAGAAAATATGAACAGACCAATCACAAACACTGAAACTGAAACTGTGATTTAAAAACTTTCAACAAACAAAAGTCCAGGACCAGATGGCTTCACAGGCAAATTCTAGGAAACATTTAGAGAAGAGTTAACACCTATCTTTCTCAAAATATTCCAAAAAATTGCAGAAGAGTGAACACTCCCAAGCACTTTTTAAGAGGTCACCATAACCCTGATGCCAAAACCAGACAAAAATATCACAAAAAAAAGAAAATCACAGGTCAATATCACTGATGAACATAGACACAAAATCCTCAACAAAATAATAGCAAACAGAATCCAACAACACATTAAAAGGGTCATACACTATGATCAAGTGGGATTTAACTCAAACATGCAAGGATTGTGATACACCATATTAAAAAATTGAATAATAAAGTCCATATGGTAATCTCAATAGATGCAGAAAAAGCTTTTGACAAAATTCAACACCCATTATGATAAAAATTCTCCAGAAAGTGGGCATAGAGGGAAGCTACCTTAATGTACTAAAGGCATATATGATAAACCCACAGCAAATACCATTCTCAATGGTGAAAAACTGAAAGCATTTCCTCTAAGATCAGGAACAAGACAAGGATATCCACTCTTGCCACTGTTATTCAGCATAGTCTTGGAAGTGCTAGCCACAGCAATCAGAGAAGAAAAAGAAATAAAAGGAATCCAAATTGGAAAAGAAGAAGTAAAACTGTCACTGTTTGCAGATGACATGATACTATACACAGAAAATCCTAAAGATGCTACCAGAAAACTACTAGAGCTCATCAATGAATTTGGTAAAGTTCCAGAAGACAAAATTAAGACACAGAAATCTCTTGCATTCCTATACACTAACAATTAAAGATCAGAAAGAGAAATTAAGGAAACAATCCCATTTACTATTGCATCAAAAGAATAAAATACATAGGAACAAACCTATCTAAGGAGGCAAAAGACCTGTACTCAGAAAACTGTAAGACACAGATGAAAGAAAGCAAGGATGACACAAACAGATGGAGAGATATGCCATGTTCTTTGTTTGGAAGAATCAATATTGTGAAAATGACTATACTACCCAAAGCAATCTACAAATTCAATGCAATCCCTATCAAATTACCAATGGCATTTTTTACAGAATTAGACCAAAAAAATTTACAATTTGTATGGAAATACAACAGACCATGAATAGCCAAAGTAATCTTGAGAAACAAAAGCAGAGCTGGAGGAATCAGGCTAGCTGGCTTCAGACTATACTACGAAGCTACAGTCATCAAAACAGTATGGTACTGCACAAAAACAGGACTGTAGATCAATGCAACAGGATAGAAAGTTCAGAGATAAATCCACACACCTATGGTCAACTAATCTATGACAAAGGAGGCAAGGATACACAATGGAGAAAAAACAGTCTTTTCAATAAGTGGTGCTGGGAAAACTGGACAGCTACATGTAAAAGAAGGAAATTAGAACACTCCCTAACACCATACACAAAAATAAACTCAAAAGGGATTAAAGACCTAAATGTAAGAACAGACGCTATAAAACTCTTAGAGGAAAACATAAGAAGAACACTCTGATATAAATCACAGCAAGATCTTTTTTGATCCACCTCCTAGAGTAATGGAAATAAAAACAAAACTAAACAAATGGGACCTAATTAAAGATTCAAGTCTTGGTTACTCTGACTCTAAAGCTCTGACTGTTAGACCATGGTTTGCCATGAACATACATTGGACATCCTGGCCTCAGAACTCACATTCTCATGCAATAGGCCAACTCTGTGTAAGGACAGTAGAAGATAGGAAGAAAAGTGAACTACAGAAAACCTTCAGCAGAGCAGAAGAAAGCACAGGAATTAGTCAGTCTTTACCAAGCTTCCTTTTTGTTTGTTTGTTCCTGGAGTAAACTTTAAGGTAAAGTAGAGTGATGAAGACCCCATCAGGTGGAGGAGTTTATTCTGAAGTGGAATACAACTAGTAGACAATTTCTTTGGGGTTGCATGTTCATCTGAAAAATAATCGTGCATTTTAGTGACCTTAACAACACATGGATAGACCTTGAGATGGAAGGATATAGAAATAGAGATGTATTCTCAAGTAACCCAAGTGGATAGGCCATGTTCATACTGTGTTTGTTTGTTTTTTAATACCACATCTCAGTGCATCTCAAAACACCTTGGATGATTGTCTGCATTAAGTTAGGATGCTGTATCTCTAGATTTGTGAATGTAAGTACACTCTCAATTCAAGGCTCATTTGTATCTTTTCAGTGCAATAAAGGATTAGAACCAGATTATTACAAAGGAAATTAGCTCTCAATTATGGACTGAGTGATTATACAGTCAGTCAGTCATTGCCATACTAATCTATTAATTAGTAGGTATCATTTATTAGTTCTAGATGTTCCTAAAATATGCTAGTGAAGTATTATACAAGAGAGCTAGGATAGGGATGTCGGAATTGAAGCATAACTTCAGAACATGTCTAAACTCTGAGATTTCTTAGTATTTACCACCAAATACTTGTTCTGTTGGGCCCATTCAGACACTTGGTTTTTAAATGCAAGAATGGCTATAAGGTAGAACTAGAGCTGGGCTGGAGGGAACTATGAGCCTGAGATGATGATGAAGATAAAATGGAGCTTAAACAGGGAGAGAAAGATGGAGGAAAGATGGAGATAGAGAAAGGGACACAAAGAAATATAGTCTAATTTGCATTACAAAGCTTCACAGCGTTTAGCAGCTGAAACTCAATTGATAGCTCATTCAATTATTCTTTCATTCACCTTTTCAACAATTATTTATCCAGTGAGAGGTACTGGGCAATATGCCAGACATAAATGTGAAACAAAACAAAACTAGTCTCTGCTGTCAAAGGCTCCTATATTTTACTGAGGGAGATGACTGTCAAGAACCATGCTGGGTCTGAGATTTTCAACTATTTCTAAGCTAAGACAGCCTATATCAGTGTTGTGGATGCTGAGACCTGTGGTCAGAGATGGAAGACTTTCTGTCACGGCAATAACAGCATCTGCATGGCTTTCCTGAGGGGCAGTTGCCACAAGGCAATTGTGAGAGGGCCAGGTGCTGGCTGCAAAGCAGTGGCCTGTGCTCCTGGAGAGGAACCTGAACTTAGGGAGAATGAATTGTCTATAATGATGCAAAGAACAAACTGTTGCCCACCATTCCAGTTCTTCAAGGATCAAGCCATTAGCCACTGCAGTCACCCATCGACAGTGCACCATGAGGGTAATTCAGGAGGGAGAAAAACAGGAAACACTCTGCACTTTGGCTATACTGGCCCCTAGACAGTTAAGATGCAACTACATGTTATATTTTTTTAGCAAAAATATTCATCTATGTCCTGGCCTCTCTCTCTTATCTCTTCAGAGCAGTTCCTCAGAGCTACCTGAGAGGCTGTTTCCCGGGTTATGGTCCTCAGTAAGTTCCCCAGATAAAACTTAACTCACAAGTTTTATATTGTATGTTTCTATTTCAGCAACAATAGGCAGCTAGTAGGGTTGCCAGGTAAAATACAAGTGCCCAGCTAAATTTGAATTATTGATAAACAATAGATATAATTTAGTATAAATATGTTCCAAACATTGCATTGCATGGGACATACTTAAGCAATATATATATATATATATATATATATATATATAGTTAATCTGAAATTCAAATAACTGGGCTTCTGTTTTTTAATTTAGTAAAACTGGTGACTTTAGGCCTGCCTGCCTCCTGCCTCATGGGAAGAAGGTTCTTCAGTCTCTGCACACATCCTTGTGAACAGAGGTGGGAAAAAAGGCAGTAACAGCCTCTGCTGAAAAGTTGTGCAGAAATGTACAGCCCCATGGAAAATTCTCTGTCAATACTAGGTATTAATCAAATTCCTATACAAATACACACTTTCAGTTTGTGAAAATTGGTATGAAGCATTATGACGGGTACTGTTAGCAGACAAACCCGATACAGCCTAAAAAAAGTTAGATAACTTAATGAAAAATTAAACTTCACTGCTAAATCCCTCTAATAACTAAATATAAAATTAAACTTCAGTATTAAATCCCTATAAAGAGCTCATAGGTAATTATTAAATCAAATCTCACAGCAATATCACCTCCCCTCATAATCATTAGTGAAAGTATTATGCCTATTACGTTTCTGCAAGGATGACATTGTTTTAACTGTATCTTTCCTAGCGGAGAATACAGTTAAAGTCTTGTTCAAAACACTTCTTCTCTTTAAAATTTTTGATTAATTTCTTCATTTGATTACACTATTATACTGGTCTTTCCTTTGAAGGACTGATTTCATTGAGGAGCATCATGTCTTTATTATTGTCAGAACTGAGAACATGATTACTGATTTCAGCTTTCACAACTCAGGTGGGGAGCTAGGGATCAACCAGAAATGTTGTGCTTAAGTGACCTATTTTGTTTTCGACCCATGGGCTTAAAATGTTATCGACTGCACTATTTTGAGTTGGTGTGCCAACAATTCTCTTGTCTTGAAAAATCTGCTTGTACTATATGGTTATATTTTGAATACCTGCCAAAACATTTTAAATTATACAATTAGCACATCAACTATATAACGATGAGGTTTAGAGTTCTGCTTGATTCATTCATTGTATTAATTTCTATTAATTTTTAAGCATTTCAAGTGCCAGTTATGTTTAATGGTTATGATAAGACCACACTTTCTGATGCTGTGGACCATGAACCACAAAACGGAATCGCTCAGGTCAAAAGTCAAAGGAAGCTAAAAGGGAGTGAGGGCTGGGATGAAGAAACTTTCTCATACCCACCCCAGGATGCAGCAGAAACTTTTGACCCAGCCCTCCTGGGACCACCTGGAACCTGTTTTCTTTATGCCCTAGAGACCACAGCTTAGCAACAAATCTGCTGCCACAGATAGCAGAATGCCTGTAGGCACCCTCACAGTTCTGTAAAAAGTAACCTATGTCACTTCTCTGGAACATCTTCCACTGCTGACTTTACAGACCCTCGTCCTCTTCTGTTTTCCTCTCAGCATATTTGCATTGCTACTCAATTCCTCAGTGCCTCCAAAATTGCAGTTCTTAAGACCCCAGAAAAACTCTTTTTCTTATTTGCAGCCTTCTGCATTTGTTGGTCGACAATGTGCAGAGATGCTGTGCTAATTTTCTTTATTTGTCATGAATCCACTGCCTTTGTACACTCTGCCTAGGAGTTGTAAGTAGTTGTGATTCCTGCAGAAGAAAAAGACAGAAGTTAGATACTTGTTCATCCCAGTGGTGTCATATAAGAAACTGCTCTTCGATATAGAGTTACATGTTCCCTTTTTGTTAGAAAACATGTAAGCTTTACTGATTTTTGAAACTGGATTTTTACATACACTTTTCATATGTAAACTTTTCATAATTTAAAAGGAGATGATCAGATTTAACTGGGATATTTTCAGTGGAGTGAGAACTGAACAATTCCCTCCTATTTTAACTGTACTCTTTTATGGTTTTGCTCAATCAGACTAATCAGACCTGCTTTTCATGAGAATCCACTGCCCTTCACTTTCTTAGTTTATCTTCTCTGCAGTTTTCCTGGTGCATAAACCCCGCTGCTGACAGCACAACTATTAAATGATTCCATGCCTGCTGTCCACGCGGTCTCTCCCTGTTGTTTGGTAATGACTGATTTGCCCACTAATCCACTCCCTCCACAAATGTTTACTCAGCATCTTGAGGTGCTTGTCACCTTCCCAGACTATAGAGATGAGAATCCTTACATTCCTCTTGACTTCTGTGACACCACCCTCTTCTTTCTTTATTATAACCACTCTTTCTCAGATTCCTTAGCTGGCACCCACCCATTAAATGTGGCTGTTACCTTACCTACATCTTCCAACCCTGCCTGAAAGCAGCTCTTTTTCCCCCTTCCTGTTTTCCCTTTTCTGTTCTAACCTTAAAAGAATCTAATCATAGGAATAAAATCACTAGGCAATTTAACCAAACTCCTGACTTATGCTCTCCTGAATGCACACCATGCCTTGCCTAACCTGTTGATTCTTTTCCTAGATTAAAAGAAGTAAGAATGAAGAATTAAGTAAAGAATGACTAGCTCTCTACCCTCAAGAGCCCCCTTAACAATCCTGCAGGCAGATCAGGCAGGCAAGATAACATCTGAAGAGAGAATCAGCCAGTCTGAACACAATGGAGAAGAATGCAGAACCCAAACTCCTGCCTCAATGATTCACTGAGATTTTTCCCTCTTTTCCTCTTTAAAAGCCATCATGACAGAGCAGAATCTTCAGAGTTGGTCTCAGGACATCAGTCCACCTTCTCCCCAAATTGCTGTCTTTTCTGATTAAAGCATCTTTCTTCTCCAATGGCATCTGCATCGCGATTATTGGCTTTTGAACAGCGAGCAGCCAAACCTAAGTTTGGTAACATGACTTTAATCTATATAGTCTCTCCAAAGACTTTATTCATCCAATGATATTCACTTATTCATTTCAATTGTAATCTAATCACAAATGACTTCCTCATTCATGTCACTGGGGGAAATTGTTCTACTGATCTACTGACATAAATTTTCAAACTTTCTACTCACTAACTTCAGAGTTCTACAATCTTTCTAACCTATTTAAAAATTTTCCCAAATCAACTCCTTCTTAGCTTCTTCTCCTTGACTTTCTATCTTTATTAATCATTGTGCCAAATTCTAGTTTCTTTAATTGGAAACATAGCAACATTCGCTGCCACATTTTCTCTCATCATCATGTAGGGAAGCAAAATTTGCTGCCCTAAAATGTGTCTCTTAGGCATGAGGATTCATTTGAGCTGATTATTTTTAGGAAACAGAAGACTTGGGAAGTTTTTTTTTGTTACTGCACCCTTAGCTGCCTAAAAGAATTTAGATAAAGTCTTGTTCCTAGAATACAGCTATCTGCAAAAAAGTGTGAGCTGGATGTGGTGGGTGAGACTTGGCAGGACCAAGAGTTCAGAGTCCCCTCTGGTTCCCATTGCCTCTGAGGGCCCAGCAAACATTTATTTACCAAACATTTGTTTTCCATCTCTGTGTGAATTGCTTTCCTTCCCTTTGAAGACCCAAACCACTTCCCCCAACATCCTATTTTTTTTTTTTTTTTTTTTTTTGCGGTACACAGGCCTCTCACTGTTGTGGCCTCTCCCGTTGCGGAGCACAGGCTCCGGACGCGCAGGCTCAGCGGCCATGGCTCACGGGCCCAGCCGCTCCGCGGCACGTGGGATCTTCCCAGACCGGGGCACGAACTCGTGTCCCCCGCATCGGCAGGCAGACTCTCAACCACTATGCCACCAGGGAAGCCCCAACATCCTCTTTTGTCTTTAGCCGAAGATGGTATTTAAGGTGAGGGCCTTAGCCATTTTGGCGAGTTACCCCATCTTCCTTGGTTTCTCCCATGTACATATTATTCAAATTTTGCTTGATCTTCTTCTGTTAATCTGTCTCATTTCTCATGTCAATTAAAGTCTTAGGCCGTCCAAAGGAACCTAGAAGGGTAGAGGGAAATTCCTCCCTCTGGACTGACCCAGATGAGTCATTGGCCCCCAATCCCACCCCTCATTCAGGGTTCTCTGCCTGCCTGTGGTTTCCTGGAAGCCTCACCCCTGCACTGCAGCCCAAGCCCCAGCTCCCTAGCAGCTGTCCTCTGCTACACTCCTCTATCTCAGCTCAGGAGTCCCCCAAGGACATGTGGAAGGCTATTATCCATATGTGGGGACACTTTTCTCTGTGTTTTTTTTCTTACAGACACTTTCCCTAAATTCCAGCTGCCTCTGTACCCCTGAAATTGGATAGCTGTGCCCTTTACTCCATGCTCAGACTCTATGTCCTGGTCATCAGGGAGAAAGCTGGGGTAGCCAGAGGCCTCACCTAAGGGTATCATGGCCTTGTACTGGTTGTTATCTAATGCCTTAAATAGTTGTTTTATATTTTTTTCCAGTTTTTATAGTTAATTATGGCAGGAGAAAAAGTCTTGATTCCAGCTCTTCTGTTATGACTGGAATTGTAAGTGGCAACTACTTTCAACTTGTCTTTAATAATATGACAATAAATAATAATACATCTAAATGAAATAATCTACTGCTATTAACAGGTTAGTAGACTGTAAATATTATCAATTAATGATTTTCCCTGGAAAATGAAGGTATGGTTCTATTATACCCATTGTGTTTACACAGTTCTCTCCTGTTGTCACATCTTTAGCTTTTCAGTGGTCACTTTATTATTTTGTGTGCTGATAATTGATTGACAGGAGCCATGCTGGGGTCCTAGCCTGGGTTGAGACCCCTTGTCTTGGCCAGGGAGGTTCTTTTTCCGATTGGATTTGCACAGTCAATAACGAGATTGATTCTGAGACTGGAAGAGCACAAGCTTTATTCAATGACCAAAGAACAGAGACACAAGAACCTAGTTTGCATATCAGCTTCTCAACCCCATTCATGTGGAGATACCAAATATATAGGAAGGTCAAGGTAAAAGGGAGGGATTTGGAAAGAGTGGGAGGAATATTCATGCTGTATCCAAGAACAGGGGTGTGGTTTGCACCTAGAACTGGTGCAACACTACTTTTCAGTCCTTGTATGAGCATCTTCAATTGTTGTCAATGGCAACTGTCAACTGTCACGGGGCTGGTGGGAGTTTCATTAGTTAATGCATCACAGTGAGGATATAATGAGGCTTAAGGTCCCCTGGACATCAAATCTGCCATCTTAGGCCTAGTTGGTTCCTACCTGTTCTTGTTTTCTCTTTGCAGCTTGCTCCTGAAACTTAGATAAGAGTAATTGGTTTCCATTCAAGGGAGGGTCAGGGGTATGATTCTGAGGGAAGAGCCTTGGTAACAATGTTATATCTCCTTTTCGGTACATTGATTTTTTATAGATGTAATAGTCACACGTTTTAAAATTTGCCTTGTAGATCCCATAGTTATAGCTCATTCACCTTCAAATGTACAGTAAACCTCCTCTTAAGGTGGTAGTGCACATTCTGTGTTTCTCAGGAATGTTCCTCTTTGGTCCCTCTTGTGCTCCTCTAGGGCAGCGGTCCCCAATCTTTTTGGTACCAGGGACCAGTTTCTTGGAAGACAATTTTTTCACAGACAGGTTGGGGGTGAGTGTTCAGGCAGTAATGTGAGTGATGGGGAGCGATGGGGAGTGATGGGAAGGGATGGGGAGTGATGGAGAGTGATGGGGAAGCGATGGGGGAGTGATGGGGAGTGATGGGGAGTGATGGGGAGGGATGGGGAGTGATGGGGGAGTGATGGGGAGCGATGGGGAGCAATGGAGCGATGGGGGAGTGATGGGGAGCAATGGGGAGTGATGGGGGAGTGATGGGGAGCAAAGGGGAGAAATGGGGAGCAATGGGGAACAATGGGGAGCAGCAGATGAAACTTCTCTTGCTCACCTGCCACTCACCTCCTGCTGTGCGGCCTGGTTCCTAACAGGGGGTTAGGGGACCCCTGGGGGTTGAGGACACCTGTTCTAGGGCAGCCTGTGCTCTGTCCTGCTGCCCACTCCTCCCCAGCATTACCTCTCCTCTGCTCTCCTGGGCCAATTTTGCCTCCCAGCTCTAAGTCTGTCTTCATGTTACTGTACTCCAGTCTTCCAAAAGCTTGGTGAGGAAGGGTAAGTGGGATGTCAATTTTCTGAGCCCTAACATGCCTGAGAATTCTAACCTTGCTCTTGACTGATAATTTGAAAATAATTTTCTATTCGAATTTTAAAAGGATGAATTCATTGTATCCTGGTTTCCAGTGCTGCTATCCTACCTTTTGGTGTCAATCTGATTCTTAGTTCATCCTAAGTGATTTATTTTATCTTTGTAGATATGACAGAATATTCTCTTAAAATTCCTGGTGTGTGTGTGTGTGTGTGTGTGTGTATGTGTCTTTGGTGTACATCTTTTTGCATTCATTTTGTATTCTTCCTGTTTGAATCTTTCATAGGTAAATCACAATTCTACTAATGTTTTTTTAAGCGGAATATTTAAAAATTCTCCTTGCATTCTATTTTTCTGAGCAGCCACTCAATCTCTCTTCATCTTCCCCCTTTCTTTTAGAGGACACACTTGACATTAGTATATTTCTCTCAATATCTGTGAGTCCTTATCTCTGTATTAATATCTAAAGAGTGACGTATTTGTAAAGCTGATTGGAAGCTCTGTTTTCATAAGGCTGACAAATGAAAGTATGCTGGGTTAAGTCTAGTCATTATGGGAAACCTACATATGAGTGTCTATGAGTATTTACTTTGACCCAGTCAGTTTCCCTAGTCTTCTACCTGGGATCCTAATCCAGGTGGTAGACATTCCAGGAACTGAAAGGAACACAGAGAGGGAAGGATTCCACTTTCAGTCTCCAAACATTGCAGCCTTACAATCTCACTGCTACACACAGGTCTGTCTGATGTTCACATTCCACAATCTCTTCCCCAAACTTTTCCAGAAAATGTATAATTCAGATGTTAATTTCTGGTAAGTAACAATCTCAGCATAAATGGCAATAAGCCATAAAATGACCAAAACACCCAGATATAGTTTGAATGGTGGCAACAGGTGTTTCTACATGTCAGAGGCATCCATTTTCTCTCCTGCTGTCACATATGTTTTCTCCAGAGCAGACATGGTATCATGACCACCAGGCATCAAATCTGATGTGATCTATCAGATCAGAAATCCTCACAGAAGAAGGATCCTTTCTCCAGATCTCTTGAAGCTCCCAGTAAAATATTTCAGAATGGTCTTTTTCAGGGGATGTGTCAAACCTTGTCACTTTGCTTAAGGGGATGGAGTTTTCTGGTACATCAAGACTCATTGCCTTGCTCATCTCTGTCATAAGGGATAGAGAGACACAGAGAGAGAGAGTGCCACCAAGTCGCCACCTGCATCCCTCTTCCCCAAACAAAATCTCAAACATGTCTCCTGCTCATAAAAAAGAAACTATCATGTGCGAGTGTGTGTGTATTTTCCCTCTGTCTGCTAGGCATTCTTTAATTCAACATGCCACCTCTTGTGGTCCAGCAATTAAAACAAACAATACATTTAACTACCACGGCAAGGCATTCAGAATGCAGGATAGAAGAGATACGGGAGAGCTGCAGTTAAAAATAAAACAAAACAATTAAAAAAAAAACTGTTGCTTGTAAATTGCAGAAAGAGGAATCAACACACTGCATTCACTCTTCCACAAACATTGACGACTTAAAGAACAAAGATTTCAAGGCTCCCTTAGTCAATCAACTTGGCTTCCTCTAGAACTGGTCCCTGAAAGTGTATCATTTGGGAGATTTTGTTTGCAAGCGACAGAAAATTCTGCTCAGACTTAATGAGTAAAATCAAATGTAAGATACTCACGGGAGTCATTTGATCACTGGCTATGCCTGGTCTTCTTGAGAGCCAGCTTTAGCTCAGGATGCCCCCTCCTGATTTGAGGAGGCTTGCACTCTGAGACCATGTGGCCAGAGGCTTACAGGTTCTTCTTCCTCAGTCATCACAGAAAATGGCACATACTCAGTTCTTCCCCTTGGCCTCCATGAACAGCACTCCAAATTGGAGGTAATTGTTGGCATTGTCATGGAGGGATGGCCTGGGGTCATAGGGTTCCCAATACTGCATAATCACCAGTACCCCGTGAGTCCCAGCTGTGTTTCTTCATCTCCCCTGCCTCTGCTGGTCTGCTGGAATTTATTTTAGCTTTTGTGAAATAATCTATAATTTGTGGTATCGCAAAGGAAAAAAAAAAGGCAAACCAAAAAGTAAACCATGTAATTATGTGGGTTTTTTTTTGTATTTTGTTTGTTTGTTTCTTTTTTTTTTTTTTTTTTTTTTTTGCGGTACACGGACCTCTCACTGGGCCTCTTCCGTTGCGGAGGCTCCCGATGCACAGGCTCCCGATGCACAGGCTCAGCGGCCATGGCTCACGGGCTCAGCCGCTCCGCAGCATGTGGGATCTTCCTGGACCGGGACACGAACCCGTGTCCCCTGCATCGGCAGGCGGACTCTCAACCACTGCACCACCAGGGAAGCCCTAATTACGTGTTTTAAGCATTTTATTTAAAAAATTGAACACACACAAAAATAGAGACATTAAACTTTTCACCACATAATCATCAGCCAGACCCCAGAACTCAGTACCACTACCATACTTGCTTCATCTTGCTTCTTTTTGCTTTTCCTTTTTTCCCTTTCTCTCTTTTTAATTTTGGCTAAGCATTTTAAAGCAAATCAAATACACCACATAATTTTACTCTTTTTCTTTTCTTGCCTTTCTTTGCATTAAATTGATATATTTTAATAACTGCATCGTGTTATTTATTTAGTTTATTTATTGTTATTTATTGAGTTATTTATTGAGTTAACTTTATTGAGTTACTATTTATAGGACACTTTAAGAGGATTTTCTAGTATTTTTATAAATCTTAACTTATGACAGTGTTTCTTCAAAATATACACAATTCCATCTATAGTATGGGAAACAAATATTATACTTTTATTCTGTCTATTTTTGTACTATTTTATTTCTACATATGTTATGCATTTCATACATTTATACCTCTACATATGTCAATTTTTTCTTTAAACAGTCAATCATTTTTTTTTTTATTGGCTGACTTTTGAAAATTTTTTTATTGGAGTATAGTTGCTTTACAATGTTGTGTTAGTTTCTACTGTACAGCAAAGTGAATCAGCTATATGTATACATATATCCCCTCTTTCTTGGATTTTCTTCCCATTTAGGTCACCACAGGGCACTGAGTAGAGTTCCCTCTGTTGTGCAGTAGGTTCTCATTAGCTATCTACTTTATACATAGTATCAACGGTGTATGTATGTCAATCCCAATTTCCCAATTCATCCCACCACCCCCTTTTCCCCCTTGGTAGCCATATGTTTGTTCTCTACGTCTGTGTCTCTATTTCTGCTTTGTAAATAAGATCATCTATATCAATTTTTTCATATTCCACATATATATGTTAATATATGATATTTGTTTTTCTCTTCCTGACTTACTTCACTCTGTACAATAGTCTCTAGGTCCATCCATGTCTCTACAAATGACCCATTTTCATTCCCTTTTATGGCTGAGTACTATTCTATTGTATATATGTACCACATCTTCTTTATCCATTCCTCTGTTAATGGACATTTAGGTTGTTTCCATGTCCTGACTACTGTAAATAGCGCTGCAATGAATATTGGGGTGCATGTGTCTTTTTGAATTATGGTTTTCTTGGGGTATATGCCCATGAGTGGGATTGCTGGGTCACATGCTAGGACATACAGATGGCCAACAAACACACGAAAAGACACTCAACATCACTAATTATTGGAGAAATGAAAATCAAAACTACAATTAGATATCACCTCAGAATGGCCATCACCAGTCAGAATGGCCATCATCACAAAATCTACAAACAATAAATGCTGGAGAGGGTGCGGAGAAAAGGGAACCTTCTTGCACGGTTGGTGCGAATATAAACTGATACAGCCACTAGGGAGAACAGCATGGAGGTGCCTTAAAAAACTAAAACTCAACTTTTAAAATGATGAAAAAATAAATTTATCTTATTCGCAAATTATATGTTTGATAAAGGGCTTGCATTTTGAGTATACATATAAACTCTTACAACTAAATAATTAAAAGATAAAGAAATATAGAAATTGGTCAAAAGATATGAATGGATATTTCTCCAAAGATGATACACAAATGGCCAAAAAACACATGCAAATTTGTTCAACATCATTAGCCGTTAGGGAAACGCAATCAAAACCTTAACATAACCTTAAATATATTGACATACACTTGTTATACAGGGAATGGTATACTTTAATGAGCAAATTGCACATTTATGAATCATTTCTCAATAGAGCTGTTTTAAAAAATAGTTATTTCACAATGGCACTGAGTACTGAATAAATGCACAAAACTGAACAAAGTAGGTAACAAAAAAGGTAACAATTCATGTAGCTGTTTGTCACTGAAAAACATAAATATGCAGTTATTTAGCTGGAAATAAAGACATCCTCATTTTCAAGGATTCCCTTCAACACAGCCAATTTCATGTGCTGGCACTGGCATTCCTTGTTCACAGTTATTTCCGTTAGAAGCCTCTCTTTGTTGCAAATAACACAAGTCCAATTCAAGCTAGTCTACAAAAGCATAGAAACTCATCTGCTCAGGTAAATGGAAACAACAGGAACAACAGAAGTGTACACGGCCCTGACCTGTGTTCACGGAGATTCTGCTTCTTTCATTTTCTCTCGTGTAAGCTCTGCTCCACTGAAAACCACATCTCCTAATCTCCTGGCATGGCAGTAGTAGTGGAAAGATTGTTTTCTACCCAAATGCTCTGGTAAATAAGTTTCTAGTAGGGCTTTATATGGTTACATACCCAGTTCTCAATCAGAAATTTTTAATGTGAGGGATACTAAGAAGGGAGAAGATACAGTTTTGTCAAATGATATTAGAAATGCCAATTAATTACACTCTCCTCTCTTCTAATAGCTTGGAATCAATTGAAAAGTAAGATATAGGGATGATAAAAATAGAACAAAATATCAGCTTAATTATTGCTAAAATCACAGCTAACTGGAGAGTGAGGCTTAGGTCTGCAGCCAAGTGACCTTTATATTACTATGTCTAGGACAAGTGTCAGCTGAATGGACAAGGCATTTCCACGTGGGAGAGGATGTCAAATTCTCTGAAAGAGAGCTCTCAGAGTTCCTCCTCCTTCTCTCCAACCCTCATCCTTGCGTACCCTTATCCATCTTAGGGGAGGAGTGAGAGAGGGAACAAAGAAAATTCAAAATAATTGTCCTTCTACCTTTATCTTCTGTGGAGGGAGGAAAGGTGTGGAGGTTTGGTAAGTTTCCCCCATAGTATCCAGAACAGAAAGAAATAAGTACATTTTTGTAAAAGCTGTCCTAAACTAAGGGACATGCAGGCATGGATGCACACACACACAACTGTCATTAGGTGTTTCATTCTCTCTGTACTCACATAGAAAAATGGTGGGCATTAGCTGTTGCCTATCCATTTGAGTGGTTATTCTGGAAGAAATGTTTTAAACTGACACAAATAGCTAATATTGAGTAAAGAATGTCATGAATTACATTGATGATGTTTTGCTATATATTACTATGTATTAAATCCATGGCACAGACTTTAATTTGGATAAGTCAAATAATCATGATGGGGTGACCAAGTATCATTGTAATGCTGATTTAAATGGAATTATAGAGGCTTCAGAACTAAAACTCAACTACATTGCAATATTTTTAAAAAGTGATTAACTTGTAATAATTTCCCAATTAAAGATCTCTTCTCTTTAAATAGTTTAAGTGCCTTAGAAATTAAAATACATTTTCTCTTAAGAAATAACTGTCTTTAAATATTATTAATTATAAAATAGCCATTAATTTAAAATGAACAGTAAGTTAAAGATACTATTGTATTTATTGTTATTATTATTTTGTGTCACTGATGTCTCAAATGTGTTTAAATACTGTTAACAGTGATTTCCCTTATCTTTCAAAATGCATAAAATATAAAAGAACTATGAAAAATTTATAAACATGTAAGAAAAAAGTAGATTACATAGGCACATTATATGAATTATTTCTCAATTGAGCTGTTAAAAGAAAAAAGCTATTTCACGATGGCACTGAGTACTCAGTGCTCACACAAAACTGAACAAAGTAGGTAACAATTTATGTAGACATTTTCCCACTGCATAACATGAATTTGCAATTATTTGGGTACCCAAATTACTGTCTTAATAAAAACCTTTGTTGTTAAAATTTCTGTGACTTCTCACTTTAAGATTTTAATTTAAGAATGATCATACCTATAAGTAATCAACATAAAGAAAATTAATAAAACTATGCCCTCTTCCTGTTCAATAATTTGTAATTCATTGTGAAGTCAATTTTGATGTCAATTATTCAAAAAACAGTGATTAAAGGAAACATAGTCTCAGTTTCAGGTCACAAATATTTCAATGTGGAATCAAATTAAACTTTTTAAGTTTGAGAAACTACGAAAATATTTAAAATGTGACTTATGATGTTAAAAGAACCTTACTGAAATTTTTGTCACAGTGCCAACTGGTGACATATTAACACTACAAAATTTTCTAACTTTCACACTCAATTTATGCCACTGTTGGCTCTCTTTGGCTTTTTTATCATTAATATATTTTAATTACTAAAGAAGGATGAATAGACTATTGCTAAATGTTAATTACATAATGGGCTAAATTAATGGCGTACAGTCTCAGTACATAAAATTTATTTATTCGTTCAATTTTCAATATGCTGCTTTCATTTCCCTTTTCCTATTCTTGTTTCTTATATCAACTATATATTACCAAGTAATAACAATAACAAGATGTTTATATTCTCCATTTACACAGTACTTTAACATAGTTTACACTGTTTTACCATTGGTGCTGTACACTATATTAGAAAATAATTATAATTCTAACAGAATAAGCTATAGGTCAAAAAATCTTATGACACCAAACTAGAAAGTTTGGGGTTGAACGTATGTAAACCCACATTTTCTGTTCTTTCTGGGACAAGACCTGTCTTCCCTTCTTAAATTTAATGAAAGCATTGTGACATCTAAATCTTAAAGTGCATGCTTTTCTAGTTTAACCTAAATTCAGCAAATAAAGTGACTATAAGAATGACAATGTGAAATAATGGCTGTTTTAGATATAATTGCAGCAAAGACTGGAAAACACATGGCTTGAGGTTTGTTCCATTGACAACAGCCTGAAAAAATGAGGATCAGTTTTTAGAGTTATTCTCAGAGACAAATAGAAATGAGCACTAGTTAAAAAAGACTTTGAAAGCTGGGGTAGGTGAAGAGAATTTTAGTAATACACATAGCTATTTTGAATATCTGCTAAAGCACATGGATTAATATTCAAGTTACTCAGAAAATTTGCAAATGAGTTCATGAGCATATTCTTGAAAACATTTGAGGAAACTTGGTGAAACTTAGAAGTACTACAAGTTTGAAGTTTGACAAATTATGATTGCACTTCAAAAAGTTGGACAAAGTTTCTGCTTACTGCTGCCCTGTAGCATAACACTGCCTTCCATTCTCAGGAACACATCATTAACATTGAAAGATGGTTCCTTAGAGAAGGAGGTGAATACAGACCCACAAAGAACAAATCATGTCAGACTAGGCGTTTGTGACAAGATTTAGAAAAGTGCCAGATCAAAATGATGGATTAGTAGCTGATTGAAAAACTCAACCCAAAGAGATGATTAATGGATAAATGTCAATGTGTAAAGATGGTTTCCAGTAGGGTGCCACTGGCTTTATCCTTGGCATGTCCTTTTCAAAATTTTATCAATCATGTGGATAAAAATATAAAAGGCATATCTAGAAGCAAGGATATATAGCAATTATGTTAAATGAATAGTTAAAAAGTAGGAGACTTAGATAATTCCTTTCAAAATTAATTCAGAAATACAGTTGGAAAAAAGTGAATGCATAATCTTCAAAATATGACAGAACAATTATTTAAAATGAGGACATCTATAGGAATCCAAGGGTGCCTAGAAATTTGCATTTAATTGTTAATACACACTTTAAAATGTCAAATTACATAGAACACACTGAAAGAACAATGTGGGAAATTATATTATATGAAAATATACTTTTAGTAATTAAAGTTTTTTTTTTTTGTTTTACAGGCAATACTATTGGCTCACAGTAAGGAGGTATGTTGACTGGTCGGTGATGGCTTATAAGATGGCTTATATTTGTTGTGCACTGCTGTGTAGACAGAAGGAAGAAAGATGTGTGAAATCCAGTGGAAGGTTGATTCATCTTCTAGCTGCTGATGAGTAAAAAAGTTAGTGAACAGATTTAGTAGGCCGTGAGACATCATCCATTGTTTATGTTCATTTATAGGTCAAGTGAACATTTGGTAAGGAATGGTGTCTACAGGAAACCTTGGCTGCACAATTTGATTTTGAAGTGCTTTTTAAATGTTATCTCATATAAAGTGAAATATAAAAGACAGATAGAAACAGCTCTTAAGTTGAGTTCATCAGGGGCTCTCTGTAAAATATATATACACACACATACAATATAAGCTCCATCTCAGTGTACACTGTATTATGGTTAAAAAATTGCTTCCTCTTCCAGGAAAAATTGAAAACATAACTATGTTTTTGAGGGAGTTGTATTTCTAATAGTCATCAGTATGGTCCCAAAGAGCATATGACCCTTCAGAATGTAAAACAAGTATTAGCTTTCCAAACTTCAAAGCAGAAGGAACAGAATGAGAAGTCTATCTTAGTCCCCACGGAGGGCATATTGCCAATGCCCTTCTCACATGTTACAGAGTAAGATGGTGAAAAAGGAAGAACATCTCCAAAAGTAGAGAAAAGAGCCACAGTGTGTGGGGCAGGGGGCAGGCTGGGAGAGGGAGTGACCATTCCCAATGTGTACAGTCAAGATCTAAACAACATCACACACCCTTAGAGTAGGAACTTCTCAAAATACTGCCAAACAGGTTTGGGGAATTACTACAGACCAGTGATGGCTGGTTGTTTCCAAACGGGAGCTTTTATTGCAGTTATAGTATTCCTGTTGCTCCATTGAATACGAAGAGTGAGTGAGGCATTTAACTTGGCTTTAGTTCATGGGTCTCCTTAGCAAGAGGACACAGCTCTAGGCTGGATGTAGAGATTGGCATGTGATGGAGGATGTTGTTAGGATTTTGGCTTGATACTCTTGATAAGGAACATGAATGCCCTGCATTCCATGGGTGGCGGAGGGGGGATGCAAAATTAATATCTAGAAAGATAGACTCCAGTGTATTATTATACCAAAAATATCCTTTCCCCTCCCTTCCCCATCTCACTGACATCAATCTTAGCCTTCTGACTTGCTCTGGCTAATGAAAAGAAGTGCAGGTATTATTTTCTCCCTGGCAGAAACTTGATGAGCACTATTTTCCCTCTGCTACAGACTGAGGCTGCTTCATCAGCCTGGGGGCAGAACATGGAGCAAAGCTTCAGCCGATCAGTTATGGACACCTAGTGGGAGTGAGGAACAATGTTTTGTTAAAAGCCACTGAGATTTTTGAGTCTATTGTTACCACAGTATAACACTGGCTACCCTGACCATTACAGTCCCTGAGAAAGGAGCATCTTCTGTTGAGGCCACTTAACTTCCTGAGTGAACAGAAACTATGAAGCAGATCATCAAGCTGTATAATATGTGTATATCCAGATGCTATATTATAAAATGCATGACTCTGAGTAAATAAAGCAGCTGGATATTTGGAAAAGTAAAGAAAAATAAAATAACCTATTTGCTGATTTATGACAAATAGAAACAATGTTCTAAGATTATGCTCCATTGCCTATTATAAGAAATAGATATCTGTGCTGAATTCACTTAACATACAAAGTAAAGTAATAAGAATCAATGATTGTAAAATTGTTTCAATTAAAAGACTACCTTCACCCGTATGACATGGTAATCTCTATATTGCATAAAATGAATATTTTTAAAATATATTTTACATGAAAATAGTCTGGCATAAAACATTGGTAGAATGAGAAAGTTGAGAATATCATGGAATATTATGAAATAAAAACCTGTTATAGAAATTAGAGCTTACATCATTGTGGGAGGATTTGAGGAAATAGAGAACTATGAAGGATCCGAGATGACACCCAGCAGCCCTGACAAGTAAGAACTAATTGAAACCTGCTGGACAGTAGATGCTCCCTGCTGCTGGTCCAGGGGCTGGTGTGGCCCCTCCGTCTCTGGGTTCAGAGACTCTGGTGATTGGTCTGGACCTTATGATCAGGTCAAGCTCAAGAAGAGCTGGAGGAGATGCTAGAGAAGAGAAATGGGAACAAAACGGGACCCCATCTGCATCTGTCTCTCATGGCGTCTCTCCAATAACAACCTTCAGAACATAATTACTGATGCGTCTGTCTCCCAATCTCTGAAAATTTCCCTTGAGGCCAAACCTGAGCTCAATTCATGGAGGGAAGGGAATTCTGGGAAAAGTAATTCTTGCTTACTTTCTCTTTCTCATGGATAACGTTTCATTTGCCAAATCATCACATTTAATTTGGCATAGATAACCTAGTCAAATGTGATCAGTTAAATCCTCCCAGTATTCTATTCAAAAATTGAAGCTTGTAATTTAATTTCAAAAACAGTATTATGAAGAAAATTTTATTTGCGCAAAATATATTCATTCCTAGAACAAGAGAAATAGCTTCATAGAGAAATGGAAGCTAAAAATTTTTCTTTTTACATTTTTAAAAATTTTATTTGTGAATACTATACATATAATAGAATTAACAGTTAAATGAGAATTTTGGAGAATTATCTTTCTCTTACTATGTTTAAAACTTAAAGCTCATCCTTCAAACTGAATATTCTTATGCACAGAAAAGAAGAGAAACAGGTTTAAATATCCAAATATTTATTTCATTGATCTCTTAGTTCCCTAGGTATTTCTGATTGCTTATCAAACCAAAAATTGTGGTGGCATATTGGTACCCTCTGCCATGTTGCATTTTCTAAAATTCCTTACATCTA
Source organism: Orcinus orca (assembly GCF_937001465.1). Taxonomy (NCBI): domain Eukaryota; kingdom Metazoa; phylum Chordata; class Mammalia; order Artiodactyla; family Delphinidae; genus Orcinus; species Orcinus orca. The sequence goes on along the minus strand of NC_064567.1, from coordinate 100,181,646 downwards.
GCTGTGGCTAGGTTACAGCCAATGGATGGGGAAGTTCTCTGTGCAATTCCCAGGAAGTGTTTGCAACGCTGCTTGGGATGTGGGGATGGAGGTGAAGCTCCACAGGGAACTGGTAGAATGTGGCCCAAATTCAAGACAGGATGAAGAAGAAAGGGGAAAGAAATGCAGAATCCTGACTCCCTGCATAATTCATAGAGCAAGAGCACCAAACCAGTCCTGAATTGCCTCCTGATCAAATTTTACATAAGATGGAAATTAACCTTCATGGCTCTTTTGATTTTTGGTAACACCAAGCATATCTAATGCTAATTTATATGGCTACTTTCTTAGTCCATTTGGGCTTTCACTACAAAATACAGTAGGCTGTGTGCTCTAAACAACAGACATTTATTTCTCACAGTTTTGGAGGCTGCGAAATCCGAGTTCAAGGCTCCAGCAGATTCCATGTCTGGTGAGAGCCCTCTGTCTCATTCAGAGAGGACTGTCTTCTTGCTGTGTCCTCACATGGTGGAAGGGGCTGGGGAGCTCTCTGGGGTCTCTTCTGTAAGGTCACTAATGCCATTCAGGGGGAATCCACACCCCCATTGACCTATTCATCACTCATAGGTCCCACTTACAAACACCATCACATTGAGGGTTAAAATTTAACATATGAATTTGCCGAGGAGTGACTTAAACATTCAATCTATCGAAGTTTCTTAACATGGCATTTCTTTGGAAAATTTCTCAGATTACTTTAAGTAAATCTGAATGTTGGAAAACTGTGATCTAAGTCCTAGTGTTTGGTTGATTAAAAAAAACAAAAAACTTGTACTACTGTTTTAATTTGAGCTTTAATTGACAAAAATATCCTTTTCAGAATAGATAAGTTCACTGTTTTTCAAAGGTTTTAGTTACATTTCAATATATTCTTCATTACAGAAATAAATTCTAGTTTCTTCAGTATAAATCTTTATGCAAATTTACAGTTTGTTGTTTTAATAATATTTAAAATAATTCCTCAAATGCTTCAAGTCATCTGAATGTGTGTGTCTGTATATCCAATTCATTGATATCTTCCTTCCTTGAACTAAATTAACATCTGTGGTAATAAGTAACAAAGTGATGGCCTTCCTCATTGCCATTCTGTTTTCTCCAACAAGATTAATAATTTCCCCCATATTTCTAATTTCCCTTGTCTCTTTTGCATTATCAACTCTTTTGGTTTTGTTTGTACTAACTTTTAATTTATAACTCATGAATTTAATTAGAGCAACAGATTATTCTTTGAGATCAACAAGATATTGATTTGGGTTTCATTCCAGCAGTTTTATTACAGGCTTCCCTACCTCAAAACAAAACTACACACAACTAGTTTGTTTTTCAAATCTAATAGTCAAGTCATTGTGAAATATTGTATTTGGCTTGTTCATTTAATAAGTATCTTATTAATTTATTAGGTTTTTGAAGTGTGTATATTTTAAAGGAATTTGTAAAAGTTTTTATAATTGGATTGATCTAAGAATGCTTTAATGTTATAATTAGAAATAAAGTGCTAACTTTTGTAAGTACAGCAAAGACACATTAAGCCATTTCATAAATAGTATTCAGGCTAATCTTAGCTTCAGAGGAAATCAGAATATTTTAAAAAGGCTTCCAAAGTCATTGAAAATAGGATTTTTACTTTCAATAATGGCAAAGTTTGTACCGCCATCTGTTACCCATTACTCCCGCCTTGTGGACCTCTTCCCCAGGAACAGAAGCTACCCTGCTTCCTTTTATCTTTATGTTGGACACAATATAATTTTACTCCTTCTCTGTTCCCCTCACATTCTCTGTTTGACCTTGTGAAATCATAAATGTACCTCATTAGATCCTTCATTCCTGAAATTGTTGGGTGTGCCATCCAGCTGTCTACCCTTGGGCAAGTGACCTAACTAACCACTGTGTAAACCACTTCCATTTTGCCTCTGGTAAAGGGAAAATTTACTCCTATCTCTTGAGGTTATTGCCAGGTTTAAACTGTTTAGTCCCTGTATAGAACAGTAGCTGATCAGCATTCAGAAGTGTTGGGTTATAATCCAAAACTGGGCAGAAGACCTAAATAGACATTTTTCCAGAGAAGATATACAGATTGCCAACAAACACATGAAAGGATGCTCAACGTCACTAATCATTAGAGAAATGCAAATCAAAACTACAATGAGGTATCACCTCACACTGGTCAGAATGACCATCATCAAAAAATCTACAAGCAATAAATGCTGGAGAGAGTGTGGAGAAAAGGGAACCCTCTTGCACTGATTGTGGGAATGTAAATTGATATAGCCACTATGGAGAATAGTATGCAGGTTCCTTAAAAAACTACAAATAGAACTACCATATGACCCAGCAATGCCACTACTGGGCATATACCCTGAGAAAACCATAATTCAAAAAGAATCATGTAGGGCTTCCCTGGTGGTGAAGTGGTTGAGAGTCCACCTGCCGATGCAGGAGACACGGGCTCGTGCCCCGGACCGGGAAGATCCCACATCCCGCGGAGTGGCTAGGCCTGTGAGCCATGACCGCTGAGCCTGCACATCCGGAGCCAGTGCTCCACAACGGGAGAGGCCACAACAGTAAGAGGCCCGTGTACCACAAAAAAAAAAAAAAGTCATGTACCACAATGTTCATTGCAGCACTACTTATAATAGCCAGGACATGGAAGCAACCTAGTGTCCATCGACAGGTGAATGGATAAAGAAGTGTGGTACATATATACAATGGAATATTACTCAGCCATAAAAGGAAACAAAACTGAGTTATTTGTAGTGAGGTGGATGGACCTAGAGTCTGTCATACAGAGTGAAGTAAGTCAGAAAGAGAAAAACAAATACCATATGCTAACACATATATATGGAATCTAAAAAAAAAATGGTTCTGAAGAACCTAGGGGCAGGAGAGGAATAAAGACTCAGATGTAGAGAATGGACTTGAGGACACGGGGAGGGAGAAAGTTAAGCTGGGAAGAAGTGAGAGAGTGGCATGGACATATATACACTACCAAATGTAAAATAGATAGCTAGTGGGAAGCAGCCGCTTAGCACAGGGAGATCAGCTCCGTGCTTTGTGACCACCTAGAGGGGTGGGATAGGGAAGGTGGGAGGGAGATGCAAGAGGGAGGGGATATGGGGATATATGTATACATATAGCTGGTTCACTTTGTTATACAGCAGAAACTAACAAAACAATGTAAAGCAATTATACTCCAATAAAGATGTTAAAAAAATTGTGTTGGGTTACCAACACAATTATCATCATCATCCCTGCCTGATACTTATTGCTAGGAATCTCTGCACTCACCTGTTGGCCCAGGGCTATTTATTTGGGCTATTATTGATTAAGAGTGTTTATTTGGTTGGATTCAATTTTAATACAAGCAACAAGTAAATGTGAGGGTATCAGAACAATTGTGTTGGTGGCATACATGGCTAACTTCCCCCAACAAGCTGACCTGTATATTTGTCACCAGATGTACTAATTCAAACTATTAAGAGCTGTTTTTATGAACAAAAACATTTTATTTTTTATACTTGCCACCAAAACCTTCAGACCTTATGTGTACTTAAGGAAAATAAAGACACTTTTATACTTTGTTACTAATTGGCATAATTTTTTAGATTCTTATTTTTTTTGATTTTGTTTTCTTCTTTTTTTAACTGAAGTATAGTTGATTTACCACATTTCAGGTGTAGAGCAAAGTGATTCAGTTTATATATATATATATATATTACATATATATATACACATATATATTCTTTTTCAATAATAGGCACATTTTTAAAATGTCTTTTAACATCAGTTTGAAAATTGAATCCTTTTCTAATAACTACACCAAAGAATGTCATCCAGAGCTATACAATCTGCAGAGCTAAGCTTCACTCTTTTCAATTTGGGAGTCCAGGTATTTGCTTATGTTTTGGTTATCATCGCTAAATTAGTGATTTGCACAGGATATCATTGCTTTATGCTTCATTATTTCAGAGAAATATATGGTCCTTGATGTCCTCTGGATCCAATCTCATCTCTTACTTCTTTCTGTAGTTTTGTATATATCTGAGTTTTGTTCAGTACAGTAGTATCTTAAAGTTTCATAATATACTTATAATAAACCAAATTGATGGTTTAACAATTTAATTCTGTATGTCACATAATGAATGTCGAGACTAAAAATGAAGAATACACTGCTGGTTCTTACCTGTTAAAAGAAAGTGCAGAAAAAGACTCAACAGAACATAGAAAGCAACAAATGACTTCTATTTAGAACCAACAAGTTGTATCTTTAGTAATAATATTTTACAATTATTCTTCTTTCTTGAACCAACACTTCATTCATATTGGTTTCCTTGCTGTTTGACTACATTATACACCGCTAATAAGCACATTAGCCAAGTACAAGCAAAGCCAGATTTTTCTCTTCATTGTTTCTTTTAGCCATGTCACCTTACTATGATATATGCTAGAAAATGGGAGAGAACTGACAACAATTCAGGTAGAGTAGAACACCAGGTGCTCAGGGGCTGGCTCTTTAAAATATTTCTGTAATAGGAAAATGCAGGTAAGCACAGAGGAATAGGACCCATGAACACTGTCTTCAGTTCAAAATGGAAAAAAAAAATAATGAGAGGTAGGGAAGATTGTCTTCAGAAACTCAAAGTAAAGTAGAAATAAGCTTCTAATATTTGTGGTTCTGAATCCAAGAATCACAAACATTCAAAAATCGAACCAGTGGGGCAAGTAGTGGTTACCAAGGAGCAACATTGTCCAGTCCTTGGCCCTCAGGCACTAGACAGAAGTGTGGAGAGAATCTCCTGCCAATAACAATAGGGGATAAGGAGCAGTGTGTATGGCAAGAAGTCAAAGCAACTGCTCAGGCTCAGAGACTGAAAAAGGGAACCAATCTCCAGAAACGGATTCAATTTATGGATCATCTTTTCCAAATAAGGCAGGAATTGTTGCCGAAGTTCAAAAGGGACACGCATTAAGATAAATCAAGAATAAAGCCCATAGTGCTGGCTAGATTTCCTTGAGAATTGTTCCTATAGTTTAGTGGCATCTGATACTCAGGTGGGACTCTATCGTGGGGACAGGAAGAGACTCAACAGGAATCTCATGATGCCGAATCTTAGGAGCACTTGACCATTTGCAAATTCTCAGCTTTCCCTCATTGAGTTTTTTGCTATTCTGTGTCTTTGCACAGTTTCTATAAATTCTTCTTCAAATGTACCGCTAAGAGGTTTTTCATTCTGAAAAGAATGGCCCCACTGTACCGCAGATGAGCTTTCCTTAAATTTTACATGACTTTCTTATTTAACAAAACAATCTTATTTAAAAACTTTACTGGTCCTTAATTTGGTTTCTTATTTCCTAATTCAGATTTTTTAAGGTTGCACTGAAAATATTTTCAAAGGCTTTGGGATTTAGATAAATATTTCTGAAATATTTGTAATATAGTTCTTTATTCATAAAATGAATAGCAGTTATACTCTAAGATAAAAATAGAATTGTATCTTTCAATATGTCTATATTACAAATTTACAGCTGAGTCTTTACTTCTGTTGTATTTTTCTTATGTTATTAATTCTGATTATTTTATTTAGTCATATTTGTTGACGGCCCACTACCATAGAATATAGTCCATGAACACTGTCTTCAGTTCCCTGTGTGCTCACTGATGTGCATGTAAAAATAAATCTACCCAAGTCCACACTTTCCCTGTCAGCTCCTCTTCCTGACAATGGCTAAAGCTAAAGGAGAAAATGGGGGAAAATGCACATTTCTATATTCTACAATGTGCTTATCAAGGATAACTGAACAAAAAATAAATTTGGTTATTTGGATTCAAAATGTGCACACATGTTACAAATCTAAACGGTTTTATTTACCACATTGATTTTCTCTGAAATACAAAGAGCTTAGTGTGTGACCAGGTTTGTATTTTAAAGTATCACTTATTGTGCAGCAAACACCATTTGGTGATAAAAAGTGAGATAAGCAAAAAGAAGAAAATATCTATGAACCCAACCCCTCATCTTGATTATCAACTTGGTTTACAAATGCCTAATTGTTTTTATGCATATATAAAACATATTTATTTATTCATTTATATTTATTTATTTATGTGTATGAATTTAGATACTTTATTACTTTTACTCTATGTGACCATCCAATATTCACTTTATCATTCACTAGTAACCTGATTTCCTTCCAAAGTCATTATTTACGGACATAAGCTGTCTTAGAATGAGGAGGTAATTTTTTTGTTTTTATTTTTCTTTAAACTTCTAAAGGATGAGATCATGATGTTAAGGACCAGAGTCTACTAGAGACCATACAGGGTGATAGGTCACTTATGTAGCTTGTGTTTCATTCATATGTAGGAAAATGTCAGTAAGAATGTTTTAAACCTTGTTTATAAAAGCTACTATGTTTTTGAGAAAATTTTGTTAAATAGATATTTTACTAAGTTATGGAATTTAAAATGAGGAACAATCATCAGATAAGAGAATGTTTTCTCTAGAACCTTACAAAACTGAACTTACTTGGAATGAAACTTTTATTCTTTTCATTTAAGCTTTGAAAGCTGACAGGTACAGATTTATACTCTTGCTGCTGTGGGTTGGAATAAGCTGTATTTATGAAATTCATAGGAGTGTAAGTTATTCCCTTTAGGTGCAGGATACAAATGATTTCAAGTGTTTGGAGAAACCACATTGGATTCTGACAGTGAGAAACAAAGAAATAGGGAAGGAAAGAAAGAAGGCAGGAAGGGAGGGCTGTGCGCGGGAGGGAGGGAAGATTGTAGGAAGGCAGGAAGATGGAAAGTGTGGAGGTCTGTCACCATGTCTATTAGAATTCTGCCTCTTATTCAGCATAACTGATTTATAGCAGTCTAAATCTTTGCTTTCCATGCGGAAGATTGACATCACAATGTTTTGGTATAATCACGTGGTTCCACTTAACCTTAATTATATGACAGCAGAGTTGTAGAGTGGTGGTTGGGAAACACAGATGCCACCAGAACATCATTTGTAGCAGCCTGAGGAGCATAAAACCCTGTATACAGAGGAGTCTCCAGCAGCATTCACGTTTGTGCCAAACTCTTAATAATGTGTCCGGGTTCCAACATTATGAGTCACATGCAGGGACACATCAATTCGAACAGATACATTGGAAAAAAGTTTGACTTAATAAAATCTCTGCTCAAATTTAATGTAAGTTATTTGAACATAGTCCACTTATTTATATATTAGTACTCTTGTCCTCATATGTTTAATATTTTTCGTATTAGTCCAAATATTCCCTCTCAAAATTAACTGGAGGGTTATTTAAGAGAGTATATCATTTTACTTTATTGTTTTAAAATTTTCAGATAGATGCTCTTATGTTTATAGGAATAACATCAACTTTCATTCATGCTGTTAGGTATACTGAACAGCATAATTTCTGTGTTTGGAATGTTTGAAGTTTAATGTTATTCTTGGGAAATGATTAACTTTGTAACCCTTTTGAGCATTCAAATGAAATATAATATCTCAATTTCGAGTGTGTATTTTTTGTTAAATAGCTGGTAAACCAATAGAATTAATTAGCTGGTATTTTGTTTTAGCATCCATTGGTGTCATACAGGAATAACATCTGACAATATTATTGGCATTTGAGTCAATATTTCTATGCAATGGAAAATGATGTTGTGTTGTATGTTTCAATATCCTATTTGCAGATAATCAAATTTTCATTGCAGACTCTATCTTATCAATATAAAATAATCTTTTCATCCACTTTGATTTTCCTTTGCCTTGAAACTTTCTCTGTCAGATATTAACATTGACATCTTTGCTTTATTTCTCTCTTCATTTCCAAGCAAATTTTGGTCTTTGGTAATACATTGAATAAGAAATATGCACCTTTATTGTCATCTTAAATTAATAGTTTTTGATAGCTAGGCTTTGATGGAAATCGTCAATATTTTAATGATTGGCAAATAATAATTTTCAAAATGAATACTGTTAAGACATAAAACGTTAAAGGGGAAGTTGAATTCTAAAGAGTGATATCTGTTTTCAGTTAATCAGGAAGTACTATTTTTATCACAACTTTCCACTAACACAGTACTAACAAGACTGTTGATATAACACACAATATAAATGGACACATAATCTGGAAAGAAATGTGGAAATGTGCAGTAAGATTTAAATGTTTTAAAATAACTTACTCTATGATTCTAAATAGAAATTTATTTTTTAAATGAAGGACATATATCCAAGGAAAAGCATTACAGTTTGTTTCTTACAGGAAAAAAATGACAGGTTATTTAAAAAATTTTGTTAATTTATCAAAGTGCATTTTAAAAAGATAAGATCAGGTTGTTATATAAATGTTTGTGTATCTGACTGTGTGTATGTTTACGACCTATTTTTAATTCTAAAAAGTTATATTATTGTACAAATAATAAACATTTCACCTCAAGTTTTTCTTGCTTTATATTTTTACTCTTTTAAAAAAATTATTTTTGAAATATAGTTGATTTACAATGTTTTGTTAATTTCAGGTGTACAGCAAAATGATTCAGTTATACATACATATGTATATATATTCTGTTTTTTATTAGGTTATTATAAGGTATTGAGTAGAGTTCCCTGTGTTATACAGTAGGTCCTTGTTGGTTATCTATTTTATATATAGTAGGGTGTATATGTTCATCCCAAACTCCTAATTTATCCTTCTCCTCCTCCCTTTGGTGGCCATAAATTTGTTTTCTATGTCTGTGAGTCTATTTCTGTTTCCTTTAATAACTTCCACAAACTATCTTAAACTCCATATTCTTAGAAAGCCAGTGTCCTCACAGATATTTCAGGACATTTTCAAATGGAGGCATCATCTTGGTCCCTGGTCTCTGGCTCCTGTCAGGACTCTGGCTCCAGTGCTTTTCTCTTTAGGTCCTATTTCCTGCATATTCCATGGATTATCTCTTCTCACTGTGGCAAAATTAGTCTCAGGCTGAGTTCAAAACTCCAAATTTCTGTAACCTGTAAAATGTTCATAAATCTGTTCATTTACTTGTAACAAGTCCACACCTGATACATAACCTTGAATGTCCAAGGAATTCACCAATGAGCTGATCTAAGCATATTAATGATAGATGTCTCCCACAATCACATAGAATATTTTAGGACATTCTAGTCTATAATAGAATGTACTATATTTATTTCTGCTTTGTCTGCAGAGAAAAATGACCAGAATGTCATACATCAACATATTCCATGAATGGTGAGCAATTTTCCTCCACGTTCCATGTTTTCTGACAACTTTAACTGAGATTACTTTTGTAATCGTGCTGTGTGACTGCTCCAACCTTCCTCATGACTTTGTTTCACCAAAAACTCAGATATGAGTGAGCAATTTTCTGTGAGAATAAGCGATGTGTCATTGTGTAAAGAAGAGAGCAGGTTTACATCATTTTTAGTAATTCATTAAACACAGTGATTTGTTGCCAACTAGTGTCAGGATTGGAATTCCAATGCCAGAAAAACAGGCACATCTCTACCCACAGGGCACTCATTCTGGGATTCATGAGGCATGGAAATTAAACAATTAATGATGCTGGCAACAGTGGTTGATAGCGTGTATGTAGTCTTTTAAACTCTGCACTGGAATATGTATGGGGCTGCCTTTGGACCACATCATCAGCCCCCCCCGTCCCCGCACCCACCGGCTGGTGCGCAGGAATCACACTGAGAGACAAGGACAAGCCACCTCATCATTTAAGCCATCATCCACCCATTCCAAAGCCACAGTGCGTGAAATAGAAACTAAGGGTCTGAATTCCTCAGCAAATACTTTTTTCTGTGGGAGATTAAAAGTAAAACACTAAGCAGAATCTTTATCATGGTACTGAAAGCAAATGATAGTGATATATGGTGATTTGTGCTCCCTGGAAAACTTGCCTAGAGGCCAGTCTCTCCCTGCTCCTTCAAACATAACGAAAAGACAGGAAAGCCGTTCCTAAGGCCCCTCCTCAGTACTCACAGGGTAGTATGCATTAACAGGCCAAAATCACCAGGTATGTAAATAATAAACTACCATGAAAGAAATACAGCAAACCATCTGAGACAAGATGATTAGAACAGGTACTGAATTGTATAAAAGAGTACTAAATATATTTAACGAAATAAGAAAAGGATATATATACACACTCATGTGTAGAACATATATAATATATTAATATATGCATATATTAATATATTATTATAATATATTATATAAATATAAAATTACATATAATTATATTTTATATATCATGTTATATATACACATCATAATATAATATATACTATATATTATACTGTATATTAAATATTATATGGTATATATAATATATATACACATATATTAATATAATATATTATTATATTTATATATTATATATACACATACATACATGTGTATATACATATAATATATACATATTATATATTTATATTATATTAATATATTATATATATTTACAATACTAATATATAATATATATTATTATGTTTACATATATAATATATACACATACGTGTATATATACATGTATGTGATATAATTACATATTACAATTATGTATAATATATACTATTATATACATATATTTAATTATAATATAATTATATATTATAATTTCTATGTATTATATATAAATTATATATTTAATTTTGTATACTATATAATCTTATATATATTATATATTATATATTTAATAGTATATATAAAATTATTTATAATTTTATATAAATAATGTAAATTATTATATAATATATAAAAAGTATTACATAATATATGCTATATTATAAATATACATATGAATATTTATATTATATAATGTATACTTTAAATATATATAGTATTATTATAATAGATTATATAATTATGAATATATGAATTTATATATATGAAATTATATATTATATCATGTAGTTATATTTTATATACACATATATATCAATATAATTTATTATAATATATGATATATTATGTATTATATTATATATGCTACATTTTATATTAAATATTACATATAATATACATTAAATATATCTAGTATATAATATTATATAATTAATACATAATATTTAGTATATAATATAGCATATAACATATTATATATAATAAAATGTATAGTATATTATAATAATGTATATTATATACACATATATATCATTAATATATATCATTAATATATAATCAATATATATACACATATATATTCTTATATCTCCCAATACATAGATATATAGTCTTACTTATCTCTCCTAAATACAGTGAAATATATTGAGGAAAGAACATAGGAATTTGTACAACAGCAAGGTGAATACAAATAAAAATGGATTAGTATTGGAGACTCACACTGCAGAATTCTCCTATAAGGCAGCAGAAAGGAATAAAGAAATAGAAAATACAATTGTTAGAAGAAGTGTTGTCAAACTCCAGATAATAAGACCCTCACAATAAAAGGAAATAAAAGAAAAAATCAGGGAATGCAAAATATTTGGATAGATCATGAAGTTAAACGTTTCTGAAATTAAAAAAATAATTAAAACATTCAAATTGAAAAGCTGTATGGAGTCCTAAAATGTGAGAGGTAAGTAAAGAAACCAAAAGTTGATACACTATGATAAAATGTAATGATTGCAAAGGAAAAGAGAAAAATATGAAATCACTGTAGATAAAAAATGGATTATCGACAAAGGAAAGAGAATCATATTAATATTGAGCTTCTCAGTACCAGCATAGGGATTAGAAGATAATGAAGTTATTTTTTTAAAGCAATTTTAATGGGTTATGATTTATACACTACAAACCAATATAGTATAAATCCGTTTAGACCGTACCACTTAACAAGTCTTAACAAATGTATGCACACATTAACCTCTCATCAAAAGGAAGATACAGAACATTTCCATCACACCAAAAGATGTTTCTTGCCCCTTTGCTGTCCATCACTCCTGCTGAACTGGCACCAAACAACCACCAGTCTGCTTTTTGTTAGTGTAGCTTTGTTGGAATTTTCTAGAATTCTTTGCAAATGGGATCACAAAATATATACTTTTTTTTGCTTCTATTACTTAATATAGATTTTGAGATTTATCCATGCTGTTGTTTGTATTAATAGGTTATTTTTGGTGTTAGCAAAATTAATCATGGAAAGAAAAAAAAAAAGGATGGAGGTAAGAAGGAAAGAGATGCACACAAGTGAAATGCTGAATGAAAAATGAAACGTAATTACTGATACAGAAGATCAACAATAGGGCAATGTTATCAAGAATTGAATGCTAATAAATTTGAAAACTTAGGCAAAAGGGAACGATTTTAAAAATGCATATAATTTCAACATTGGCAAAAACTACCTCTGAAACTTGAATAAACCAGTTAAAGACATATGAAATGCTACTGAAAATCTCTCCATGTCCCTAAAATTCCCAGACCCTGATGATTTAATAGGGAAATGTTACTAAATTTTTTAAAAAAGTCCTATCTTATTCATGATAGAAAATAAAAAAGAACTATAGCTGCCAATTTTATTGCAGAATATAATTATCATTCCAACTATGAATATAGATACAAAAATCATAAATAAAATATTAGCTAAGTAAATACAACAGCAAGTGAAATGTAATACATTATAGTCAATTGAGGTTTATCCCAGGAATTCCAAGAGGGTTTAACATCATAAATGTAATTATTACATTAATTACATTTGTTAAAAACTACATCAACAAACTAAGAGTAGAAAAACTAACTCCTTTATCCTTGCATATATTTTTTTTGACATTAGCGTGCGCGCGCGCGCGCGAGACAGGTAAACCATAATTATATGCTTATCAGGGAACCATTAGAGGCATTCTCTTCAAAATCAGGAACAATATAAGAATGCTTCCATTCTCCTCTACTGCTCAGCAGAGTGCTATAATTCCTGGCAAATGTTATGAGGAAAACCAAATAAGGTCTGTACAGCTTGAAGGAAAAGTGATTGAACTACCCTTAGATCAAGATAGTATGATTGTCTCTCTAATTGGAAAAATCAACAGAAACAACAGATACACTGTTTGAACTAATTAGTGAGGTCAGAAATGTTTCCAATGTTTTAACTATAAAAAATTTTGCATACCAGTAATCTTGATTCAGAAAACATAATGCACTATTTAGTGAAACAATAGAATTATAAGGTATCTAGGAAATTATTGACCAAGTGAAGACTTCACAACTGCAATAATGGAAATGACAGTTGACATGAATAGATGAACTATTCCACTAATCTTTTTGAAATGTAAATTCTCAGGAAAGTAATTTATAAATACAATCCAATTAAATATAGGCTGAATATTTTGAGTATCTCAATAAGCTTTATATATATGTTTGTCTGTATACAGTGTATATGTAGTATTAACAGCATATACATATACAGTAGGTCCCCAAATACCTACGTGACCTGGAAGAGATTAGTGAAAAGGAGAGTACATAACATCAGATTTAAAATACATTTCAATTTATAGTATTAAAAATGCATTTATCATTGGAACAAAAAGATACATGGAAGAAAACAGGTATTTCAAAGAAAATCAAAATAAGAGATAGCAGAGTTGCAAGTCCAGGTGTACGTGAAAATAATATACTTTGAGGATAATACTGTATTTCAAGAGGGGACAGATATATTAGTGAACAGTATTGAGAAAATCTGGAAAATTAAAATTGAATTCCTATCTCTTGCTTCCTGTTCGTTTTTACTTCGACATGATTAAAAAATTAAAAGTGAAAGGTAAAACCTGTTCAGAATGTAAACCTCCAGTTTTATGCCAGAAAGCTAATGGCAATCCCTGGCTGCAAGGACTGCAGGGTGGGGATGTGGTGAGGTGTGGAATTTTGGTGTTTTCAGTGGATCCTTGAAAGCTTCTTTTCCTCATCCCACAGCCCTTCCTGTGAAGCACCTGGTGCCTCCCAGCTCTCAGCCTCTGTGAATACTGAACCACATTTGTTTTGGTTCCCCACAGAAACTCCGGTCTCAACTGTTCCTGTACTGAAGTTACCCCTTGTCTATCTGTTTTTTCACATCCAAAATTCTATTGATAGATATTGATGCCCCTTCTCTATTGATAGCTCTCCTTAGCATGGAGTTATTTATCTAAATATGTTTTTAATCGATGATAAAATCAGATAACTTATTACATAAAATATTAAACATTGTCAGCTTTAGATAGATTATTTTAAAAGATTATGAATGAAGAAATTTCAATATTGTCAATAATGTGTTGGATATTTCCATTTGAACCCGATTATAATATCAAACAATTTTTTTAAAGTTTCATATAAATTCAGAAATCCAAGGTAAGGGATGTCATTCTCTCTTTTCCTATTATTGAATTTACCAGAATATTAAAGTGCTCTAAAACAGCTGGGTAATCAGCATGGATAGTATGCCCTTATCAAACAACTATCCTGTGTTGACTTAGCAGGATCAAATTCATCTAAAAATGTCTGCCCCACTTTTTCATTATAGTAACGTTATATGACATAGATGTGTCTGCCAAAGTAAAATGTCTCTCTCTGGGGTTGCACCATTATTATGAATATGTAGTATAAACTAATCCGTAAGCTGGTTTCCTGATTGACACTGAAGTAACTTTATGATTTAAAAAGCATAGTTTTTGTCAGCGGACTTTCACCATTATTAAATTTAGCCTTAAGGTGCTACATAAAGGCGAGGGAAAAAAATCAAATAACTGAAGTTATGGAACATGTATGCTTCCAAATTTGAATGCTTTTAATTATTCTTTGATGAAGAATTAAGCAAGATCATTGATTCAACAGTGATAAATGTTGCCCTGTGTTAGAGCAGAATATCCTGTTATAGATTTTTCTTATGCTCCTTTGTGGCTGTTTCTCCTCTAATATAACTAGTTTGGCAAGAACTGACATTAAACATCGTGTTTTCATGGTATTTGGGGTTTGCTTTTTTCTATTCTTCATACTTGGGGAAAGAGAGGAAATTTATTATATCAAGATTATCTCTGAGGAGTTACTTTTATACTGATTTTTAGAAGTTTTAGTCTTCTAGTCTGTGCCCCTTAGAATTTTATCTAATCAACTGCATCCCTCTATTCTGAGCATATAGAGGAAACAAAGAAGATACACAATGTGGCAACAAGAAGATCCTTTGCTGCTGATGTCATGTAAGGCCATGTGTTCAGCCCTTCCTACTCAGTCAATTTCATACTTGAATGGCATAGAAGTAGGTAAAATAATTGTTCCCATTTGAAAGACATGGTTGCTGAGTCTACATAAATTATTTTTGACCAGAAATCCACACAACAAGTCAATGTCACACCACGTCTTAAATACTCATTTATATGACCCAGGAACCATTGATTTGTACACTCACCTAGGCTTTCTCTAATCATAACCACTTTGAATGAACTTATTTACTGCTGATAGTGCTAGTAATGATGACATTGATTATCATTTTGTGTGATATATTAGTACATATTTGTACACATACACGTATACATATATATACACATGTATGCAATGTTATGTACAGTATATTACAGAATATATTATAGACATATGTTATACACTGTCAGTAAAGCACTCTTCTGAGATACTTCAATCCTTTACTGAATGTGCATATGTGCCCCACAAAGGATTTCCTTCAAGAGATTTTTGTTTATTTGTATCATTTTGCTTTTTACCGTTTAACACAGAAGAAAAAATTGAGACAGCTTATTTTTTAAGCAAAATATAATTGAACATTTATAGCTAAAGAGATGAATCTACACAGTATCTCTAAAGGATTCTACCTAAAAAAGAAATATGCAAAGTGGCTGTTTCAGCAATAGTGAAACAATTTCACTGACAGACTTACCAAAATTTGAAATATAAAACAGATAGATGTATGAGATTACTTTAAGAAAAATAACTTTAAGGACAGCCCAAAACATCTCCCTTAGCAGTCAGCCATCTTTGTTCCTTCACACTCCATGGCAAGTAATGATTATCTATTTCATTATTTTCAGATGTTGACCAATCTATATTGGATGTTTGATATGGGCAAATCACTCTGCTAGGTCCTTCAACAAAGAATTACAATTAACATTTGCTTCCAGTAGGTTTACAGTCTACTGGAGTAAATAAACTTGAAAGCAGGAAACTGTAAGTGAGAGCATGTCATCCTTGAAAGTGTCTTCAAGCCTGCTTGGTCCACAAGCCTGCTTCCACCCCACTGATAATTTCCTGTTTCAATCTCCACCCCAGCATCTCACTAAAATGTGCTCGCGAACACTCCTGGTGATCTCCTAATGACACAATTTAGAATAAATCCTAGTTATTTATAATTTTCACACTGTAAGCCTTATTGGGCATTTGACCACTAGCTATTTTTGAAAACAATGATAGATTTAATTTGTTAGTACTGCATTAGTTTTACGAAGAAAAGGAGAAGATAGTAGAAAGAGTTTTAATAAACCTCCCCCCAACCACATAGCCACATACACAGTTTCCCCTGTTATATTCCTATGGTACCGTTGTCACAATGACCCAATATTGACATATTAACTGCAGTCCATAATTTATTCAGGTCATATCACTCATTAATATCACTCTCTTGACAGCCAGAAATAAATCTGATGAAATATTTTTGAAGATATCTTTTCCCCCATAGACATATTTAACTCAAAGCTAATCTGATCAGCTTACACCACAAAAATGTCTCTTAAAAATATTACTGGAAAACGGCACATCAAAATATGTAACATTACCATGGAAGTTAGAGGCACTCTGCCATTATCTTTGTCCTTCACCCCATATCTATTTTTGCACTGCTCATTCTCTCTTCTAACTTTCTCTAACATAGCACCAGTTTTCTCTGTTCTCAACATCACAGTTTTATTATCAAATCACAGGGTACCTTACTTAAACTTCCACAGTAGTTTGTTACTTTGCATCTGTGACAACCAAACATCTGTACACTGGTGCAATAATGATCTTTCACCATATGTATATATTTTGTTAAGTTAAATTTTAATTGAATACATAAACTATTCATCTATTTTCTATTAAATAATTACCACTTTATAGATTGAGCAGACCTCCTATTTGAAAAGGAGTCTATTCCTTTCCCAAATTTGTTATCCCAAAGGTAACAAGTTTGGCATCTATTTCTTCAGACTGAAAATGAATTTTATACATATAGCTTTGTATTTTTTCACTCTTTTTAAAATACTACATTGTATCATAGCAAATAAATATATTATGTGTTGCTATAAAAACATATTCCAAAAGGATTTTGCAATTCATATTGCCACTGTGTGGATATAAATGAACACATTTTTTCATGAATTCAATAATGCAGTATTATGAACCTTTTAATACTTTCCTAATGTAATGAGTCTATTTTCAATCCGTATTTTTTACTGATATGATAATATTTTTTTATTACACTTTTGGTCATTTTCTTATTAAGGATATTTTTTAGATTTGCCTTTGTATATTGCAAACATTTGTTCTTACTCTATTGTCTTTCAACTTTGTATAGGGTCTGTTTCATTTTATGGTAGTTCGAAGTGTGTTATAATAAAATGTATTTATTTTTCTTTACAGTTTTGTTTTTCATTTCTAACTTAAGAAAATATTTACAAAACAAGATATTAAAAATATATATTAATACATGCTAGAGCATGTCTTTGTGATTATTTTTTCAAATTTGCTTTGGCAGAATTGGCATGCTTATGTTTCATTAGAAATTTTCTGCATCCATGGTGATTTTCATAAATTACTGTGTGATTTTATTGCAAAGGTCTATAGGAGATTTTGTTTAAAAGTGCACTGAATTTAGAGATTAATTTAGAGAAATCAACTTCTTTATAATGTTGAATATTCTCTTTATTTAGTCAGATTTCTTTTGAGTTCTTTAGTAAAGCATATTATCTACATGAAGGTGTGCTTATTTTTTTGCAGGGTTTACTCCATGCCCACATGCATGCGTCTATCATAGTTTTGTTTCTGTTGTAGTTGTTTTTTCTGCTATGAATGGGATCTTTTATTCTAATATATTTTGTGAATTCTTTTTACTTCTACATAGAAAATCACTCAGGTTTGCATGTATAGTGTTAGACTCTGATCATAGCTCTCTCTATCTTGCTAAACTCTCATAAATTAAAAAACAAGTATGTTCATTTTTTTTTCCTTAGGTAAATAACCATAATTCCTCCAAATAGTTCAACTTGGCTAGTTCCTTTCAAATTTTATGCATTTTATGTTGGGTTAAATGAGATTTTCCTGTAATAAAAATGACCTCAAGCTCTCTGCAGTTAACAAGGAAAGTTGAATTTTCATTAATCCAATTTTCTCCAAGACTCTGGATGGCCATCCAGGGTGGGTGTCTTCCATGTATGATTCCTAAATCCAGGTTTCTTCATCTTGGGTTATCATACCACTTGAGTTCACATTTTGTGTGGCAAGACAAGAAAACATAACAGATTGCACACTGGCTGTTAATTTTTGTCATGGAAGTGAGGCAAATCATTTCTAACATTCTAGTGGTCAACAAGCAAACAACTTGGCCACACTTAACTTCCAAGAGGAGACATGCCACAAGTATTATCTCTGTTACATATTAGCCTCTTTGTCTTTGCCAATTACATTAATAAAGACCACCAAACACCACTAAAGTCATCTTCATAATGTCAATCTGTGATTGTTTTCTTTTCTAACAACAATGGGATTACATAATATTTCATAATTAACTGTGATATTTTCTGTATTTCCTGGTCAATGCTCCTAATAATTCAAGAATATTCACTTTTATTCTTTCAGTTCCAAGAGTTCTTTGTTTGTTTGTTTTAATACATTTAAATTTAAATATTTTTATGCAATGTTATTTTTCCTTATTTCATTTGTTAACGTAATGAATTATATTGACCCATTTTATAATGATGAAGCATAACTATTTACTGATGTAAAATTTATTAGTCTATTATTTTTAATATACAGAGAAACATAATATTTTAATATTCAGTATTATAATGTTTGGCATATATATATATTTGGGAGATATTATCCTGTAGTTTTCTTTTCAAAAGTTGTCCTGTTCTGAATTTGATAGCTGAGTTACTTTAGACTCTTAATATAACATTGGGACATCATTTTCTGTGTCTTGGAAGAAATTTCAATGGGAATTTATCTGTTCTTTTAAAGTGCAGATGGTCAACATCTCATAAAATTTGCCTGGTACTCTTTTTTGATGGTAGACATTCTTTAATTGTACTTGGGTTATTTGGGATTTTTACCCTAACCAGGAAATTTTGGTCATTTTTAATGTACTAAAAAATATCTCTTTTAAGTCAAAACCCAGTTATTTTATTCAAGAATAAGATTTTTTAAACTTGGTATTATTTTATATCCTCACATAAGATATTTTATATCCTATCCTCACTACCCTCCTCTACCTTTGTTAATGCTAACACAAGGTATTTCCGTTTTTCATTGTTGTAAGTCATTTATCTTGACAACACTACCTTATTTAGGCAACACCATATTTTACTCATTTCTTAGATCATCGGTGACCTGTGCATTTCCCTTATTCTACGTAGATTTATTATATTTCTCTGCTGAAGTACATCTTTAGTAGTTCTTTCAAAGAGAATCTGTAGGTGACAAACTCCTTGAGTCCTTAAATATCTGAAACATCTTTATTTCACCTTCAGAGTCAAATGATTGTTCCACTCTTCTGGGTCAAACATTGATTTTCTTAAATACTCGAATATTGCTTCATAGTCCTATTACAGGTAGTGTCAGTAGAAATTGATGAAAATAACAGTCACAACAAACTAGCACTGTGTACCAGACACTGTTCTAATCACTTTATAAATATCACCTAAATTAATATTCTGTCTAATAAGGCAAGTAATTATTGTCTTCATTTTACACATAAGAAATCTGGAGCCCAGAGATTTGAGTAAATCACGCAGTGGTGCACAGGTGGTGAGCCAGGCCAGCTCAGCACCCACACTCTGCGTCACTGGGCTCTGCAGCTTCGCCATGTCAATGTGATTCCTGGTCCTTAGGTACATATTTATTCCATCACTGTTGGAGCTTAGAATATTTCTTTATAATTGACAGTTTGAAGTTTATTTACAGTTTGTGTATGTATGAGTTTCTTTTAATTTATTCTGTACAGCAACTGTTAATCTCCTTTCAAGTCATTCTGGTAAATTATTAGATATTATTTCTTATCCTTCCCCATTATTCACTCTGTTCTTCCCTTCAGGAATTCCCTTCTACTTTTATGAATTTTTCTTCCATATTTTCCAACTTTCAACTTTTGTGCTGCATTCTGAGGCAATTATTCAGTTTCATTTTTGAGCTTAATAATTTGCTGTTCTGCAGTGTCCAGACTCCTATTCAGAAAATCTATTCAGTTTTTCAATAAATACTTTAATTTTTTAAATTACATTCATCTGTATTTCCTTTCCCTACTCCCTATTCTTTTTTTTTATTATTATTCTTTTTGTTATTTTTGACTGTGTTGGGTCTTCGTTGCTGTGCGTGGGCTTTCTCTAGTTGCAGTGAGCAGGGGTTACTCTTCGTTGCAATGCTCAGGCTTCTCATTGCAGTGGCTTCTCTCATTGTGGAGCACAGGTTCTAGGCACGCAGGTTTCAGTAGTTGTGGCACACAAGCTCACTAGTTATGGTTCGTGGGCTCTAGAGCACAGGCTTAGTAGTTGTGGCGCATGGGCTTAGTTGCTCCACGGCATGTGGGATCTTCCCGGACGAGGGCTCGAACTCGAGTCCCCTGCATTGGTAGGCAGATTCTTAACCACTGCACCACCAGGGAAGTCCCTTCCTCCCTATTCTTGACCTTAGTATCCTACTATAGGCATATAGATGAAATGACCTCCCTATGTCTTAGGGTGGATTCACATTTCTGGAAACTTTCTGTGGTTGTTACATTAAAGTTGTTTATAAAGGATAAGACATTGTACTGTATTTGTTGAATTGCTGCATATGCTTCCTGGTGTAGATAATCTTAAATGTGAGTGTATCTGCAGTTCAAATTCTCCTGAAGCTCCTCACCCTCCTTAAGCCTGCAGCCCTCCATACCTTGGAGAGGGAAATAGAAGTGGCTCCTGGGACTTTGCTCTCTACTCTGCTCAGTAGGAGTTGGGGATAGGATAAGCCTGATTTTGATTCAGATCCATAGAGCTTGGAATCTTCCAGCCTTATGTACTTATTTTCCTTTCCAAGCATTGCTAACCACCTGGGAACTGTTCTGCATCTCAAGTGCAAAGTTGGTTGGCAGACAAAGGAAAAGGCATCTCTGCTTCTGACCTACAGGACTGGGGCCTCTTCAAGATGGCCAAACATTGTGACACTTTTTCCATGTGAGGTAGGCTCTGATTCTCCTCTTCTTGAATCAGGGCTGGATTGCTTGGGTTAGGGGTGTAGAGTGAATACTATATGAGTTGAAACTAGGGCTTTATGTAGACTGGCGGCTTTTGTCTTGGTTTCTTGGGTGCCTGAGCTGCCTTGAAATGAACCCAAGTATTCTAGCAAAGCCACATGGCAAAAGAGTAGAACCCAGCTGAGCCCAGCTCTCCAGCTGTCCCAACAATCTTAGCTCTATGGTCAAGCCCAAGTACTCACATCAAGTGAGTCCAGTCGACACCATGTGAACTGGGATTGCCCAGGTAAGGTTTGCTTGGAATCTTAATCCACAAATTGTTAAAAAATTGTTGTTTAAGTTCTGGAGTAGTTTGCTACATAGGCCTGCATGCCGCAGCTAAAGATCTCGCAACAAAGGATCCCACATACCGCAATGATGATCCCACACGAGGCAACGAGGATCCCGCGTGCTGCAACTAAGACCCGGAGCAGTCAAATAAATTAAAAAATGATTAAATAAATACTAAAAAAAAAAAAAAGAGAGAGAGAGAGAGAGAGAAACAGGGGTCAGGGGACAGTTACCCAAGTTTTGAATGTTCTGTATTCTCCTAATGGAGAACCTCAGCTGATCCTTCATTTAATCTCCCACTTTAGGATTCTGTCATATCAGAATGTGAAATATCACTAGTATTAAACTCAGTTTTGAGGTGTACTACTCTTCTCAAGTATCTCTAATTGTAAATGGCTGATACTTTGTTTTCCAAAGAACTCTATGTGACCCTGAAAGAAAAAGAGAATGTATCCTATAGTTTACCATATTGATACTGCTAGCTTGGGGGATGCTTTGCCAAATATGGGGGAGACTCCTTTTCTTTTCTTTTTTTCAATACATCTTTATTGGAGTATAATTGTTTCACAATGCTGTGCTGGTTTCTGTTGTACAACAAAGTGAATCAGCCATATGCATACATATATCCCCATATCCCTTCCCTCTTGTGTCTCCCTGCCACCCTCCCTATCCCACCCCTCTAGGTGGTCACAAAGCACTGAGCTGATCTCCCTGCGCTATGCGGCTGCCTCCCACTAGCTAGCTATTTTACATTTGGTACTGTATATATGTCAATGCTACTCTAACTTTACCCCAGCTTCCCCTTCCCCTGCCCTGTGTCCTCAAGCCCATTTTTTATGTCTGCATCTTTATTCCTGCCCTGCCAATATGTTCATCAGAACCATAAGAAAACCATAATTCAAAAAGAGACATATACCACAATGTTCATTGTAGCACTACTTACAATAACCAGGACATGGAAGCAACTTAAATGTCAATTGACAGATGAATGGATAAAGAAGATATGGCACATATATACAATGGAATATTACTCAGCCATAAAAAGAAATGAAATTCAGTTATTGGTAGTGAGGTGGATGGACCTAGAGTCTGTCATACAGAGTGAAGTAAGTCAGAAAGAGAAAAACAAATAGCGTATGCTAATGCATGTATATGGAATCTAAAACAAAAATGAGACCCTTTTTCCTTATCAAATACTAACTTAATTATTTAATTAACATGACTTTGAGCAAAGGAGTCAGATTATAAAACATAAACATTATCAATATTTATTTTATTTCAAGAAAGCTCTGCATATTTTACTAAAGATACAAACAATAAGGAGGTATTACAGAGAGTGTCCTCTCATCTTTGAGGATGGACTTTCTTTTTATTTGAACTCAAATTTCTCAACAAGGCAGATGCCTGAAGAAAGGTGATAAGAGAGGTTTTCAGTCGTGTTTAAGTCCAAGTGTATGACCTGGTTATTCTTCACTTACAGCCATGGTGGATGAATAAGATAACACCACTTACAACATTTTCTTCCTCCTTTGGAGCACTGTGTCAAGTTCCTTTATTTTCAGACATGAAAGTACCAAAAAAACATAATTTCTCAGGGCAAAGGCCAAAATATGTCACTTAGCAGAACTCTTGCTTCCCTCCCTGTCTGTTACTGCTCCTTTTGGCACTGGAATGGCCCAGCCCTTGTAGGTATACTATACCAGATTAATGAGAATTGACAAGTACAAACTTTTCCAGTTGACATAAACTTTGTTAAAAGGTTATTGCCAAGTATCTTGATCAGAATGGCAGGAATTTCCAAGTCTCCTGACACGAGAAAATTATCTTTCTAAAGTTCACTTCTCCTTTAATTGGCCCACAGAGTAAGAATATGTCTTCAAGATCTGCTATTGGCTGACATATCCTGACAGAATTTCCCTGCTGAAATTTTAGTTTTCCTTGCCTCTGTCATGTTGTGTAACCTTGTTCCAAACACATAAAATATTTTCCATCAATATTTACTAAAACTTCCAAAACTCTTCACTTTTCATGACTCGTTACCTCTACCTGAGATGAGATGAGAACCCTGTGTACTTTTTTCTCTATATGCTTAGCACACTAGTACTCAATTGTCCAGAATTCACATAAGTATAATATATTTGGAAACATATTTTCACTTGTGTATTTTTTGGACACCTTCCTCTATATTTCACATACACATAAACAATATAGGTTGAGTGTATTCCTACTAAAGGACTTATCATTTTGTTTTGTGTTATTGTAATGTTTTGCTGTGTGTCCTAATGAATTGTGAATTTCTCAAAATCATGAATAAATTTTTTAACTTTAAAAAATACATAAAGATGCCCAGAATCACACACTAAAAGTTTATGTACACACTTTTCAGAATTTACTAATTTTCCTACTTATCACTTTGTTTCAGATATTTTTATTAAAGTTAACATTTTTAGACAAATTGTTATCTCCTTTGTTTACTCTCTCAATTAAATGTCCTTCCATCTCTCATCAGAGGCAAAAGTATCCTGAATTTAGTGTATTCTTCCATATGGAAAAATTTCATATGTTTATTGCCTTTATATAAATACATACACACAATATTCTTGGGTGTAAACTCTAGGTAAACCTTTGTTCACAGATGTAGAAAGATGTTTGCCATAGTGTTATTTTCAGGGGAAAAATTTTTATAAACTTGGTGGTTTTATTTAACTGTATGAACCATTAAAATGCAGAATATAAATATCATTCAGTGGAGTGAACTAAAGCCACATATAATGAAAAATAATCTTGAAAACATAATATAGAGTGAAAATATGATAACTCAAAAGTAGGACAACTAATGTAAATTTAAAACACAAAACAGTGATAGACATTCTAAATGAATAAACATATTATAAAAGCAAATGTGTGGGAGATGAATTGGAATTACACACATTGAAAACACAAAAAAATGATGACAGTGAAGAAAGGACAATGCAATCTTGTTGGGTAACAAAGGAGAACAACCGATAATCTAATAATTGATAGTCTAATAAAAGAAGGGACACTGTATAAAGTGATGATAAAATGATACCATGAGTTAAGGCATAAAATCACCTCAGCTCTATGTTCTTGATTTCCCTCTCTCACCCCCTCAAAAAAGAAAAGAGCCTTTTACTTGTCTACATATTTAGATTTTGGCAATCAAAAATTATGAAAAGTTATATTTGCTAGACCTCACATTTTATGCATGTTAGATACAAGTCCAAAAATGTTTTATTTTCAAATTCATATTATTTAGCATTGTTTACAACAAAGATGTTCTATAAAATATAACAATGAGTTAATATAACTAAGAAGGACTAAAATATGACAGAGTGATTAGAGACACTGTGTACAGAGTGATGGGCAGAAAAACAGGGACATTAACATTTAGGGCTGTTCAGTATTTCAGCTGTCTCTTTTAACAATATGCAAATATATAGCAGTAATTTTACCATTTTTCTCAAAGGAAAACAATCCTACTTTGTATTCTTAATAAGCACAAATTCATTTTCTTCTCCCCTTGAAACAAGAGTGTGATGATATCCATCATCATCATTATCATCATCATAATCTTTTTACATCTGTGTGGAGTCTACAGGGTGCACTCTATTTAAAGAAGGTATGATTGGTTAGAAGTGTGAAATTAGAGAGCATTAAAAACATATGACCAACACCCTTAGGCCTTTCTTTTCTGGATTAGATAAAATAGAAACAAAACCATCAGTATTTCACACCTGCCTGTTGAATAATCTGTAAGGAAGTCTTCACACTATCTTCCTCCTCTACCTACTCCCAGGCCCCCCTGTACTCAATAAAACATAAACCCAGAAGTTCTAAGTTCTGAGATCTGTTCTTAGTCAAAGGAGAAGTGACGAATTTCTCAAAGGTGAGAGATAAGCTCAGAAGAGTTCTCTTCAGTATTGCTCATCCTAGAGCCCAGAAAATGATTATATTTTCTGTGTCATGAGCACCTCCTATGAGCCTCTGGTGTGCTGAGTCTATCACAGGGGTTATCACACATAACTCTAACCCCATGGTAGCCCTTAGAGACTATTGCCATTTCCACTTTTAATGAGAAACTGAAGTTTAGAGAGACTAAGTACATTGATCAGGTTATACAACTAGTAACTAATAAATGTTGAATTCAAGAGGACATTTGTCTGTCTGCCTCCAAAGTAAACACTCTGAATTCTTATGCCAAGCTAAAGAAAATGACAATTTAAAAAATGTAGTACCAGGGCTTCCCTGATGGCGTAGTGCTTAAGAATCTGCCTGCCAATGCACGGGACATGGGTTCAAGCCCTGGTCCAGGAAGATCCCATATGCTGCAGAGCAACTAGACCTGTGTGCCACAACTACTGAGCCTGCATGCCACAACTACTGAAGTCTGGGCACCTAGAGCCCATGCTCCACAACAAAAGAAGCCACTGAGATGAGAACCCTGTGTACTACAACGAAGAGTACGCTCACTCACCTCAACTAGAGAAAGCCCTGCATGCAGCAACAAAGACCCAATGCAGCCAAAAATAAATAAATAAACTCTTTAAAAAATTATATTTAATTTAAAAAAACAAATGTAGTACCAGTGCAAGCCATATCAGCAGCCAGTGTTATAATAATGTTTTCATTACAAAGCCTGCAGTTTCTTGACTGTTATTGAGTGCCCAAAAATGTAATAAACATTCTAAACACATCAGCTTTTATAATCTTCAGAATTATTCTATTGGTTATGTATAAATATTCTCAATTTAAAAATGAGAAACTCAGCAAAACCAATTCTCTACAATCTGTTCTAGAAAATAGAAGCAGAGGGAACACTTCTTAACTCATTTTACTAGACAAAAACAGCACCCTAATATCAAAACAATACAAAGATACTACAAGATTAGAAAACTGTACACCAGTATTTCTTATGAACATAGATTCAAAATTCCTCAGCAAGATAGCAATTGAATCCAACAATATAAAAAAAGAATTATAGACTAAACCAAGAGGGATTTATCCCAGATATTCAAGGCTGCTTCAATATTTTAAAATCAATTAATGTAATCTGTCATAGCAATAAAAAAGTTAAAAATCATATGAGCACATCAATAGATGGAGAATAAACATTTGACAAAATCTAGTAATAATTCATAATAAAAACTCTCAGCAACCTAGAAATAGAGAGGAACTTCTTCAACTTGATAAAGAACAACTACACAAAACCTACATCTAACATCATACTTACTGCTGAGAAACTACATGCTTTTCCCATAGGATCAGGAACTCAGCAAGAATGCCCTCTCTCATACCTTTTCAGCATTATACTGGAAGTCCTAGATAATGCAATAAGAAAAGAAAAGCAAATAAAAAGTATATATCAGGAAGAAATGAAAATTTGTTCATATATGACATATTTGTGTGTGTGTGTGTGTGTATATATATATATATAAAATACCAAAGAATAAAGAAAAAACTTTTGGAACTAATAAGTGATTATATCAAGGTTGTGAGATAAAAGATTAATATACAGAAGTCAATTGCTTTTTTACATATCTGCAATTAGTAGTCAGAATTTGTAGTTAAAAACACAACACCATTTACATTAACACCAAAAGAAAGGAAAAATAAATGTTGAAGTATATATCTAACAAAATATATATATAAGATCGATACAAGAAAAACTACAAAACTACGATGGTAGAAATCAAAGGAAGTCTAACTAAAGGCACAGATATTCCATGTTCATAAGAAAGACGCTCAATAATGTTAGGTTGTCAGTCCTTACCAGCTTGATCTACAGATGTAATGCAATCTAAATCAAAATACCAGCGAGCTATTTTGTGGATGTCAACAAATTCATTCTACAGTTTACATGAAAAAAGAAAAGATACAGATTGCCAACACAATATTGAAGAAGAACAAAGTCAGAAAATGAAAAAAATAACCAACTTCAAGATATATTCTAAAGCAACAGCTATAACAGTAGTGTGGTATTGGTGAAAGAATATAGAAATAAATCCATAGAACAGAACAGGAAGCCAAAAATAGAACCATAAAAATGTAGCTCTGTAATTTAAATGTAAACTGAAATTTAATAAAGGAGCAAAGGCAGTTGAATGGAGAAAGGAGAGTGCTTTCAAGAAGTGGTGCTGGAACAATTGAATATCTATATGCAAAATTATATATAGAGAGAGACATTAACCTTACACCTTTCACAAAAGTTAACTCAAAATGAATCACAGACCTGTTGACTGAAAAAAACCCCGCACTATGAGAATTGTGAGTTAAGTTTTATTGGGGCAAAATGAGGACTATAGCCTTGGAGACAGCATCTCAGATAACTCTGAGGAACTGCTCTGAAGAGGTGGAGGGGTGGTCAGTATATAAGTAATTTTGGTGAAGGGCGATACATGCAATCAAGCACACATTTTGGCAGGGGTTTGCTGCTGTTCTCATGAAGTTTACTGCTAGAAACAGGAGCATATATTCCATTAATGATTTTAGTGCTTTTCTAGATATGATAATATACAAGAATTTGGGCTCATAAAATCTTCTCCTGAAAATATCTAATTATCTGAATGACTATTCTTCCAGTTTTTCCCAGCGCAAAGAGGACCTCATTCCTGATCTCCACCCTGGACTCCTTTCAAGGTGTGTTGAAGTTCGGCGACTGCCACAGTTAGTGACCTAATCCTTGCAGAGGCAGACGTCAAGTGCCAATTTTTAGTTGGCAGACCTAAATGTAAAATGTAAAACTATAACACTTCTAGAAGATAACATTGAAGAAAATCCAGGTGAGCTTGGGCAGGAAAATGAGTTTTTAATACAAAAACAAAAGCATTATTCATGAAAAACATTTATACAGTGAACTTCATTACAGTTAAAAACTTCTGCTCTGTAAAAGACATTGTTAAGAGAATTTAAGAGACAAACCACAGCCTGGGAGAAAATATTTGCAAATCACACATCTAAAGAACTGTAACCAAAATAATCAAAGGACACAGCAGTAGGAAAACAAGCCTATGAAAAGGTGGGCAAAATATCTTAATATACTACTCACCAAGGAAGATAAATGGATGGAAAATAAGCATATGAAAGGATGCTCAACATCATATGTCATTAGGGAATTGCAAACTAAAATAACAATGAGCTATCACTACATGCCTATTAGGTTAGCTAGAAGCCAAAATACTGACAACACCAAAATCGAGCAAGGATGTGGAGCAACAAGGCAATCTGACTCATTGCTGGTGGACTACTAATGGTACAGCCATTTTAGAAGACAGTTCGGCAATTTATTACAAATCTAAACCTCACCTTAACCACATAACCCTGCACGTTGTTCCTAGGTATTTACCCAAATGAGTGAAACATGTATGTCAACACAAAAACAGGCATCTGACTATTAATAGCTGTTTTATTCATCATTGCCAAAAACTGGAAGCAGCCAAGATGCCCTTCAGTAGGTGAATGGATCAACAAACTGGGATACGTTCATGCAATGGAGTATTACCCAGTGATAAAGAGAAATGAGGTGTCAAGCCATGCAAAGACATGAGGGAACCTTAAATGCATATTGCTGTGTATAAAAAGCTATTCTGAAAAGGTTGCATATTATATGATTCTAATTATATGACATTTTGGAAAAAGCAAAACTATGAAGATGGTAAAAAGAACAGCAGATATCAAGGACTTGGGCATGAATAGATGAAATGTGGGATTTTCAGGGCAGTGAAATGAATCTGTATGGTACCGGAATGGTGGATACATGGCAGTATGCATTTGTCAAAACCTACAGAGCTATACAACACAAAGAGTGAATCCTAATGTTAACTATGGTCTGCAGTTAAAAAGTAATGTGCAAATATCAGTTCATCAATTGTAACAAATGCACCACACTAATATAAACTATTAACAGTAAGGGAAACTTTGTGGGGTAAAGTGGGGTTATACAGGAAATTTCTGCTCAATTTTACTGTAAAACTAAACCTGCTCTAAAATTATTAATTAATTCATTCATTAATTAAATTTTAATAAATCTTTATTGGAGTATAATTGCTTCACAATACTGTGTTAGTTTCTGTTGTACAACAAAGTGAATCAGCCATATTCAAACACATGTCCCCATATCCCCTCCCTCTTGAGCCTCCCTCCCACCCTCCCTATCCCACCCCTCTAGGTGGTCACAAAGCACGGAGCTGATCTCCCTGTGCTCTGCGGCTGCTTCCCACTAGCTGTCTCTTTTACATTTGGTAGTGTGTATATGTCAATGTTACTCTCACTTCGCCCCAGCTTCCCCCTCCCCTCCCATGTCCTCAAGTCCATTCTCTATGTCTATGTCTTTATTCCTGCCCTGCCACTAGGTTCATCCGTACCTTTTTTTTTTTTTTAAGATTCCGTATATATGTGTTAGCATACAGTATTTGTTTTTCTCTTTCTGACTTACTTCACTCTGTATGACAGACTCTAGGTCTATCTACCTCACTACAAATAACTCAATTTCTTTCCTTCTCATGGCTGAGTAATATTCCATTGTATATATGTGCCACAACTTCTTTATCCATTCATCTGTTTATGGACAGTTAGGTTGCTTCCATGTCCCGGCTATTGTAAATAGTGCTGCAATGAACATTATGGTACATGACTCTTTTTGAATTATGGTTTTCTCAGGGTATATGTCCAGTAGTGGGATTGCTGGGTCATATGGTAGTTCTATTTGTAGTTTTCTAAGGAAGCTCCATACTGTTCTCCATAATGGTCATAAATGCAAATCTATTAATTTTAAAAATTAAGAACTCAAACCATGACATGACTAGTTAGTTGACTTTCTGAAGGCCAAGTTGGGGGAAGCCCACAGGCTGTGCTCCTGCCTGCTCCGTTAGCTAATGACTGAAAGCTAAGCACTCAGGACTCAGCCTACAGACTGCACATCCCTCATGCCCACCTGCAGCTTATCCTCAGTTGTTCTCATTTCCCATTGCTCTCTTGTTTTTAGGGCAAAGCATCACATTGTATTTCAGTGACCTACATTCATATTTCTGAAGAATGGATCCCTGCTTAATAACAAGCCCCCATATCAATTCTTTCAACTCTAAGGCCCTCCATACTTCTCATCAGTTTCCCGAGTGGCTAGAACCACTTCTCAAGGAACACACATTTGTTAGAGGACTCTCCTACTTGACAGCATAAGCTATTTACGTTCCAACCTCTATGTAGAGCTGGATCTAATATGCTTGTTTCTATGTTTGACATAGCTTTCTGGATTTCCAAAGTATCCTACAAATGTATAACTATCCTGAAAATGTATCAATATAACAATGTATAAATTGTTCAGATCAATTCAATTGAATTAATATTTGAGAAGTAAAAATAGAATCGCTCACTCTCCCTCACCCACACACACACAAATAGAAGGATAGATACATGATAGGTAGATAGATGAGAGATTGTAAAAACAGTGTTGCTATGTTGCTGCTATTGTATATGATTTTTCTATTTGAAAATATTTTACATATGGTGAGTGCCAGGTAGCTCCAAGTAGTACAAAAGAATAATCTAAGATGCAAGCAATAGAACAGAGGACCATCCCTTCTACTCCCGGGAACAGGCCCCAGGGCCATGCAGTGTGTGTGTGGCAGGTGAGGTGGGACGGCGAGGACACCACAGGGAAAGCTAAAGTGACACTGAGGGGTTTGTGCTGAACCACAATATTGGAGAGGCTTATAGGACATACAATGGGTAAAGGATGGTTCAGGAGCCCTCAGGGCCTGTGACGCCACATCATAAATACTTAGAGTTCAGAGGAGCCCTGGTCCATTTGTCCAGAGTGGACATGGCACCCTCTGAGAGGCGAGGTTTCCCTGGGGAAAGAGAAATCAGAATGATCCCTAATATAGTAAAATAAAGAAACAGGTTTTAACAGTGGCAGACTACCCAGATATAAGAACTTTGATGTAAATCCAGCAAACAATTGAAGTTTTAATTCAGAAAGAGGGTTGTTCATAAAGTGTAAACCTTCAGAAGGTTACCGCTGAATTGACAGCTGAATATTGTCAATTATCCTTCATGTCAAGTCCATAAATCAGAGGACAATGGAAAATGTTCAAACAGAATTTACTGTGGAAAATTATGTTTGAATTTAGGGATGAGGGAATTGTCAAATGGTCAGGGGTTGGGTGTTCCTCCTTGTTTTTGTTTGTGTTCACATTTAACCTTTACTGAAATTTTCAGAGAATAAAACTATTTATTAATGTTGATTTCAAATAATAGCCATAAGACAAAAAAGACGTTTAAAGTGATTTGATTCATTCTTACTTTTCAATATTTATCCCATACAATTTCTGAGGTACAAAAAATATGTAACAACTGAGTAAATGAAAACACTAGTTTTTTAAAATTCTTATTGGAGTGTAGTTGATTTATACTGTTGTGTTAGTTTCAGGTGTACAGCAAGGTGAATCAGTTATACATATATCTGCTCTTTTTTTTTAGAGTCTTTTCCTATACAGGTCATTACAGAGTATTGAGTAGAGTTCCCTGTGCTATACAGCAGGCTCTTATTACTTATCTATTTTATATATAGTAGTGTGTATATGTCAATCCCAATCTCCCAATTTAACCCCCCAAATCCCCTGGTAACCATAAGTTTGTTTTCTACACCCATTTTGTAAGTAAGTTCATTTGTACCCTCTTTTTTAGATTCCACATATAAGTGATATCATATGATATTTGTCTTTCATCTGACTTACTTCACTCAGTATGACAATTACTAAAAAAAAAAAAAAATCTATTCCTGCTATAAGTATGTGAAAACTCACATAGGACGTAGCATTATATGATGATAAATTTGCTGAACAATCTGAGTGTTGTAAAATATTAGCTTCTGCCATTGTATCAAAGGATGTATACTAAAGAGATGACATTCTACTCCTTCACACCAGTTTACATGGATTCATACACACATATACCCCCAACAACTTGGAATCAAAAAATAAGATGTCCTTCTGATAATTGGACAACAGAATATGCAAATAATTGGATCATAAATATATACACTTAGTTTATGAAGACAGAGTAGTTTAGAAGTCAGAGCAAGACTAGCACATAATCTAACTGAAAAATGTAGAAGAGAAATATGCCAGTTAGAAGCAAGAATATTGTCAGCTTGGAAAAAACAAAACAACTGTCCTAGAGAAAACCCAAAAAGCATCCTCTTGGGAAGATGTTGCTCTTGAAAATTAGACACAATATTCCCTCTGCTTCAGTAACCATGCTGAGGACAGAGTTACATCAGATTTTCATAATGTGATGTTATGAATCTTTAAATCATAACTTTTTTTGCTTAGAGTCCATAGTCATCAGTCAAACTCATCACTGATTGTCTTTCTGTATATTACAGTTACAAGGAGGGATTGTATCGGCCAGGTCTCTATAGAGATGGTTATCTGCTTATCTTTTCAACTTAATTGAAAAACTAATAAATTACCATCAAAGTTTATATTGTTTTATTTAATGGAATTTCAACATAATAAATCATGAATTCACTGGAATGACAAGACAAGTTGGATGGTAACTCACCTAAATCACTCTGTCTCTAAATTTCAACAATTACCATTATCAGGCCATCACAGACAATGGAGTAAAAAAATGTCCCAAAGGAGTTGAACCCAAATGTAACTTCATGAGTAAAATGCACTAATCAATAGAATTAAATACAGCATATATTTCATCAACTTCTAATAAAATCACTGCAATATCAGATGAAACATGAAAAATGTAGCCCATCTTCCATTCAAGTTCACTAATCCGAAATCCCACATAGAGATATGGATTTGATCAATAACACCTGCAGAGCCAGGGAAGGGATATTAAATCTAACGTTATTATGTAGATTACATCTTGATGACATACTTGGGAAATGTGTTTTATTTAATATTAATAATTCCCTCAAAATATTTGCTCTTTCAAAAACTTATATTACTTTTGCAGTTCTTATCAGACTATTCAGGGAGAAAAATATATTAAGATTAAAGATGTGCTGGAAGTAATAACATTTTCATAAATCTGATTTATAAGTCTCATAAAAACCTGGAAATAACCCCTTAGTTTTTACCATATCATTAATAGATAACTGTTATTTTGAATAAAACTTGTATTGTCTCATTCATCCTAATTTTTTTTTTAATCAACAGTTCTGAGTTGTAAAATTTCATTTTTCTACCTGACTTCATTAGTATCTAATATACCTCTGAAAATCCATTTCAACTATTAAGATTTGTATTTTCTGGAATTTGCTTGTGCCTTTTATACATTGAAACTTAAAGCTACAGTTTTGTCTGTAGCACAGCACCAAAACCAAAAGAGAAAAATGGTGACTAGCAGAGTGAATGATTTTGTTGTTGTTTTTCAGAAGAAATGGTCTCAACTTGATTTTTTTCACTGGTCAGGACACTTTGCTTGCTATTGGAGACATCCTACATATGTTTTCTAAACCTGAGCTATTGCCTTATGTGCATCCATGTGTTCACTGGATGTGAACTTTTAGTCTATCCCCACAAGTGTGTGCTATATATCACACTGGGCAATGATTTCATGGTGCTTTTCATAAACCAACATTTACTGAGAATAATATTCTTTGTCATGCATTGTTATAGAGACTGGGGATACAAAAGTCACAGAGAGAGATCTGTCCCCTTTCCTCAGAGAGCTGAGAGATGATCGCATAGATGGCATGCCTTAAGAAAAAAAAAAAAAGAGCAAAATTTGAGCTTGTCAAGAATAAAGGTAAACCTACCAAGCACAAAACCAGGGTAATATTCTAAGTTCTGCCTAGAAATGAGCAAGCAAAAAATATAAACAAAACAAAGATAAAGGTCCCTGTGAATTTGTAAGAAGGTAATATTCTAAGAGTAAAATACCCTCCATGGGATCAAAAGCACCATGCCCAATGTAAAATGTAGAAATAAGGCAAAGAAAAGCAGATAAATTTCTGTCAAAATCAAATCAGTGAAATAAAAGATGTTATCTCTGTAATAAATAAAATTAAAGCTATGGAGAATAAATACAAATCTTAGAAGATAAAGAGTGAAGCTCTTCTTCATGGGAATTACCTGAGTAAAGAACAGATTGATAGAAAGAATACAACTAGCGATATAAATAAGGCTTCTCTCTCTGAAGGCCCAGCACTCTAGACATGAAAATTAACTCACCTAATAACTCCACAATTAGTGAGTAAAACCCAAAACTATTAAGTTGCAACCTTACTGGAAAAAAAAGTTCAGTACGTACTCAGGCATAAATCAACAAATACATTTTAAAATCAGAAGAGTTTCAGGTTTGTATATACTTTAAAGCACCAAATTATAAATATAATGAAGTATACACAGAGCCTTGTGGAGATTAGGTTGTTACCAAATATTTCTACATCAAAGTAAGTTGCTAACATTAGTAGAAAAATAAGAGAGAAAACCATATATCTAATGCTCTTAGAAAAATCCTTCTCACAAACCCATATGTTTACATAACTGCACTTGAACTCTAGCTGACAGATGGATCAGATAGGAACTCACATTAGGATGTGCTCAGTCATGAAATACATCAGATACAGAAGGAGGTTAAATCTAAGCAAATATTTAACATACTTTCACAAAGAGGTAAAAGTCAAAAGAACCAAATATTAATCAAAGTAATATTTTAATAATAACATTAAAACATAGATTTTATATTTTTGGACATTCACGGGAAGAGGGGGCCTGAACTATGCACCCTTCAGGACCTGTCTGGGGGCTGACACCACTGTAAGTATATGATGTGCAGAGATTAGCCTGCTACTTCAGAAGTTATTGTATAAGCTTGGACCATACAAAATTTACAATAATAGATAAATAATAAACAAAAATAGATAATAGACCTGTAATATTTGCATTCAAGATGGCATAAATCAGATGGCTGAGAAAGTCAAGGATGGGATGTGCACCCCTGCAAGTTAAGGCCGGTTCTGAACCTTCCCCACAAGGTCCCTAGCTGCCCGGCCCTCTGAAAGGAAGACGCCTGGTCATGAAGCTTCAAGTTAGTGAGTCCGATCTTCAGGATATAATCGGTTAAGGCTTGTTCTGTATCCAACCGTCAAAAAGAGATACAAGAAGAAAACAGGTGAAACTCAGAAAAATTAAAAGAAATATATTGGTATCAGAATATATAAACTTTGCTAATATCAGGAAACAGAACCTCACCTACTAAAGGGCATAGTCTCAATTCTTGTCTACAAATAATATGAGTATCTAAGTGTATCTAATACAAAATTAAGGAAGGAAACATACATATTCGATGATAAAAAATA
This sequence comes from Orcinus orca, assembly GCF_937001465.1. NCBI lineage: Eukaryota > Metazoa > Chordata > Mammalia > Artiodactyla > Delphinidae > Orcinus > Orcinus orca. The sequence continues at coordinate 100,145,512 of NC_064567.1, read as the reverse complement.
TTATAAAACTTATATACATTCTGATCTCAGGATTATAAAAAATTACATATATATTTCCTAATGTAGAAGATATATATAATATGTATATGTATAGCTATACATATATATATAAATATATAAGAACATAGGCCATATATGTGATTTTAGACATGCAGTATTAGTTATATATTAATATATTATAGTAATATAATATATATGTGTGTGTGCATACATATACACACACACAGATTTTAATACTAGGTGACCACATTAACTTGATTTTTCTTTTCTTTCTTTTTCTTTGTATTTCTCAATATAAACAATTTACTATTTGGTTAAACAAAAAATAATCTTTCAATCCCCAATGAGATTCACTAACTTCTTCAAAGTAATATCTCCTTATGACCTTTGCTAATGAGTTTAACTCAAGTCCTCTTCAGCCTGAGGGGGTTCAGCTGCCCATTCATCTAGACAGCGCCATTTCCATCCCACGGTCTTCAGGTGGCTTTGCCAAAGGAAAGCCGATCACTGGACACACATGGATCTCTGGGTATTGATCGTGAGAAGGAATATTGTTTACAAGATACAATACAGCAAATATACGCATGATGGCATTTTTTCAAGCTGACCTCATGCCACCCATCATTTAGAAGCAACCCTTGAAAGTCAAACAGTGAGATCAGAGTTTTTCAGGGCTCAACTTCTTAACAGAGAGGCTCTTCTCACTGGCACTTCATGCATCCTTCTCACATTTCAAGTCCAGCATGACAGCCCAGCTGAAATGCATGTTTTCCTCACCACTCTGGTTTTCTAAAGCAGCTGTGGCTGGAGTCTACTCCTCACCTTATGGATCTAGCAGTTGGACACTGAAAGGTTGAAGACTACACGAGAGTGAGCTTAGAATCCACAAAAACGTCTAAAGCTTCCAGGCCATTGATTTCAGAGTTGTCTCCGCTAATACTCCTCTGTGTTAAACTGAGTTAGGAGACACGTGAGAGCTCAGTTAAGCTTTCCTAGGTGCTCACCTGGTGCAGGCAGAGCTGGGTTTTGCATGACAGTCTCCAGGCTGCATCCAGTTTCCCATGACTCTAGATTTCCATCTCATTGTATAGTATTTCTTGACTGCCCCCACCAAGAGACCATGCCACATCTTTTGTTAGCAGTGCCCTGCAGTGAGAGGTAAGACAGATGTCAGGCAAGGTTTCATGTACAGCAGAAAGGAGTACGGGTGAATCTCACTAAGACCTAGGTTTAAAACCTTAGCCTCTTATTAGCCATGTGATTTCAGACAAGTTACTTAAATATTTGGGGCTGAGATTCTTCAATAGTGAAATGTAAAGAGTGAAATGCAAATAGTACTTATAATAGACCCTGTCAATATCATGCCCAAGGTCATCTCCATCTACATATATGCCTCTGGCTTCCTGGGTTTCTCCATCAGAGGCTATCATGGGCTGCTGAGCCGCCCCATCTTGGGCAGGGCAAGCTAAGAGCACTAAGGAGTTAGTGGTCCAGGAGCAAATCTCCGAACCTGAGATGATAACTGGTGGGTAAGTAGCTCAGTGCTCGCCGGTCACAGCTCTGAACCATTCCACAGGGCCTCTCAGTGGGACATCCCCAGTGGCACTCAGCCCCAGGTGCCACTGGCGGTGACATTCTCAGACCTGCATGAATGGCTGGTTCTCCAATTTCCAGTCTTTCTTCCCCATGTCTTCAGAGTACTACCTGGGTCCCCTGCTGAATCAAGTATTACACTTAAATTGTTTCTCAGGACCTGAACAGGGAAGAGGGGAAATAAAAACTAATAAAGTGCCAGAGAGTAAACATATTATTCGTGAGGATCAAATAAACAGAGCATATATAAACTGTGCAGCACAGAGCTTGATACAGAATACGATTTTAACAAATACCACTTCCCTTCATCCTTACCCACATCCTTCCTTGTGCTATGTGTTAGACACACTTGTTTTCCTGCCAGAGATAAAAACCAAATAAAAAGGACAAGTGAGTCAAGAAGATGGAGGTTAAATGTGAGCTCTATTACTGTTAAAGGTGCTGTAAACATGGTTTAGGTCTGTAGCCACAAATCGTTTCCAAAATAGGAACTAACACACCTTACTATTGACAGCACTGAAAAGTGGAAGGATTTCAGTTCAGGGGCCCCAGTTTAGTGATTCCAAGTGTAAACTAATGCAGGGGAAAGAGAGGGACAAAAGTATGTCTGCCCAGTTCTTCTTCCTCCACAAAAACTTTATGCCTCCCAAGGGGAAAAGACTGAAAGAACAAGGGAGATGTAAGTCAGCGTTGTCCAGAGAAACAGAACCAGAAAGAGAGAGAGGGAGAGAGAGTTAGTTCATGTGATTATGGAGGCTGAGATGGTGCAAGGTGCTGTTGGTTTGCAAATTGGAGACCCAGGGATGCTGGTGTTACAATTTAGTCTGAGTCTGAAGGCCTGAGAAGCAGGGGAGCTGATAGTGTAAACCCCAATCTGAGGACAGAAAAGGTGAGATGAGATGCTCCAGCGCGAGCAGTGAGGCAGGAGAAAAAGGGGAAGATTCAGCTTCCTCTGCCTTTCCTTCTATTCAGGCCCTAGAGGATGGGATGGTGCCCACCCACCCTAGGGAGGGCAATCTACCCCTTCTAATGCTAATCTCATCCCAAAACATCTTCATAGACACACCCAGAAATAATGTTTAAACTGGGCACTCCATGGCTGGTTAAGTTGACACCTAAACTTAACCATCACAAGGGAGAAAAATGATTAGAAAATGTAACTCTACTGGATCTCAAAAAGTGAAATCTCAAGAATATCAAAACATGAAATCCAAATACTGTTCTGTTGGGGATCATTTTGCATGAGCAGTGCAGTGCCTGAATTAACCTCCAAGCATGAATGTTCTCTGCTCTATTTCCCATCCCAAATTATGTTCAGCTATATCGTCTGACATCAGCAATTCAGCAATGAGATTGCATGATAATATAAATATACCCCAATAAAAAAAATGCTAACAACACGGAGATAGCCCAAATTTAAATACACGCTTTTTTATCAATTTTAAGGAAAACATAAAGATTAAAAATTAAGTATCTTTTAAGTTAGGTTGAAGTCCAAAATATAAAATTACAAGAAAATTAAAATCAATACCACATGACCTGTCTTTATGGATTATAAAGAGAGTAAGTCATCCTCAATTCCTTAATCTCATCCTCAGCCAAACAAGTCATCGATGCTTGGTTGGAGGTAGGGTTCCTTCCAAAGCTGTGGCCTGGGTTGTTTCTCACAAGGCTGGTTGTATAGTGTCTCCAAAGTATATTGTTAAGGATATTTAGGTTGAAGCAACTCTTCCATACGGTCCTGGGTTGATTCATACATGGGTGATTCCATGCATTTGTCATACCCATAGGATTTATGTGTTTGACAAAGAGTGAACTTGACTGTAGGCACACTTTAAACAACCACCAGAAGGATGGGGAATTCCAGGATGGAATGCAGACTGTGACAGATGAGCTAAGTGTACAACAAATGTAGGACATAACTTCACTGAAGGTAGTGGGAGAAAAAGAGTTGACCTAAGTGTCTCTGGAAAGCAGTGTTTCAGCTGAACACTTGAAGGTGGAAGACAGGAATACCATACTCTAACTGGCAAGTATGTTTCTCCCAGAGGCACTGGTTAGCCATTCTGAACCTACTCAATACATATTCAAGGATTGAACAAATAAGTAAACAAACTGTGGATAACAGGAAACAGGGTTTCTCACTGTCAGAGAAGGAGGTTGTAAATAAGCAAGGGAGAGAGGGTAGAGTAAGCCCTGTGATGCTGGATTAGAATAGGAGGTGTCAGTATAAACTCTTGTTCATTTTAATAGAGAGATGGAGAGGTTATATGTAGATGGACAGATAGACAAGGGATAGGAAGGTAGGTAGGTAGGTGGATAGCTAGACAAGATAATTAAAATCCTGTGTGTGCATGGTTTAGCATACAGGAGTATTGCTAGGTCTTCCACTGAGAGGGCCTAGAAACAGTACCACTCCAGCAGCAACAAGCACAGCCAGTGCTCGTATTGATTTCTTAATCCCGTTCTCCAACAAAAGAAACCAGAGCTCCCTTCATAAAAGATTGATTTCAGGGCTTCAAATGATTCCCTGCTAGGGCAGCGACAACACAAGATGAGGTAGATCATCTTGAAGTGTCAGAAAATAATGAAGTGCTTTAAAAATAAATAAATAGAAGATAGGGGCTTGTCAAAAGGACACAGGAGCCCATCTGAAAGAGCTCCAAGTGACCAAAGCCAGAACAACTGTCCCCAAAAAGAAATAATGATAGTGTTGTGTTATGTACCAAAGAATAAAGTGAGTATCCTTGAGCCCATGTTAATGTAAATACATGATTAAATATATGAGTAAATGGAAAGTAAGGACAAAATTCTTACAGAAAAATTCCAAGTAATAAATATATAAGGATAAGAAGAATAGGAAAATCACCATTATAATCGCATAGTAATAATTGCTGCAGGCATAATCCATGAGTGAATTCCAAAATAATGAGCAATATTTTAAAGAGAAACAGAATATTTGCATAGCCTAAAAGCATATCACTAAAATATGTATTAATTACTAGGGTGGTTTTGTTATACTGCCACAAATTCCTTGAGCACAGGGCTTAGTGACTTGGGTTGGACAGAATGCAGGATGAGAATAAATAGTGAGTCTACAGTGGAGAAATCTAGCCGACTCCACCTTAACCAAGGGATAAAAGTTGACATCCTGTACCCCAGACAAGATGGAGTGAGAAGGAGGCTCACTTCAGTATTATTCTTCCCCCAGAAAACATAGGTTTAGTCTAATCTTGAGAAAACATCATGCAAATTCCTATTGAGGGACATTCTACAAATACTTAAGCAGACTTCTCAAATGTGTGAGAGTCATGGAAAGCCCACAGACTGCCACCATTGGCATAGAGGAAGGAGACAGGGTCATTAAATGCACTGCAGCAGCATGGATGAGGTTCTAAACAGGAAAAAATTAGTGGAGAAACTGGCAAAATCCAAAAAAAATCTCTAGTTAAATTTAATACCAGAGCTTTTTTCAGAAAAAGGGAAATCTTTGCCATCCTTGCTTTCAGACCTGTGTGTAAAACTAGCTTGAACTTCATTCCTTGGGTTACAAACACTCGAGTTCAAATTTAGAAATAAAAAATAAGTCCTCCTAAGAAAGGAAAAAGTAGATCTAACACCACATCTCTTAATGAGATTCACATCTTAGATTCTAGAGTTAAAACTGCATAGCACAAGGAGATCATCTCAGTGCTTTGTGACCACCTAGAGGGGTGGGATAGGGAGGGTGGGAGGGAGGAAATCCAAGAGGGAGGAGATATGGGAATGTATGTATATGTATAGCTGATTCACTTTGTTATGCAGCAGAAACTAACACACCATTGTAAAGCAATTACACTCCAATAAAGGTATTTAAAAACAAAAAGTGATCACAACGTTGGCCTCACATCAGTGACACTGAGAAATGCATCAGTGCCTGTTCCCCAAAGCAGGAGGCCCAGGGCAGGTTCTGTCCCCTGAACACCATCCCCGGGGCTGCCACAGTCCACTATTATATCTAAATAGCATCTGAGCAACTTTGCTGTACAGCAGAAATTAAACACAGCATTATAAATCAACTATACTTAAACATAATTTTAAATATATATATATATATATATTTACTATGGTTCATTGAAACCTGGACACCTGGAGGGAAAAAATGAGTCTTAATATCTTGTTTCCAATGTTTTTCTCATCAGAGTCTCAGTTTCTTCATGTGTCAAACGAATGTTTTGGATTAGGTAAAATTTCAGCATTCTTAAAGGTCTGACATTCTTGATCCTCAGTAATTGATATTAGGGAATTTCAAGTGATTGCTTCATTAAAAATTTATTTTGGTAATAATTTCATATGTCATGTGAAATTTCTTTTTACTGTCTTTATTGGAGTATAATTGCTTTACATTGTTTTGTTAGTTTCTGCTGTATAACAAAGTGAATCAGCTATATGTATACATATATCCCCATATCCCCTCCCTCTTGCATCTCCCTCCCACCTTCCCTATCCTATCCCTCTAGGTGGTCACAAAGCACGGAGCTGATCTCCCTGTGCTATGCAGCTGCTTCCCACTAGCTATCTATTTTACATTTGGTAGTGTATATATGTCCATGTCACTCTATCACTTCGTCTCAGTTTATACTTCCCCCACCCCATGTCCTCAAGTCCATTCTCTACATCTGAGTCTTTATTCCTACTCTGCCCCTAGGTTCTTCAGAACCGTATTTTTTTACATTCCATATATATTTGTTAGCATACAGTATTTGTTTTTCTCTTTCTGACTTACTTCACTCTGTATGACAGACTCTAGGTCCATCTACCTGACTACAAATAACTCAGTTCTGTTTCTTTTTATGGCTGAGTAATATTCCATTGTATATATGTGTCACATCTTCTTTATCCATTCATCTGTCAATGGACACTAAGGTTTCTTCCATGTCATAGCTATTGTAAATAGTACTGCAATGAACATTATGGTACATGACTCTCTTTGAATTATGGTTTTCTTAAGGTATATGCCCAGTATATTGGGATTGCTGGATCATAAGATAGGTCTATTTTTATTTTTTAAGGAACCTCCATACTGTCTTCCATAGTGGCTGTATCAGTTTACATTCCCACTAACAATATAGAAGGGTTCCCGTTTCTCCACACCCTCTCCAGCATTTGTTTTTTATAAATTTTTTGAGGATGGCCATTCTGACCGGTGTGAGATGATACCTCACTGTAGTTTTGATTTACATGTCTCTAATGATTAGTGATGTTGAGCATCCTTTCATGTGTTTGTTGGCAATCTTCTTTGGAGAAATGTCTATTTAGTTCTTCTGCCCATATTTGGATTGGGTTGTTTTATTGATATTGAGCTCCATGACCTGCTTGTATATTTTGGAGATTAATGCTTTGTCAGTTGCTTCATTTGCAAATATATTCTCACATACTGAGGGTTGTCTTTTTGTCTATTTTAGGTTTTCTTTGCTATGCAAAAGCTTTTAAGTTTCATTAGGTCTCATTCATTTATTTTTGTTTTTATTTCCATTTCTCTAGGAGGTGCATCAAAAAGGATCTTGATGTCAATAATGTCATAGAGTGTTCTGCCTCTGTTTTCCCCTAAGAGTTTTATAGTGTCTGGCCTTACATTTAGGTCTCTAATCCAGTTTGAGTTTATTTTTGTGTATGGTGTTAGGGAGTGTTCTAATTTCATTCTTTTACATGTAGTTGCCCAGTTGTCCCAGGACCACTTATTGAAGAGGCTGTCTTTTCTCCATTGTATACTCATGTCTCCTTTATCAAAGATAAGGTGACCATATGTGCGTGGGTTTATCTCTAGGCTTTCTATCCTGTTCCATTGATCTATATTTCTGTTTTTGTGCCAGTACCATACTGTCTTGATTACTGTAGCTTTGTAGTATAGTCTGAAGTCAGGGAGCCTGATTCCTCCAGGCAGTTTTACTTTCTCAGTGTTGCTTTGGCTATTCGGGGTCTTTGGTGTTTCCACACAAATTTTGAAATTTTTTGTTCTAGTTCTGTGAAAAATGCCACTGGTAGTTTGATAGGGATTGCATTCAATTTGTAGATTGTTTTGGGTAGTATAGTCATTTTCACAATGTTGATTCTTCCAATCCAAGAACATGGTATAGCTCTCCATCTGTTTGTATAATCTTTAATTTCTTTCATCAGTATTTTGTAGTTTTCTGCATACAGGTCTTTTGTTTCCTTAGGTAAATTTATTCCTATGTTTATTATTCTTTTTGTTGCAATGGGAAATGGGAGTGTTTCCTTAATTTCTCTTTCAGATTTTTGATCAGTAGTGCATAAGAATGCAAGAGATTTCTGTGCATTAATATTGTATCCTGCAACTTTACCAAATTCATTGATTAGCTCTACTAGTTTTCTGGTAGAATCTTTAGGATTCTCTATGTATAGTATCATGCCATCTGCAAACAGTGACAGTTTTACTTCTTCTTTTCCGATTTGGATTCCTTTTATTTCTTTTCCTTCTCTGATGACAGCAGCTAAAACTTCCAAAACTATGTTGAATAATAGTGGTGAGAGTGGGTAACATTGTTTGCTCCTGATCTTAGTGAAAATGATTTCAGTTTTTCACCATAGAGAATGATGGTGGCTATGGGTTTGTCAAATATGGCCTTTATTATGTTGAGGTAGGTTCCCTCTATGCTTATTTTCTGGAGAGTTTTTATCATAAATGGGTGTTGAATTTTATCAAAAGCTTTTTCTGCATCTATTGAGGTGATCATATGGTTTTTCTCCTTCAGTTTGTTAATATGGTGTATCACATTGATTGATTAGTGTATATTGAAGAATCCTTGCATTCCTGGGATAAACCCCACTTGATCATGGTGGATGATCCTTATAATGTGCTGCTGGATTCTGTTTGCTAGTATTTTGTCAAGGATTTTTGCATCTATGTTCATCAGTGATATTGGCCTGTAGTTTCCTTTTTTTGTGACATATTTGTCTGATTTTGGTATCAGGGTGATGGTTGCCTCACAGAATGAGTTTGGGAGTGTTCCTCCCTCTGATTTATTTTGGAAGAGTTTGAGAAAGATAGGTCTTAGCTCTTCTCTAAATGTTTGATAGAATTTGCTGTTGAATCCATCTGGTCCTGGGCTTTTGTTTGTTGGAAGATTTTTAATCACAGATTCAATTTCAGTGCTTGTGATTGGTCTGTTTATATTTTCTATTTCTTCCTGGCTCAGCCTCAGAAAGTTGTGCTTTTCTAAGAATTTGTTCATTTCTTCCAGGTTGTCCATTTTATTAGCATATAGATGCTTGTAGTAATCTTTCATGATCCTTTGTATTTCTTCAGTGCCAGTTGTTACTTCTCCTTTTTCAGTTCTAATTCTGTTGACTTGGGTCTTCTCCCTGTTTTCTTTATGAGTCTGTCTAAAGGTTTATCAATTTTGTTTATCTTCTCAAAGAACCAGCTTTTAGTTTTGTTGATCTTTGCTATCATTTACTTCATTTCTTTTCATCTATTTCTGATCTGATCTTTATGATTAATTTCCTTCTGCTAACTGTGGGGTGTTTTTGTTTTTCTTTCTCTAATTGTTTTAGGTATAAGGTTAGGTTGTTTATTTAAGATGTTTCTTGTTTCTTGAGGTAGGATTGTATTGCTATAAACTTCCCTCTTAAAACCACTTTTGCTGCATCCCATAGTTTTTGGGTCATTATGTTTTCATTGTCATTTGTTCCTAGGTATTTTTTGATTTCCTCTTTGATTTCTTCAGTGATCTCTTGATTATTTAGTAGTTTATTGTTTAGCTTCCATGTGTTTGTATTTTTTAGAGATATTTTTCCTGTAATTGATATCTAGTCTCATAGTTTTGTGGTCAGAAAAGATACTTGATACAATTTCAATTTTCTTAAATTTACCAAGGCTTCATTTATGACCCAACTTATGATCTATGCTGGAGATTGTTCCATGAGTACTTGAGAAGAAAGTGTATTCTGTTGTTTTTGGATGAAATGTCCTATGAATTGCAATTAAATCATCTTATTTAATGTGTCATTTAAAGCTTGTGTTTCCTTATTTGTTTTCATTTTGGATGATCTGTCCATTGGTGAAAGTCGGGTGTTAAACTCCCCTACTATGATTATGTTACTGTTGATTTCCCCTTTTATGGCTGTTAGCATTTGACTTATGTATTGATGTGTTCCTATGTTGGGTGCATAAATATTTACAATTGTTATATATTTTTCTTGGATTGATCCCTTGATCATTATGTAGTGTCCTTCCTTGTCTCTTGCAACATTCTTTATTTTAAAGTCTATTTTGTCTGATATGAGAATTGTTACTCCAGTTTTCTTTTGATATCAATTTGCATGGAATATCTTTTTCCATCCCCTCACTTTCAGGCTCTATGTGTCCCTAGGTCTGAAGTGGGTCTCTTGTAGATAGCATATATATGGGTCTCATTTTTGTATCCATTCAGCTAGTCTGTGTCTTTTGGTTGGAGCATTTAATCCATTTACATTTAAGGTAATTATCAATATGTATGTTCCTATTACCATTTTCTTAATGGTTTGTGTTTGTTATTGTAGGTCTTTTCCTTCTCTTGTGTTTCCTGCCTAGAGAAGTTCCATCAGCATTTGTTGGAAAGTTGATTTTGTGATGCTGAATTCTCTTAGCTTTCGCTTGTCTGTAATGGTTTTAATTTCTCCTTCAAATCTGAATGAGATCCTTTCTGTGTAGAGTAATCTTGGTTGTGTTTTTTTCCCTTTCATCATTTTAAATATTCCCTGCCACTCCCTTCTGGCTTGCAGATATTTTGCTGAAAGATCAGCTGTTAACCTTTGGGGATTCCCTTGTATTTTATTTGTTCTTTTACCTTTCTGCTTTTAATATATTTTTTGGATTTAATTTTTGATATCTTGATTAATATGTGTCTTGGCATGTTTCTCCTTGTATTTATCCTGAATGGAACTCTCTGCTCTTCCTGGACTTGATTGACTATTTCCTTTCCCATATTAGGGAAGTTTTCAACTATAAGCTCTTCAAATATTTTCTTGGTCCCTTTCTTTTTCTCTTCTTCTTCTGGGACCCCTATAGTTCAAATGTTTGTGTGTTTAATGTTGTCCCAGAGGTCTCTGAGACTGTCCTCAATTCTTTTCATTCTTTTTTCTTTATTCTGCTCTGTGGTAGTTATTTCCACTATTTTATCTTCCAGGTCACTTATCTGTTCTTCTGCCTCAGTTATTCTGCTATTGTTTCCTTTTAGAGAATTTTTAATTGCATTTACTGTGTTGTTCATCATTGTTTGTTTGCTCTTTAGGTCTTCTAGATCCTTGTTAAACGTTTCTTGTATTTTCTCCATTCTATTTCCAATATTTTGGATCATCTTTACTATCATTACTCTGAATTATTTTTCAGATAGACTGCCTATTTCCTCTTCATTTGTTTGGTCTAGTGGGTTTTTACCTGTTCCTTCACCTGCTGCATTTTTCTCTGTCCTCTCATTTTGCTTAACTTACTGTATCTGGGGTCTCCTTTTCGCAGGCTTCAGGTTTGTAGTTCCCATTGTTTTTGTTGTCTGCCCCCAGTGGGTAAGGTTGCTTCTGTGGGTTTTGTAGGCTTCCTATGGAGGGTACTAGTGCCTTTGTTCTGGTGGATGAAGCTGGATCTTTTCTTTCTGGTAGGCAGGACTGCATCTGGTGGTGTGTTTCGGGGTGTCTGTGAACTTATTATGATTTTTGGCAGCCTCTCTGCTAATGGGTGGGGCTGTGTTCCTGTTTTGCTAGTTGTTTGGTATGGAGTGTCCAGCACTGGAACTTGCTGGTCGTTGAGTGGAGCTGGGTCTTAGCTTTGAGATGGAGATCTCAGATAGAGCTCTTACTGATTGATATTACGTGGAGCCAGGAGGTCTCTGGTGGTCCAATGTCCTGAACTCAGCTCTCCCACCTCAGAGGTCCAGGCCTGACACCCAGCCAGAGCACCAAGACCCTGTCAGCCACACGGCTGCAGCATCAGTCTGCCATTATTGTTGCTTTCTTTCTCTCTCAACAACTGAGCACAATAACATACATCCTCCTTCTCCTGAACTGGGAGAAGCTGAAGGAGAGCTGGTGGGAGCAGGAGGGCCACAGTCATAGTTGAGGCTTGACTCCAATCGTCATATGAAATTTTATTTAAAACAATTATTTGGAATTTATATGATACATACAAGCATTTTTGATATCCTGTTCATACTAGAATAAGCATTTGAAATAAAAAGTTTTCTTCAGTTTTCAAAAAATTAATTAATTAATAAAATAACATCTAAAGGGATGCAGGTGAGCCCTCTTCCTCTCCCCCTTAACCCTGAACAAAGCTAGTCTGGGGATACTTACCTGACTATGCTGTAATAGGTTAAAGGTAAACCCTAAGATTGATGTACAGTGGATGTAGAGCCCAGTGGTGTTGCATTTTTAAAGGCATAAAATGTTGTTTTACCCATCGGTGTCTGAAAACCTCTAGGCAAGATCCTGCCTCAGTCCTGCCTACCGTGTGAAGCCAGGCTGCACGTCCATTGTTCAAGATCAGACTGCAGCTTTCTGTGCCTGAGGGCCACTGCCTTGTGGCTGAGGGACCCTCATCCCCACACACCTGCCACTCACATTTGGACAAAGCAGCTATAAACTGCAGGACCTGCTGAAGCCAAAAGCACATGAGCCCTGAAGTTTCAAAGTCCTGATGAGCTGCAGTGACTTAAATCCACAGTGAAAGGGTAAAAGCAAGTCAGGGGCCCCCACACAGACCACTGTGCACAGCCAAGAGCAAATATCCTTGGGGTCTCACCCAGCCGAAAGCAGCAATCAGCAACTGCTTCCCTTAAATTCTGCTCAGACTTTGTATTGGTCTAACAATACAAACTGGGTAAAACAAGTTTAATAGAAAGAATTGCTAAATGCTGAATAATAATACAAAAGTGATGATAGGATATAAGGGAACCATGTGCCTCTAGGGCTGAAGGAGAGTAGACAGGTTGGACAAATCTGGGGGAGATGACACCCACCAAATCTTATTGGGGAAGGTGGGTTGAGCTCCTGGGAGCAGGAAGTGTACAGATTCACCCAGGCTGGATCTCATCTGCGAGTCACTGAGCAGTGGAAATGCAGCCCTCAGAGTGTAGCACCTGCTCTCAGGTCACCAGCAAGTGCTGATGTGGGCCTAGAGATGCAGGGTGAACAGGAAGCTGCAGCTGGGATGCAGCAATGCAGCCGGAGGTCTTCAGGACCACAGTTTCCTTGTAGCGAGGCTGCAGGAAGGTTATCGCCAGACTAGGTCGTGGTTGTAAGGTTTCTGAGGGGCCGCACATTCTGGGCCTGCTGGCCTCTCCCCAACCCCCGACCTTGAACAGCAGGGTGCCCTTTGCTCCCACAAGTAACATTGTGCTCATGGTAAAGGAGAGATGCTTAAAGAGTTCTGTCCATGGTGGCAGGGTATATGTTGAAATGTTAAATTGATAACAGTCAGATTCTTCTTCTAAAGGTTCATCCCCATGCCCCAGACCTTAAAACCACCCTGGCTTGTTAAGAAATAGAAATTGACAAACCTTGAAAACAAAACTGCCTTTCTTCCTCCAAAGCAGAAGAGGCAGAGGGGAAGAGGTAAATTCCTCCTCCCAGAGTGAACTTTGGTGTGGCGGGGTGGAGAAGGGGGAGAAAGTAAAGGGCTGTCACTCTAATGAATGTTCCTCCTGAAAAACCGGGAGTCAGGGAAAGGAGGTCCCAGTCCCAGACATTAGGGGGTGGGTGAAAGGCACTGAAATGTTTCCTTTAGTGGAAGGATTGCCTACAGGTATGTTTTCCTTAGAGTTTACAGGGACCCTAGTGTTGGGGACCACTAAACATTGAAAAGGGAAATGGGCATTTTAGTTGGTGTTCCCTCTATCATTTTCCCAATACCCCTTCTCTCAGAGGTAGCCCTTGACCTTACCTTCCTGTCTCACCCCACTTTCATTCTTTGAGATTTCTGCTGTCCATAGTCTCTGCGTCTGTATGTTCTGTGTGGGCATCTTCAGGCCTCAAGGCATTACTTTTAGACAAGCTCAGATTATCACAGATAATTAGCCTTATTAATAGTGAAAGCATTATGACTTGCTTCATGAATTTAATGTGGAAATTTGATTGCATTTATTTTATGTCTTCACTTAATTGCTTTAGCCTTCGTATAGGATGTATTAGCAGGAAGCCCAATACTTTAGTCTTGACAGAGGTCCTATGAATTACCCAATGATCCTAAGAATTGATTCATTCTGAAGGCAGATGAAGGTCATCAAAACCCAAAAGGTAGGACTGTGTTTTGAAGATTCCAAAACTATTGCTGCTTGTAGATGCTTCTTAAAGATCGTTCCTTTGTGAATTATAATTTAGTACCACTGGGTACTCTTTCTTGTCCTGGCACCTGCCCAACCAGCACTGCTGCCCAACATTGGACCCCATGGCCTCTGCCATTCCCTCATCTCTCTACACAGATGTTCTTTGACAGTCTCCGTTCTCCTAAACTCTTCTCCAATATAAGTATCTCTCCATCACTGTTGGATCTGGAGGAGCTTCAGCATCTATATAAATCCAGACCGCCCACCCCCACCCCCACCATATGTTGAACACAAGTCTGTTAGCCTTGCTGTCTTGGTAAACACCTGTTTGAAGTAGTTCTAAGTTCACAAATCTCTGGGTTCCTAGTGCTCAGCTCTCCACACTCTGCTTTCCAAGGGCAGAAGCAGCTTTGCTAATCCTGCTACATAAAATAGAGTCTTACTACGCTTTAGACTGGGATAATAGAACTATCTTTGTCTTAATTTTTGCTGGAGAAAGGGCAGCTCTTCAAGGAATTCTTTTATGAAAGAGAATCTTCTCCATATTGTCCCTTTGTCTGAACTAGAAAATTATTTATATCAAAATAATAAAAAATAAACAGACCACAGAAAACTAACAAAGACAACAGCAAGAAACCACTAAGAGAGGACTAGAACCCTGCTCAGAATTCAACATCCATCCAGCTGAGGAGGTACACCTTGCTTTTGTTGTCGATTTCTTTCTTCTTTCTAGTGTGCATTATCCTCGTGACTGCACTCTTTACTCTTAAGGACTTTATTTATCTGTTCTTTGTACTTCTTTTACTCCCTTCTGTCCTCACTGAAGATGGAATTTATTTTTGTTCTTGGTATATTCATGGTTATATCCATCTCATGCATTTTTGGAGTGGCATGTTGATCTCTAAACCATCTCTCAGTTGTTTTCTGGGTCTCTATAAGTCTCACATTTAAACTCACTTAAAACTTATTTGACCCAGAGGTTGAGCATACCAGCTGACCAGGGTTCTCACGTCAGTCTCATGTCTCACTTCATGGGTACTGACCAGCCCATGGATGCTTGTGCTTGTGCTAGTTCAAGAGTTGCCCCATGGTCTGTTTAATTCTGGCTGTAATTGTGGGTTGCACTGCAGGCACTTTGTTCAGAAACAGCTGTGAGCACATGGACATGGGTGTCCAGAATATCCTCCGCCTCCCTAGTTCATTCTCTACTCCCATTCTTTCTTCTTAATTCACGAAGTTACCCGTGATATGTGTTTACTATGTCATTTAGACTATTCACTTCAACTATAAAGAACAAGTAAATCAAATGGGATGGATAAGACCCACTAAATATGGAACCTGTTGAGAGTAAGTGAGCAACTAGCTTGTGAAACATGTTAAAGGCAAATTGAGGAGTGCATGTGTGTGCTAAAAATACACAGGAAGGTGGATGAGGGGACCAATTAAGAAACACATATTCCTGAGGCACCAACTACTTATGGTAATCATTGCCTCCATAAATTGGCCACCCACGGTGATGCTCAGAATGGTCCCCAGTGCACTCTCTACACAAAAACTTGCATTTGAAGGCCACAGCTGCTCACCAGGTTTTGGTGAGTGACAGCTATGGCAATACTTTCTTGCTTCTGTACCCCTTTAACAGAGCAAGGATATATTGGGTCTGTTTGTTGGACCCCACTGTCCATGGGGAAGGCTGATACAGCAGAGATGAAAACAGGATATACACCGTCGATGATTATACACACACAAAATGTTATCAGGTTACAGAAGGCATCTCTAAAATTATAGTTACTCTCTTGTTTATGTTTTATCCTGATTCAGTAAACCTGTGTTTAGAGCCTTTTAATTTGGTCCTGGAACTTTTCTGCTGCAAGTCTCCTGAAATGGTTTGTCTGGTGTCCACCTGGAGGTACCACAGCACCCTGCCCACTTCCACTGGAGTCTGTCCAGATCACTCAGAACTTTCCATCTTTGTTCTGTGTTCCTTATTAGCTAAAATCTGTTTCCTTCCCTTCAACCTTAAACCCATGCATCTTCCCCTGAATGACAGCCCGCATTTCTTTCTCTCATGATATTTAGTAATGCTCTTTAGATGCTACAGACCTTTTACAACAGTTCATTCTGTAAACTGTACATCAGTATTTTACACACACACTCACACACACACACACACCCCAGATTAATGGTATTGGTATAAGTCTGGAAACAATAAGAGTTGGGAATGTTTAAGCAACTGAAACATAATTTCACCAGAGCTTAACCACCTTTTTGCTTTTCCTTAGTGGTAAATGAGATTTTAGTAATTTAAACTTATTCAAGGGTAGATGCTTTAAAATGACTGCAATAATGACCATCTTGCAAACATAAATGCTTTGAAAATAGCTTCAGTGTTTCAGCAATTGTAAACTCTATGTTCTGACACCTTCTGTCTTTTGCTCAATCATTACTACAAGACTGCAAACATCCCAGGGGTGTATCTACACAATGTAAGTGTGCCTCTATTTCAATTTCCAATGTTTATCTGCTGCAAATAGGCAATTTAAGGAGAACTGCTTTGAGCCACTGAGATTCTGGATGAACACTTACAAAGACTGATCTTCAAGTCAGTTGCATGCCAATAACTTTAAATTGCCCTAAGCCATAGTTGCAAACAATTGCTTTATTATATCCTTCTGAGATACAACTTTATAATCCATATTCAGAAAAACAGAAAATGCATTTTAGTTATTTTCAATGAGAAACAGAAAACTTAATATTATATACACATATAAAAATGACAAGAGTAAATCAATGAATTAAATAGAGAAATATTATATCAAGAGATGAACTGAGCTGGGACTTACCTGACGGTAAAGTGGTTAAGATTTCATGCTTCCAATGCAGGGGGCAGGTTCCATCCTTGGTCAGGGAACTAAGATCCTGCATGTTGAGCAGCACGGCCAAAAAAAAAAAAAAAAATAGAGGGAGAGAGAGAGAGATGAACTGAGCTTATATTTTAATTTTATCATTTTCATTTTACCATGAGGAATGCAGTAATTATACATATTGGCAGTGAAGCTGCTACAGTTTGTGCTAGATTTGCTGAAAAAACGTGAGTCAAACATCTCTTATCTTCTGGAAACTACAACCAAAATTACTCTACCTGGCAAGGATCTCATTCAGATTTGGCAGAGAAATAAAAATCTTTACAGGCAAGCAAAAGCTAAGAGAATTCAGCTCCACCAAACCAGCTCTAAAACAAATGCTAAAGGAATTTCTCTAAGTGGGAAACACAAGAGAAGAAAAGAACCAACAAAAACAAACCCTTATGAGGACATATGTATATGTATAACTGATTCACTTTGCTATAAAGCAGAAACTGACACACCATTGTAAAGCAATTATACAATAATAAAGATGTTAAAAAAAAACCCATAACAAGAAAATAGTAATAGAAACAATCATATTGATAATTACCTTAAATGTAAATGGATAAAATGCTCCAACCAAAAGACACAGGCTCACTGAATGGATACAAAAACAAGACCCATATATATGTTGTCTACAAGAGACCCACTTCAGACCTAGGGACACATACAGACTGAAAGTGAGGGGCTGGAAAATGATACTCCATGCAAATGGAAATCAAAAGAAAGCTGGAGTAGCAATACTCATATCAGATAAAATGGACTTTAAAATAAAGAATGTTACAAGAGACAAGGAAGGACACTACATAATGATCAAGGGATCAATCCAAGAAGAAGATATAACAATTGTAAATATGTATGCACCCAACATAGGAGCACGTCAATACCTAGGACAACTGCTAACAGCTATAGAAGAGGAAATCAACAGTAACACATTAATAGTGGGGGACTTTAACACCTCATTTACACCAATAGACAGATCATCTAAACAGAAAGTTAATAAGGAAGCACAAGCTTTAAATGAGTCAATAAACCAGGTAGATTTAAATGATATTTATAAGACATTCCATCCAAAAACAGCAGATTGCACTTTCTTCTCAAGTGCACATGGACTATTCTACAGGATAGATCACATCTTGGGTCACAAATAAAACCTCAGTAAGTTTAAGAAAATTGAAATCATATCAAGCATCTTTTCTGACCACAACACTGTGAGATTAGAAATCAATTACAGGGGACAAAAAACCCACAAACACATGGAGCTTAAACAATACATTACTAAATAACCAAGAGATCACTGAAGAAATCAAAGAAGTCAAAAAGTACCTAGAGACAAATTACAATGAAAACACAATGATCCAAAACCTATGGGATGCAGCAAAAGCAGTTCTAAGAGGGAAGTTTATAGCTATGCAAACCTACCTCAAGAAACAAGAAAAAAATCTCAAATAAACAACCTAATCTTACACCTAAGAGAACTAGAGATAAAAGAACAAACAAAACCTAAAGTTAGTAGAAGGAAAGAAATCATAAAGGTCAGAGAAGAAATAGATGAAACAGAAAGAAATAAAATACTAACAAAGAACAGAAAAACTAAAGGCTGGTTCTTTGAGAAGATAAACAAAACTGATAAACCATTAGCCAGACTCATCAAGAAAAAGAGGGAGAGGACCCAAATCAATAAAATTCGAAATGAAAAAGGAGAAGTTACAACAGACACCTCAGAAATACAAAGCATCCGAAGAGACTACTACAAGCACCTCTATGCCAATAAAATGGACAACCTGGAAGAAATGGACAAATTCTTAGAGAGGTATAACCTTCCAAGACTTAACCAGGAAGAAATAGAAAATATGAACAGACCAATCACAAGTAATGAAATTGAAACTGGGATTAAAAATCTTCCAACAAACAAAAGGTCAGGACCAAATGTCTTCACAGGTGAATCCTATCAAACATTTAGAGAAGAGCAAACACCCATCCTTCTCAAATTTTTCCAAAATTTGCAGAGGAAGGTGTACTCCCAAACTCATTCTATGAGGCCACCATCACCCTGATATCAAAACCAGGAAAAGACACTACAAAAAAAGAAAATTACAGACCATTATCACTGATGAATATGGATGCAAAAATCCTCAATAAAATGCTAGCAAACAGAATCCAACAACACATTAAAAGGATCATACACCATGATCATGTGGGATTTATCTCAGGGATGCAAGGATTCTTCAATATATGCAAATCAATCAATGTGATACACCATATTGACAAACTGAAGAAAAAAAACCATATGATCATCTCATTAGATTCAGAAAAAGCTTTTGACAAAATTCAACACCCATTTATGATAAAAGCTCTTCAGAAAGTGGGCATAGAGGGAAACTACCTCAACATAATAAAGGCCATATATGACAAACCCACAGCAAACATCATTCTTAATCATGAAAAACTGAAAACATTTCCTCTAAGATGAGGAACAAGACAAGGATGTCCACTCTCACCACTATTATTCAACATAGTTTTGGAAGTCCTAGCCACGGCAATCAGAGAAGAAAAAGAAATAAAAGGAATACAAATTGGAACAGAAGAAGTAAAACTGTCACTGTTTGCAGATGACATGATACTATGCATAGAGAATCCTAGAGATGCCACCAGAAAACTACAAGAGCTAATCAATGAATCTGGTAAAGATGAAGGATACAAAATTAATGCACAGACATCCCTCTCACTCTTATACACTAATGATGAAAAATCTGAAAGACAAATTAAGGAAACACTCCCATTTACCACTGCAACAAAAATAATATAATACCTAGGAATAAACCTACCTAGGGAGACAAAAGACTTGTGTGTAGAAAACATAACACACTGTTGAAAGAAATTAAAGATGATACAAACAGATGGAGAGGTATACCATGTTCTTGGATTGGAAGAATCAATATTGTGAAAATGACTATACTACCCAAAGGAATCTACAGATTCAATGAAATCCCTATCAAATTACCAATGGCATTTTTCACAGAACTAGAACAAAAAATCTTAAAATTTGTAGGGAGACACAAAAGACCCCGAATAGCCAAAGCAGTCTTGAGGTAACAAAACGGATCTGGAGGAATCAGACTCCCTGGCTTCAGACTATACTACAAAGCTACATTAATCAAGACAATACGGTACTGGAACAAAATGAGAAATATAAATCAATGGAAGAGGATAGAAAGCCCAGAGATAAATCCAAGTACCTATGGTCAACTAATCTATGACAAAGGAGGCAAGGTTTACAATGGAGAAAAGACAGTCTCCTCAATAAGTGGTGCTGGGACAACTGGGCAGCTACATGTAAAAGAATGAAATTAGAACACTCCCTAACACCATACACAAAAATAAACTCAAAATTGATTAGAGACCTAAATGTAAGACCGGGCGCTATAAAACTCATAAAGGAAAACATAGGAAGAACACTCTTTGACATAAATCACAGCAAGATATTTTTTGATACACCTCATAGAGTAATGGAAATAAAAACAAAAATAAACATATAGGACCTAATGAAACTTAAAAGCTTTTGCACAGCAAAGGAAACCATAAATAAAATGAAAAGACAACCCTCAGAATGGGAGAAAATATTTGCAAATGAATCATTGGACAAAGGATTAATCTCCAAAACATATAAACAGCCCATCCAGCTCAATATTAAAAAAACAAACAACCCAATCCAAAAATGGGCAGAAGACCTAAATAGACCTTTCTCCAAAGAAGACACACAGATGGCCAAGAAGCACATGAAAAGCTGTTCAACATCACTAATTATTAGAGAAATGCAAATCAAAACTATAATGAGGTATTACCTCACACCATTTATAATGGGCATCTTCAGAAAATCTACAAACAACAAACACTGGAGAGGGTGTAGAGAAAAGGGAACCCTCTTGCACTGTTGGTGGGAATGTAAATTGATACAGCCACTATGAAGTACAATATGGAGATTCCTTAAAGAACTAAAAATAGAATTACCATATGACCCAGCAATCCCACTACTGGGCATATACCCAGAGAAAACCATAATTCACAAAGACACATGCACCCCAATGTTCATTGCAGCACTACTTACAATAGCCAGGTCATGGAAGCAACCTAAATGCCCATTGACAGACGAATGGATAAAGAAGAATGGTACATATATACAGTGTAATATTACTCAGCCATAAAAAGGAACAAAATTAGGTCATTTGTAGAGATGTGGGTGGACCTAGAGACTGTCATACAGAATGAAGTAAGTCAGAAAGAGAAAAACAAATGTTGTATATTAATGCATATATGTGGAACCTAGAAAAATGGTACAGATGAATCAGTTTGCAGGGCAGAAATAGAGACACAGATGTAGAGAACAAACATATGGATACCAAAGGGGGAAATGGTGGGGGTGGGGGGTGGGTGTGATGAATTGGGAGATTGGGATTGATATATATACACTAATATATATTAGATGGATAACTAATAAGAACCTGCTATAAAAGTAAATAAAATTCTAAAATTTAAAAAAAAAAGAAAAAAACATCTCTTATCTTCTGGCTGAAATAATATATTGCAGGACATACAGGAAAGACATAATGAGTCTAGTTCATTTATTCCAGCTGCACCTCTCTGAGAGACACTCCCTTCCTAATAGAAGGAGAAATAATCCTTATAACCATGGAGCCTGAAGTCTGGCAGGCAATTTCTACAAAAAAACAAATCTTTGTCATATTTTTATTTTCCTAATAGTAAGAGTAAATGCATGTTCATTGTAAAAAGTCAAAATGTGCACTACAATATAGAGGAAAAAAGTAAGAATCTCCACAAACTGATCCTCCGAAGAAAAACATTCATATGATTGGTAAATAAATCATCAGATAAATACAACTCTTGCTCATCAACCAAATATTAATTTTGTCCTTACTATGCATGTGCCAGACCCTGTGCTCCGGTTTTAATGATAAAATGATGGACAATGGCAGGTATGAGATCTTCCCCTCAAAATGTTTATAATCCAGTGAAGCTGCCGGATGCTATCACGTAATCACACACCGTTTTTTGTTTGTCTTGTTGGCTGTTTTTTTGTTTGGTTTGTTTTGTTTTGTTTCAGTTTTCTTTGAATTGAAGTATAGTTGATTTACAATGTCATGTTAGTTTCACATGTACAGCACAGTGATTCATATATATATATATATATATATATATATATGTTCTTTTTCAGATTCTTTTCCCTTATAGGTTATTACAAAATATTGTGACAAGAGCTATAGCATGAAACTAGTCCTCTATGAAAATGATAAGGTGGAGCTGTGATGTAATCTGAGGAATAAGGCATTTCTTTATTTACTTACTCACATGTTGGAGATGGAAACTTGCCTGTGCCCTGAAGAGTGAATGGGTAGATTCTGGACCTAGCGTTACGAGCATAGTGGGGGAGACATGGCAGGTAGAACAGAGGGATCGGGTTGTGGAAGTGCAGACAGAAAGAAGAGCTCTATTTTGAGATGAATCTAGAAGGCTGGGTGGGAGCCAGATCACACAGGGAAGGGCAGATTATGACAAGTATTATCTTCATTATCTGAAAAAGGAGAAGGCATTGCAGCATTGTAACTGGGTGCATGACAAGATCAGATATTTTTACACTTTGAGCATCTCCTGGTAAGAGTGGGGATGAAAGACATGGTGACAAGTTTCATTATTATGTATCATCTATTTGCAAATCACTATCATAGCAAAATACCATGTACTGAAAATTGCTTTTGTACTTAATAAAATATTGTAGATACTTTTCCTTATGAGAGCATATTGTTCTACACTCTTCAAGGCATCACATTATTCATTGTATCAATGTAGCATGCTTTTAATAAATCCATATTTTTACCTTTTTCAAAGTTTCAAATACTGTTAAGAGCAATATCCTTTAAGTTATATCTTTGAAATGTATGAAAATATTTACTTTTAAGAAGTGAATTTAAGGCTAAGCCCATTTTAGAAATTTACAAATAATGTCAAACTACCCATTAAAACACTGTGACAATTTACTCTCACCCCCAACAGTGAGACAGAGCATCCTGTATTCCATCCTGTATTCTCATCACCTTTACCAATGACATGTCATTTTCTTAGACCTACTAAGCTTCAGAATGTTGTTATCACTGGGACTACCTCTGCTTGACATTCTAAATGCCAACATTCCTGTTCTGACTGACTCCAATTATTTTCTAATATCCAATTAAATATCTAATATTTTCTAATATCTAATTACTTTCTAATATTCAAATATTTCTAATATTCACTTACTTTAATTACTATAATTATGTTCATTTTACAGGCAAGGAAACTGATTCACAAAGCAATTAAGAAACTTATCCAAAGTTTTACAACTAGTAAATATGCAGGTGGTTTTAACCACTATGCTTTATTACTTTAAAAAAAAAAAGCTGTTTGATAAAATGCAAAATTGATTCATGATCAAGAAATTAAAACCTCTTCATATGCTACAAGTAAGCAATGGCTTATTAGTATAATAAATATTATATAACTCCTAACAATAATTAAAATCACAGTTTATTGAGGGATTCCACAGTTGTTCCACTAAAATAAAAAACCAGAAATGTTTTGATAAGACTATTATATAATATTCTTAATTTATTCTTTAGCCAATAAAATGAGAAGCCAAAAAAAAATGACTATCATACAGAAGAAAATAAAGCAGTGATTTGTTAATCTGTTTAACAATAGTTAAGCCACTACTAAATGTGAGTTCTGGGCTCAGCAGTGGAGATTCAGTAAAGAAAAACAGATATGTGATTTACCCCTTCCTTGCTCTTAGAATCTCTTGGCAAATGTCAATAGTTAAACAGGACTAATATTAAAGCTTCCTTTGTACCATGTAAGGGAAAGTTCAAGGTTCAGTGTAAGAGTTAATACAGAGACAGAATCTAATCCTAGAGAGATAGGGAAGACCCTCCATGAAAACTGAGGGTAGCAGGTGGAAAGCCAGACCAGCCATAAGCCAGACAGGACACAGGAATGGTCTTCCCAAGAGAGGCAATGGTATGTTGAGCTCCCACAACTGAAAGAACTCAGGGTAGAACAGAACATTAGGTGGGGATAGTACATTGCCAGGTTATATTAAGTGAGTAGAGGATTCCTCCATAAGAAACTTGCAGTGACTATGACTTTTTTTTTTAACCTGAAGATAAGCAGAGAGAAACTGAAAGTTTTGAGGAAAGGGGTTACAATGTTAAGAGGGGTTGCATTTAAAAGAATCACTTTGACTACCTTATAGATTATCTATGGTAAGGAGAAAGACCAGAGTTAAAACTCTGGTGATGAAGGTTCTGCAATAAATAAGAGGAAGATTTTGGTAGGCCAGACTTGAGTTGTAGATAGAGATATAAAGAGAGAAAAAAAATCAGGTTTGAGAAATACTGAATTGGTAAAATGGCAGAACTTGGTGATTGTTGAGCTGTGGAAGAGGAGAGAAGGAGGCAAACAGTGGGGCGTCCATTGTAAAGGAAGTACCTGAAGGCAAGGAGGGATGAGTAGGTTAATGGACTTACTGAATTTGAAGCATGAATTATAACTGAGCATGACCCTATGGGGCCTCCCCCATATCCTCTGCTTTAGCTCCTCTCTGAAGCACCTAGATAATAGTATCTGATGCACATTTCTTGAGTTGTTTTGCAGATGCAAAAACCACCACCAAATGGAAGAAGTTAACTAACTGATGACCATGAGCACTTAGGCCCCAGGCCTATTGGAGCCTGAGGGTTGATAATGTGACACTGCCCTGTTGCCTCACCATCAACCAATCAGAGACATGTGCACAAGCTTATCACAACCTTCATCCCCCTCCCTCACCTGGCCTTTAACAATGCTTCCCTGAAACCTACTAGGGAATTCAGATCTTTTGAGCACTGGCTGCTCTGGACTCCTTGCTGGGCACCTGCAATAAATGCTGCACTTTTCCTTCACCACAACGTGGTGTCAGTAGATTGGTTTACTGTGTGTAGGTAAGAGGACCTAAGTTTGGTTCAGAATGAGGTATCTCAGGAGAGATGCCCAGGATGCAATTGGACTATAGGTCTAAACTCAGGGGATTTTGTCTTGGATATAAATTCATTATTCATCAGCATATTCATGAATGAATGCTCATACACAGAAATGAATGAGACACAAAGTGGGTTTTGACAAATTGAGAAAAGGACCAAGGAGAGAACCTGAGAAATATTCACCTTTAAGTTGAATGAATAGGAGCCTGAAATGCAGGCTGAAAAAAATTAAAAAAAGAATCCAGAGAGATGGGGAAGACAAGGAGAGAGTAGAGTCACAAAAGACATGAAAAGGGTGCTTTCCAAGAAGGAGGGTGCAGTCAGGAATCTCACCTGTTGGTAAGACATCAGTGAAGAAGGGGCTGAAAATTATGCCTTGAAATTAAATACAAGTAAGTTGTTGTTGACCCTGGAAAGAACTATTTTAGTAGTTCAGAGGAAACAATATAAAAATTTAATTTTGATTAATTATAAAAGTATGTGAGGAGCATGAAACTTTGCATGTAGAATAGAATTACCAAAACTCAGATTGCCAAGGAGTAGACAGATGTGGAATCATTGGAAGAAGATTTAGAGGAAATTTTGTTTAGGATGGGGAAAAACTGAGAATATTTATTGGTAATATTAAGTATCCAATAGAGATGGGCTATTGAAAATGCAGTGGAGAGTAGTGCTCTAGGAAGAAGGCAGAGAACATAAGGGATGCAGCAAAGCATGTTAGAGCATTATCCAGGCTTCTCCCATAAGCAGCTAAGTAGAAACTGGAAGAAATATTGCATGTGGTGATGCTAATTGTGACTTTTATTCTGGAAATACTGGATTCAAGTTGCTGGTGAGACTTTCAGAGGAAGACAGTTGGGAACATTTTAAGTCCAGAGCTCAAAATGGAAATGCACATTAGGAAATTTTCAGAATGTTTATAGTAATTAAATCATAAGATTGGAGGAGGCTGCCTAATATCAAAGATACACACAAGTACAAATTGGTTCAGAGCTGCCCGAAAAACTTATTTATTTTAACAGTTTTGCTGAGATATAATTGACTGTATGTATTTAAAGTGTTCAATCATATATGTTTTAACATACATAACGCCCATGAAATGGTCATCACAATCAAGATGTGAACCTACCCAGCAACTACAGACCTGCTTTTTCTCACAATAGATTAGTTGACATTTTTAGTCTTATATCAATGGAATCATATAGTAGATAACTTTTCATCTTCTTCCAGTGAGCACAATTATTTTGAGATTCATTCATGTTGTTGCATATATCAATAGTCCCTTTTTATTGCTGAGTAGTATTCCATTGTATGGCTGTATTTTAAATTGTTTATCCATTCACCTGTGGTCTTTTTTTCTATTTTTTTTCCTGACATCACCGAGATATAATTGATATATAACATTGAGTAAGTTTAAAATGTCTGATATGATGGTTTGATGTTTGTATATATTTCAAAATGACCCCTTCACCTGCTGATGGACATTTGGGTTTTACTAGTTTGGGGACTATTACAAATAAAACTGCTATGAATATTCATGTACAAGTCATTGTAGGCACATATACTTTCTTGTTTCTCTTGGGTGAATACCCTGGAGTAGAGTGACCAAATTACATGGGAATAGGAATTTAAAATAGCACAACCCCTTTGGAAAAGAGTTAGGCAGTACTATATAAAGTTAAACATATCTACCACATGATCTAGCAAAGCACTTTTAATACAGTCTTCCTAAAAGTGTACCAGAAAACAGAGACTGTGAGTTTAACAGTTGTGCCAGGCACCAGAGACTCTGCTGAGCTCTAATATGTGGGGCAGAGTGGGTTCGGTTCAAGCTGAAGAGTTAAAGTAAAACCTACTACTCAGTGAGAACTTCCTGTGTACCAGGATCTCATTCTTCTGCTGATTTACATCTTTATTCCATTCCATCCTCACAGAAAAGTGATTCTTATTATATTAAATGCAATTCTTATTATGATTTTCCATATTAGGAAATTGGTCAAGGTCACATGGCTAAGAATGTGATGAAGCCAGGGCTCAAACCCAGGCAGTCTGACCGGGGAGTCTAAGATCCTCAGCACCAGGCAATACGGGAAAGGAGGAAGAGAAATAATGGTGAGTCCCCTGGGAGCCCACGTAGACTAGAGTGATGCCATATGTACAACTTATGAACGGTCACCCTATACAGTCAAGTTTTAAGACTTGCTACAATTATCTAAAACATATTCACAATTTAGACATTCTTTCAAAGAAATCCGGGTTTCATTTTAGAAAGAGAGAGACAGTCTCACAGTCTGACAAGCCCAGACTCCTTATCTCCTTGTACACAGCATCAGGGAACACAACAGAGAAAACCGTCCCTGACAACAAAGAACCAGCCTAGTCATTTTTAATTTTATTTTATCTTCTGCTCAGTCAGTAAATGAATTCATTGTTTAGCTTCCTAGTTTGAAAACACTCCATTTCTTTACCCTTTCTTATTTATACAGAATATGATTTATATCCCAGTCTTACACAATGTTCGAACACTGTGGTGGTTTATCCTATGTGGACTGAACTGGAACTGCCCGAAACTCCTTCCCCTCCTGTTTCTAAGGTTCAAGTTTACAGAGCACCAGGCCCACTGTGCTCAGGCAGATTGTTTCAGATCTGCTGGTGAAACTGAGAAGGATCCTGCAGAGCCCTCCTGGGTACAAATCCTTTCCATGCCCCCTGTTTCTTGTTTGTAGGATAAAGGCTTCAGTCTCCTAGACCTTCCCTGAGTTCCAAAAAGCAGACTTAAGCAGTTACTAATTAGAGAAGGGAGGGGATGCAGAAACAAAAGAAGAGCAGTCAAGAAACAATACTGCAGCTTTGGGGCAGGATCTTGGTCCCTCCTCAAGGGATATGCATAACAATATCTTTGAGCTCTTCTACAGGAACTAAGGCCCCCACCCAGGAGGAGGATGGTAACTTCAGGCTGAGCACAAGATTCCTGAAGCTCCACCTTGTTACCTCACCACTAACCAAGCAGAAGAAAGCCACACACCCTGCAGCCCTCAGCCCAAATTTTGCTATAAAATCTTTTCCCACAAAACTGTTGGGGAGTTCAGGGTTTTCGAGCATGAGCTGTCCTTTCTCCTTGCTTGGCCCTGCAATAAACCTTTCTCTGCTCCAAAGTCCGACGTTTTGGTTTGTTTGGCCTCACTGTGCGTCGGGCACAAGAACTTGGATTTGACAACATTGGTTCTCTTTGCAGACCCACAGCATGGCCTGTGTCCCCTGTTTTGGCTTTTCTGTGACCCTGAACAGCTACTCCTGCAGGCCGTGCACGTGGCTGAGAGTGGCATTGATGGTGGCTGGTATGAGTCTGGTTTGTCCTCAAGTTTCCAGGCTGTGCTCACACTCCGTCTCTGCACCTACCTTTTCTTCCTGACTGCTGGCCCCTGTGATTCCAGGCCTGTCACCACAGACAAAAACAGCACCTTTCCACAGCCTTCTTTGCCTGCTCCCCACTGCATAATTGTAATGGCTAAACCCTGTAACAAAACTTTCGTGACATGTCACTCATGGTGGTAGCTTCCCTGAGTGTCCCCTGACTGCTGCAGGGGACACCAGATACAGTTCGGAGTTCCCTGTTAATTACTTAACTTTTTAAAGGGAGATGCATGTGTTTATTCGAAGTTTCCCCTTCTCTAAAAGAAGGTGTTTTAATATTATGTTTCTTCTGTGGGGAGGAAGTGTAGTAAGTGCTGAGCTCCACAGACAGCACCTCAAGATCAGGGACAGGAGGGAGGGCTCAGCAAGGAAAGAGGACTAGTAAACCCAAGATTGGGAGGGAAATCAGGAGACGCGGTATCACAGAAGACAAGGAAGAACATTTCAAGTAGGAAAAACATATGGCTGCTTCTTTTCAAAGACAGTGTACCTACTGGTTTTCACTTTGATTTTACAGTTAAAGCTATAGCATAACATTTCTCCAAAAATGCAAAATATCTTCCTTGAACATAATTTTAAATGGAATCAGCTGGGTTATATCAGACTTTCTTTAAACAATAGATTATTATTTCTTACCGATTATTTCCAATACCTTTAATTAAGAAAACTTCAATAAATAAACTTACATTCACACTTACATTCTGCATACTATTGTAATATTTTTTCTCAAAATACAATTTTAGAAGTGAATTTTTGATATACATTGTAAAGTTTATCTCATAAAAATACATTCAGCCCTTGTAAGTCACCAGGAACAGGGCTAGAAGAGACTTTTGGAATGGGGACCACTAGCTCCGTACACCATCCCCAGGCACTTTTGTCTAAATCAGGTGCCCAGAGTTCCAGCTTCAGGAGCCTGTGAAGGTGAGTGGGTCTGCTTCCCATGACTCCTCGGGGGCAATCAGCAGAATATAAAGTCATGGGGCCCACAGCCTGACTGTTCCCAGAGGGAGTTTTCCAGTCATGCTAAGCATAATCCTGAGCAGCCAAGGTCAAGGTTGATCCTGCCTGAGTTGGCCCATTCTCCCTTCAGAAAGAAAGTAAATGGGCCGGAAAACTTTCCCTACCTATTATGCTGGGAGAGGACAAGTTTATGGGGCCATAGATGTGATTTTTATCTTTCACTGACTTGGGGATTCACACCATTAAGGATATTCCAACTCGTCAGTTGTGATCTCAGGGAAGCCAGATAATGGTAAATATTATAATAGCAAAAATGATAATTTGAGGCTCTTCAGAAGCCAGAATGAAGAGAATTCATGTCAACAATCAGAACACAAACCTAGTTTGTCTCCTACTCTGGAGACACATGGACACCTGAATTAATAATGATGATGGTGGTGATGACAACACAGAAGATGCAAATGCAACAAGCAAAATAAGACTTTCTGAGGCTTAACTTGTTCAAACTAAAAAAAAAAACAAAACGTTTTTAGATATATTTTAGGTAAATTAAAGGAGAGGACAATAATTTAAGCACCCAGCCCTTTTTCCCTTGGAAAATCAGTTGCTCAATTACATTTCCCAGGCCCCCTCACTGTGAGTACACAGATGTGACCTACATTCCACTAAACTGTTACCTGCGGGCACAATGTTTATTGGAATGTGAACCACATGATGAATATGCTCTGTGTGGAACTGGCTTTTGGTCCTGGCAACTTATACCCTGGGGTTTTCCCTGTTTCCAAGGCCAGGCTCCCAACGGAGAACCGGTACCATACGTGGCATGAGAACAATTGCAACAGATATATTTTCTGGCCTTTTATACCCTGCCGCATATGTATGTGTGTATCACTTGGGTTGGGACATTGTGTCTGAAAGTTTAAACTCAGTCCTTTTAATTCACCTTCTCTATAATCCTATAATTTACCTCATATCCATTATCTGTTTAACTCTATTTAAATCCCTTATCTGTTTAACCTGAACCCATCCTATTACTAGCAACTAAGAATATATTCTAAATAGGAATAAATTTACATTGGGCACCATGTTACAAAAGAACTTTGGAGATTACTTATAAAACTGTAAATGTTCAAGATAATAGTGAGATCCTCCAAAAGTCACCATATATATCAATTTTACATACATTTGTATAAAATATATATTTCAACAAATATAACAGACTCAAAAACAAGATAAACACATATGTATATACCTCATAGACAACAGAGCAACATAACAGCAATTATGGGACTAGAGTCAGGGGATAGAAGCCAGTAAGATGCAGTTCTATTGAGGAACAAGGAATTACAGCATCTAATGCATGGAGCTGTGGAAAGGGAACCCCTGAATGAAAGAGAGGGACATGAGGCAGCAGCCCTACCTTTGAATAAATCTGAGAGAATTTATTGGTCAGGGTGCGTTAGCTACTAGAATAAATAATTCCTAAATTACAGTGCCAGAAAACAACAAAGTTTCCATTCTTTTTTATGTCACAGTGGGATGAATGTTGATGCCTACAAGAGTCTTCTTCACATAATGATCTACGGACCCTGAGTCCTTGTACCAGTGACGCGACCACCCTCTTGGCCTTAAATTACTTTGTTATTTTGAAGCCAGGTGGCCAATGAGAGATGAGAAATTATGTGCAGAATCTTGTAAGAGAATTTAGAGGCCAAGCCTGCAAATGGCAACTGTTATCTCTGCTCCTGTTCCATTGGCTTGAACTCAGTCTTATAGACCCATTTAACTCTTCCATTTTTGTGTTTCTCAGTATTTGTGAAAATATTGTTCTTTTTCAATTTTACCTTGGCTATTCTTGGGTTTTGCATTGCCATATAGTTTTAATTAATTTTATATATGTTTTTATATGTTTAGATTGGGACAGTAGGGATTTACTATTTCCAACTGTAGGTGATTTTCCCTCACCAGTAAAGACTTATTTGGAGTGGTCTCCACATTGTAAGAGACAGTGTCTCTATCTAGTATTAATCAAACATTTCAACTCTATTATTCCCACCTTCAGTCTTAGGGTTAGCTTGGGGCTTACAGTACTTCTTAAAGCCAAAATCTAGGCTGTTGTTTCTACAAATATTCTGTCTTTCCTCTCCTCTTGAGACTCCAGCTCCACTTATGAGAGAATTTTTCACTGTGTTCCCTTTGTCTCTTGCATTTGTTTTCTTCCATTACTTTTCCACTTTGTGTTTCAGTTAAGATATATTTTTCTGGATTCATTGAGGTATAGTTGAAAATTTTTAATTGTATATATTTAATGTGTACAAGCTCATGATTTGATATATGTGTGCATTGTTAGATATTCACTATGATCAAGGTATTCAATGTATCCAACATGGCACATGGTTTCTTTTTTTCTTTCTTCTTTCTTTTGCTCTCTCTTTGTTTTTTCTTCTTTCTTTTTTTGTAGTGAGAACACTTAAGATCTATCTTCTCAGCAAATTTTAACTACACAGAATAATATTAACTATAATCATACTGTTGTACATTAAATCTCCAGAACTTATTTATCTTACACAACTGAAATTTTGTACCCCTTGACCAATATCTACCCATTTCCTCTACACCTCAGGCCCTGGAAATCACTGTTGTAGTCTCTGCTTCTATGAGTTTGATTTTTTTAGATCCCACATATATGTGAGATCATGCAGTATTTGTCTTCCTATATCTGGCTTATTTCACTTATCACAATGGTCCTCTGAACATGACTCATCCATGTTGTTGCAAATGGTAGAATCTTCTTTTTCAAATTTGCAGTTTATATATGTATATAAAATATAAAAAATACATATATAAAATGCAGATTTGAAAAAGAAGATTTATACATATTATTTATCCATTCATCCACTGATGTACATTTAGATTGTTGGCTGTTTTGATAATACTGAAATGAACATGGGGTGCAGATATCTCTTTGATATCCTCAAAGGATATCCTTATATATCCTTCTGGATATATAACCTAAAGAAGAATTGCTGGATAATAAGGTAGTTCTATTTTTAATTTTTTGAGGACCCTCTTCACTGCTTTCCATATGGCTGTATCAATTTATATTCCCACCCACAATGTACAAGGGCTCCCTTTTCTCCACACCCTCATCAACACTTATCTCTTGTGTGTTTGATAGTAACCATCCTAACAGGTGTGAATTATATCATTATAATGTCAATTTGCATTTCCCTGATGATGTGTGAAGTTGAGTACCTCTTCATGTACTTGTTGACCATTTGTATGTCTCATTGATTATCTTCTAATTTACTAACCTGATTGCATACTATGTCTGATTTACTTTTAGACCCACCTGATAAGTTTTCAGTATTAATTATGCATTTATTATTCTTGTATTTCAATTTGATTTTATAGATTCAAAATTATAACTGAAATTCCCTATTTCTAATTTTTCTCTCTCTTCTATTTTTTGAACATATTAGTCACAGTCATGTAAAAGTCTGTACCTGATAACACATCATCTAAGCTACCTTTAGATCTATTGCTCTTATTTGCTTTACTTATTGAATTTTCTGTGGCTTGATGATACCTCTTGGTACACTTACTAATTCCTCACTGAGTTCTGAAAGTAACTTGCAGAAACACCAGATGTGCTTTCTCCAAGCAAAGAATGTTTACCCTTTTCCTTTGCTAGGGTAGATAGAACGGGGCCACATCACCTTATCTAATGGGTAACTGTGCAAACTTCATACTTGGAGCAATTTTGGCAAATCTCCATTCATCTCTAGTTTGTTCTTGCTCCTGAAATGTGATTTTCAATGGATTTCAATTGATAGCTTGTAGTTTTCACTGGGATCTTGGATTCTTCTTTATTTCATGCTAATTTTGACTAATTTTCCCCAATAATAAGTTTATTGTCTGCCTGATATCACTTTTTGAAATCTGTTATCTTTAAAACCTAGCATTATTTTGTTTTAAATGTGTCTCTAAAGGTCCACAAGTTTGATATTTGTGAACCACTATTTTCTGGAAAATAATCTAAAAATCTTCTAGATTCCCATTCCTAATTAAATAGATTGTTTCCTGGCTCTAAGCATTGATATCACCTTGTGTTTTCTTTCTTTCTTTTCTCCTGGAATGTTTTCACTGTTCCTTAAATTCCATGTTTACTCCTTTCATAGGTTTATTTCTGCTTTTGCTGGAATAAACTCTTCGTATTTTCAGAAAGTATATACAGGAATTTTAGTTTCTGTCTTTGTATGAAATGTATTGCTTGAAAACGTATTGGTTTCTTCACTTGATTTAAAATTTGATTGAATAAAGAAATCTATGTTCAGAATCATGTCTCTCAAGATGCAAAGTATATTGTTCCATTGTTTCATTACTGTGGTGTTGATGCTGATTAATCTGACAGCAATTTTCCTTGCAATTACTTGATATTTTTACATGGTATTCCCTGGAAGCTTTTCAGATTTCTATTTTGTTCTTGGTTTTGTGAGGTTTTACCAGGTTATCTTTAGATGTGTGTATGTGTGTGTGTGTGTGTGTGTGTGTGTTTTGTGTATCTTGATGTGAGCCCCCTGGTAATGTGTGTGTTGTTTTATTGCAAAAATACATCTTCTACTAAAGCAGCATCCTCCATTTCTGTTTCTTTTTCCCCAGCTTTTAAATTATAACTTTGTGTTCTATATTTTGACAAAAACAAAACAGTTAGACTTTCTCTTTTTTACTTGAGTGACTTTTTAAGGTAACCGTATTTTAAATTTTTATTTATTGTTTTCTTTGTTTCTTCTTCATACCAAGCTACTACCATATTTCACAGACAATATCATTGTGACATGTCCTGAGGACACAAGAACTTTTAATGTTTTTTTCTCTGACATATTCATTTTCCCTGAATCAGTTTTTTCTTCATTTTCATTTTAGTTTTCCTCAAATATCTGTTAATTTTTGATTGTCCATTCACATAGAAAAATAGAAACTATTTTGAATAAAGGTGGGTGGCATGAGTTTCCCCTGGATATGGTATGTTTTCTCCCATAAAACTAAGCTCTGAAGAGTAAGGATGCCAGTGGGTACTCTTCCCACAACCATCCATCTTCCCTTAAAGACAAGCAGGGGGAGAGATGTAGGCTTCCCCACACCCCACTAAAGCCAACTTGGTGAGTTCTTTTCTTTTCTTGGAATGAAGAG
Source organism: Orcinus orca (assembly GCF_937001465.1). NCBI lineage: Eukaryota > Metazoa > Chordata > Mammalia > Artiodactyla > Delphinidae > Orcinus > Orcinus orca. The sequence continues at coordinate 100,111,078 of NC_064567.1, read as the reverse complement.
AATCCAAGAAAGAATGATCTGTGTCACAGCCTGCATTTTTTTCTTTTCTTTTATTATTTTTAAAATTTTACTTAATTTGGAAATGTTTAGTGATCTCAATATGCACAATATGCACAATCGTTCTGCTTCTCCCTCAATTGCCAACCAATTGCTAGCCCTTCTCTCAAAGTGTTCTTTTTATTTCTTATTTTTATTTGTTTGTTTCCTTGAGAGAAAGAGAGAAGTAGTTCTGCCAAGAGGCAGCAAGGGCGAGGGGGAGAGCCAAATAGACCAGTTGTTAAAGAGGCTTCCTCCCAATTAATCACACGATTATTATCCATCCACGTTGGTTTCCATACCTAAAAACTGGCCACCTGGTAATGATCAAGCCCTCCAAAATGAAAAAGAAATTCCTCCTTACCACTTCCAGAAATTATCTGTGCTCTTTATTATGAAAATATCTGTGCTCTTTATTATGTACAAATACAACCTGTGGAAAAATGGATATCACTCAAATATGAACAAACAGAGGATATTTATTTAGAGATTTTTATAGTGAGGGGGGTCAGCCACCATCGGCATTTGACAGGTACTTAAAGTCAGGTAGAGAGTGGGAAGATTTATAGTTTAAAAAAAGGGATGGGGGAAGCCTCCAGGTATGTTCTTTATACTCATCAGAAGTTGTTATACCTCAGTAAAACTGAAAAAAAAAATGACTATAAATAAGAAATGACTTACAAGAAAATCTCCATGAAACTTGATAAATAACTCAGAAAACCTAAATGAAATAGGTTATTTTTTCAGAAAATTTAAATCTATAAAGTTAATGCAAGAAATAGAAAACCAGGATAGAAAAATTATCATAGAAGAATTTTTAAAAGCAATAAAATATCCATACCTGAAAAAAAATAAGGAACAAACATTAAGAACAAATACTTTTTAATAGACATATTTCACCATACTTTCAAAGGTCAAGTAATCTCCATGGTATATAAACTCTTCCACATAGAAATATGGAAAGCTTTCCAATTTATTTTTGGAGACTGACATAACCTGAAAATATAATCAATCAAACAAGGATAACATCAAAAAAGAAAACTAGCTGTTAACCAATTATAATGATGAATAAAATGTTGACTACTAAATATAATATTAGCAATCAAATCTTACTGACCAAATAAAATACTTATTCCAAGAATGCAAGTGTATCCAAAATGAGGAAATCTGCTTCTGTATATACTTACTATAACAAATTAAAGGAGGAAAACCATATGATTATCTTACTTGATGTTTAAAAAAAGCTTTTGATAATACCTGATTAAAAATATAGTGTGCCGGGCTTCCCTGGTGGCACAGTGGTTGAGAATCTGCCTGCCAATGCAGGGGACACGGGTTCGAGCCCTGGTCTGGGAAGATCCCACATGCCACAGAGCAACCGGGCCTGTGAGCCACAATTACTGAGCCTACGTGTCTGGAGCCTGCGCTCTGCAACAAGAGAGGCCGCAATAGTGAGAGGTCCGTGCACCGCAATGAAGAGTGGCCCCCGCTTGCCACAACTAGAGAAAACCCTCACACAGAAACGAAGACTCAACACAGCCATAAATAAATAAATAATTATATATATGTGTGTGTGTGTGTGTGTGTGTGTGTGTGTGTGTGTGTGTGTGCGTGTGTGTGCCAACAATAGAAATATATTCTTTAGCAGGAAAAAAGAAGCTGGCTTATATGAACACATAAAATCAATAACCTCTGTGTTACTAAAAATACTATGACTAAAGTAAAAATAATTGGCAGATGGAAAAAGTGTATTTATGAGAAGGACAAATACAGAGAGAGCATCTCTAAATGAATGAGAAATGGGAAAACATGCCAATAGATATCTGGGAAAAAATTGTAAAAAAGCTATTAATTAAAACTCAGTAATAAGATCATAGAAAAGTCATTTAACTTCACCAAGAGTCAGGAAGTTGCAGCCTTAAACAGGACACAATTTTCACTCCTCAGATTGATAAAATTTAAAAGATTGGAAACGTCCGGTTTTGAAAGAGTGGTGGGGAAAAGCATTTTCATTAATTGTTAGTGTAATTTCAATCTTAGAACAGAATCTGGCAAAATTCATTGCTGATATGAGGAAGCTGGAAGTGAGCTAACAAGAAACAGGGCACCTTTGTGATTAGTCTGGGAATACATTTGGCTTTACCTGGTTGATCCTGAGGTGGAAGCAGGGAGAAAATATGGGGCAGCTGTCAGTCACTGACCAAGTTCTGACCAGTTCCTTGTCAATCACTAGAGATTGTAGATTGACTTTCCAGGTGGTAGCTGCAATGTGTTGGTCAGAGTTCTATGTCGTATATGGTCTATACATTTCATAACCTGTCCCTCAGATTTCTTCAGCTTTTCATTTCTAGGAAATCCTCAATGTCTCTGATTTGAATATGGCACTCTTTTTTTCAGTGATGCTTTGGACTTATTAATGTTTGTACATTTTTATCATAACTTCAGTGACATTTTGAAATTATGATAGGAAAATATATTAGCTTATTTTATATTTTTAATTAAGGGCTAGATGAGAACATATTCTTGGTATTATGTGATCTAATTAGGAAGATATGAATATGTAGGCATTTATAAACAATATAAATTTATGTATATATAATTTTAAAATGTTTAAGTTGACAAAACAGATCATTTTGCATCATCATTTTCTCAGTCAATTCTAACTTTAAAATTCTCTATATTTTTTCAAAATTTGCTTAATTTTCTTGGTATTTCTAATGTTTAATATTTATACAAATGACTCTAATTTATTCAGAATTTATTTCATTTTGCCTTTTATGTTTATTTGTATTATCTTTATTATATAGCTAGGATTATGATTTAATATCTGTGTAATGGTGCTAAGACATTGTTACAATATGGAGTGATTTGCAATATCCACTCCCTCACCCATAATTTTAAAATTCTAACATTAGATAGCATAAAAGGCAGTACCTTTCACTTCTTTACCTCTTTCCAAATTTTTACAATTTAATATCAATGTTTAAACATTAAATTTTTTTTTCTGATAACTGTATTTTTTTTAACTTCTTTATTGGAGTGTAATTGCTTTACAATGGTGTGTTAGTTTCTGCTTTATAACAAAGAGAATCAGTTATACATATACATATATCCTCATATCTCCTCCCTCTTGCATCTCCCTCCCACCCTCCCTATCCCACCCCTCTGGGTGGTCACAAAACACCGAGCTGATCTCCCTGTGCTATGCGGCTGCATCCCACTGAAAACTAAGTTCCTGATTTACTTTCAAAATAATGTTTGTTTTTATTTTATTTTTTTCAGATGCATTTCTGAAAGCCATTTTATCAAGAATAAACTAATATTCTCTTTAAGTTTTAGGGGACATCCTCTTTATCTTCCTCTATGGTGATTAGAAAATAACTGACATGTTTACAATATTCAAATCTTCTTTACCATTACCAACACTTGTGTTTTCATTTTTTGAAGTCATATTTATTTCTATCCATAATGACCTTAATATTTTATAATATACTTAGAACCACAAGTTAAGTTTTCAATTGTATCTTTGTTGATACAAAGCCACTCACACAAAAAGGAACACTTTAGCAACCAAAAAGCTAAGACTAAAATGTTTGCAAAATGAAATACAACGTCAATTGGCAAAGTTCATGGTGTACACAGTGAAAACGTCCCTTCAAAGTCTGTTGGATGATCCACTGACTTCCTTCTTCAGAAAAAAACAAGGTTCTTGGTTCCTTGTGGATCCTTTTAGATATATTCTAGGAAGACGTTTACAAAGGCACTTATAGATATAAACACACACTCAAATTTTTTAAAGAAATAGATACAAATAAACAAAAGTACAAAAATACAATGATACAAACAATCTAATTCCCTCCGTTAATCATGCCAACTCAATCCCTGAACTGTTTTCTCCATTTTACTGCTGCACTGTGTGTCAATGTATGAGCACATCATCACTTACGTAACCAGATCTCTCTTGATAACCAGTTATGAGGGTCATCCAGGGAGAGGCAGGCACTACTGGAGGACCCCCAAGGGGTAGACAGGACTTTCAGGGGAAATGCTTCCCTGTGCTCCCAGAGAGGCTCATTTATGAGGACACTTCTCTCAAATTCATCAAAGACACTTATACATGAACTTGGCTGAGAATTAGCTGAGCTTCCCTTTTTCCAATAAATAATGTGCATCCCAGGGGTAAGTGCCCCTCAGTACCTTGCCAAGTGTTTACCAGGGACAGATATAATTTGATTTAGAAAAATAAACTCATGTGACATTTCTTAAATCCAGAATTGTAAAGTCTTTAGATAAAGTATTTGCCCGAGACATACATATGAAAGTGATGTGCTTGCTTCCAATTCTTCCAGATAAATATCTAGAAGTGGTATTGCTGGATCATGTGGTAGTTGTGTTTTTAATTTTATGAGGAACCTCAATGCTGTTTTCCATAGTGGCCGTACCATTTATTAGCACTCTCATGTTCACGGAAGCACTATGCATAACAGGCAAAATGTGGAAACAATCTAAATGTTCATTGACATATGAATAAACAGAGGTTAGCCCCAAAGAAGTGGGCTAACTCTAAACAGCACTAGTTAAAGCATTCTTAAAACTTTACCACAATATCTGAAATTAATTTCATCAAAATAAAATGAGTCAGTTGAAGAATAATATTGTTATCACAGATCACTTGACATTTCCTTTGATCCAACTAGCCCTGCTTGAAATCTTCTTTGATGCTTGAAATGCTCTTGTTTAACAATGGATGCAACATGCAAGGGAGCCCCTTCTGTTAAGACTACACCTAAAGGACACACGCCCTCATCAGTCTGTCAGGGCCCTCATTCCGATTAGAGTGTTAACTAGCTTGTTTGTGTCTCTCATTTTACAGTTCTGACTGGCTAGTCATTTTTATGTGAAATGGAGACCATTTACCTCGGCAAGAACTACATAATGAAAATAATGATGAATAGAAAACATGGCTCAAATGAGAAATACAGATAATACCAATATTGGTGAGGGTGGGAAGAGATTGGAATCCTCAAAGCACTGCTGATGGGAGTATAAAATGTAGTAACCAGAATGGAAGTATGTTTGGCAATATCTACTGACATGGATATAAATATACTGTATGACCCCAAATAAATGCATAAAGGTGTTTAAAAACAAAAAGAGCTATAGAGATAAACATAACACATTTATAATAACTTTACATTTGAAAGTATGCAATATATATCAATATTAAAATAAATAAGTAAATTGTGATAGATTTAACAATGGGACTCCTTTAATTCAGCAATATTTGCTATGTCCACCAACATGTTAAAACTCACAAACATAAACTTGAGAAAAAGAAACTAGATGAAAAAAAGCACCTTCTGTATTATTCCATGTGCACTCTCTTCTGTATCCAATAAAACTATGCTTAAACATGTTGAAATAAGCCGTAGCTTCACAATTCCTAAAATAAGATTGATTCAACAATCAACTTAGAAGATAGAACTGAAGTATTTTTCTTGAAGCTGTAATTTTAAAGCAATTTACATAAACTTGAAAAATACTCAATTTTCCATTTTAAAGAAAGGGTGTTGGTGGCAAAGCCTGCGGAGTTGATCTAAGGAAATCCACCACAAGCTAAACTTGTCCTCCACCCACTGGTTTCACTGACTGCACCTGATGTTAACAGGTCCAGATGTACCTGGAACTGTGGGTACACCTCAGGTAGGTGAAGGATAGAGATTAAGAACAGCAAATCTTTGTTGTTTGTCTTTTATAAAAGACTGTATCCTTGCAATTTTCTGTACTGTATCCAAGTCTGATGGCTTATTAATTTTAAAATGTATATATGCATTAGTACTGAAGCATGGTTTTTTGAACAATCTGAAACTTTAACCTGCCCTACCCAAATTTCACCATTCATCAAGAGGTGTTAAAAGACCGACTTGATGTAATTATGAAAATTAAATCAAATAATAAATGCAAAGTGTCAAGCATAGTACCTGCTCTTCCATGGAGGGTAAATAGGTCCCCTCTCAAATCCATTACTGTGTAGAAGATGATTTATTCCTTCTTTGTTTGGAAGAGAAGCCCAGCTCTCAATGGGGCACATGGTGGCCTAGAATACAGACCATATTTTCTTTGTGTTCTTCCCTGTCAGATGAGTGTGGCTGTGTGCTACGGTGGTAGCCAATGAGATGTAGATGAGAATTAGTAGCAGCTTCCCCCAAACCACCTGACCACGGAGCTGGCACACACCCTGTGCCCCTTTCCTCCTGCCCTGGCCTTTGAGGCTGCCAGGAATGTAGATGCGGAGAAGAAGGGCCAGGGTCATTGGGGTAACAGGGCAGAGCAATGCAAGGAGCCTGAGAGCCTGGCGAACTTGAGGACCTCATCAGGGCGACTTCATGCCTGTAGACTCCCAGAACGTTTCTGGATTGACCCTCCCAACCTCCATTACACCCTGTCTTCTGCTTAGAGAATTCGAAAAGCTAAACACTATCTTTTGCAGAATCCCTCATAGACAGAGTTTGGGCATCACTTCAGTCCCGACCCTGACGGCACTTGTGTGCTATTTGGAGACAGACACAGGTCTGCAGGCCACAAGGAAACAGCAGGGCCCTGCATTCCTGCAGCAGGTCCCAGGACTCTTTCTCCAGTTTCTGGAAGACCAGAAGCAATTGCGGGCATGGCTGATTTCTTGCTCAACTTCCCAAACCTTGGGTCATAGCTTTGGGTGGCCAGTCTCCAACCCCGTGTGCTCTGAGGCTGTTGTGCATCAGGGGGGCTTCTGGGGGCATCAGAGGCAGAGCCGCCCCTGCTGGGACACTTCCGAGTTGCTCCTGGCCTGGTAACAGTGTCTTCTGTCCTTCCAGTGACACAGTAATAAGCCAAACCCCTGAATAAGACCCTTTCCTGTTTTAAAATGCTTATCCTTCCCTGCTCTAAATTCCAGCAAAGAGAGGACTTATGTTATGCATGTGTTAAGTAAAAGGTCATTTTAATTAGGCCACTGTTATTTGGGGCTTTCTGTCACTTGAAACCAATAGAATTCTAACTCATAAGTCACCAGATCACTAACCTGGAAGAGATTTTTGCAAACCTGAAAGATGATTTTTCAAAGTAGACCCTTAATTTTCTACACATGGACTTTTTAATTAAGTATATAGGTGGAAGTTTCATTCAGTAACCTCAGTGGAGCACGTGTGGGTTGGGCACTCTGTCTGATAGGGGCGCCAGGATTAAGAATAAAGCAACATAATCTATGTTGTATATCGTTTAACTATTGAATGACTTCATAGGCAACCTCGGAATGGCCCATACAAAAGCCTTTCTTTTTTGTTGATTTGAGCAACACAATTTGTTTTTATGTTCCTACAATCTCTAAAATGCTTAAATCAGAATAAATTCAGCATTTTCAAACTTTAAAAGCATTTAAAAATATTTTCCATTTGATTATTTTAATTTGTATCTCAATATTGCAATATTCCATTTTCTGTATTTCTATATTTTTTCTATATTACTATATTTTTAAATACATTTACATAGTTGCTTCACTCAGGGAACTAGGAGAATTATGCAATGTAGGGCTAGTTTAACATTTTGAACTTTGGATGTGCTGGTTTACTTCACTACTGCCTATAGACTGAACTCCCAAATTCTGCTAAACATCACAGTGTGCTTGATGCAGGCAAAAGGTGAACCCAGGCAGAGCATGGAGAGAAGCACAGAGTCGTTTGCACTGCCAACAGCCCATAGGTCATGGGCTCTACTGAGAACGGTGGAGTGAAGTCAGCCTCATTCAGATGAACAATACACAGGTTGTTACTGCTGGAATCCAGGTGGTGTTGACTACAGAGGGCAAAGGTGTCATTGGGAGAGTGTGCTTTATAAAAATATCTTTTAATTTTCTGTACATCTGAATCTGCTGTTTAATATTCATTTCAAAAACTGGAGAAAAAATGGAATTATATTTTCATTTTTATCAAGTTTCTTCAATACCCTGTAACTTAGAGCTGGTTTCATCATGTGAAAACTCCAGATGGGTGAATGGTAGAATAAGTTTAAACCTGTTGGATATTTGTCATTTACTCATTAAAGTAAGGATTCGCAGAGGGAAAATGTATGCCATTTGGGGAATAGTTCAATAAAAGTAAATCATCAAATAAAATATGACAATAACAATTCTGCAGTGGAAATTTTAACCCATGAAACAGACTGCTCATTAGTCTCTTCAAGGGAGAATAAGCTTAAACAGTGTTTCATACAAGATAAATCACTAAATATTTGCTCAATTGAATTTGTCTGTGCTACAAATTAGGGGGAAATCACTCGATAAAATGTGTGGTTATTCTTTTCAAATCAATAATTAAATGCAGAGTGAAGCCTGCAGGTTTTCTCCCGTTTTTGCTCCCCTGTGTATCTCCCTCCTTACTCGGGTTCTAGGACTAGAAGAGAATGTTGAGGCCATATTGTCAAAGCCCTCATCCAATAGCTCAGTTCCACACACAGGTTTCCGAATAGCTGGTTGAACAAACTCAAGCGTGGAGTATGCGCATGGCATTTTCATGGTGGTCCATCCTTCTGTTTGTTATGCTGTTCCCTAGAGATTAGCTGTCTTTTGAATTTTATAAGTTCTTCAATTTTTTCAGATGATAAAAGTAAACATATGCAATATGAAATTATAATGAAGTGATTTGCCATTATTAAATACCTTCATCAATGATAGCTGTAATTGTAGTTAAACATGTTAAAGGACCTATTGATGCCATCGGCTAATAAATGTTTTATCATTTACCCCACTTCTACCCTGTGAGAAAGTGTCAGTTTATCCAGTTACCCAACTAAGTAGTATCAGGAATGAGATTTAAACCCAACTTTAACTGGCACCTTTATTTATATTTTTATCATTGTGAAAAGTATAATTTCCTCTACCAATGAAATTTCCACATAAATATATTAAGGATGATATATTAATATACCTAAAGGACATTATGTAATTACACCTATAGATCAAAAAAATGTTTTTAAAACATCAAAAATAATAATGTATTAAAAATAAAACAATAAAATGGGAATAAATGTCATGGAGTATTGTTATTTTAATATGCTGTTTAATTTTATTTACTGTTTTATTGAGACTTTGTACATAAATATTCATAAAGGAGATTATTATGTAGTTTTTGTTTTTGTAATATCTTTGAACTTGGTATCAAGTTTATAGTAGCACAGAAACATTTTAGAAACTCCTTTTTCTACATTCTGAGGAATTTTTATAGTGTTAGAATCTGTTCTTTCTAATCTTTGAAAATTACTTTTTGAAATTATCTGAGCATATTGTTATTTATGGAATGATTTTTAATAAATTATTTTATGTGTTCTATGACAATTCGATTGCTTAGATTTTCAGTCTCTGTAAGGTCAAACTATAATATACAATGTGGCAAATCATTCATTGTATCCATTTCAAGTTTATTAGCCTAGAATAGAGCAAAGTAGTCTGTAACACCCCTGGAACATTTGGCTGTTTCCACATTTAATTTCTTATTTTGTATGTTCACTATTCTCCTCCCCCTTTTTCTTTATTCAGTTAGCTGACAAAATAACTATTTAGTTATTTTCCTCAAATAAATTGCTCTTGAAATAAGTCTATTAGCTATACTTTTTTCCCATTTTCCTATTTATTTCTCTGTTTTCTTTATTGCTTACTTTTGTTTCCCTTGTTGTTCTGTCTGAATTGGACTATTAAATTTATTTATTTATTTTGCTCTTTCTTGCTTATTAATTTGGCTTTTTCATCTGAGAACTGAATTATCTGTGCCTTATATATTAGAATATAAATATTATGTAGTACCCCTGTATAAGAGGAAGAGGTTTATAATTGTCTATGTACTGAGCAATTTACATTTTTGTGATTCCTTTTTCTCAAACAATGTTTGAGAAAGATCAGGAAAACATCCTAGACGGTAGGATGTTGCCTAGATTTCCTTTTATATCCAATTTTACTATAATGTGATGTGTAGTGGTTTGCTCGAGAATTTTTTCACATATCTTTAGTCTATTTTTTCATTATTCCAAGGGCACATGAGTTCAGTATGAACCCCTAATGTATTTTCCAACCAGGTCAACTTGGTAAGAATGACATTTTCTCAGAAAGCTTTTTTTCTGTAGCTGTATTTGACTTTTGGGTGGATATATTTTGTACTTTGACTTTGGTAAATGTGTTTGAGATGTATTATTTGTAAACCCTATTGTTTTCATTTTTCTTCTTTAAAGGAAAAGGATATCATTTCCAGATAAAATTGCCTTTGAAAGGACACTGCTTTTTATAGCAATTATGAAAAGGAATAGCCCTCCCATGTAAAAGAGAATGAGGGAGAAGAAGTGGAACAGGAAGGGTAAAAGGTCAACAGAGGGAAGAGGGGGTGAGGGGAGGAAAAGCAGCAGCGATGTGCTGGAAGGTGGGCTGGAGACAGGAGGGAAAGGCAGCTAGGAGAGCATGTGTTTCTTCTGCATTCAAAAGAAAATGCACTATTGTGAATTTTGATGCTGTTAAAGCTTATTAAGTTTATCTTATCAACAAAACTTTCTTAATTGGCACAAAATAACAACAACAAATACAGAAATCTATAAACTCCCAGGGAAGATGTTAGGCCTGAAGCTTTCTGACAAGATAATTTCCTAGTTGATTACATTTGACAGATATTATAGGCTAAGAGAAAGTTAAAGACACATTGAATTGAAAAGTCATGTGAGTTAGCCACTTTGACAGCCTTTGACCTGATCTCATAAAATGATGAAAAAAGGAAGAGATTGACACTATCATTTCAGTCTTGAGAAATGTGTGTGTCCTGGAAGGTCTACTGCAGAAGGGAACAATTTGCATGTAAACAGTGTTCGTGATGAGAATTTTATTAACTTGCATTTGCAAAAGTCAAATATGTCTTTCGATCAACAGAGTAGTCACCAGGTCAGAAAGAGGTCCAGCTTACCACCACTTTCAGCTCTACTAACTTCACAAAGAATAATTAGAAGTACGTAAATTTCATGAAATACTAGATTTACATACACCACACACTTCAGTTATACCTACTTTAGTGGAAATACCAAATGTGATCCTTAGATTCTCTTAGTGCCGCCACCTCTCAGCTGCCTGCCCGCCTCAGCCCTTCTCCTCTGCTCTGTCCCTCACCTGAAAGAGTCTACGTCACCCTGCGGGGTGGGAGGAAACTGCTGCACACATTCAGGGTCCGCCTGTCCCACCACTTCTATATTTAGGTGAAACACCCCATCACCAGGTGGGGAGTCGAGGAGGAGGGTATGGCTTCTTGAGAAACTGCCAAGCAGGTCAAGGTCAAACGTTCCATTCTGTAAAGGCAGAAAAGTTAATTCCAATGGGGCCAATATTGACCGTGCAAATATGGGAGAGAGCATGTCAGGTGGATTAATCTCTTCTCCTTCCTCCTCTTGAAGGACTTTTCTCAGGCGTGGTTCCTGTGCACAGTCAACCTGCATGGTTGAGGGCGTGTCCTAGAGGAACGGTGAGCTCTGTGTCCTATTGTTGAGCAGTGGCCACCCTGCTAATATGTAACCTTGCATTGCCTTTCCCTCTGTTTCAGGCACTGGGATCACCTCTAGATAAATCCACAGTTTTTTGTTTGTTTTGTTTTTTGACATCTTTATTGGAGTATAATTGCTTTACAATGGTGTGTTAGTAAAGCCATAGTTTTTTTTTTTTTTTTTTTTTTTGCGGTACGTGGGCCTCTCACTGTTGTGGCCTCTCCTGTTGCGGAGCACAGGCTCCGGGCGCGCAGGCTCAGCGGCCATGGCTCACGGGCCCAGCCACTCCGCGGCATGTGGGATCTTCCCGGACCGGGGCACAAACCGGTGTCCCCTGCATCGGCAGGCAGACTCTCAACCACTGCACCACCAGGGAAGCCCAAAGCCATAGTTTTTAATCCTTACCTTGGTCTCTGTTTTCTATGGGACCTAGGCTAAGACAACTACCAATTGAATAGGACATAATGATTTAAGAGTTAATGATTTGTATCTCTATTACTCTGACCTTCCATGCACAATGAGAAATGCAGGGAAATGTAAACTGGAGTTAGAACAAAGAAGATTCCTGTGAGTCTTGGATTATTGTAATTAGATTATAATGATTTATAGGCTTGAGAGTATCTATAAAATAATAGAAGGATTATATTTGGAGGGAGCAGACCAACTTACCACAAATTTGAGACTGGAAAATAAAAAATAATTTCCAAACAATATTTTCCACAATGGCCAGCTTACAATATTAGATGCCCAAAAAGCCAATCAATGTAATATATAATATGTTTTATTCCCCTTAAATTGTACTGTATCTTTTTTCTTTAATTTAAAATCAGGGCCTTTATTCTCATAGTTAGGGCTAAAGATCGGAACAGTTCCCAGTTCCTTTTATCAATTTAGCACTTTAATTTTGCCTGGTGTTCAAAGGTAGTTTCTACTATAACCTAAACAATACTTTGGTTTTGAATTTACTATGTATAATTTACAGGACAACGGTCATGGAATGGTATTGCCTTGGCCAAAAAAGTTCGTTCGGGTTTTTCCATAAGATGTTACGGAAAAACCCGAATGAATTTTTGGCAATAAAAGGATAGATCTGGATTACTTTAGTTAACTCTTCTCCAGCCATATGCTTATTGCAATGAATTCAGCATTCTTTGTATAAGGCATAAAAAAATACTAAAGAAAAAATACTACCAACAAAAAGTCAATGAATGCAGTTAGCAAGAAAAGACACCAAAAACCTGTTTTTATTCACTCAACCCTGTGTCCAGTGAAAGATAGCACCAGGATCAGGGATACGTTTTAGGTATAAAAGTGGCTCATGCTAAAGACCATAAATAATTCTGAACAAAGGCTCAATATATAATTATTTACCTTTCCTCTAATATCCAGAAATGGTCTGAGGAATAGTGACCCAATCATTGAAATTACATGATAAAAATATATTTATGGACATAAAAATTTTCAGTTCAATGTTAATGAAAATACTGTTTTGTAATCTGATTTTTATAACATTTATAAAAGCTTTTTTAATGAAATATCTATAAAATAAAATTTATAAAATAAAATCTGATTTGTAACATGGATATTCACATCTCTTGTAAAAATATGAAAAATGTATATCAAAAAGTTATCAGGAGTGGCAGAAATACATATCTTTATTTTATCTTTTGTTCATACCTGTAGTTTCTAAATTTTGTAAAGCAAACCTATTTCCCTCATGTTCTAAAGTACTGAATGCCGTGCTCCCTTTGCTCAACACCAGTTGTGGCATTGAGGTCCTCAGTAACAATCAGATCTTCAGTGGGGTGTGCAGAATAAACCTTAGAAGATCAGAAAAATGAAACAGTGTATTCAAACATTCCCATACAAATCAGCAGGGGAATGAAAGTGTGTAGAAAAATCATATATGGCTTGCCAAGGAGCTAGTATAAAAATTGGCTAAAAAGAAAATTGCTGTGTGAACCATACAGCTTTATATCATTCATTTCCTTTATTCCTTCCAAAGTTTTTTCTCCCTTCTGATGGCCAGATAGATAAAAGTCCTAAAAGTATGAATATGGAGAAAGAAATATAAAATCATAATTATGAGAGGAGATAAATGTTCTAAAATTCCACATATCATAAACCTTAATAACCTCAAGGACCCTAGAAAATCAATACAATAGCATTCTCATGGCTAGGGCTCCACCATGTTATGTCCCTGAGTAAGGCTTTTAGTAATTTTAGAATAACTTCCAAAAAGTTTAGTATGCCAAAATAATTTAAAATAATGTAAAGTAATTCATCGTCCTTAATGAGGATCTTTTCACACAATAGTGCTCTGTATACCATAAAGCTTCATATTTCAAATATGGCAGCCATGTCCATCAGGATCAAAGGGCCGATATGAAGAGTCAGCATAGCCTACTTTGGAGTGGGACTTTTGTAAAGCTAGGCAAAACAAAACACAAAGATTATCATTGAAAAGAGAATATGGAGTACAATGACTCTGGGTTTGGAAGAGAGGGAAGGGAAAACAGAATTGTTTAGAATAATCTCTCAGTTGGGAAAGGGTGAGGAAAATTCGACCTAGTTCCTGACTCTGAGTGTGGGTGGAAGAGATGGGATTTAGGTAAGTGGTATAAAAGAAAACTATAATAATCCTTTACTAAGACACTATGTAGAATCCAAGGGAATATTTGAGAGGAGAGACTAAGAAAAGTAAAAGTCAGGAGAGGTAAAAAAAATGCCTAGTCCTGAAGATTGGTAAATAACCTTTAAAGAGTATGATCTCCCTAGGAGGGGTCACTATTCTTTTTGGGAGGTCAGGACAAAATTTCGAGCAATTGTTTACAATGTTAAAGTATTATAGTATAAAACAAATACCAAAAAGTGCACAGATAGTAAATGTTTTTCTCTGAATTTTCACAAAGTAAATGCACCCATGAGACCAGATATAGGAATAGAAATTAGCAGTACCCCAGAAAGCCTCCTGGTACCTGCTTCCTTCCATTTCCTCAGGTCCATGATTCTGCCTTGTTTTCATGAATCAGATTTGCCTATTTTGGTTCTATATATAAATGGAAAAACACAGTATAGGGACTCTGGCTGTGTGACTGAATTCTTTTGCTTATCATGATGTTTGTGAGATTTATTCATATTGTCTCATAGAGCAGTAGATTGGATTTCCTTGTTGATACAGAATATTCAACTGTATGCATATTCTACAGTTTATCCATTCTGCTGTCATGGCACATTTGAATTTTTATTCCCAGTTTTCAGCCAATATGAATAGAGCTACTACAAACGTTTTTGTACAGACACATTTTTGTAGCTGTTCTGTTAGGTATGTAGCTAGGATACATATTTTCAGCTTTAGTAGAAACTGTCAAGTATTTTTCCAAAACATCTGTGCGTATTTACACTCCTACCAGCATTATGCAAGAGTTCCAATTGCTTCACCAGCCATGGTAAGGCCAGTGTGCCTCATTTAGCCATTCAAATGGGTGTGTAGTGATATCACCTTGTGGTTTTAATTAGCATCTTCCTGATGTCTAATGAGCTGAGCACCTCTCAAATGATTTGGGTTATTTGCTCACCCTGTTTTGTCAAGGGAGTGCTCAAATTGTTTTGCCCTTTGGTTTATCAGATTGTCTGTCAGTCTCTGACTTGTAGAAGTTATCATATAAAAGTGAACTGTCCTTATTTGAACTTATACTTCAATATTTAGGAACTCTATGCTTTGTTGTAATGATAGTGAACAGAAGGCCTTAATTCATGGAGCCTGATTGGCCTATTTTCCCCCTTATGTTTGTTTGTTTGTTTGTTTGTTTGTTTAGGTCTTTTTAAAAGAAATGCTTTCATAACTCAATATAAGGAAAACAACTTCCTGTGTTTTCTTATTAATGCTTTATTGTTTTACTTTCCCATTTAAATCTATATCCATGGAATTGATATTTGAATATAGTATGAGATAAGATATATTTATTTTCTCCCGTGTGGATATCCAGTTGATCCAGGATTGTTTAATGAAAGAACACACAGTGTCATTCTAATCATAGATTAGGTGACCACATATGTGTGGGTCTATGTCTAGACCCTCTATTCTGTCTCCTTGGTCTATTTCCCTATGCCTACATCAATACAACCCTAATGTACTTTTGTAATTTTATATTGTCTTAAGATCTAGTAATAAAATATTTTAATAATAATACTGAATCAATCAAGAATCATCAATGGATGCAAAAATCAGTAAGTGAAAATTTGAGGAGTAAGAGGGAATTTATAGCCTCAAAGTATTTCCCCCAAAAGATATTTAGTAATTACAGAAGGAAAAGCAATGGTATCTTTACAGTTGAGACACTGGGAAGGCACCACCTTAACCAAGTAATCCAAGTTAACATTACCAGGAATTGGATGAATCAACATTACCTGACTCCCGATACGATGCGCAGAGAAAAACACGTTCTGTCGAAAATGCATAACCAGGGTTTAAATGTGAGAAAACACTGGACAAACTCAAACGGAGAGAGACTCTATGAATAAACTGTCCTCTTCAAAACTGCCCATGTCACCAAAGACAAACTAGACCGAGGAACTGTTCCTAATCAAAGGAGAGGCAACAACTAAAAGTAACACATAACCCAGGATTTCCTTTTGCAATAAAGCAACTCTCCCCAACATTTTTGACATCAGGGACCAGTTTTTTTGGGGGGGCAAGGTTCAGGTGGTAATGCCAACACGATGGGGAGCAATGGGGAGAGGGAGATGAAGCTTTGTTCAGCCACCTGCCACTCACCTCCTGCTCTGGGACCCATTTCCTAACAGGCCAAAAGTTAGGCCAGTACTGGTCTGCAGCCAGGGGGTTGGGAATCCCTGCCATAAAGAACATAATAGGAAATTGGTGAAATATAAATTAAACATTCAGATTACAAAATAGTGCTGAATAAGCATTAACTTCTTGATTTTGATCCTTAAACCATTGGTATTTATGAAAATTTTTTTTTAGCAGTATTTAGCAGTAAATGAGCACATGTCTGCAATGCCTGAAAAACAAAATACCAGTATATAACATGGACAAAGGGATCAAGCAAATAAGATGTTGAAGGTTGGAGAATTCAGGTGAAGGGTATTTGGGAAGTCTTTGTACTAGTCTTGCAAATGTTCAGTAAGTCTGAATTTATATCAAAATCAAAAGTAAAAAAAAAAAAGTTTCTTTTTCATGACCCTTTTTCTGATTGAGGCACCCAGTGTTCCCATTAGCACCAATAAATTGTTCAAGATACAATCAATATAATCCACATAACTAGTCTTTTAACAGTTTTATATTTTCAAGAACTAAACCTTTAATTTATTCAACATGAAGTTGGTACTACAGAGGTTTCCAGAAATTTGTATTTTATTATGGCCTCAAAGAGACTGTAGGCAAGATTTGAGATCAGAAAACTTAGCCAAAGACAGAGCCAGCCAAGCGCTCTCTGTAACTGTTCCCCACAAAAGAGCTTGACAGCCAGTAAGAAGACTGGAGTTCAGGCTCAGACACTAACAGATACTTAGGAGCGATTTATGGGCAACTAACTGACATATTTGGGTCTGGGTCACACTGTGTATGAACCAAGGACATTGGACTCATCAAATTCTGAAACATGTTCTCTTTTTCTACAACTATTTGGCAGATGAGGGGACTATATGATGAAAAATTGACAAAGTCTTTGAGCCTGGGTAACACATATGCTATTTCTCAAATATTAGAAGGTTAAGAAGTAGAAAGGTTTTGGAAAGCAAGATGGCAGTTTTAAAATTTAGATGACAGTAAGAGTTCAGTGTAAAAATATATTCAACACCCAGTTAAAGATATATTTAAAATACATAAAAATATAAATAAAGGGTCTGAGAGAGAGACCTAAGAGTTTTTCAGACATAAAATACTAATCATAACTAATGTTCTGATTTCTGTGTCTCCACTAACTCAACTCTATGAAACTCTATGGTCTTAACTACCCATTGCAGCTTTGTTTTCCCAGTATGTTGGGAATCTCTAAGGTGCTAAACTACAACGATTCTGTTGTTTGTTACAAGAGCCTGAAGGTGTTATTGACCATTTCAAGTCATGATCATGGAAAATAGGTAATTATTTCAAAGATCATATTTTTGAAAATTGTTTATTCAAATTCTGGGCTAAATATTTTTTCTACCTGTATCTAAGCTAATATTTCAAAGATGCATTACCCTAACATATCTTCCATGTTTTGTTTCCTTTGTGGTTTTCCATCATTTCAAATAAAATTGTCCTTTGATTTCAAAGATGAAAACATTTTCTGCATGATGAAATTTCAGTGTTGCTGGGAAAAGGGTTTAAAATGAGAACACTATGTTTTATGAAATGATTCAGATTGAAATGCTTCTAATCTAGTAAAATTATTTTTTGATTTATGGCAGACTAAATCTCATTCAGTGATCATTGAAATCCAATGGAGAATCAGGGTTAGATAAAGGATCTGATGTGAAAAGACAGTCCTGTAAGGGTGCCAGTTTTGAGAATATTTTGTTAAGATTGGTATCATGGAAAGGAGAAATCTGAGTGTGGATCGTTTCTTAGTTTCTTTAGTAAACTCTCTTGATTGCTAAAAACAAAGTGTGTCAAGAATTGTAAGCCTGAGATTTTATTCAATTTGCAAGCTAAAAAGTTAGCAAGCCTCAGTTTCATGGATTCTGGCAGAAGACACGAGACCCCTTGGTTTTAGACACAGGACATTGTTACTCATGACAATACAGGATATCAGCATTTCACATGTAGCGATCAGATCTCCAATTCCCACAGGGTGACAGCAGAGGAGCCAGGTGACATCTGTACTGGACATTCACTGCATCGCATGAGTGGAACCACGAACTTAGGGAACTCAAGTTTTTGATAAACCTGACTGACCTTTCTTCTAGAGATGACACTATCTCTACCTATCAACTCTACAAACATCATGAAAAGAGTCCAAAATAAAGACAGTATAAATTGAGATACCTGGGGTGAAATGTCCCCCAACACAGCAATATGGGATGACCCAGAAAGAAACACCTTATTTATTGGTTACTATTTTCTTCAGAAATTCTAAGTTGAGAAAAACTCTCTTTACACAATATATTTCCCCCATGATTTCTGAATCCATTTATTTCATTGCCTATTATGAAATCAGACTCCAAGAGGCTAAGGTCATACAGAAGTAAAGATCCAAGATGGATCTCAATCCAAGCTCTGTCTCAGAGTACGTTCTCTTACCCTCCAGCTACATGCCCCAACTGGAGTCCACTGCAGCCAGAATTGATCTCTTTCTTAGTCAATGGCCTCACCATCCTCTTGGTCACCGTGCCCGAATCTTGGGTGGTATCCTAGATACATAGTTTCTTTTCCTCTTATTCTATAAGTGAAAATGTCCATAAACCTCTTTCCCATGCTAATGCTACCATCTTGGTTCAGACCCACCTTCTGTGTCAAATGGACTTCTGTAAATAAATCTTATTGGGGATGCTATCTTGCTTTAAACCATTTTCAATATTCTTTTCAGAATTGTATTTCTAAGAGAAAAACAAACCAGGCTATGTCCCTACGGAAGCTGTTCCATGTTGCCATTTACCTTAGGATAATTTCAACTTATTTATGGCATAAAGGCCCTCTATGATGTCACACTTACTTCATTCACCTTCACAGCGTCTCTGCTTTCCTGCACCCACTCCTCGTTCCAGCCATTCTTGCTTCCTTGCAGTTACTCTAAGATGCCATGTTGATTTATACCCACACAGCTGGGAACATGTTGCTCCTTTTGTCAGAAATTATCTTCTATTGTCTCTCAAGTAAAATCTTAGTTCCTTTTCAATGCTCAGTTCGGTGGTTGCCTCCATTGGAAAGACTCCTCTGCTTGATTCAAACAGAGTTCATCCCCTTTTTCTCATTGATGCCATAACTGCATCTTCTACATAAATCTAGCATTAGTTATTATACTATTGTGAAGCCATACATATGTCTAAGGATCTAATAAAGGTTATAGACTCTGAATTCCACCTAAACACTTATATACAAAGATTTGTACACTAATTAGGGGCTTGAAGCTCAGAGCCTCCAGATTAAGAATACCTAACATCCAATGGATCTCATGCTCTCTCTGCAGCTGAGAATTTGCATGCCAATCATGAAATTGCTTGAGAGCTCCTTAATGGCAGGAGGTGGAGACCTACTTTAGATATTTTAATAGTGTAACGTGGCAGAATATCTAGCATGCTGTATGTGCTCAATAGACGTATTTTAAATTAAGAATGGAATGGATGGCATGAAGAACCACCCGGCCCTCAAGGACCTGGCTTTCCTTCATATAGTCAATGGCATCATCAGAGATTCTTAAGGGTAATAGTGCTCAAACATTTTTGATGATATCAGAAGTTTTAGTAACTACACAAAGACTTTTTGGATTCTCAAACAAGACCTGTTCCTTAGATCACATTCAAAGTTGTTCTATTGGTGAATATTTTTAGGAGCTAACAGTTATCAAATTTTATTATAGGCCAAACACTCTGATAAATGCTTTACATATATACATCATTCGATCAACAAGAAAATGATATTAAATAGCTATTGTTATTAATTTCATTTTTAAAAAGAGGAAACCTGGCTAACAAGTGGCAGAGTTAAGATTTGAAATTAGAAAGTATAATCAGAGAGCCTGCTCTTGAATATATTATAATTGTCTCACCCAATTTTATTATTTCTACAAAACTGAATTCCTTTGTCTTCAAATATAATAATAATAATAAATTATACTACCAAATTAAAAACAAAACCAATCCTTAAGATCCAACTTGAAGTATTTCTAAGATTATGTATGTATTAGGCTACAGAATGATCTGGAAAAAGAATTCTATACTGAAAGATATTTTTCTACAAGCTACTTTGTTTCCAAATTTTAAAATGGTACTTAAATGAGTCCCTGCTTATTCAATTATATATTGACAGATTGATACTTAAAAATGTTATTGCGTGACTGGAGTTAGAGTCACATAATTCTGACAGTGTTTTCTCTAAACCATCTGTTTTGGGGAAGCATTGCAAATATAATTTATGTAATTTGTAGAAAGTATACTTTCACAACACATCATAATTAAGTAGCTACAGGTATTCATATGTCAAAACAGAAAGGTGTGTTTTTTGTTTGGTTTTTGTTGTTGATTTATTTGTTATGGTGGCTGAAGCTGAATCTATTCACAGTAGCACATGACTCCTTGTGTATTTATTGTATCAAGAGTTACTAGCTGAGGGTGGCCCCCTTTATGTATGCAATTCAATCATTTTTCAGAAAACCATGTTATTTGTCACAGATGAGAACTTTCGGTAGCTTTTACTTGCTGTAAGTGGTATAGCAAATTAAATATTTATATGTACAACTACTTTAAAATGTTTTTAAATAGTACTTTCTGATCAAAAAAGGTAATTTTAAAAAATAAAGAAAAATATAAATAAGAAATATACTTCTGATAATTCCTACACTCAAAATTATCATTGCAAACATCTTAGTGCATTCTGTTTCTATACATGCATACACACACACACACACACACACACACACACACATACAGTCACTCACAAAATTAGAGAGGTTTTGTAGTATGTATTTTTACTTATCAGTTTAAGAACATATTTATTATCCAATTAATAATTACTTCATTAACTACTTTGTTAACCATTTAAAAATATGATAATTAATGTCTTCATAGTATTATATTGTGTGTTTACTTTAAAATTAATTTAAACACACTCTAAATATATGGAATTGTTTGTTTTTAAGATTTTCCTATTAGTAAAATGTTAAATTAAAAATATATTAATTATAGGGCTTTCCTGGTGGCGCAGTGGTTGAGAGTCCGCCTGCTGATGCCGGGGACGCGGGTTCGTGCCCCGGTCCGAGAGGATCCTGCATGCCGTGGAGCGGCTGGGCCCATGAGCCATGGCCGCTGGGCCTGCGCATCCGGAGCCTGTGCTCCACAACGGGAGAGGCCACAACAGTGAGAGGCCCGTGTATCACAAAAAAAAAAAAAAAAATATATATATATATATATATATATATATAATATTGAGATCAGACTGTATGCAAATGCTATCTCAGGCTTACACTAGGATGAAATTTCTATCTTATATGAACATGAACTATTTCACTTAATGTATCTGGAATCTCACTTGTTGGAGAAAAACCTATATAATTTTCTTGATAAGATTCTTGACGATAATGCCAGTAGTTAGATTCTTTTCTATAACACCAGGAGCAGCAATATAAAATCCAGACTCTCTAATAAAGAAAAACTATTCTCTGGTCTCTGAAAATGAAATTCCATAAAATTTCGAATGTATTTATAACCCTTTCTAGGGATTTATTGTATAGTTTAAAGTACTTCAGTCTGAGGTGTAGGTGGTAGACTGAATGAGTTTCTAACTTATTCACACTTATCTGAGGTTGAGCAAACACACCTTTAAAACCAAAGTATTTGTCATCCAACATTAACAAACATTCATTGACTATTATATTAGTCTTTCCACTGCCAGAGCAGGGCACACAGATTCCCATTAGACAGGGTCCCTGCCTTCAAAGGGGTTTTAGTGGTTGTAATACATGGTGGTGGTAAGAAGCTAAGGAAAAATACCCACGAGACTACACAGAATCGAATGGGAATGAATTTCACAAGTGAGACATAAAAAATACATGATGGGAACTAAAAGGAGGAAAGATAGTATTTACCTCCAGGGATCAGAGAAGATTTTATAAAGAGTCGATAAAGGTGGTAGGCTCATGGGAAGAATTTACTCCCCAACAAAGTTTTTCCACCAAAATGGGTTAAAACTTAGAATTCCTTTGTTAAAGTTACTTCCTTGAGTTTAGAATAACTGAAGAATTATATCATGAAAACATGAAACACTCTAACACTGAAATATGGTATTCGGTCAAGTTTTCATCGTAAACCATGCTGTGGGCTGAGAATAGCACAAATGAGACTAAGAATGTAGGGTTTATAGTTGATGCTTCAAATTCCCATTCAGTGGATACATCACAGTCTTACATTTATGTTTTCGAAAACTGGACCAACAGATGCATCGAGCTAGGAGCACTTCAGGGCACAGGAGGGGTAGAGTAGCAGTGCAGTCCTCACCAGGAAACTTTTGTGACAGAAGTAATCTTAGGTGTCCCCTCTTTCCAAACCACAGAGCCCTGAGAGATGGGGTACACATTCCCCAGTTTTATGGACTCCTATCTGATGCTTGTCTCATGTTAATCGGCAGCATTTCACACCTCTATGGACTGTTGCAGTTACTTAAGAAAGCTTCCTGAAATGCATACATAAAGACCCTGAAAAGATACACAGACTGTGATAGCTTCTATCCTCAACTCATGGAGCACGGTGTGTTTTCACTCATGTTTCTTTTCTTTAACCTCGTTATGACTACAGAATCAATCACTTAAGAAGTTTATGTAATGGTTGGGCCTTAACCCACACCCTCTGAGTCTGAATATTTAAGGCTATATCGTCCAGCTTCTACTCTGAGATGTTGTATAAGATGATCAAATTTTATATTTTACATTTCAGTGGCTCCTGTTCAGTCCTTCTTCTCCTCAGCTGATCTGGTTTAGAAAGCCAAAAATAAACCAAAAACAGTGCACTATTTTTTTTTTCAGTGCACTATTTTTTACTTCCCTTAACTAAACTATATAGACATATTTCTGACAGTTTATAAAACCAGCAATTGAAGACGTATAAAAAAAAAAACCCTCAGTTAATGGGATTTATATATTATTTAAATCCATTTTGTTCACAATGTAGCATATCATTATTTTAAATCAACTAAAATTACCTTAAATCATCACATGATAAGAATTACAGGATATTTTTGCGACAACATATTTTGGGATAGCAAGATTTAAGTAAGTTGGGGTAAGTAGTAATTTTTAAATTAATTTTTATTGGACTATAGTTGCTTTACAATGCCGTGTTAGTTTCTACTTACAGCAGAATGAATCAGCTATACATATACATATATCCTCTCTTTTTTGTTGGATTTATTTCCCATTTAGGTCACCACAGTGCATTAAGTAGAGTTCCCGGTGCTGTACAGCATGTTCTCATTAGTTATCTATTTTATATATAAGTAAGTAATAATTACTGGTCATTTTGCTTTTTAATACTTTGTTGCCATTAAAAATAAGAAATATTTCCATGAATCTACTTGAAGATAATCTTTGATAGTTGCAATTAATTCCTTAAGTGTAATTGCCCTATTAAATATATGAATAAGTCAGAGAATTTTAAGTTGATTTGTCAGATAACCTCTGCAAACGCTATAGCAATTTACACTAAAAATAATATCCTACTAATGTGCCATTCTTCACATGAATTAATGATGAGTTTTTTTAAAATAATCTGAGATATTATTAACTTTATATTTGATAATTAACTTAAAATCTTATTGTTTTAGTGAATTTAGTAAAATTTGCTAATAAAATTGGGTATTTTTCGTAGGATGGGTAATTTGCGGGTGAATTTGCATTTGTGTCCGTTGACTGTTTTTACGGTAGTGTTCATCTTTTCCTCACTTGATCTGTAACACACCAGATGCAATATATACGGTAATCAACTGTCTGTCATAGATGTTCAATTATTTTTCCATATGTTCGTCCACACAGTTCTGCATATGTGCATATTTAAACAACAAAATTTCAGAAAATCGTTTTGCCTTTGAGTCAGTTTGAGTAACTTTGCTTTGAAGAGAAGTTGTGCCTTAAAGAGTTTACCTAGTTTTAACTTGATTCTCTTTTTCTTTAACATTTGTACAGAAAAAAAGTGTCAAATTTCCACATAAGACCCTGAGGTTTCTTTTGGAGCTGTCACTGTAATGACACCACCAGATGTTTTCAGCGTGTTCATAGCCCCTTCCTTTGTTGGTCTTTTATTTTCAGGCCACCACTGCCACGGAAATGCTTGTTTCTTCCATGTGCTGAATAGAAAAATAAGGTGAATATGGACATTTCACTGAAAATACTCAGGTTCTTTAGTTTTTTCACAACTGAAAAGGCACCTCTGTAAGGCAGCCCCTGCATCACATCATGGCATTTGGCCTGACATTATGGGGACTTAAACATGCCTGTGACAAACCAGCAAGCACTATGACTACCCCAAGGGGACTCTCACTTTGAATGTCACTATGCTCTGCCTTTTAGTTTACAGGCGTCTCAAGTCTTTGAACCAGTGAGAACCCAGGTGCTTTCACCTGGGTCTGCAGACGTGAGAACTAGGACAGGCACACAGCAGAACACTATTCTCATCTTCCTCCCAGCACCTGGGACTGTTCTCAAGAGATGCAAAGAGGTCATCTGTGACGGCACAGAGTACATTTACAACCACTGATGCCAGAATTCCATGAATAAAGCCCTGTTTTGGAAGGAGTATGGCTTGCTGCAGTTTTAGACTTGGAATCATTCTTCTTAATGGAATTGACTCACACTGAAAAAGATGTTTTTAGAAACACCAGGTTCTGATTAGAACAACACAGCACACTGACTCAACTCCCTCTGTCCTTACATGGCTTCTGCTTCATTTGTCCTGTTAATTATGTTATTTTTCCTTCTTTCTTTCTTTTTATGGAGTGAAAAAATTCGTAAGTGTACCTGATGCTAGTTATTGTTTTTAAAGATGTAGAAATATTACTCATGTTGAAATTTAGGAATTAATCAAATTTTAAAATTAATTATTTATATAAATAGTTTTTGGAAATCATTCAGTAGGTATGTAATGTGGAATATATCATCTTTTCTTGTCATCCTATAATTTGTTAGACTGATTTTCATAATGTCTAAATTAAGATTTTATTTTTCCCCAAAATATCTACAATTAAACCATACAGGTCTTACAGGATAAAAAGCAAGCATGGTCGGAGTTTTTGAGACCCAGGCAGTAGGGAGAGCCCTGGGTTGCCAAAGTGGGGTCCAGCTGGAGGTCCAGTCCTGTGCCCAAATGCCACACAACCTGAGTCCTGCACCTTAGGACCCCAGGAAACAGAACGGAAGGAATGACCTGAACGCTCTTTAACATTTCAAAAATGGAGATGATAGTTTTAGGAAAAGGGGGAGCTTTGCCAAGTTATGCAGAGAATTACCTAGTGTCATGAGGTTGTTTAATTGCTTCTCTCTATTGAGATAGCAAAGGTAACACAGAAAGGATCAATTTCATGATTCCACTAGCCGTATTTCAGCAGAAGTGCTGAAATACATAATATTCAACCTCATGATTCCATCATTTTTCTGTAATCATTTGCATACAGTCCCTTCAATCTGGACAGCCTCCCTCTGGGAAAAGAGGCTGGACATCCCAACTACACGCTTGACCTAAGGTTTTCTTGATCTGCTCCTTTTAATCAAATGTTGCCTCTTTTGTCACTTTTCAACTTCATTTTCATTTTTTAAAAAGAAACTTTAATAAGTAAATCAAGTTTTTATCCACCAGAAATAACTACATGACAGATTTTAACCAGCTTTCAAATAAAGGATTGACAAGTGGAGTTCCCACTCTACCCACGCTATGGCAGGTCAGTGGTACATTTGGAAACAATAGGTACTTTTCAAATCTCCATTACCCAGACCCAGCACCAAACACCCTCGGAGGACACAATCTTGGTTTATTCTAAGTAGGTAAGGATAAGACTCAAAGGACAAGGTCAGTTTAACTAAATCCACATTGAGTGTCTGTGCCCAACTTTTTTGGAGTCATTTATGAAAGGAAGCAGGAGTTTTAACAGTTACGTTCTGCATCACCAATACATGGCACTGCGGGAAGATGTCTGAAGTGTACCACATGCCTTACTCCAAAATAGACATAGGACGTTCGCCCCAGGACTATGGGCTTCCAGGGGAAAGGTGGGCATGCTCCCCCTTCTGCTCTTTCCCTTTTATGGGGCCATGCTCTCCAGGGGGTACTTGGCAACCCCTGGTCCTCTTGAAAATGTGACTTCTTTTCTGAAATGTCTGTGGGAGTCGCTTGGACCCATTTTACACCAGATCTGGGTGAGAAATTCTGCAGTTTGCCTTGGTGGTGTGCTGGCACATTTGGGTGGTAAGCCCTGAAGTTCAGTTTGATTGTGGAGGAAAGAGTCAAAACAGGCATTTGTCTACCTTCTCCAAAACCAGGATCACTTCCAAAAATGAATTTCCTTGTGGTGAGTACAGTTTACAAGGGTCTGCCCCAGAGTTTGGAAATAAAACCCCATTTAATTATAGAGTATATATATATATATATATATATATCTCCATTTTTAGGCATTCTTAGGTCTCTTGACAATGTTGTTCTCTCTCCATCTACCTCACTTCATCAACCTCAGCAAGAACAAAATGCTGAGGAATAGGATTTTTTTCAAGTCTTTGGCTATAATTCAGGGTTTTTAAAGCACATTTGGAAATAGTCCAAATATACATAGTAAAAATAAATAAATAAAAACTAAACATCATCATTCAGACTACCCCCCTGCCAAATCCCTGAGGTTTATTAACCAATGTTTACAGAGAAAAAAATTATATAAATAAGTGCGCCTCACAGATATCCTAGGTAAAAATTCAGAAACTAGTAAGCTGAAAATTGAGGCAACTTTATATTTAAAATTTTTGTGAGAAATCAAACTTGAAGTACTTCATTTGGCCAAGACCACAGGGAAGAGGACAAGAGTCCAACAAGCCTAGAGCAAGAATGAATGTGTTCATCCCTCTGGGGATGATGCAGGGGATGTTTATAATTCAACAACAGCAGTAATGTGAAGGTGTATGGCCCATCAGTATATGGTATATGCCATTAGTATTAGTATATTCTCATTAGTATTTTTAAGCTTAAATTGTGCCATGAACTTAAATAATTTTGTCACTTAAATAATTTTGTCACTCAATTCCTATGAGTTGGAGGCAAACACAATGACCTAACTTTATTTTAAATTAAGTGAGAAGTATTGCAAGAAAAATTTCCAAAGCTGAGTGATCCAGTATAAGGTTTCCAGCCAGGATCACTTAGTGTGGCTTCACTAATCATCTTTTAGGGGGAAGACGACTCTATTCACCCATTTTTTCACCTTTGATTCTATCTTCAGACCTTGATGAGATCTAAAATTGAAGTCAAAAGGGAGGGATGTTGAGAAACGTCTCTCTTAAGATAAGCAGTACCTTCTAGCTCTTATCAGAGAATTCAGAATAGATAGAAACAAACCCAAAACAAGGAAGATCACATAGTAAGTCTCTCACCATGTTTTTGACTGGTTTATCCACTCAAATCCTCTCTCTAAAGGGATGGGCTATAAGATACTTAATTTCGTGTGGGAGGAGGGGGTGGGTCTGTTTTTCCTAGAACCAATCAAGAGGAGACAGAGGAATCTGAATGACACTTCATCAGAATTGGGATAACAATAATCAGACATACAGATGAAGAAACTAGTCTGGACACCTGGAACTCAATGCAGAGAGAATTAAAGAAAAGCATAGGAAACTTTAAAAATATTTACAAAATTTTGACCATTTATTTGAATAATTATTTCATGTGCAATGAATAAGACATTGATTCTCCTGACTCGTGTCATTAGTAAGAAACTTGATCTCTCCCCTCAACCCATCTGCTAGAACAGCCTTAAGGAAAAGAGGCAGTTTTGGTCAGCACACTGGAGAGTACAGAATAGGGGGGCGAGGAGAGGAAGGTTTGTGAAGGAAGAGCAAGCAAGCAAGGCAGTATCAAAGACCTTCGCAGGGCTGGATTGTCCTGAAGAGAAATGTAAAACCAGAGGGCATTTAGATGGCATTGCACTTGAGGCTCTAGGAGAAAGGGAGGCACTTTGTCACATATCCCTGCAGTAAGTTGAAGGGACAACATCAAGCAGAGGCTCTGAGCAGTAATCTTGAGCTGCGCTTCTATTTGTTGTGTGAGAGGGAAGGAACCAAAAGTTCTTCATTTTTGCATGAAAGGGGGCTGAACACTTGGCTTGGGAGATAGCCAGGGTGGGGATTAGTGGTAGGGACAAAGTGACCTGGACCACAAGGCATCAGAGCCAAATCTAGAAGGAAGTCATCACTGGAATCCGGGCAGCTGTCAGCCCCCTGACAAGGCAGCAAGATGAGCGTCACTGTCCACCTCTGGGAAGGAAAGCGCCGCCCACCCTTGGAGTATGTCACATGGCAATAGAATCCATCACCTGGAACAATGCTGAAAAAACTGAAACAACCAAGAGAAACTCTTTGTTTAACCAAAGTCATTGATATCTATGGGATGGGATGCTAGAGAGATATTAAAAGCATGGGGCTGGAGAGTACGTGTTGACAAATAAAACGACAGCTACCAGATTTCATTCACAGCTAAATATATATGTGTGTGCAAATGAAGATAAGCAAAGGAATGCACCATGATTTATAAAGCTCACTGTTGGGAGGTGGAATTAGAGGTTTTCCTTGGGGGCTTTCTGGTCTTTTTCATGTGTTTTGCACAAAGCACGCATATTAGTCAGGCTACGTTATGCTGTGGCAAAAAACAGCCTTGGATCTAAGTGGCTGAATGCGAAGATATTCTGTCTTCCGCTCCCCTTGCAGGACAAGTGAGCAGCAGGCCTCAGGCCCTCACAGATGCTCATTTCCGTGATTTCTGAGACAGGACCGCTGAGAGGACGCAATGTGAGCTTTTTCAGGATCCGTCTCCCATTTCACTAGTCAGGGTCAGCGAAAGCCCCCCTGAATCAGCAGGTCCCCTGGGACTGAGCAGAGAACTAGCTAGCAGAGACCAACACAAACCACTGCTTCACCATCTATTTCTTGTTAGATAAAAGGAAAATTTTATAAATTTTTTAAATATTAGGTTTGTAAGAAGAATTTTCCCAGCTGAGTTCTCACTCATGCCAAAAAAAATGGGAAAAAATAAAATAAAATAAAATGTTAAAACATCTTCAAAGCTTCTGTAAGTAAAAACAGAAAATCAAAAGTACAATTTCGAGTATTTTAGAACCCTACTCAGGTCTTTTTTCTCCTATTCCACGAGCTACATTTAATTTCATTTTTAATTGTTTTCATTGCAATTGTACAGGTTTTGTCTTCGTAAATACATCCTTAATTTAAATCATGTTCTCTCCTCTCAATAGTTGTATGCCACCTTTTTGTACATCATTTTAAGTTGTTTTAATTTTCCTCTGCCTTCTTAGAGGAATTTTCAGGGTTTAAGTCTTTTCCACATCAAATACCTCTATGAGGTCCCCAGTGAGGATTTTCATCTTGTTCTGATGTTTCTGCTTCCATGTAGACATCTTCACTCACTAGAAAGCTTTCAATCTTTCCTACCCTCTGATTTGCATTTGTGGGACCATACATTTTTTATACGTGAAATTATTCTTCCTTGGATTTTTAGTCTAATTCCAAGGGGCTATGCCTTCTTCTAGTCCATTAAGGGAGTAAATAGCTTGCTGAAATTATTTTATGATGCCTGGGATTAAATTATTTTCACAGGTAGTCTTTTCTTCAATAATGAGAAATCCCTGTCTTTGTCTATTCTTCAGTATTTTGTTTCATGAATATCAATATTATTTTTTATCTGGTTATACTTACCAGGAATAGATATCCAGACACCGGATTTCCTCAGAATATGTGCATTTCCCACAGCTCTGTTCACTGTCCACTGACGCTGTGGGTAGAGCTCCTTGTAGAGGAGAACCCGGTTTATACACATGATTCTTGTCCGTTGATGGATTCAGCAGATGTTGCTGTAGCTGGTTCCATCCCCTCAACTAGAGCTGTGGTCTCCCTCACGCCGACTGAGCCATAACAATACACAGTAGGGAGTCAGGCTGTTCCATCCTGTTCCAGCTGCTGGGCAAGTGTCCTTCCTTGTGGATGCTCCTCCCTTGCCACCCCCTCTGTGTCTGCAGTGATGCCCTTCCCCTACCTGTGCTCTCTGCTCCCTAAGGGCTAAGAAGAAAGCCCAGGGTCAGGGGCACTCCAAAACACCCAGAATACAGCACCCACGTCAATAGACAGCTTTGCGGGCCACCTCTAATTATGTCATCCTCCCTTCTCTCTGTTAGTGGAACTTCTCTGATAATTTTTTTAAAGGACATTTGCTCTTTTTGTGACTTTGAGTTAATTTAAATACTTAAGCTTTTCCCCAGTCTTGGGTAAAATGATCTGATTTCATCACATCAACTTTAGTTTTAATCTAAGATTTGTGCAACACATTTTTTCCTAAAAGAAGTTTAATTATTTTTGACTGTACTATTTTTGCTTTAATAAAAATATGTAAAAGAAATGCTTATTTTTAAGTTAATTTCAAAAGTTGGCATTCTGTTTTGCTAGTGATGAATTATGAGACATTTTAATAGTTTCATATATTATATATTTTATGCATACATATATATATGTCCCATGTTATTTATCATCATTTCATTTATTACTTTATTTATCAAGGACAAAATATAGCCACATAGCCATCTTAGTATATATTTGGCACAAAATGTTCTATTTCTTTAATGAAAATTATATTATTCCCATGGGGTTGAAGTGCTTCAGGAGCTCCTTCTGACTCATGCTGAAAGAAAACCAAACACTGATGGATAAAATGCTGACAAGAAGCAGGGAAAGGGCTTCCCTGGTGGCACAGTGGTTGAGAGTCCGCCTGCCGATGCAGGGGACATGGGTTCGTGCCCTGGTCCGGGAAGATCCCACATGCTGCGGAGCGGCTGGGCCCGTGAGCCATGGCCGCTGAGCCTGTGCGTCCGGAGCCTGTGCTCTGCAACGGGAGAGGCCACAACAGTGAGAGGCCTGCGTACAGAAAAAAAACAAAAAAAACAAAAAAACAAAAATAAAACAACAAAAAAGAAGCAGGGAAAAAATGTTGCTATTATTAAAATAGAGTTGGCAGGTGTAAATGAAATCTAAGTGATTAGGAGTCTGTATACCAGAGTTTTCATCCTTCTTTGCCATAAATATATGAGCTCAGAAACATCATTTTTTCATTATCGGTTCCATGTGGAGTCACTTTCATCACTTCACAACTGTATCAACTGTTGTAAAGAGTCACCATGACAACCATGTTGGCTGCTACACAAGCAGAAACAGTGCCTCAACTTAGGTCACTAAGGTGGTACGTCGTGAACACCACTGACAAGGCTGACAAGGATAGGACACCACACTGTGGGGCTCACCCTGCTGCTGTCTCCAGCTCAGCTTCCACTGCTGTTTCAGGAGGCTCACTCTCCCTGAAGTCCCACCCCAAACACCATGAGGAAGAGGGCTCTGAGCTGTGCACACCCAAGTGTCACTAGTCCTAATGCAAAGTCCCTGTATGTGGCCCTGGTGACTGAGTAACCAGCTGCAAGGGAGGCTGGGAGACAAAGGACTTATTTCCCACCAAGATTCAGGAAGAGAAGTATGATGAGCATCAGAGAAAAGAACAAAGTTTCACATGTGAAAAGAAGCAACCAGAATTATCCCATGAGTCCATCAAAGACTGGTCCTAGTTTGTTTGTCTGGCAGCTAGTTTGTCCCCACTGGAAGGGAACATGCTTGAGTGGAGCCTCCTGTAGACTTCTTCCCCTGAGCCCAAGGAGCTGCAGCTTCCCACGGGCTCCAAGGATTCCACATGCTGGCAGGTAGACTTACCAGAAATTGAGGCACATTGTTCAGACTGTCTGTTGCCAAGCATTCTACTTATTCAAGGTGGCTATCACATCTACACCATCAGAAAATCTGGACAGATCAATAAACTTATTAAAAAGTATATTAAGAAAAGGTTAACACAAACAGTTCAACTCTCCATCTTTCCATCTTTCTAGTTTCCAACCATTACCTACTTCTGAGTATTATAATGGAAAGAAAACTCAGGAGATAGGAGACTGAAGGATGTATAAGATTTGTATGGACAAGAGAATTCCACTACCTCCACCAGGTCTTTATGGAAGATCATGTATAAAGAAAAAATCTGATCTGGCAGATAAGGACACATGCTCTAGTTCTACATGTACTTCTCATGACCATGAATGCAACTTTTATTCTGGCATCTTTTTGGATCAATCCGTGTGTTCCTGCTTTGGTTCTCTAAACTCTCAGATACTACTTAAATAATTCAAGGCAATATAAAAATTCTCAAGTTGTTTAATAGGAATTGGTTGTTAAAATAATATAATAACTATAAATAACACAATGTAAATATCAGTAATATTATAGTATAATATAAATAGGATTCTTTACCATTTTTCTTCATTAAGGAATATAACTTACATATAAGAAATTATATATAAATTGCCTGTAAATTTGGAAAAGAGAGTTTGATTTCCACTGTAGTTGTTTTATGTTGAAATGGGGACAGTTTCCGTTCTGACACTTAAGGATTGAACCTCCTATTGTAAGTTCTCTCTGCCCTCCATGCCTCCACTCCCACAAGGCTTATCAAATTCAGGCTCTAGGCCACCAGTAGTCTGCAAATACATTCGTGGAAAATGAATATTTTACTTTGCACTGAAAGTATTTTCAACTCATGTTGCAATATCAGTTGTCTTACAAAGATCAGTTCAAATTCAAAATATCTTTTCTTAATAAACTATAAATATAAGTATTTTCACTTACATAGATTTATTACATTTCAGAACATGGGTTTATGAAGAGAAAGATATGAAAAATACCTCCAGTAATAAATTTAAAAATCTTCAACAGACTAGATAATCTATAACCAGGCTTTTATTTCCATAATTCTAAACCTATACTGTGGAAGCTCTTTTAAATTAGTGTATGTAGAAATTGATTGCATTCTGAATATCCTCTGTGCACTAAAAAATCATTATTCTCCAACCAGGCACTTCAGTGTTTTGCTGAG
This sequence comes from Orcinus orca, assembly GCF_937001465.1. NCBI lineage: Eukaryota > Metazoa > Chordata > Mammalia > Artiodactyla > Delphinidae > Orcinus > Orcinus orca. The sequence continues at coordinate 100,077,637 of NC_064567.1, read as the reverse complement.
TCAGAGAAAGGGATTCTGCATGACATGATGTGATTTTCTCAAGTCAACTGGAAATGCGTGACCCCTAAGGTAAAGAGTTACCTCAATATCTGGTTGTTTCCACAACAACAGAACATTTGCTTTACTGGTTTAAGATCAAGACTCTACTCAGTTTAGCAACTACCCCTTTATGTGAATTAATTTTGTACTCCCTGTATGGAATAAAATGTCATATATTCAGGACTGAATGAAGAAAAAGAGTTGACATTTCCTAATGGTATAAATTCATGAGTTCAGTATAGAGATCCAGAGTATCACCTTTCTCCCCATCAAAACTTCTGGCTTTATTATAGCTGCCTAAAAATTCTTTTAACAGGTTAAAACTTCTCATCCCATCATGAAAATTAAATGGATAAGTCCTGGAGCAGTAAGGCATTAGCAAAGTAATTCATGTTAAGGTGCATGTGACTGACATAAATTCCCTCTTCCTACCTTCAAACTGATTCAGAGATAATAGAACATCATGAGATCACTTGACACCATCATGAAACTATGTATGAAAAGTATGAAAGTAATGTATATAGATGGGTGTGGGAGGGAGGCAGGTGTTGATTGTTTTCAGTGCTTATTTCTCAGTTTTCCTTAGAGTGAATCTGATTGTGAAGACATTGTCCAATCAAGAAGAAAGGACTTTCTACGTATATAAAAGTTCATATATAAAATATTTTAAAAATTTGATTTTTATAATTCAGCATAGAGAAAATTTAACTTTCGATACTTATTATTTAAATTTATGTAAGATCTACAGTTATAAGATATTTAGCAACGTGTAGTAGCAGTATTTAAATTTATTAAAAATCCATAGTTATAGGGAATTAATAGATGCTGAAATTTGAACAGAATTTAAAGGAATTATGAGAAGCTAATTAGGAGAAGAACCCAAACTAGAAATCAAGGCCCCCTAATCTCAATGCAGAGGCTTTGCCTTTGTAACCTGATACTGATCATTCTCACCAGACAGCACAGTCATGCTTCTCCACTGAAATAAACGGACTGATTCAGTGAATGAAAAGTCTGTGGAGTTAGAACAGTTTTCATGTAACCATGATACAAGAACTCGTGATCGGAGACACTGCTAAAATAAATACATACTACCCGCTGGACAGGATGCATTTCTGCCTTAGTTAAATCTGCTGGAATAACTGTTTATCCAACAAAACAAATTGATTAGTACATTGGAAAATTTGCTTCCCCAGGGTAATTGTTACCAGGAATGCCAGTTCAGACACATTCAGAAATGACAAGCATCGGTTGTTGAATGCAGTGCAGCTAGCAGCTAATAGTACATGTTTAAATGTGAGCCTGTTAAGAGCAGAATAGATTGGGCACCAAGTCACTCCCATGTATCAGTGACTTCAACTGTTATACCTGACACATTCACTTCCCAGCACACCTAAGAAGGCAGGTAAAACTGTTAGGAAAAAGCAGCATCAGCACCATCTTTGGGGAAACACTCACTTGCAATGGTTGTTAGCTCACAGTTTAATGTTCCAAGAATTCCAAGCACCTCAAGAAGAACATTAATCATTAGGGAAAAGAGATAGAGTCATCTTTTGCTATTCCAGACATTTCTATTCATTTCATACTCTGTCATTAGATGACTTGTTCCATCTCAGTTTTGCTTAATGTACTTGCTTTGTAACCGAAAATACAATCATTCTTCGTATCTCTGTAATTTTTTCTTACTTTTTCTGTTTTTGGACTTCTCTTTCTCTTCTTTTTTTAAAAAATCTCATTTCGTAACAACTTTATCTAATAATTTTTCATTTTCTTTCAGATATTCAATCAATGCATTCTTTATGCTCTGTCTTCCAATTAAGGCAGATTTTATAAGTGCAAGATCAAATAATCAAATATAATAATAAACATGCCTCCAGAAAAGCCAGAGGTTTGAAACTTAACACGTGGAGGCTTTGGGGAACCCTAACGATGGAGAGAATTTTCCACAAGGCTCCAGTGCGTCTGTTTCTACACGGATATAATGTATTTTAAATTCCACACGTTCCCTCTCTCTGCAGTGTCTCCTCTGATGTGAATCAATACCATACACAATAGGAGTGGCTTTCTGGGCTTTTTACTTGATTCTCATTTATTTAAACTCTTCTTCCCCTGTCTCTGAGCAAAATTAGAATTTCCTTTTCTTTAGTCTTATAAATTTGAAATTTTGCCAGTAGCTGTGGACCATTTTTCATTCTTTATTCTCTGCTTGCCTTGGCCTTTCACACTGAAAGCTCAGTGTGCCTCTCTCTACGGTGTCATGAGATCATTATTATTATTATTTCCATCATTCTTTTTTTCCTCCTTCTCTAGACTGCTTATGGACAAATACTTTATTTTCTAGCTTTTATGCTCAATATGTGTGTCCATATGCCCATCTCCTGATTGTTTTTCTGTGTTTCCTATTGTAGGGGGGGGCAAAATTTGCCACCCCAAAATATCTCTTTGGCCTGTGGATTATTTCAAGCAGAAAACAATCAAGCCCCAAAAGACTCAGGAAGAACCTTTGACCTTCCCTTTAACTGCCTAAAGAATGATGATAGAAGACCTAGTCCAAGAAGGGAGCTGTCATCATAGATCACCACGTGAATCGCCTTTCTCCCCCTTGAAGTCCTACTACCACTACCCCCTAACATCTTTTTTTTTATTTTTACCTGAATGTGATATTTAAGGTGAAGGCTTCAGCCATTGTGGCAAATTACTAAGTTTTTCTGGGTCTCTCCCATGTATATATGTTATTAAACTTTTGTTTGATTATCTCCTGTTAATCTATCTCATGTCAATTTAATTCTTAGACCAGCCAGAAGAACCTGGAAGGGTAGAGAAAAATTTCTTCCTTCCTGACAGTAGCATTGTTTAAATCAGTCCTCCTATTTGACCCATTTAATTTCTTTAAAAATATACTGGCATCAATATTTTTAATTTACAAGAATGTTTTTCAAGTTCTCTATTCCAATTTCATTATATCATATTCTTTTGCTAAGGAGACATAATATTTCAGAATCCATCTGAGAGTACTGAGTAGAAAATTATTTCAATTGTTTGTTTCCTGAAGTATCTATTTCTTCTGAGGTTAGTTTTTCTGTTCATTCATTTGTATTGACTCTTTCATGCTCCAAATTTTCTTGCTATCTACTAATCCTACCTTCCAAATCAGTGATTGAATCCACAGTGTGGTCAGTTCTGCATCTTTTCCTTGGCTGTTGCAGGCTACAGGATCAGTCCTCTCACTAGTCCAAGGCCTGTTTAGCATGATCCCTAGATCTGTCAAGGTCACTAGTCACACTCTGCCTTTCAGTACTGAGAACAGAAAGCATAACAGAATGAACTATATTTATCTAGTGAGGATAGGGTTAGTAAATGTTCTGTTGACTTCTCTGGGTAATTTAATGTACCTGAAATCATTACAGCTACTGTCTCCAATGGTCCAGGTTCAGGCCTGACCTGAACCATATGTAATAACCTTCAGCATATCTTAAGACCAGCATATTTACAAAACGGGTCCAGTCTAGAAGGAGACAGTGGAATACCCTGAAGGTCAAACATGAACCTCATTCAAAATATCATCCATAAATGATCATCCTCTAATGAGAATTTTGAGGTTGGAAGTTGGTACCTCCATCTGACCTGCATAGATTGCCTTTTATCCTTCTTATATATCATTTTCAGTGACTTTATTTGGTCTCCTTTAAGTGAGAGAACCCTTGTGTCCAGTATTTTCATTAATCTGAACCTACTTAATATAGTGATGGAGCCAAGCCTCCATCCCAGGTGGGACATCTGGAACTCTAGACCCCACAGATGCCCCAAGCATCTTTGTATATATGCTATTGGAAAGATGCAGAAAAGCTTCACCCATTCATCAGTATATCTTTTTTCATGGACAATAATTCTAAGAATAGCTCAGCTATGTCTTTTTTTTTTTTTTTTGTCTTGTTCTTGATCTTTGTAACATCTGGACTTGCCCCAGGCTCTATTCTTTTTTAAAGACTCCAAACTCATATTAGAAGCTTGCTGCAAATAATGGCTTAATTTATTTTGAAATCAGTGTGCTCAGCTTTTTCCTGAGGCCGAATAACCATAGGCAATAAATCTTTATAAACAAGTGGAGATGTGGGGCATATAGGCTCAGATGCTTTAAAGATAATCATTTCATTAATTTCATGATGATCTTCCAAGGCCAGTCCCTGTGTCTGTAGACTGGGAATTTGTAATTTCTCTGAGTCTCATGGAGGAGATCAACACTGTACAGCAGCCCACTCATATTCAGTGTTCAGGTTTGGATTTACTCTTTTCTGGTTTTCCTATCAATTAGATAATATCTTCCTTTCTTATTAAAATACCCCAAAATGCTTAATTTGGTGGTTGCATCCATTCTTACCTTCCAATATTTGTATAATGATCATGAAAACTATTTTTCCTGCTTTCTAAACTCTATGTGGAAAGTAAGCAATCTGCTATCTTGAAAGGTAAACAAGTTTAGAAAATGTTAAACTTTTATTCTCTCTATAGAAGTAATTCACTGTTGCTTTATCTACTTGTTAGTAGCATGATTATTACATTGAGGTAACATTTGATTTGTGGGGAGTGCATCAAGGTGCATCCTACATGCAAAGGTGCAGGGTGAAAAGGGAACTCAGTGTGCTAGGAAAAAGCTCTGAGTCACAGATAGGCAGGGTTTCTGGTAACCATGAAGGAGACCAAGAGTGAGTGGTTATAAATGGGAGACATGACAAGAGAAGACAGGGTCCCCAGAAGTGAGAAAAGGCAGAAAACCATGTTATTTAAAAAATAAAGTAGCATCTTCTTATTCAACCATCAAATCATTCTTTTACTCTCGCTGTGAATTTTGGCATTGGTTCAGTTTTATCTACAGGTCAACTCCACACAATTGTGCTGTGACCTCACCACACACAAGCACAACCCAGTCTGCACTGGCCTCACATTTCCTTTACCTCCTCTACCCAGTGACATTCACTCCCACTTTAATTCAGCATCACACTTCTTGGGGCTCACCCTTGACATTGGTATAAACCACAGCAATTCCATCACTAAAGTACAAAATACTGTTCTTTGTACACAATCTTACAATATGTCACAATAAGTTGACTTTTCAGCTTAAAGGAACTTCTAAAATCATTATGAAAAATAAACAAAATGCCATATTTACTGTTTCAAGTAAAATGCCTGATATACCACAGGCTTTCAATGTTAATTCCTTTCTCTCTTTACCCAAGATAAATTCAATGATCAATTACTTTTTTCCCCAGTCCAATTTTCACTCAGCCTGGTATTGATAACTACATATCTGAAGATAACCATATAACAAATGTATTCATTTAGAAGAGATTCACTCTTCAAAAATTTTATGCAGGGGTTGAAAACATATCTAATTCTTTGCAAACATGTATTGAATATAAAACATGTACGGAAAAGTTTACAACTGTAATTGTACAGCTCAGTGATTTAGCCAAAGGAAGCTCACCCATGTAAGCAACACCCAGGTTAAGTAATAAAATGTTACCAGCACAGCAGAAGTCCCAAGGTACCTTTGTCCACTACCATCACCTTTCTTCCTCCCAGACACAACAATTCCCTTGGATTTCTAAAATTACTGATTAGTTTTATTGGTACTTGAAATTTATATGAAAGGACTCATACAGTATACATTTGGTTGTATTCTGCACGTGACTTTTGATGTGGCTTAGATCCTCACTGGACAGCTAAGTTGCAAAAGACTGCATTGCAAATAGTGGTAAAAGGAGCTGGGATCTCTTAGAGGCTCCGCATCAGCATCAGCTGCATCTCATTGGTGAAAATAGGGCCAGGGTCAACCCAGCCTCAAGGGCGATGGCATCAGATTTTACCTAACAATGGGAAGCGTGGCCAAAATTTTCCCATCAATTTTATTCCACCACAGAGACCATGTAATTGGGCTGGACCTAGTATGTATTAAATGAATCCTTTTAAAATATATGTATTAATATAAAAATAAATACACATCTCAGTCTAGATACATTTTTACCCATGCTCATTTTTCAAAGTCTGGGTTATTGCCCCATTCTCTGGGAACCCACATTATTTTTATCCCACCATTAGAAATCATGACTTTCACTTCATATTAACTGCATTATAACACTTTTCATTCCCAGAATCAAACTTGAGATTTGTATTCAATTCTTTTCTTCACAACATAGTAAGCAAGTTGAGAAAAGAGTAATATTTCATTCATAATTATTTCCAAGTGACTATAACCATATCTATATTATTAGCTCTTAATAAATAATTTTTGAATACTTGATAATGCTAAATTACAACATGAATTAAATATGGGATTAAAAATTTAACAAAAGAAGCTTTGTGATGAGTAGAATTAATTTTAATATTTAACAGCATGTATTATTATATATTTTTTATTCTATTTGTTGTGGAAAATTTGGAAATTATAAACAAAAAAGAAGAAAAAAATCCATAGTCTTATCATTCAGTTAATCACAGTTAAATTCTGATGGATTTCTTGTACTTTATTTTTATCAGCACTTCCATTTTTTGAAGAACACACATGACATATCTGCATTCCAAATTTTGTTATTACTTCTCACATTTGAAAGTAACAAATACAACTCATACATTTCACCAATAACAACTGAGAAAACTAAAAGCTACAATAACTAATATTTTGTGGCCAGAGTGAACCTTTAGTTTCAACTCTGGTGCTCATTCTATTTTTAGAAAATGATTAAATTTTAATGTCTCTTTTTCCCAAAAGCAATTTAGATTTTTTCCATGTACTATGGAAAAATTTTCCATTAGAAAATTACAAAAAGGAACCTCAAATAACACAATTTTCTCAAATTATAAAATTAATTAAAATTCTCATATAATTTTCTTAAAACTAGTTTGTGTTATATAAAAATAATTTACTATTTTATATAATGTTGTGAACAATATTGCTTAGTTAAAACTGTCTGTTCATCAAAGGTTTTTGTTTGTTTCTTTGGATAGATTTTGTGAAAAGGAATGACTGCACAGAGCCTATATTAATAGTATGTGAATTAAAAGGGAGGGTGGATGTTAATGTGTATTTACAAATAGATATTTCCCTATGGTACCATTCTACCAGTCAACTTTCAGTGATATATCTTCTAAAGTTCTTTGCTTTGTTGTGCATTTATTTCAATGTGCATATGTGGTTTTTCATAATTGCTTACAATTTGCTTCTAAATTAATAGTCAAGATTCATCTTAACATTTTGACATCAAACACAATAAGCCATAGCTTAGAAGTCAGCAGCCAGAAAAATTATTAGGTACCTAGAAATGTTAAATAATGTTGATGATCCCACAGTATCTTAGGTGAAATGACTCATAACTGATTTGATCATGAAAAAGTCAAATCACAATAAGAGAGAAGGAACAATTCTGAAGGATGTTACCTTATCCCAAAATCCAACGCAGTGGCTTAATTTAGACTTTATTAATGATGAACCCTTAAGTAAAAAAGATCTACGTTTGAATGTGATCCAATTTGTCAGTCTTTCCCATTATAGTTAATGCCTTTTGTATCCTTTGAAGAAAGTGAATCACGATGCACACCTGGGAGCTAAGAGACATGTGCTTTGGATTTTTACAGGTGCTTCAGTTGTGGAGTATAAATTACAGATGCTTCTGATCTTCTTGTAAACTCCTTGAACTGAAGTCATTGCTGTCAAAACTCTCTCCACCCAATTAAGTTTCTGTATCCTTTGCGGTGTTTGATCGGTCTAATATCTATTTTGGTGAAAATATCACACTGTTTTATTTACTGTAGCTACATAATGAGTGTTGATTTTATATTAATGAAAGTCCTCCCAGTCATCCTTTGTCATGATTGTCTTCGTTGTTCTTGTCCCTTTGTAATTCTATATAACTTTTAAAAGCAGCTTGTGAATTTCCACAGTACAACCTGTTAGGCATTTTGACTGCAATTACAGTGAATTTTAGATCAATAAAAAAAAATATTTAAAATATGGATATTTACAATTAATAAACATCTTATATCATTCTATTTAGGGATTTAAATATTTCTAATAGTAATGTTTTATTATTTTCTCTATAAAGTGTTTTGCTGGACTAATTCCTAGCCAGTTTATTTTTTGATGTCCCGGTATATAATTTTCTATTTGCTACTATTTAAGAAATGACTTATTTTTGCTAATAGTGGGCAGGTAGTTGGGGGGAGAATCACCCTAATAATCCAGTGAGGGACTGATATGATTCCTCTGTGGGTTGCTCAGATTAGTCCGTTGAATAGTCCTTTGGGTCCCCAAGTGGAATCCTGAGAGGTTCATCGGGGCCTCTCATTTTTGGCAGGTCCTGAACTCCACCCCCATAAGCCTGCCAAAAGTTCTGTCTTCTTTATCACCTCAAATGCCAATTAAACTTGGGAAATCAGTAAGCACTTTAAAAGGGAAAAACAGCTGAAACAACAGACACCCCTCACTACTTCTTCTTCCATATGTTCAGATGATTGACCCACAAATTCTCACTGATTGCTTACCAGCCAAGGCAATCATATAGTTATACTTACATTTTACCCTGTTTTTCACCACAGGTTTGAAAAAAATTAAGTAATTTAAGAGAATCAATATTTCACTTTGCTAATTCTGTTTGCATTTCATTATATTAATTTCTTTCTTATCACCACCCTTTATCTTCTCTCTGATTATATGTTTGAAGGAATTTCTTTATGTCTTCATAACAAACATCATAATCATCTTCTGTTATGACCTTCATGTAGAAAGCACAAGATATATTTCCAGAGAGAAAGTCTTACAGTTGTTATTGAATGTGAAGAATAAGGATCGCATCAGCGCCAGATGAGTGTCATATTATGGGATCTGACCTACCTGGCGTCTCTTTCAGCTTCTTCAGAAGGTCCAGGTTTCCACTGCAGAGATTAACTTTTAGATTCTCAAGGAAAACATGTGATGTGAGTGTGGGTGTCATATTTGATTATTAATATGCATATTTGACTATCATGGTTTCTAACATAACTAAACAAACATACTTTAGAAAATGTTAGAATTTACTTTTTAAAATTATTTGGATGAGCTGGTTAAAAACAATACTCATATCTTACCTCCAAGAATTCAGATTTAGTAATGTAACTGGGCTCATATATCCCTCATATATATGCATTGATATTTGCTATAACTGGGCTTGTATGTTGCATGTTTTGCCAGTAAATTAGATGATTCTGATATTTGCTCTAAAGATCACAATTTTAAAACATTGCTTTAAAGTGAAAATAAATCATAATACCTCTCTGGGTGTTAAAAGAAGATGCTTGCAAACTTTGCATATTCAGCAGTGATTCAGATGTGTTACAAACAATTCTAAACTTTTCCTTCATTCAACAGAACTCATCACTGTTGTCAAATTCTTTCCACCCAACTGAGCATTTTTAATAATGATAATGAAGATATCAAATATGCCATTTCTAAAGTGAACAACCAACACATTTCTCTGGCACCAACATTCTTTTTAAGCCATAAGAGAAAAAGCAGTAGTGTTTGCATTTATTAATAATTCACAACATATTGGCACTGGGAATATTTGGAATATTTAAAATACGGAATATGTAATAGGTTTCTAAACTTAGATTCTTTAATACACTTCATTTTTGTATATTCAAGGTATTTCCTCTGGAGAGAAGCTATTTCTTTAGTTATATGTATCAAGGGACTTTGACTTCTCACAATATTTAATTGAAGCTCCTAAATTTTTTTTTTTTGCAATATCACCAACCAATCATTTTAAGATAAAGAAATTAAAATATTTTGAAGTGATCATTTTCCCACAATATGATCTCACTTTCAGCTGACTAAATAAACCACACAATACTATGTAGTGTTATGGTCCAAGTCAACTATGAATTAATTGAACTAAGATGATATGGGATTATCAACGTTTGCTTAGTCTATGGTTCTTATGATAACTTTAGTGTAATTAACTTCAAATTATTTCTAATTTCTTCAACTTTCACACTTACTGCTGGCTTCTAAATTACCATGATGTTTTTGTTTCTCTTTGGAAAAAGAAGTTAAAGTGAATCTTGTTTGTTAATCAAGAAGCAAATTATAAGAAATTATGAAAAGCAACATATGCACATTGACATAAATGCACCCAAAGCAAATAACATTAGAAAATATATTACATAAAATTGACTACTAAAAAGTAACCATCAAGGAGTATCCATTTGTAAATACAAGTAAGTACTCTATTTTAAATTTTTTTCATGTACTATTAATGTAGTCTTTGTTTTTCTCAGCCATCTCACTCCCTATAATTTATCCAAAAAATACTCTTTAATGTACACCCAGTTTTACCTAAAAGTTATACGATCCAATATTAAGAATAAATAAAGAGCATTCAATTATTTTTTTGGAATTTGAGGAAATTTATATTTATAATTTAACACAATTTCAATATAATTTTATAAGTGGAAATTCTAAAATGTTACCATAATACACACTTCACAAAGAGCTCAAGACACAAAAACCTAAACATTTTCTAAGAATTTACTGAGTACTTTAGATTAAATTGAAGAATGACTCAAGCCTTCAAATATTACTTATGGTGGGAATTGGGGTTCTTCATCTGTTATCAGTGAAAAGCATTAGAGTTATATGACTCAACACAAAATCTGCAGTGCAAAAATGCCATGTGTGTTACTTTTAGAAAAAGCTAAAAATATACGTAAAAAGAATATCCCGTAAAAATTTTGTATGATTATCTCTGAGTGATGAGTTATGGATGACTTTGTTTTCTTCTTTGAATTTATCTGGTTTATTTAAATTTTGTATTATATTGATAGCCTATATTTACAGTATATTTATAATAGACTACATTTCTATTATAATTTATAAAAAACTACCTGTTGTTAAAATATATAATAGAATTATCTTCCCAATTTTTCCGTTTTTTTTTTTTTTTTTTTTTTTTTTTTTGCAAAGCAAAACTTAATTTTACCATATGATCCAGCAATTATGCTCCTAGGAATTCATCCCATAGATCTGAAATGTATATGTCCATATAGAAATCTGCATGCAAATGTTAGTAGTAGCTTTAGTCGTGATCTCCCAAAACTGGAAGCAACAAAGATGTCCTTCAATAGGTGAATAAATGACGATGATACAAAATACAATGGATTATAATTCATAAATAAAAAGAAATGTGCTATCAAACTCCAAAAAGTCATAGACGAAATGTACAGTGTGGGGAATATAGTCAATAATAATGTAATATCTTTGTATGCTGATTTTTTTTCTTTTATTTTGTATCTATACGATGATGAATGTTCACTAAATTTATTGTGATAACCATTTCATGATATATGTAAGTAAAATCATTATGCTGTACACCTTAAACTTATATAGTGCTGGATGTCAATTATATCTCAGTAAAACTAGTGGGGGAAAGACATGGGTGAAACTTAAATTCATATTGCTAAGTTAAAGAAGTCAGTCTAAGAGGCTGCAAACTCCATGATTTCAATGATCTGTCAGATCAGTTGTTGCCAAGGTTTCAGGGTGAAGGGAATTGAATAGGTAAAGAACAGGGGATTTTTAGGGTGGTGAAACTATTCTGTATAACCGTGTAATGATAAATGTAGCATACTGAGTGTTTGTTAAAATCTCACAGAACTTTACAAAATAAAGATCAACCTTAATGTATGCACACTTTTTAAAAGTCATTTAGGAGGTCAGGGATCCCAGGATGGATTTCAGAATCTGTTAAAAAATATAAACTAAACATATTACAAATGTATGAAACAACCTCACTGAAGGGTGAGGGGGAGCAGGTGCTGACTTAAGTATCTTTGGAAATTAACAGAGTCTGTAAGATTACATGCAAAGGAATTATACACAACACTGTACTCTAGTTGATAAAGTTGTTTCCCACAATGTACAGGTTAACAGTTCTGAAGCCATTGCATGTGTACCCTAGAACTGAACAAGTCAATGGATGACAGATGGAGCTGGTGATTACAGGTAATGTAGGAGAGGACACTACAGTGATTCACATGGTAGTAGACTAGAGTTAAGACATCTGTATGAACACATGTTTAGCTTAATATAGATACATATGGTTATCTCTAGAAGTATTATAGATATAGGTATATACATGGGTCAGTATGCATACATTTTGCTCTATCAGCCAGAGGACCTAGAAGCAATAACTCTAGTAGCATCACTAGCACCCAGATTTGGTTTCTATGTCATTCTTCAATCAAAGAAACCAGGGGTCCTTGGAGAAATGGCTGATTCTAGGACTGGAGCAGAAAATATACACAATGAGCCTGTAGAATCTTACTGTGCCAGAAAGTAAGGGAGTGATTTTTTTAAAAACTCTCAAAGATGGAGGCATGTCAAAGGGACACAGAAGCCAACTGAAAGAGCTCCCAATGCTCAAATCAGGATATATACAAGTGATTGAATATATACATAAATTGGAGACAATAGACAGACCTCATGTGTTTTTTTTTTTTCAAAAAAAAAAATTGAAAATAATTGACTGTATACACTACCCCTACCTCAATGATAGCGGGACTCTCCACTCCTGGGGTATGGGCCACACGTCATGACTTTCCTCCATGGAGCACAGTGTGGAAGGAGAGGGAAAATATTTCAATGGAGAGACCCAAGAAACATACCTCAGCCAGGTGATCAGAATTAACATCGACAGTGATGTCGTGTATTATTATGTGCCCTTGAAACACAATGTGATGAAAATGATACTTTATCTCTGATCTTCACCCCAAAACACATAAACACAGTCTAACCATGAGATAAACAGTGGATAAATACCAACAGAAGGGCATTCTGTAAAATACCTAGTCAGTACTCATAAAACTGTCGAGGATATCAAAAACAAGGATAGTCAGAGAAACTGTCACAGCCGAGAGAAGCCAAAGGGGTATGACTACCAAATATAAGGCGGTATCTTGGTTGGGATTCTGGAACAGAAAAAAAAAGCACTTTATGTAAAAACGAGGATAATCTGAATAAAGTATGACCTTTAATTAACATTTCATCAATATTTGTTCTTAACTGTAACACATGTACCTATTAATGTAAGACGTTAATACAGAGGGAAATGTGTGTCGGTTATATTGGAATTCTATGTATCATCTTCACAATTTTTCTGTAAATCTACAATTATATTTAAAAAAATGTTTGGAGGAACTTCAAGATGGCAGACGAGTAAGACGTGGAGATCACCTTCCTCCCCACAGACACACCAGAAATACATCTACACGTGGAACAACTCCTACAGAACACTTACTGAACGCTGGCAGAAGACTTCAGACCTCCCAAAACTCAAGAAACTCCCCACATACCTGGGTAGGGCAAAAGAAAAAAGAATAAACAGAGACAAAGAATAGGGATGGGATCTGCACCAGTGGGAGGGAGCTGTGAAGGAGGAAAGGTTTCCATACACTAGGAAGCCCCTTCGTGGATGGAGACTGCAGGTGGCAGAGGGGGGAAGCTTCGGTACCACGGAGGAGAGCGCAGCCACAGGGTTGCGGAGGGCAAAGCGGAGAGATTCCCGCACAGAGGATCAGTTCCGACCGGCACTAACCAGCCCGAGAGGCTTGTCTGCTCACCCGCCAGGGTGGGCAGGGCTGGGAGCTGAGCCTCTGGCTTCGGTCGGAGTGCAAGGAGAGGACTGGGGTTGGCAGCGTGAACACAGCCTGCAGGGGGTTAGTGCGCCACGGCTGGCGGGGAGGGAGTCCAGGACCTGCCGAAGAGGCAAGAGACTTTTTCTTGCCTCTTTGTTTCCTGGTGCGCGAGGAGAGGGGATTAAGAGTGCAGCTTAAAGGAGCTCTAGAGACGGGTGCAAGCCGCAGCTATCAGCGTGGACCCCAGAGACGGGCATGGGACTCTAAGGCTGCTGCTGCCGCCACCAAGAAGCCTGTGTGCGAGCACAGTTCACTCTCCACACCTCCCTTCCGGGGAGCCTGTGCAGCCCGCCACTGCCAGGGTCCCGAGATCCAGGGACAACTTCCCAGGGAGAACGCACGGTGCGCCTAAGGCTGGTGCAACGTCACATTGGCCTCTGCCGCTGGAGGCTCGCCCCGCACTCAGTACCCCTCCTTCCCCCCGCCTGAGTGAGCCAGAGCCCCCGAATCAGCTTCTCCTTTAACCTCGTCCTGTCTGAGTGAAGAACAGATGGCCTTCGGTGACCTACATGCAGAGGTGGGTCCAAATCCAAAGCTGAAACCCGGGAGCTGTGTTAAAAAAGAAGAGAGGGGGAAGGCGGAAGATGGCGGAAGAGTAAAACGCGGAGATCACCTTCCTCCCCACAGATACACCAGAAATACATCTACACGTGGAACAACTCCTACAGAACACCTACTGAAGGCTGGCAGAAGACCTCAGACCTCCCAAAAGGCAAGAAACTCCCCACGTACCTGGGTAGGGCAAAAGAAAAAACAGAGACAAAAGAATAGGGACGGCACCTGCACCAGTGGGAGGGAGCTGTGAAGGAGGAAAAGTTTCCACACTCTAGGAAGCCCCTTCGCGGGCGGAGACTGCGGGAGGCGGAGGGGGGAGCTTCGAAGCTGCGGAGGAGTGCACAGCAACGGGTGCGGAGGGCAAAGCGGGGAGATTCCCGCACAGAGGATCGGTGCCGACCGGCACTCACCAGCCCGAGAGGCTTGTCTGCTCACCCGCCGGGGTGGGCGGGGCTGCGAGCTGAGGCCGGAGCGCAGGGAGAGGACTGGGGTTGGCGGCTTGAACATAGCCTGAAGGGGTTAGTGCACCACAGCTAGCCGGGAGGGAGTCCGGGGAAAAGCCTGCACCGGCAGAAGAGGCAGGAGACTTTTCCTTCCCTCTTTGTTTCCTGGGGCGTGAGGAGAGGGGTTTAAGAACGCTGCTTAAAGGAACTCCAGAGACGGGCGCGAGCCGCGGCTGAAAGCGCGGAATCCAGAGACGGGCGCGAGCCGCGGCTGAAAGCGCGGAATCCAGAGACGGGCGCAAGCCGCGGCTGAAAGCGCGGAATTCAGAGACGGGCGCGAGCCGCGGCTGAAAGCGCGGAATCCAGAGACGGGCGCAAGCCGCGGCTAAAAGCGCGGACCCCAGAGGCGGGCGGGAGACGTTAAGGCTGCTGCTGCCGCCACCAAGGGGCCTGTGTGCGAGCACAGGTCACTCTCCACACCCCTCTTCCATGGAGCCTGTGCAGCCCGCCACTGCCGGGTTCCCGGGATCCAGGGACAACTTCCCCGGGAGAGCGCACAGCGCGCCTCAGGCTGGTGCAAAGTCACGCCGGCCTTTGCCACCGCAGGCCCGCCCCGCACGCTGTGCCCCTCCCTCCCCGCCGGCCTGAGTGCGCCAGAGCCCCCAATCGCGGCTCTTTTAACCCCATCCTGTCTGAGCAAAAAACAGACGCCCTCCAGCGATCTACACGCAGTGGCAGGGCCAAATCCAAAGCTTAGCCCTGGGAGCTGTGAGAACAAAGAAGAGAAAGGGAAATCTCTCCCAGCAGCCTCAGAAGCAGCGGATTAAAGCTCCACAATCAACTTGATGTACCCTGCATCTGTGGAATACCTGAATAGACAACCAATCATCCCAAATTAAGGAAGTGGACTTTAGGAGCAAGATCTATGATTTTTTCCCCTTTCCTCTTTTTGTGAATGTGTATGTGTATGCTTCTGTGTGAGATCTTGTCTGTATAGTCTTGCTTCCACCATTTGTCCTAGGGTTCTATCCGTCCATTTTTTTTTTTAATTTTTTTCTTAATAATTAATTTTAATAACCTTATTATACTTTACCTTCGTTCTTTCTTTCTTTCTTTCCGTCCTTCCTTCCCTCCTTTAGACAACGAATCGTCCCAAATTGAGGAGGTCGTCTCTGACAGCAAGATTTAGGATTTTTCCCCATTTACCTCTTTTAGTGAGGGTGTATGTGTATGCTTCTGTGTAAGATTTTGTCTGTATAGCTTTGCTTCCAACATTTGTCCTAAGGTTCTTTCCGTCCCCCTTTTTTTTTTTTTCTAAATAAGAATTTTTTAATTCAATAACTTTATTATACTTTATTTTATTTTTACTGTATCTTCTTTCTTTCTGTCTTTTTTCCTTCTTTCCCTCCTTCCTTCCTTCCTCCCTCCCTCCCTCCCTCCTTTCTTTCCTTCTTGCCTTCTTTCCTTCTTTGCTTCTTTCTTTCTTTCTTCCTTCCTTCCTACCCTCCTTTCCTTCTTTCTTTCCTCATACTTCTACTAATTCCCTCTACTTTTTCTCCCTTTTATCCTGAGCCTGTGGATGAAAAGCTTTTGGTGCTCCAGCCAGGAGGCAGGGCTCTACCTCTGAGGTAGGACAGCCAACTTCAGGACACTGATCAACAAGAGACCTCCCAGCTCCACATAATATCAAACGGCAAAAATCTCCCAGAGACCTCCATCTTAACACCAGCACCCAGCTTCACTCAACGACCAGCAAGCCACAGTGCTGGAAAACCTATGCCAAACAACTAGCAAAACAGGAACACAACCCCACCCATTAGCAGAGAGGCTGCCTAAAATCATAATAAGGCCACAGACACCCCCAAACACACCACCAGACGTGAACCTGCCCACTAGAGAGACAAGATCCAGCCTCATCCACCACAACACAGGCACTAGTCCCCTCCACCAGGAAGCCTACACAACCCACTGAACCAACCTTAGCCACTGGAGAAAGACATCAAAAACAGGAGGAACTACAAACCTGCAGCCTGCAAAAGGAGACCCCAAACACAGTAAGATAAGCAAAATGAGAAGACAGAAAAACACACAGCAGATAAAGGAGCAAGATAAAAATGCACCAGACCTAACAAATGAAGAGGAAATAGGCAGTCTACCTGAAAGAGAATTCAGAATAATGATAGTAAGGTTGATCCGAAATCTTGGAGATAGAATGGACAATAGATTGGACAAAATGCAAGAATCAGTTAACAAGGACCTAGAAGAACTAAAGATGAAACAAGCAACGATGAACAACACAATAAATGAAATTAAAAGTACTCTAGATGGGATCAATAGCAGAATAACTGAGGCAGAAGAACGGATAAGTGACCTGGAAGATAAAATAGTGGAAATAACTACTGCAGAGCAGAATAAAGAAAAAAGAATGAAAAGAACTGAGGACAGTCTCAGAGACCTCTGGGACAACATTAAACGCACCAACATTCGAATTATAGGGGTTCCAGAAGAAGAAGAGAAACAGAAAGGGACTGAGAAAATATTTGAAGAGATTATAGTTGAAAACTTCCCTAATATGGGAAAGGAAATAGTTAATCAAGTCCAGGAAGCACAGAGAGTCCCATACAAGATAAATACAAGGAGAAATACGCCAAGACACATATTAATCAAACTGTCAAAAATTAAATACAAAGAAAGCATATTAAAAGCAGCAAGGGAAAAACAACAAATAACACATAAGGGAATCCCCATAAGGTTAACAGCTGATCTCTCAGCAGAAACCCTACAAGCCAGAAGGGAGTGGCAGGACATACTGAAAGTGATGAAGGAGAAGAACATGCAGCCAAGACTACTCTACCCAGCAAGGATCTCATTCAGATTTGATGGAGAAATTAAAACCTTTACAGACAAGCAAAAGCTGAGAGAGTTCAGCACCACCAAACCAGCTTTACAACAAATGCTAAAGGATCTTCTCTAGGCAGGAAAAACAAGAGAAGGAAAAGACCTATAATAACGAACCCAAAACAATTTAGAAAATGGGAATAGGAACATACATATCGATAATTACCTTAAATGTAAATGGACTAAATGCTCCCACCAAAAGACACAGATTAGCTGAATGGATACAAAAACAAGACCCTTATATATGCTGTCTACAACAGACCCACTTCAGACCTAGAGACACATACAGACTGAAAGTAAGGGGATGGAAAAAGATATTCCATGCAAATGGAAGCCAAAAGAAAGCTGGAGTAGCAATTCTCATATCAGACAAAATAGACTTTAAAATAAGGACTATTAAAAGAGACAAAGAAGGACACTACATAATGATCAAGGGATCGATCCAAGAAGAAGATATAACAATTGTAAATATTTATGCACCCAACCTAGGAGCACCTCAATACATAAGGCAAATACTAACAGCCATAAAAGGGGAAATCGACAGTAACACATTCATAGTAGGGGACTTAAACACCCCACTTTCACCCATGGACAGATCATCCAAAATGAAAATAAATAAGGAAACACAAGCTTTAAATGATACATTAAACAAGATGGACTTAATTGATATTTATAGGACACTCCATCCAAAAACAACAGAATACACATTTTTCTCAAGTGCTCATGGAACATTCTCCAGGATAGATCATATCTTAGGTCACAAATCAAGCCTTGGTAAATTTAAGAAAGTTGAAATTGTATCAAGTATCTTTTCTGACCACAACGCCATGAGACTAGATATCAATTACAGGAAAAGATCTGTAAAAAATACAAACACATGGAGGCTAAACAATACACTACTTAATAATGAAGAGATCACTGAAGAAATCAAAGAGGAAATCAAAAAATACCTAGAAACAAATGACAATAGAGACACAACGACCCAAAACCTGTGGGATGCAGCAAAAGCAGTTCTAAGGGGGAAGTTTATAGCAATAAAAGCCCACCTTAAGAAGCAGGAAACATCTCGAATAAACAACCTAACCTTGCACCTCAAGCAATTAGACAAAGAAGAACAAAAAAACCCCAAAGCTAGCAGAAGGAAAGAAATCATAAAAATCAGATCAGAAATAAATGAAAAAGAAATGAAGGAAACAACAGCAAAGATCAATAAAACTAAAAGCTGGTTCTTTGAGAAGATAAACAAAATAGATAAACCACTAGCCAGACTCATCAAGAAAAAAAGGGAGAAGACTCAGATCAATAGAATTAGAAATGAAAAAGGAGAGGTAACAACTGACACTGCAGAGATAAAAGAGATCATGAGAGATTACTACAAGCAACTCTATGCCAATAAAATGGACAATCTGGAAGAAATGGACAAATTCTTAGAAATGCACAACCTGCCAAGACTGAATCAGGAAGAAATAGAAAATATGAACAGACCAATCACAAGCACTGAAATTGAAACTGTGATTAAAAATCTTCCAACAAAGAAAAGCCCAGGACCAGATGGCTTCACAGGCGAATTCTATCAAACATTTAGAGAAGAGCTAACACCTATCCTTCTCAAACTCTTCCAAAATATAGCAGAGGGAGGACCACTCCCTAACTCCTTCTACCAGGCCACCATCACCTTGATACCAAAACCAGACAAGGATGTCACAAAGAAAGAAAACTACAGGCCAATATCACTGATGAACATAGATGCAAAAATCCTCAACAAAATACTAGCAAACAGAATCCAACAGCACATTAAAAGGATCATACACCATGATCAGGTGGGGTTTATTCCAGGAATGCAAGGATTCTTCAATATACGCAAATCTATCAATGTGATAAACCATATTAACAAATTGAAGGAGAAAAACCATATGATCATCTCAATAGATGCAGAGAAAGCTTTTGACAAAATTCAACACCCATTTATGATAAAAACCCCACAGAAAGTAGGCATAGAGGGAACTTTCCTCAACATAATAAAGGCCATATATGACAAGCCCACAGCAAACATCATCCTCAATGGTGAAAAACTGAAAGCATTTCCACTAAGATCAGGAACAAGACAAGGTTGCCCACTCTCACCACTATTATTCAACATTGTTTTGGAAGTTTTAGCCACAGCAATCAGAGAAGAAAAGGAAATAAAAGGAATCCAAATTGGAAAAGAAGAAGTAAAGCTGTCATTGTTTGCAGATGACATGATCCTATACATAGAGAACCCTAAAGATGCTACCAGAAAACTACTAGAGCTAATCAATGAATTTGGTAAAGTGGCAGGATACAAAATTAATGCACAGAAATCTCTGGCATTCCTATATACTAATGATGAAAAATCTGAAAGTGAAATCAAGAAAACACTCCCATTTACCATTGCAACAAAAAGAATAAAATATCTAGAAATAAACCTACCTAAGGAGACAAAAGACCTGTATGCAGAAAATTATAAGACACTGATGAAAGAAATTAAAGATGATATAAATAGATGGAGAGATATACCATGTTCTTGGATTGGAAGAATCAACATTGTGAAAATGACTCTACTACCCAAAGCAATCTATAGATTCAATGCAATCCCTATCAAACTACCACTGGCATTTTTCACAGAACTAGAACAAAAAATTTCACAATTTGTATGGAAACACAAAAGACCCCGAATAGCCAAAGCAATCTTGAGAACGAAAGAAGGAACTGGAGGAATCAGGCTCCCTGACTTCAGACTATAATACAAAGCTACAGTCATCAAGACGGTATGGTACTGGCACAAAAACAGAAATATAGATCAATGGAACAGGATAGAAAGCCCAGAGATAAACCCATGCACATATGGACACCTTATCTTTGATAAAGGTGGCAGTAATGTACAATGGAGAAAGGACAGCCTCTTCAATAAGTGGTGCTGGGAAAACTGGACAGGTACATGTAAAAGTATGAGATTAGATCACTCCCTAACACCATACACAAAAATAAGCTCAAAATGGATTAAAGACCTAAATGTAAGGCCAGAAACTATCAAACTCTTAGAGGAAAACATAGGCAGAACACTCTATGACATAAATCAAAGCAAGATCCTTTCTGACCCACCTCCTAGAGTAATGGAAATAAAAACAAAAATAAACAAATGAGACCTAATGAAACTTCAAAGCTTTTGCACAGCAAAGGAAACCATAAACAAGACCAAAAGACAACCCTCAGATTGGGAGAAAATATTTGCAAATGAAGCAACCGACAAAGGATTAATCTCCAAAATTTACAAGCAGCTCATGCAGCTCAATAACAAGAAAACAAACAACCCAATCCAAAAATGGGCAGAAGACCTAAATAGACATTTCTCCAAAGAAGATATACAGACTGCCAACAAACACATGAAAGAATGCTCAACATCATTAATCATTAGAGAAATGCAAATCAAAACTACAATGAGATATCATCTCACACCAGTCAGAATGGCCATCATCAAAAAATAGAAACAATAAATGCTGGAGAGGGTGTGGAGAAAAGGGAACACTCTTGCACTGCTGGTGGGAATGTGAATTGGTTCAGCCACTATGGAGAACAGTATGGAGGTTCCTTAAAAAACTACAAATAGAACTACCATATGACCCAGCAATCCCACTACTGGGCATATACCCTGAGAAAACCAAAATTCAAAAAGAGTCATGTACCAAAATGTTCATTGCAGCTCTATTTACAATAGCCCGGAGATGGAAACAACCTAAGTGCCCGTCATCGGATGAATGGATAAAGAAGATGTGGCACATATATACAATGGAATATTACTCAGCCATAAAAAGAAACGAAATTGAGCTATTTGTAATGAGGTGGATAGACCTAGAGTCTGTCATACAGAGTGAAGTAAGTCAGAAAGAAAAAGACAAATACCGTATGCTAACACATATATATGGAATTTAAGAAAAAAATGTCATGAAGAACCTAGGGGTAAAGCAGGAATAAAGACGCAGACCTCTTAGAGAACGGACTTGAGGTTATGGGGAGGGGGAAGGGTGAGCTGTGACAGGGCGAGAGAGAGTCATGGGCATATACACACTAACAAAGGCAGTAAGGTAGATAGCTAGTGGGAAGCAGCCGCATGGCACAGGGATATTGGCTCGGTGCTTTGTGACAGCCTGGAGGAGTGGGATGGGGAGGGTGGGAGGGAGGGAGACACAACAGGGAAGACATATGGGAACATATGTTTATGTATGACTGATTCACTTTGTTATAAAGAAGAGACTAATGCACCATTGTAAAGCAATTATACCCCAATAAAGATGTTAAAAAAAAAAAAAGAAGAAGAAGAGAAAGGGAAATCTCTCTTAGCAGCCTCAGGAGCAGTGGATTAAATCTCCACAATCAACGTGATGTACCCTGCATCTGTGGAATACCTGAATAGACAACGAATCATCCCAAATTGAGGAGGTGGACTTAGGGAGCAATGATATATGTATATTTTTTTTCCCTTTTTCTCTTTCTGTGAGTGTGTATGTGTATGCTTCTATGTGTGATTTTGTCTGTAAAGCTTTGCTTTTACCATTCATCCTAGGGTTCTCTCTGTCCACTTTTGGTTTTTTTTTTATTACTTAAAAGTTTTTTTTCTTCATTACTTTTTATTTTAATAACTTTATTTTATTTTACTTTATATTATTTTATCTTCTTTCTTTCTTTCTTTTTTTCTGCCTTTTATTCTGAGCCATGTGGAGGACAGGCTCTTGGTGCTCCAGCCAGACATCAAGGCTGTGCCACTGAGGTGGGAGAGCCAAGTTCAGGACACTGGTCCACCAGAGACCTCCCAGCTCCATGTAATATCAAATGGTGAAAATCTCCCAGAAATCTTCATCTCAGTGCCAAGACCCAGCTCCACTCAACAACCAGCAAGATACAGTGCTAGACACTTTATGCCAAAAAACTAGCAAGACAGGAACAGAACCCCATCCATTAGCACAGAGGCTGCCTAAAATCATAATAAGGCCACAGATACCCCAAAACACACCACCAGATGTGGACCTGCCCATCAGAAAGACAAGATCCAGCCTCATCCACCAGAACACAGGCACTAGTCCACTCCACCAGAAAGCCTACAGAACCCACTGAACCAACCTTAACCACTGGAGACAGACAACAAAAACAACAGAAATTACGAACCTGCAGCCTGTGAAAAGGAGACCCCAAACACAGTAAGTTAACCAAAATGAGAAGACAAAGAAACACACAGCAGTTGAAGAAGCAAGGCAAAAACCCACCAGTTCTAACAAATGAAGATGAAATAGGCAGTCTACCTGAAAAAGAATTCAGAATAATGATAGTAAAGATGATCCAAAATCTTGGAAATAGAATGGAGAAAATGAAAGAAACGTTTAACAAGGACCTAGAAGAACTAAAGAGCAAACAAACAGAGATGAACAACACAATAAATGAATTTGAAAATTCACTAGAAGGGATTAATAGCAGAATAACTGAGGCAGAAGAATGGATAAGTGACCTGGAAGACAAAATAGTGGAAATAACTACTGCAGAGCAGAATAAACAAAAAAGTATGAAAATAATTGAGGACAGTCTCAGAGACCTCTGGGACAATATTAAACACACCAACATTTGAATTATTGGGGATCCAGAAGAAGAAGAGAAAAAGAAAAGGGCTGAGAAAATATTTGAAGATGTTAGAGTTGAAAACTTCCCTAATATGGGAAAGGAAATAGTTAATCAAGACCAAGAAGCACAGCAAGTCCAATACATGATAAAACCAAGGAGAAACACACCAAGACACATATTAATCAAACTATCAAAAATTAAATACAAAGAATAAATATTAAAAGCAGCAAGGGGAAAACAACAAGTAACACATAAGGGAATCCCCATAAGGTTAATAGCTGATCTTTCAGGAAAAACTCTGCAAGCTAGAAGGGAGTGGCAGGACATATTTGAATTGATGAAAGAGAAAAACCTACAACCAAGATTACTCTACCCATCAAGGATCTCATTCAGATTTGATGGAGAAATTAAAAGCTTTACACACAAGCAAAAGCTAAAAGAAGGGCTTCCCTGGTGGCACAGTGGTTGAGAGTCCGCCTGCCAATGCAAGGGACACGTGTTCGTTCCCTGGTCCAGAAAGATCCCACATGCCACAGAGCGGCTGGGCCTGTGAACCATGGCCACTGAGCCTGAGCGTCCGGAGCCTGTGCTCCACAATGGAAGAGGCCACAACAGTGAGGGACCCGTGTACTGCAAAAAAAAAAAAAAAAAAAAAAGCCAAAAGAATTCAGCATCACCAAACCAGCTTTACAACAAATGCTAAAGGAACTTCTCTAGGCAGGAAAAACAAGAGAAGGAAAAGACCTACAATAATAAACTCCCCAAAATTAAGAAAATGGTAATAGGAACATACATATCAATAATTACTTTAAATTTAAATGGACTAAATTCTCCAACCAAAAGACATAGACTGGCTGAATGGATACATAAACAAGACCCATATATATGCTGTCTACAATAGACCCACTTCAGACCTAGGGACACATACAGACTGAAAGTGAGAGGATGGAAAAAGATATTCCATGCAAATGGAAACCAAAAGAAAGCTGGAGTAGCAATTCTCATATCAGACAAAATAGACTTTAAAATAAAGACTATTACAAGAGACAAAGAAGGACACTACATAATGATCAAGGGATCAATCCAAGAAGAAGATATAACAACTGTAAATATTTATGCACCCAACATAGGAGCACCTCAATACATAAGGCAAATACTAACAGCCATAAAAGGGGAAATCGACAGTAACACATTCATAGTAGGGGACTTTAACACCCCACTTTCACCCATGGACAGATCATCCAAAATGAAAATAAATAAGGAAACACAAGCTCTAAATGATACATTAAACAAGATGGACTTAATTGATATTTATAGGACATTCCATACAAAAACAACAGAATACACATTCTTCTCAAGTGCTCATGGAACATTCTCCAGGATACATTATATCTTGGGTCACAAATCAAGCCTTGGTAAATTTAAGAAAATTCAAATTGTATCAAGTATCTTTTCCAACCACAGTGCTATGAGACTAGATATCAATTACAGGAAAAAATTGAAAGAAATACAAACACATGGAAGCTAAACAGCACACTACTTAATAACCAAGAGATCACTGAAGAAATCAAAGAGGAAATCAAAAAATGCCTAGAAACAAATGACAATGAAAACACAATGACCCAAAACCTATGGGATGCAGCAAAAACAGTTCTAAGAGGGAAGTTTATAGCTATACAAGCCTACCTTAAGAAACAAGAAACATCTCAAATAAACCTAACCTTACACCTAAAGCAATTAGAGAAAGAAGAACAAAAAAAAACCCAAAGTTAGCAGAAGGAACAAAATCATAAAGATAAGATCAAAAATAAATGAAAAAGAAACAAAGGCAACGATAACAAAGATAAATAAAACTAAAAGCTAGTTCTTTGAGAAGATAAACAAAATTGATAAACCATTAGCCAGACTTATCAAGAAAAAAAGGGAGAAGATTCAAATCAATAGAATTAGAAATGATAAAGGAGAAATAACAGACACTGCAGAAATACAAAGGATCATGAGAGATTATTACAAGCAACTATATGCCAATAAAATGGACAACATGGAAGAAATGGACAAATTCTTAGAAATGCACAACCTTCTGAGACTGAACCAGGAAGAAATAGAAAATATGAACAGACCAGTCACAAGCTCTGAAATTGAAACTGTGATTAAAAATCTTCCAACAGGGCTTCCCTGGTGACGCAGTGGTTGAGAGTCCACCTGCCACTGCAGGGGACACAGGTTTGTGCCCCAATCCGGGAGGATCCCACATGCCGCAGAGTGGCTGGGCCCGTGATCCATGGCCACAGGACCTGCCTGTCCGGAGCCTGGGCTCCGCAGTGGGAGAGGCCACAACAGTGAGAGGCCGCATACCGAAAAAAAAAAAAATCTTCCAACAAACAAAAGCCCAGGACCGGATGGCTTCACAGGCGAATTCTATCAAACATTTAGAGAAGAGCTAACACCTATCCTTCTCAAACTCTTCCAAAGTACAGCAGAGGGAGGAACTACAGGCCAATATCACTGATAAAAATAGATGCAAAAATCCTCAACAAAGTACTAGCAAACAGAATCCAACAGCGCATTAAAAGGATCATACTCTATGATCAAGTGAGGTTTATCCCATGAATGCAGGATTCTTCAATATATGCAAATCAATCAATGTGATACACCATATTAACAAATGGAAGGATAATAACTATATGATCATCTCAATAGATGCAGAGAAAGTTTTCAACAAAATTCAACACCGATTTATTATAAAAACCCTTCAGAAAGTAGGCATAGAGGGAATGTTCCTCAATACAATAAAGACCATATATGAAAAACCCACAGGCAATATCATCCTCAGTTCTGAAAAACTGAAACCATTTCCACTAAGATCAGGAACAAGACAAGGTTGCCCACTCTCAACACTATTATTCAACGTGGTTTTGGAAGTTTTAGCCACAGCAATCAGAGAAGAAAAAGAAATAAAAGGAATCCAAATTGGAAAAGAAGAAGTAAAGCTGTCATTCTTTGCAGATGACATGATACTATACATAGAGAATCCTAAAGATGCTACCAGAAAACTACTAGAGCCAATCAATGAATTTGGTAAAGTAGCAGGATACAAAATTAATGCACAGTAATCTCTTGCATTCCTATACACTAATGATGAAAAATCTGAAAGTGAAATTAAGAAAACACTCTCATTTACCATTGTAACAAAAAGAATAAAATATCTAGAAATAAACCTACATAAGGAGACAAAAGACCTGTATGCAGAAAATTATAAGACACTGATGAAAGATATTAAGATGATACAAATAGATGGAAAGATATACCATGTTCTTAGATTGGAAGAATCAACATTGGGAAAATGACTCTACTACTCAAAGCAATCTACAGATTCAATGCAATCCCTATCAAACTACCACTGGCATTTTTCACAGAACTACAACAAAAAATTTCACAATTTATGTGGAAACACAAAAGACACCAAATATCCAAAGCAATCTTGAGAAAGAAAAATGGAGCTGGAGGAATCAGGCTCCCTGGCTTCAGACTATACTAGAAAGCTACAGTAATCAAGATAGTATGGTACTGGCACAAAAACAGAACTATAGAACAATGGAACAGGATAGAAATCTCAGAGATAAGCCCACGCACATATGGTCACCTTATCTTTCATGAAGGAGGCAAGAATATACAGTGGAGAAAAGAGAGCCTCTTCAATAAGTGTTGCTCAGAAAATTGGACAGCAACATGTAAAAGAATGAAATTAGAACACTCCCTAACACCATACACAAAAACAAACTCAAAATGCATTAAAGACCTAAATATAAGGCCAGACACTATCAAACTCTTAGAGGAAAACATAGGCAGAACACTCTATGACATAAATCACAGCAAGATCCTTTTTGACCCACCTCCTAGAGAAATGGAAATAAAAACAAAAATAAACAAATGGGACCTAATGAAACTTCAAATTTTTTGCACAGCAAAGGAAACCATAAACAAGACAAAAAGACAACCCTCAGAATGGGAGAAAATATTTGCAAATGAAGCAACTGACAAAGAATTAATCTCCAAAACATACCACCAACTCATGCAGCTCAATATCAAAAAAACAAACAACCCAATCCAAAAATGGCCAGAAGATCTAAATAGACATTTCTCCAAAGAAGATATACAGATTGCCAACAAACACATGAAGGTATGCTCAACATCATTATTCATTAGAGAAATGCAAATTAAAACTACAATGAGATCATCTCACACCGGTCAGAATGGCCATCATCAAAAAATCTACAAACAATAAATGCTGGAGAGGGTGTGAAGAAAAGGGAACCCTCTTGCACTGTTGGTGGGAATGTAAATTGATACAGCCACTATGAAGAACAGTATGGAAGTTCCTTAAAAAACTAAAAATAGAACTACCATACGACCCAGCAAGGCCACTACTGGGCATATACCCTGAGAAAACCATAATTCAAAAAGAGTCACGTACCAAAATATTCATTGCAGCTCTATTTACAATAGCTAGGACATGGAAGCAACTGAAGTGTCCATCAACAGATGAATGGATAAAGAAGATGTGGCACATATATACAACGGAATATTACTCCACCATAAAAAGGAATGAAACTGAGTTATTTGTAGTGAGGTGGATGGACCTAGAGACTGTCATACAGAGTGAAGTAAGTCAGAAAGGGAAGTGCAAATACCATATGCTAACACATATATATGGAATCTAAAAAAAAAAAAAAAAACAGCAAATGGTTAGAAGAACCTAGGGGCAAGATGAGAATAAAGACGCAGACTTACTAGAGAATAGATTTGAGGACACTGGGATGGGGAAGGGTAAGCTGGGACAAATGAGAGAGTGGCATGGACATATATACACTACCAAATGTAAAAGCAATAGCTAGTGGGAAGCAGCCGCATAGCACAGGGAGATTAGCTTGGTGCTTTTGGTCACCTAGAGGGGTGGGATATGGAGGGTGGGAGGGAGAGAGATGCAAGAGGGAAGACATATGGGGACATATGTACATGTATAACTGATTCACTTTGTTATAAAGCAGAAACTGACACAACATTGTAAAGCAATTATACTCTAATAAAGATGTTAAAAAGTAAAAAATAAATAAAAATAAAATAAAATGTTTATTTTAACAATATGTATTTCTAACACAACATTGTAAGTCAGCTACATTTTAATAAAAAAATTTAATATGTATTCCTATGAATAAAATTTCTTTCATAAAATTTTGTAAGCTTATGTTTAAGTTACGGTTTAAGGTTATTAATATAGAACACCAAATATTCACAATTATTTATTAAGGACTAATATAAAAGACACAGTGCTAGGTACTTGGTGAAAACATATGAATAACACACAAACTTACTTTCTCTGAACTTGCTTGCATTCCAGTGGAGATAGAAGTGAATATATTATTAAAGTGTTATGCTGGGCATGAAGAGCATTATAATTTAATTAAAATGAAAATAAAGCCGTTATCCAATAGATGAATTAAAAAGGCATCCCAGAGAATGGATAATTAAAATACGTCTTGAAATATTAGTGTTCTTTCAACTGACAGAGTGTGAATGAAATGTGCTCTTGGCTTAGATGAGAGCATTCATTCTTCCATTCCTTCATTCTTTCAAAGAATATTTATTTAATACACACTAAGTCAAGACCCAGTTTTGTAGATTCTGTAGCAAATATATTTTACCGCTATTCTAATCAATAGGTAGAGACTACTTTCGTCCCCTCCTTGAATCTGTGCCAGTCCAGTGACTTGTTTTAACTAGGAAAAGGCAGGGAGTAATGCAATGTAGCTTCCAAGTCAGAGACTTAAGGAGATCATTTCTTCGAAGGCTGCCTTTTGGAACCCAGTCATTAAATGAGAAAGAAGCCCAAGCAACATGGCTTGTTCAGGTGGATGGAAACCCAGGTGCCCTGGCCAACAGCTTTCGGGAGCCCCAAGTGGTTACAAGCAGCAGCCGCCTGCAGTGTGACTCAGCACTTTCAGAATTTCAGCCTCAGGCACCAACTATAGCCTGCACCCGACACTTAGTGGAACGAGAACCTTGGGAAGTCGGTGGCAGCTGTGTGCACTTTTACATGAAAGAATGTAAATAATCTACAGTCAGTCAACCCATAGAATTGTGAAAAATCATAAATATTTTACACCATTAACTTTGAGGGCTTTTGTTATTCATCAATATATAATTGAAACAGAAGATGGTACTTGTGAAGGTGGCTTTGGAATCAGGCAGAAGATCAATTTTAGAGCAGGCTGTGAAGGCTGGGAAGGCAGTGAGAAATTTGCCTACAAAATTACTATTTAAGTCTTCAGAAAAGAGATCCCAGCTTATACACAGTATAAATGATAGCTGAATATTCCATCAGTAAGATGGAAGCAAGAAAATGTATAAAATGAACTTGTGAATCTGAAAAAGGAGATTTCCAAGATTCCAAGAATACCAACTGGCTTCCTTTAACTCACTGTGAAAAACAACAAATCCAAAAGAAAAAAAAAAGAAAGAAACTTTCAATAAAAGTGGCTGATAATTTAGAGAATTTCCAACCTAGGACTTACTGAGTTGAAAAACAAAATGGTTCCCTCAGTTTCACCAGGGATCCAAAGTTTGGCCAGTAAGAAATGGCTCCAGGGCAAAGACCAAATCTAGGGGGCTGCCAGTGTAAAGATTAAGTCAAGGGTATGTTTGTCAGACCCTCTGTTGAAACTTTAGAGCGTTTGTCAGACCCTCTGTTGAAACTTTAGGACGTTACCCACCGTTCTTCCACTAAACAAAAGGGCTTCTAAGAAATTGAGGGCAGTGTCGCACAGTACTGTGAAGGGCTTCCCAAAGCTGAGAGGGGCCCATCTGTGAGAATTCATGGGTATTGCTTTAATATCATAGAGTGGATTATAATTTTATACTTAGAATTTAATCCACAGTATTAAAAGGAGGTATTTTACTTGTCCTGACAGTGGCAGAAACACTTCAAAGTGAAAAAGATGCCTTTGAGCCCCCAAACTTCTATGGTCAGGAAGCAGGCTTAGAAAATTACTCAGCTGCAAACACAGGCCATTTCTTATGGAACAGGAACACCAGGAACCCAGATGATGGAGCCAAAAGCCATGAGGAAGCATCTCTGTTAAACAGAACTGATTCCTAACCAAGGACCACTCTCTGTCCCAGGAACAGGGGGAATGTGCAACATGGGCTTGGCTGGATTCAGAAGACTGTAGTCCAGTGAGTGTTATGAGGCTCTTGTCCTTCCCTTGTGTATTAGTAGGTGGATTAGGTCCCACCCTGATGGCCCCAATTTACCTCAATCTTGTCTTTTTAAAAGTCTTATCTCCAAATACAGTCAACGTATGAATTGGGGGAACACAATTTAACCCTTAACACCTCCTTTTTGCACAGGAGTGTCTGTTGCAGTTACCCTGTTTCTTTTGCCACATTTCATATTGGGCATGACTGGTGGTGAGGTAGGTAGATCTCCACACCTGAAGAGACACACAAAGAACCTCATCTACAACTGAACCTGATTTAAATGATGAAATCCTGTATCTTAAGCCTGAGTGTGATAAGAATTCATTCATATAGGATGAGAATTCAGGATGTTTTAAGAGGGGTACATGTACTTTGCAGGTGGGAGAAATGTAAGTAATTTTGATCAGGGAGCTGACCCTGGGGACTAGAGATGCTGCAAATGCTTTCCCACTCCTCCTATTGAAAGGTAGAGTCAATTTCCACTCCCCTTCATCCTGGCTGGCCCTGTGGCTTGTTGCAGCCCATACGGTGAGGCACAGGTGACCCCACTTAGTATCTGTGACATCTGCCTGTGGTGCTAGGGAGGCTCTGTCTGGACCCTAGTGGCTGGGCTGAGAGAAGCATAAGTCATGTGGAGAAGCCACGTGCAGGAGAACTGGGGTGTCCCAGCTGACGAACCTAGCTGAGCCCTCAGCTAAAAGCTGGCATCTACTGCCAGCCATGTAACTGAGCCACCTGGAACATGTCCACCCCAGTCAAACCTCCAGGTGATGGCAACACCAGCTAACATCAAAGGGAGCAGAGGAACCACCTACCTGAGCTGCATCAACCCACACTTGAGGATAGTCAAGGTGGGCTTCAGCCTCTATGATTCTGGGTGGGTGTAATGTAACAATAAAGAACTGAAACTGTCCTCCTATATATTACCATATATCGTGGAAACTTTAAAAATCAAATAATCTAAAAAATTTTTATGAGCTATGAAATAACAAAGAGGTTTTCAGATACAGAAAAGTAGGTGTTCTGGTGAAACTATTTTAGATAAGTCCTCTGTGAATTTAGAGTTAGATTTTGGTTTTGGACATATTAATTTTGACATACCTTTTACATAACCAAGTGGAATTTTATATTAATTTTGACATACTTTTTACATAACCAAGTGGAATTTTTAATTAGTAGTTGGATAGGAAAGTCTAGAATTTAGTTCCAGTTGGAAATAAACATTTTGGAAACTTTGTCTAAAGAAGGTTTTTAAAGTCATATGATATTTATCACATGGAGAGAGAATTCCAAGAAAGAATGGAAGAGGAAGCTGCAAAGGGGTCAAGAAAGAAATTCCTGACACCAGGAAGACTGTCTACCTTTGCAGATAGAACGAGGTGCCTAGGGTGTGATGCGGGTGGGGCAGGGGTGACCCTTGTCAGAGCACTTAGGAACACAGTGATTCACCTCCCAGCAAGAGTGTCCCCCTGTGTGCCCACTCCACATGGCAGATTAGTGATGGATCTGGGGCAGACAGGTCCTGGGAGAACACTGCCACAGAGACAGCCCAGATTTCAGGCAGCTATGCAGCCACCTCAATTCCCGAAGCCCAGATGCCTCAACCTCTGGCCACCTCCATGCCACATCCTTGCACCAGATCTGGGACAGCATACAGCAGAGGAAGGAACACAGCCTTGGGCTGCTTCTGAGTGGAACCACGAACGCCTACACAGGCGATGCATAGATTCTCTCTGACCACAGGGGCCTCACTTGCTTCAGCAATCACCTCCTTTGGGGCAGGGCACTTACTCAAGGGTAAAGGAGAGTGATTTAATGCAACCTTCAGGGCTTGTACTCCAAAAGCTGGGGAACAGACCCCACCCCTGACAGGGTGGCAACAACCACAAGTAGAGAGAAAGCCCCACCTGACACTCTGCACAGACTTTAGATACTCCAAAGCCAACAGCATCTGCTATTCAGGGGGTAATGACCAGCACACTCATAAAAAGATGTCTTTGGTGACCTGGTACCAAAATCATCCCTCGCAGCAAAGACATTGGACACATACAGTCTACACAGGGATGTTCCCACATAGAAACACCCCTTCAAGATCACAGTAGATAAATATCTGCCTATGAATTTAGGAGAAACAGTTAAGAAAAAAAAAGAAGAAAGAAAGAAAAGAGAGAAGAAAGAAAGAAAGAAAGAAAGAAAGAAAGGAAGGAAGGAAGAAAGAAAGAGAAAGAGGGAAGAAAGGAAGAAAAGAAAGAAAGGAAGAAAGAAAGAAAGGATGAAGGAAAGAAAGAAAAGAAAAGAAAGAAAAAGAGTGAAGGAAGGAAGGAAGAAAGAAAGAAAGAAAGAAGGAAGGAAGGAAGAAAAGAAAGAAAGAAAGAAGGAAAGAAAGAAAGAAAGTGCTTTGCCACTTTGCCCATGATGTGATGGGTCATCTTCATATTTTGTATAAGTTCTGTGTCTCAACAACTTTCCAAGAAAGAGATTAAACTTTGTGTGTTTGCATATATTAATGTGATATGATACCCTGTGATATAATAGTGCATCAAAATCTCATTTTTGAGAAAAATTTCCATTTCTCATTAGAGAGTAGAGAGAGGAGACCTAGTTTTCAATTATTTAATCTTTAAAATGCACTATATTTTAAGAAAGGTCCAATTATTTCTGAGAAAATGAGAATTTACACTCGCTCTTTAACTAATCTACAATTTCACAAGCAATTCTAGGCTCTTGAACACAGACCCTCATCTTCCCAACCTCATCCTCACCTCACATCACTTGTACCTAGACTAAAGTTAACAACCTGCTCTTTCCTTTAGGTTGCCCACCCTGTGCTTTTCGTCTTGTCTATGTGATAAACCATCTCCTACAACTCCTTTCTGATAACACCACACTCTTCAGGCCCACATCAAATTTCATTTCCTGCTCAAACAGTCTCAAAGTAACTGAAAGGATTATTCTCTTTCTCTGCAACTACCAAGGACATTGAATTATGTGTTTCTTATATAAAAACAAGAACTAATTACAAATTATAATAGAGGAAAGGATTCCAGTAATGATAGTAACAACAACAAATAAGTTACTGGGAGTATACATGGGAAATGTGAAGTGACACAATAAAAATACTAAAATTCTCCTGTGGAATGGCCTGATTCCCCTAATGGGTAAAACAGTCCAGTAGTAGAACTGAGTGGGAAGGAGAGTGCAAACTAATCAAATCAGGATAAAGAGGAAAATGGGACCCAAATACTCCTCCATGTTTGAAATGGGAGGTCTCATTTTAAGGTCAATGGAAAACCAGTGAAGATTTTTAAGACTGTAGTTACATAATTAGATTTTCATTTATGGAAGAGCATTGTTTTAAAAGACAGTAGAGCAGACTGAATGGTGATGAATATGAGATATGAAGAGAGACCTACTAGAGGACTGTGAGGTATACTGGTGACATTTAACAAGCCCTAAAGTCATCGGTTCAACTTTCATAGGATTTTCTGAAACAGGATACACTCAGCAGGTGCAGGCTTGGTGTTGAAGATGATGAGATATGATCAGTGAAATTTAAAGTGACTGCCATTCACCTCTGTATGTATGAGGATACATAGTCCTAGACTCAGGAATGATGTTTGGCCTGGCCCATCCTAGGCTTTCAGTAGCATAACTTGAATAACCAGATAAATGAGCCATTGGCATATATCTGTAATTGAGGTCACTTATGGGATAAATTCAGGGCACTTGTGTAATGTGGGATGAGAAGGCTTATGACAGAGGCATAAGGAGCTTGAACTTTAAGAATGAGATGAAAGGAGAGATCCCAAAAGAGAATGAGAGAGAATAGCTTTTGTTGTATCAGACATACCTGGAAGACCAAATGCTTTAAAGTCTGAATGGCTCACAGTGGTGAGTGCTATAGAGAAGCCAGGCACAAAGACCTTTAAAATGTCATATTTATTTAAAGGCACTGAGGTAACAGATGCCTTTAGCAAAGCTTTCCAGTGATGTGAGAGGTGAAGGGTGACAGTCAATGATGCCAAGTATTGGTCAATGGCTGACATTGACAATGTAGTCCATAGGAGTTACATTGATTAAATTTTAAACTGGAGGATCTTATGCAGGTTTACTTGATGATGCGAGGGATTCAGCAGTGAAGGAAAGTACTGGAGTGATAGCAGTTGATCCCAGAGAAGCCAAGATTTTGAAGGACCAGAGGTCAGAGGCTTGGCCTTAATCTGGAACCTGAATTTGTTGTTTCTTTCCCGACATGTTTGAATTCCCATTCTGAGAATTTCTCAAATCATACACTATATCACTAATTTCATTTCCATGGTTTGAAATTTGTTATTCACACTTGCCTTATGAGACATAATTTCAAAAGTAAGCTGTTCTTCCTCAGTCCCAATTCCTCCTTCCCTTAAATTGCAGCATCTTTTCATAGACCACCATCTCCTAAAATGGGGCAACATCAACTTTTGTCAAAAGAAGTAAGATATAAGAGGATAAGTATTTATTACAGGGTTACGGAATTTTCCTACTATATTTGTGAAAGTCAAAGATATTAGTATTTCTTATTTCTATAAATCACCCTGCAATTTTATCAGCTAATTCACAAAGCAAAATGAAATAAGTGTATATTATTTGATTCCATAGATCCCTTCCTTGAAATTCTGTGCACTGATAAATTATTTAGTATATAGAAGGCATACTCTGAAGGAAATAAAGACCATCTTGCTGGGAAGCAGCATGTAGAGTTGAGGACAAGTCATGAAATTTGCATTTAATAGACTAGGCTTAAGCCCTGGATCTTCCACTCATTAGTTGTTTATCTTTGCACAGATTGTTAACTTGATTGTCAGCTTTCTCACTGACAACAAGGTAGATTAATTCGCAAGTAGTTTGAGAGATTTAAATGGGATAATCTAGTGCTATCAAGCTCTGAAAAAGCATTGGAAATAGAACACAGTGATTATAAAATGGAATTTATGTATAGAAACAAAAATTAGAACATTTCCACATCAACCTGAGTCAGATAGCCAAAAGATCAGAATGTCACATGTATGTGAGATGGAAATTATGGACAAATATCACTATGAGGAGGTAACAGGATACAAGTCAATCATATATTTCACTATAAGAACATCAACAAAATTTCTTAGAGAAATTTTAGAAGCTAAAGTATAGTTTGTTCTCTATAAATTGAAAGTTTTATAAAACAGTGTTTTTATCACTAAAGCTTGTAGTATTGTCATCTAGTTCTCTTGCTAGGACTTGGCTCACAATTATTGCTGTGTTTTCTGAGTAAGTGCTGTAGATCTGACAGGAACCCCGTCTTCAGTTCAGCTGTGTTATAACTGTAGACAGTGTTGTCATTATGTAACAGGCAGAACTCTTATCTTGGGACTGACAGTTTTCTCCCTACTCAGTTATTGCAAGCCAGAATTTCTCTGCTCTCTTTAGTCATTTATCTGTGAGTTACTTAATAATAAAGTTTATTGAATTATTAGTAACAACAGTGGATGGTATGCATGTTAGCTTTGATGTTGCCCTGTCAGTTCTCATTGCCAACATCAGTAGAATTTGACAGTAGATTCAGTTCTATGCAGTTTCTTTCACAAAACCATGCCTTAAGATATAATTAGGAACTTGGCAACAGTACCATGATAAATGTTCAGTATTCTGAAATGATCTTTTTTCCCCCACATCAATAAGCTTTATACTGCATCTAAAGGCAGTCATTCAAAATTTCTTAATGATGGTGATTGCAGCATTTTGCTGACTATTCTGCAGTCACTATAGCTGTAAGAGCTGACAATTAACTTCAAAGAAACTGAATTCATGTCAGTCTACACTAAGCATAATCCACAGGCTGTCCAAATTGCATATGGGCAATTCAGACCTGCAAATTACTTTGAATTTTGCTGTGTTGGCAGCAGTTCTAATAAACAAGGCATTCAAATACCAAATAAGAAAATCAGATTTGACAACATCTGGTGTTAATAACATATGCATAGAGGAAGGTATAGAGGATCTGAGAAAAAACTGAAAAAAAAAAAGAAGAAGAAAGAAAGAAAAAAGAGAGTGAGAGAACCCTGACAGCAGCTTCTGTGTGTTCATGGCAGCAGGTGAGCCAGAGTGCCCGTGACCAGTCCATATTAGCAGATCATAACAACCTCCCTCTCATTTTTCCCTTCTATTCTGATAAAATACATGATGACAGGAATCATTAAATATATGACAACAGTCTATTTCAGAGGGCAGTGTTGGAACTGTCTATGACACCTGCCTCACAACCCACTAGATACTAAAATAGAAGCAGATTTTTCACAGTTGGAAAGAAATCAGGAGATCATTGATGAAAGGCTCACTCCTATGCAGCCCTGATATATGTTTGTTCAGGAGTGCTCAAATATTCCTAGTTTCAGGGAACTCATTATACAGCAAGTAAAGTGATATATTTGGGGTTTCAGACATAAATTTGAATGCTTGATCTACTTTTCTAGTAAATTACCTTGAGAGAGTTAAATAAATTATCTAATGCTCAATTTCCTCATTTTAGAATAGGGATGTAATCTCAAGCCAAAGACCATATTCATTATTTTTCAAAGATTATGTTGTTTTTTTTTCTCTCTCTCTCTCTTTTTCTCAGCTGTCCACAACCTTAATTCTGAGCCAATCTTGAATTACATATTCATTAGTATATCAGTGGTTCATGTGTATTTTCTCCACTCACCTCCAGGACAAAGACAGGAGTGAAGGTCACTTAAAACCACCCCCATAGATACAGATATCAGTGATTGAGTAATCATTTTGTTATCTCTTAGTATTGTTACTCCAAGCTAGACCCAGAATCCACCAACCTCTAGGTTAGCTATAGCACCTGGAAAACTGCTTTGGCAGGGTACCTTTGATCTTAAGTAACAAGATACCAGTTTAAACCTAAAAGGATTAAGTTCTGACTCCTGCAGTTTTAGAGATATATGGGATTTGATACATCAGGTCAGTGACATCCCTGAGGGACTACCTCCTTTATGTCTTTCTGTTCTGCCTTCTAAAAGATCGGTTTCATTTTAAGATTAGTGACCTCACATGGCTACAAGGTGAATGCTAACAGTTCTTAGGATTATATGTTTGGCACTTGTACAAAAGCCCTTAGCTTTACTCCAGACCAAAATAAGGTATATGCTAACCCTGAAACGTTCAGGACTTTCAGACTACATGCTGATGGTCTTAGATGGGTGTTGGGCACTCAGACCTAAACCAGTCACAGTGACTTGGGGAAAGGGGGCTAGAAATGGGGTTAGTCCTGTACATTACACTGCTGCTAGTCAGATGGTATTGAATGAATGTAAGAAAGGCAATTACACTGTCCACCGTATCTGGATTGCCACTAAGACTTCCGTGTTCTCCTAATGTCCCACTATGTTTCTGGATACTCAGTCCAATATCATATACTTACCTCAAGACAAATGATTTATGGTAAATCTTCTTTCATGTTTGGGTAGCCTAATACCTATATTTCTGCTGCTGACCTTCATCCTGTCTGTGGAATATTTCACAAAATATCTTTATTATTAAATTTAAGTTTTAAGAGCACCAAACCAAACCAAAGTGTATAGGTATAACAAACCAAAGTGAGTTATGAGACAGACCATCTTTGGGGATTTGCTGAAAGAAGACAAATAAAAATCAGTTACAATCCCGGTAACTCATAAGCCCCTCCTTCTCATTCAGGATGAAAAGAGAATGCAGATTGCAGGAGGGCTCTATGAAGAAGACTTTTCTATGATGATCTTTAGTTGTACTTCAAATCCCACCTCTTCCCCTCAAAAACGAGAGTAGTGAAGATATTTCTATCTTAAGTCAAAGAGAAGGGCTCATAAAGACTTATCTAAGGAATGACTGTGTGCCTTATCCATGCAGCTTGAGGAAGAGTGGAAGACAAGCACGCACTTGTGTCAGCCCTCACACCTCAAAGATCTAAGGGGTGAGAGGTGGACTCGCCAGATCCTGCTGTCAGCAGTGAGGAAGCGACCGGCATGGGGGAGAGGGGGGACTGCGTTCTAAGATTTTGTAGTTACAAAACATGTTAGATTTTCCTGTGGCCACGCCCACTCAATGCAAAAGGGTCAGTTGGCATAGGGATGGATGCAGACCTGCCCCATAGAGTAGGACAGTTGCGGAGGTTTGCAGCGTGAATCCTCAGTGCTTCCACTTGGCCACAGCGACTGATGGGCTTTTGCTAATATGACTTGTCTGGGAGTCATTTAGCTCCACCACCTCATCTACTTTTTGGAACCAGACTGGGTCCAGGGAGGCTTCTGCTGCCAGCTTTTAGACCCCACTTTGTTATTGTAAGCAGGTGTGGACCTTGCCTCCAAGAAGCACTATTTACTGGCTGTTCTGAAAGCAGCACCATGGTGTTGTCTCCTGGCAGCTTTTACAGGTCTTCCTTCTCAGTTCCCACTGCTTTTGACAGCTCTGAACATTTTGGGTTTGGAACAATAGTTGCCTAATTTCAACCATAATGACATTTATATTTTTGTTTCACATTATCATTATTGCTTTTACATACGTCCCAGGAAAAAAAGGTGGGAACTAACAGTTTTATGTCATTGACGTTTTACCAGAATTCTCTCAAAGTTTTCTTAGCAGGGGAATTCGAGGCACATAAATCAATATAACTCTTTTCAGTTATTCTTTGTACTCTCTCCTCAGATCTTGCCACTCCTATACGATCAGTCTTCAGACTTATATCTTTTGTTATTCAGTGATTTCACTGGCTTTGAGGGGCAATCATATGTATTTTTTCCTAGATTGATGATTCTTGTGTATAGCAGCCCATTCTTGTTTTATAGATGTGGTATCCTCTTCATTCTATTTTTTTGGTGGTTGTTCTCTTTCTCTAGATATGAATTCTACTGATTTTATCCTTCTGTTTCCACATTTAGTTCATTTTGTATGTGTTTACAGACATACCACATTTTATTGTGCTTCATTTTACTGTATGTCACAGATACTGGGTTTTTTACAAATTGGAGTTTTCTGTTGTCAGATAATGCTTAACATTTTTTAGCAATAAATTATTTTTAAATTAAGGTAAGTACTTGTGGGTTTTTTTAGACATAATGCAACTGCACACTTAATAGACTACAGTATTGTATAAACATAATTTTTATGTACACTCAGATATCAAAAAGTCCGTGTGACACATTTTATTGTGATATTCACTTGACTGCAGTGGTCTGGATCCAAACCCGCAATATCTGTGAGGTATGGCTGTAATCTCTTTCCTAGTTTTCATACAACTTGTTCTTATCAACTAGCTGTGATTCTTTGATATCTGTTCACACTCACAAATGAAAGACTTGATGGATAAGTGTTAATAGCTTGTGTGAGTACCCCACTCATTAATATAAAACTTCCTCCTTTTTGCCAGTGGTGCTCACACTGTTTCAGGCCCTGTGTGATCTTCAGCCTTCTTGCTCATCTTTTCCGCTGCGTCTCTCCCCAGTCTCAGGGGTGGCTTCCTCACACATTAATCAGTACTTAGCTGAATAATACTCAAGTGGGCCCCTTCATAGTTCTCCAGAGAACCTTCTAAGCAGCTCTCTCTTTCTAGTACTGCTGTCTCATAAACTCTAGCAACTTGGCCTTCCTGGACTCTTAGCTCCATCTCCTCAGTGGAGCAAGTCTTTCAGCATCTCCAGCTTTCCCACTCAGGGGTTTTAGATGCAAGGAAAGCTACATATATGTTCTCATTCAGTCTGGGTATTCTTTCGTTTAGTCAAGTCACCTGATTCAAGTTTAAAAAATGTTAAGACATGAGAAATATGTATTACATTTACAACTAGATGTGAATAATTCTTATATTATTAATAGCTTATACTTCCAGACTAATAAAAGATTTTTGGACTTGACACCCTCCTCATTTGAGACAAACTCACGAGTCATAATATCAAACATATATTAGAAAGTCATCTAAATAGTGGAAAGTGAATTGTCAATTCTTTTTCTTTTCAGTGTTTACATTATAATATAGATCAAATGGGTTTTTTCTTTAAAGTATTAACTTGCAGTGGGAAATAACATTTTAATTCCCTAAACTATATTTCAGGTTAAAGAAATTGCTGAGAGTCACTATATGGAATCAGCTATATTAAGAATAATAATTTTGTGTATTTTGTTTCGTGAACAGCCCCAACATTCAAATACGACTTATTAGATTATAAAAATTGTCCAAGACTAAAGATTCAGTGCGTATGCAGTGAGCCTCAGGTAAAGGGATCTTCTTCGCTTGAGCGTCACTACAAAGTAAAATCCTGAGTTATTTTGTCTGACAAATATGCAGATACGCCCACCATGGGTATCACCTATAGTCTTTTTGCAAGAATAGAAAGAGGGACATATGAACAATTTAATTCGTATGTCGTATTTATTTCAAAAACGTATAGGAAGCTTAAATCAGACATTTGCTTATAAATAAATATCTAAGGAATATAACACAGTTTCCACACCACTTGATTTTTTTGTTTTAAGTTGTGGTATACATAATAGTCATTTTGACTTAATAGTGTGCAGTGATATTTGTACTGATATTTGTCCTGAAAATGGGAAGAGGGCATAACCTCAGGGCGGGGTGTGGGGAGGAAATGTATGAATCCTCCTTCTGAGCATTTTAAAGATGTCCATCTTCAGTATGTGAAAAAACAGAATCTCATTCCTTCTTCAAGAAATGCTTCTTCCTTAGAATTACCCAACTCTCTCTGTTTAGAGTTGGTATGAGATCCCTTCCATAACAAGGTAGAACTGTGTTCAACAGAAACTAACGCATTTACATCTTTGGAAGTGAATGTTTCTAACTATCGAGTTCATATTTTGTGTGTCCCACAATTATGTGTGATTACATGAGCTCTCATCACTGGTGGTCTTTGTGGGCCCCAAGCCAAGTTTCTTCAGTGATAATATCTATCTGAGCTCTTTCTCCTTTTTTCTACTACTTTATCTCTTTTTTTTTTTTCACTCTCCAAGATTAACATATGGGTATTCAAATATGCCAGCTCCATAAATTTGGAAGTTTCTTTCAAATTACCTATGCTTTATTCAACTTTACTAATAACCATAAAACTAAAGGAAGTACTCCACCTAGGGAATGGGATGTATTTAATAAGTATATCAATAGAGTAGAAAATGATTCTTCATGAAGAGATATTGGCAGGTAGAATAAGAGGCAAACCTGCATGATATACACAAATAATTATCTGTGACAGTAAATTACACAACTCAGAAATTGACTGTAGCTATTTTCAGTTGTTTTTAACTTTTTTCTAACAACTTAGTTTAAGAACATTTATGTGTTATGGTAGAACTATCTGAGCTTATGTTGATGGATCCTACTGAGTCTTACAGGTACAATACAAAATTGACATGCTGACAGAGATAGTTAACAGAATTGGATTCCTGCCCAGAAAATTATTACCTTTAGGACAACTGTGGCTGTGACAGAGAAAAAAATCACAACCCCTAAGAAATAACCAATATCAGAAGCTTTGAAGTTAAATTGGTCTGGGAGTTGAGGCCACCCTTCATGAGCGATCTTGTACCTGAACCCCTGAGAGATTTATTGCCTACAGAAAAACAAAGATTATTGTGATGATATGACCTTATAATTTTAACATCTTAATTTTTCTCTGCGATAGAATATTTGTTAATATTACTTGCTAAGTATTTATTATTAGTTATTTTAGGTACTTAAAATATATGTAAATCAGGTTTCTCTGTGTGTATTAAAGAGAGTGTTTGTAAGGATATTGAAGATTTCTTTTTAATGCCTGACAAAATGGAGCTTGGCAGGGCAGACGAGCTAAAGTAATAGATTGTTGTGCTGATATAATAAACTATTAGAGGTACACAGAATGACCCATGGAACACAGGAGGGGCTCAAAAACAGCTGTGTCTTCAGAGATGGCTATTGTGGTGAAATCAAAGGTCAGCTGAGTATTGAAAGACAAGTAGAAATACTGAGGGGGGAAAACAATTCAATGTGGTGGACAGAGAGAATATGGACATTCCTCTGCTTTCTGTAGCATTCACACACCAGCCACATAGATATTTGGTGTAATATGCAATAACATATATTTCCAGACCACTGCAATAGAGCAAATACCACAATAAAGACAGTAACACAAATTTTTAGTTTCCCAGTGCATACAAGATATGTTTACATTATACTACAGTCTATTAAGTGTGCAATAGCATTATGTCTTTAAAAATTTATGTAACTTAATTAAAAAATACTTTTTTGCTAAAAATTATTAACCATCATTTAAGCCTTCAGAGAGTTATAATCTTTTTGCAATGATGACATCAAAGATCGCCACTCACAGATCACTACACAAAATATAATATTAGTGGAAAAGTTTGAAATATTGTAAGAATTACCAAAATGTGAAACAGAGACATGAAGTAAACAAATGCTGTTGGAAATAGGCCTCCAAAAGACTTTTTCAAGATGGGATTGCCACAAAACTTCAAGTCGTTAAAAAACAGATACCTGTGAAAGGCAAAAAAGTAAGGCACAATAAATCAAGGTATACCATATTTTCTTTGCCACTCACTCATTGATGGACACTTAGAATGTTTCCATGTCTTGACTATTATAAATAATGCTGCAATGACCATAGGAATGCATTTATCTTTTCAAGTTAGTGTTTTTGTTTTGGTCAGATGAATACCAGGAGTAGAACTGCTAGATCATATGGTAGCTCTATTTTTAATTATTTGAGAAATCTCCATACTTTTTTCCATAGTGGCTGCATAAATTTATTAATATATTCCCACCAATGGTGTACAAGGTCTCCCTTTTCTCCACATCCTCACCAACACTTGTTATTTTTTGTCTTTTTGGTAATAACATTTAACAGGTGTGAGGTGATATCTCATTGTGGTTTCGGATTTGCATTTCCCTTGATTAGTGATGTTGAACATCTTTTCAAGTACCTGATGACCATCCACTGTTTTGGGATGAAATGTTCTATAGATATCTATTAAGTCCATTTTCTCTAATGTATTGTTCAAGGATAATATTTCCTTATTGATTTTCTGTCTAGATGATCTGTCCATTGATGTAAGTGAGGTATTAAAGTTCCCTACTGTTACTGTATGACTGTCAATTTCTCCCTTTAAGCCTGTTAATATTTGCTTTATATATTTAGATGCTGCTATTTTAGGTACTTATATGTTTAGAAATGGTATATCTTCTTTTTTGATTGACCTTTTCACCATCATATAATGCCCTTCTTTGTTTTGTTGTTGTTACAGTCTCTGTTTTAAAGTCTGTTTTGTCTGATATTAGTATAGCTACCCCAGCTTTCTTTTTGTTTCCATTTGTAAGGAATC
Organism: Orcinus orca; assembly: GCF_937001465.1. Taxonomy (NCBI): domain Eukaryota; kingdom Metazoa; phylum Chordata; class Mammalia; order Artiodactyla; family Delphinidae; genus Orcinus; species Orcinus orca. The sequence continues at coordinate 100,033,712 of NC_064567.1, read as the reverse complement.
TTTTTTCCATCCTCTCACTTTCAGTCTGTGTGTGTCTTTAGCTCTGAAGCAGGTCTCTTGTAGGCAGCACATAGATGGGTATTGTTGTGTTTTTTTTTTTAAGCCAGTCAGCCACCCTATGTCTTTTGATTGGCACATTTAGTCCAATGACATTTAAAGTGATTATTCATAAGTATGCACTTATTACTTGTTTTCTGTTTGTTTTGTAGTTCTTCTCTGTTCTTTTCTTCTTTTAGTCTCATCCCTTGTGGTTTGATGATTTTCTTTAGTGTTATGTTTGGATTCCTTTTTCCTTTTGTGTGTATTGTAGGTTTTTGGTTTTTAGATACCATAAGGTTTATAGATACAGATATTGATACTGATTGGTTTTAAACTGATAGTCATTTAAGTTCAAGTACATTTGAAAAGCTCTACATTTTTTACTCCCCTCCCCATGGTATGTGTTTTTGATGCCATATCTTACATATTTATGTGTATCCCTTAATGATTTATTGTAATTATAGTTGATTTTACAATTTTTGTCTTTTAACCTTTGTGCTGGCTTTTCTAAGTGGTTGATCCACTGCCTTCATTATATATTTATTTTTACTAGTGAGATATTTTTTCTAAATATATTTTCTTATTTCATATTATGGCCTTTTCTTTTTCACTTAAAGGACACCCTTTAACATTTCATGTAAGGCCAGTTTAATGGTCTTGAATTCTTTTAGCTTTTGCTTACTTGGGAAACTCTTTTTCTCTCCTTCAATTTGAATGATAATCTTGCCAGGTAGAATACCCTTGTTTGTAGGATTTTTTTTTTCCTTTCAGCACTTAAATATGTTATACCATTCCCTTCTGGTCTGCAAAATTCTGCTAAAAATCAGCTGATAGCCTTATGAGGGTTCCCTTGTATGTGACTCTTTGTTTTTCTCTTGCTGACTTTCAAGTTCTCTCTTTAACGTTTGTCATTTTAGTTATCATATGATTTGGTTCATCTTGTTTGGGAATCTCTGTGTTTCCTGGAACTGAAAATCTGTTTTCTTCTTCAAGTTAGGGACATTTTCAGCCAGTATTTCATCAAATGCATTTTCTGCCTGTTTCTCTCTCTCTCTTCTTCTTCTAGGACTCTTATTATGTGAATGTTAGTAGACTTAATGTTGTTCCAGAGGTCACTTAAACTATCCTCATTTTTTTAAATTCTTTTTGCTTTTGCTGCTCTGATTGGGTGATTTCCATTGTTCTGTTTTTCCAGGCTGCTTATACATTCTTCCATATCATCTAATCTGCTGTTGATTCTCTCTGATATATTTTTCACTTTGGTTATTGTATTCTTCATCTGTAATTAGTTCTTTTTTATATCTTCTAGTTTGATGGTGTTGTTGTTGAAGTTATCACTGTGTTGTTCTATTCCTTGCCCTAGTTCAATAAGCATTTATATGACAATTGCTTTGAACTCTTTATCAGGTAAATTACTTGCCTCTATTTCATTACAGCTTTTTTTCTGGAGTTTTATCTTGTTCTCTCATTTGGGGCATATTTCTCTGCCTTCTCATTTTGTTTAATTTTCTTGGTTTGTCTGTATGAAATTAAATAAAGCAGTTACCTATCCCAGTCTTGAAGGTATGTCCATATATGGGAGCATTTCTATGCCTCTGCCTGTGCCCAGTGGCCTTGTTGGGAGAGCTGGATCTGAAGTGAGCACAGGTCATGGCTTTTTTGGGGGCATGCCAGGGCTGTTGCCTTGGCACACATGGACTAGAGCTGGGGATGCTGGAGGTGGAGACTGGTGGAGGCTGGGCTTCTTCCAGGGTGTGCTGGTGACCTCTGCCTTGGTGGGGGTAGATGGTGATAAGTGGGCTATGGCTGAATTCTGGTGTAAACCAAGGCTTCTCCCAGGCCATGCTGGTGATCGTGATGTTGATGAGGGATATGGTCAGCATTGGAGGGTCTGGAGCCATAATATGACATAAGACATGGCTTCTCCTGCAGTGTGATGGCAGCCACCACCTTGATGAGAAGCAGGGCTGGAGCTGGAAGGGTTGGAGCAGGAGCCCACTGCAGGCTGAGAGGCTCCCTGGGATGGTCTTCAGAGTCCAGCCAGAGTATAAAACACTTTTCAATCTGCTGTCTCTGTGCTGGGACCAGGAGTGAGCAGGTCTGTGTGCATGACCTTTAACAGCAGAGCCTTAGCTTCCTACAGACCTCCAGCAATCCCACTGGATCATCTTCCTGGTGCCAGTCCCCAGGGCTGGAGTGCCCAACATAGGGCTCTGACTACTTGCTCCTTAGGGAGTATTCCCGAGTTTGTGATCTCTTCCTCCTCTTTTATGTCACCCACCCTGGGTGTGAGTCTCAGCTAGATTGCTTCTCTTCCCCTCAAACCAGTCTGGGTGTGGCTTTTTTTTCACACCCTGGGTTGTAGAAGAGCCGTTCTGCTGGTCTTCAGGCTCTTCTCAGAGAGGGTGCTCTATATGTAGTTGTAGTTTTTGTGTTTGTAGGGGAGGTAAGCTGAGGGTCTTCCTACTCCACTATCTTGATCAGAAAAACTATTATTTCTTGATAAGGGCTTGAATTACTGTCTAGTGTCTTTTCATTTCAACTTGAAAGACTCCCTTTATTATTTCTTGACACCCAGTTTGCTAGAGACAAATTCTCTCAGTTATTGTTATTTTTTTAATCAGAGAACATCTTAATTTCTGCTTCACTTTTTAAGCAAGATTTTGCTGCATATTGAATGTGTGGTTGATGATCATTTTCCTCCTGCACTTTAAATATGCCATCCAATTGTTTCTGCTTTCTATATTTTCTTATGAGAAAGCAGATGTTAATCTTATTGAAGATCCCTTCTATATGATGATTCTTGTCTCTCTTGTCACTTACAAGATTCTCTATTTGATCTTGGTTTTTTACAGTTTGATTATGTGTTTAGGTGTGAATATCTTTGAATCTGTTCTATCTGGAGGGTTTTTTTTTTTAGCATTTCTGTATGTGTAGACTAACAGTTTTCACCATATTTGGAAAGTTTGGTCACTACTTTCTCAAGTATTCTTTCTCTATCTCCTCTTCTTCTGGAACTCCCAAACTTTGTACATGGGTATGTTCAATGGTATCTCACAGATTTCTGAGACTTTTTGATTTTTCTTCATTTTTTTTTCTTTTTTATCCTCAGACTGGATAATAATAACTTATTTTCAAGTTCACTAAATCTTCTGAATTCAAGTCTCCTGTTGACTCATTGTGTTAAGCATTTATTTCATTTATTGTACTTTTTAACTCCAGAATATCTATTTGGTTTATTTTTATAATTTGTATCTCTGTATTGATATTCTCTATTTGTTGTGACATTGTTCAGATACTTTCCTTTAGTTCTTTAGTTATGCATTCCATTAGTTAGTTTAAAATAGCTAATCTAAAATTTTGTCTAGTCAGGTCAATGTCTGGGTTACTTAAGGACAGTTTCCATTGACTCATTTTTTCCCTGGGTATTGGCCATACTTTCCTATTTCGTTTTTTTTTTCTTTTTCTTGAATACTGGACACTTCTAGTAATATAATGTGGCAACTCTGGAAATCAGATCCCTCCCTACCCAGAGTTTATCATTGTTATTTTTTGTTCTTTGTTTGTTTGTTTGTTTGTTTGTTTTCTGTTTGTTTTTAGTGACTTTCCAATACTAATTTGGCAAAGTTTGTATTCTTTGTCATGTGGGGCCACTGAAATCTCTGTTCAGTTAGGTCAGTGGTCAGCTCATGACTGGATATTGATTTTCTTAAAACAGTAAGAGTCCCAACCCTTGATGAGAGTGTGTGTGTGTTATGGGGCATGCCATCAATGCTCTGGTGGGCAGTTTACATCCTGCCTTATTTTCCATTGCCTACTTGACACAAGCCTCAAAATCAGCCAGAGGAGAGAGGTTAGAACCTTCTCAGACCTTTATTCAACATGCATTGGCCCTGCACAGGAATGTGAGCCTCTAGATTCCCAGAAATGTGTTAGAGCTCTTCAAAGCTCTTTATGGTTATCTCATGTATTGATTTTCCTTTTAAGTCTTCCAATCAGTTTCTTGTTAGCCTGAGCTACATTACTGCCAAGGCAGATGCAGTGTTAAACCAGTTGACACTGATTTTTCCTAACAAACATTCCAGGAAAAAGGGATTAAGCAAACTCTGAGTCACTTGCCGTAAAAACAAGCCCTGTGTGGGGAGTTTTCGGGGAACTGCCAGACAAGTACAATAATAGCAATTATTGGGGTTGTTGAAAAAGCACCAAATCCATTCTTCTCTCTCCAGTAGATGCTTGGTTGCTGGTTTTCATGGCCACCATCATTATAAGACTGTTAGTTTTTAGAGCTTCCTTGGAGCTAGAGACAGCAGAAGGGAAAAGGGGCAATTTAATAGGGCACAAAGTTCAGGTTTATGGAGATCCAGCTACTTTTCTTGAGTAAACACTACTCAGATTATTGCAAGCTTTCACAATTTTCAGAATTCAGTAAGACTTGTTTTTGAAAATTTTTACCAGTGTTCTCATTGCTTTTATGGAGGAGTAAATTTGGGGCAGGTTCTAACCCCATCATTCTGAAAGTGCTCTCTTACATGTTGTTTTTAAATTTCAGTACTGGTTAAAAAATCTTTATTGAAGCCAAGGACCTAAGCCTCTAATAGCCTCAGTGTAAAAATATCCTTTAAATCCAACATTAATGCCAAAATTTATTTATTCAGCTGAAGTTTTTGGCAAGATTCTAAGCAATATAATGATATAAAATACTTTATGATAAAACTGAAGACAAAGATAATTAAAATTAAATAAGTTTAGTTCAAGAAACCCCAAAAGAGGAAAAAATCAAAATAAAGGTAATAATGAGTAATAATAATAAAGGTAAAAGGAGAAATTAACAAAAGAAGAAAAAGAACTATAGAGATAATGAAAAAATTAAATTATATACATATTATACACATAGATAGATTGATTTTTATTTTAAGGAATTGGCTCACACAATTGTGGGGGTTGGTGGCAAGTCTGAAATCTGTAGGGCAAGCTGGTAGGCTAGAGATAGTTAAGAGCTGATGTTTCAGTCCTGAGTCCAAAGGCTGGAAACTGAGGCAGAATTTCTATGTCACAGTCTGGAAGCAGAACTGTTTCTTCTCTCAGAAACTTCAGTCTTTGCTCTTAAAGCCTTCAACTAATTGAATGAGGCCCACCCAAATTATGGAAGACAATCTGCTTCACTTCAAGTCAACTGATTTTAAATGTTAACCACATCTAAACACTACCTTTACAGCAATGTCTAGACTAATGTTTGACCAAACAACTGGTCACTGTAGTCTAGCCAAGTTGAGACAGAATTGATCATCATACTCACACATGAAAAAGAGTCAGAATGGGACTCAAGGCTGCTTCTTCCAGTGACTTCAGGTCCATTTATCTCCAGTTCTCTTTGTTCTACTTACCCATGTTTTGGCTTTATCTTCAGACAAGCAATTAGATATCACAGCATTCTCAGGCCTCACATTCACGCAGGACACATCCCAGAAGAAGCAAAAAATAGCTTCCAATAACTCACCTAAGAAAAAAATTAAAAAGAGTGTTCTCAAATCCCTTTGCAAGGATCAGTTGGTATCACATTGGGCAAACTGTGTTCACACACTCTTTTGAGAACTAATTACTATCTAGGAAGATAGAATTGCCCCTAACCTCATGAGGTCTGTCCCTGTAATGAGGTAGGGTCAGGATCTCTGAGTCCTGTGCTATGGAAAGGCATAGATAACTGAACAACTTGGAGCTCTTTTGGAAATGCTGAAAAGGGGTGGATACAAAGTAGCCAGCAGCAATGTCCCCCACCATCTACAAACCAACAGCTAGTATTAAGGACAATAGAAAATACAACAACAGCAACAACAGCAGCAGCAGCAAAATTCATCTGGAGGACACACTGCAGACAATGATCATTCATTAAGAATAGAGACACCTAAATAAACACTATGAGAAATAAAAATGGGGCATGACCTGCCGCGGAGCAACTAAGCCCATGCGCCATAACTACTGAGCCTACGCTCTACAGCCTGAGAGCCACATCTAGTGAGCCCACGTTACACAACTACTGAAGCCCATGCACCTAGAGCCTGTGCTCCACAACAAGAGAAGCCACCGCAATGAGAAGCCCATACACCGCAATGAAGAGTAGCCCCCAGTCGCTGCAACTAGAGAAAGCCCGCATGCAGCAATGAACACCCAACATGACAAAAATTAATTAATTAATTAATTAAATTTTAAAAAGAAAGAAAGAAATTTAAAAAATAAATGGGGCATGACCATAGCTAGAATATTTTTTAATTTTAAAGACTACTTTGAACAAATTATGCAACATCTTATTTTGAATTTATTATGAAAGGAATGAGTTTAGAAAAGTTATACATTACAAATACATATTTTAAAATGCATAGAAAGGCTAAGTAAAACAACAAAATGAAGAAATTAAATTATGAGTCACCTTTATTCTTTAACCAAATGATTTAGTTACAGAAAGTTTTACCAACAAGTTCTACCAACCTCAAGGAAGAAATAATCCCTACTAATTGCAAAATGATTCAAAGAATATGAAAGGCAATAAAACTATCCATTTCATTGTATAAGTGTAGTGTAACTTTTATACCAAAATAAGACAAGTAAGGAAAAAAATAGAAAGTTATGGCCCAATATAGTAGTATATGAGCATAGATGCAAAATTTTTAAGATAGCAAATTAAGGCTAGCCAAAAACCATTACTAGGCAAATTTTGTTCCAGGTGTGCAAAAATACTTCAACATTATAAATCTATTAATGTAAATCACCACATTAATGAATTTATGTAGAAAAAGACCATAATCAGAAGGATGCAAGAAAATATGTAAAAAAATATGATTAACAAACATTAATTTTAAAAATTCTGACACATTTAATACATACTAGTGATAAAACATTCTGAGCAGACAAAAACAACTTTAAAATAAACATCTTTTTAATAAATCCTATAGTAAATTTCACACTCAGTATTTTATTTTAGAAGTATGCCAATGAAACTCAGGTGGAAATAAATCATAACCATTATAGCGCTTATTATTCCATTGTCAAATAGAACAAGAGCCAGACTCTAGTTAAACTACTAAAAATAAATGTTATTTAGAAACTATTAGAATAGGGAGAAAAGAGACCTCCTTATAGAACTGGGGCTCAGTTTTGAATACAGTAAAGACATCTGGGGTTTACCAGCCAGGGAGAAGTTTTGGGGTTGAAGGGAGGGGGTCACTGGATGAACATTACTAAGAGATGATATCAAGGGTGGGGGGATTCTTGCAGCTGGATTCTTTCTGAGGGCAGGCCAGCATCACCAGGTATCAAGACTGGAGATTGAGGAATTTGAGTAGATAGCAAGAGTGATCACACAACAAGGGTGGGGGAGGGTCTTTCTCAACTGACACCAGGATTCTTGCTAAAACTGGGCCATGCAGATCTGTCTAGGATGTGGCCAAGGTCAAGGCCTTGTCAAGAACATCCTGACTGAAGTTTGGTCAAGAATAGTGTCTTCTCCAAGCCAATTAATGAAACAAGAAAAAAAAAGCTAATTTTTCCTTGTTTTAAAATTATACTTTTTTCTTCCCAGAAAATGCAACAGGATTGATAGACAAATTGTAGAGCAGGCAGATTTGCTGTATAAATGAAAACATGGGAAAACAAACAGCATTCTAACAGCAGTAGCTGCTTAGAAAAATAAACATACCAATAGAAGTCTTAACTTTCATATCAAAAAATCTATTTATATTTGAAAAACAATTTTGAAAAAAAATTATTAAAATCACTGTTGAAGGGCTTCCCTGGTGGCACAGTGGTTGAGAATCTGCCTGCCAATGCAGGAGACACGGGTTCGAGCCCTGGTCTGGGAAGATCCCACATGCCACAGAGCAACTGGGCGCGTGAGCCACAACTACTGAGCCTGTGCGTCTGGAGCCTGTGCTCTGCAACAAGAGAGGCTGCAACAGTGAGAGGTCCGTGCACCGTGATTAAGAATGGCCCCCACTCGCCGCAACTAGAGAAAGCCCTCGCACAGAAATGAAGACCCAACACAGACAAATAAATAAATAAATTAATTAATTAAAAAAAAAAGTCTTGTATCTATTTATAATGAGTAAGTTTCAATTTAAGAGAAGTAAAATGACTATACCCCATTTTCTGCAAAATTTAAAGAGAAATGAAGGAGCAAATGCAGATTTTAAATTAGACACGAATAAAAATCAGTGTAAGAATAAATAAAAATAAACTATTTATTTTTATGTATGGTAAGAGGTAAATAACCCTAATTTAAGGAAGGAAAACAAGCAGCAATAATTTACTCTTAAAGGAAAGTAAAGAGATGTACTTGCATATCACCTGGACCATATTTGAAGTGTAATATCAACATAAATTTCTTTACCACGTTGTAGGAGATGATTGTAACAAAATATGACAGGAATTGACCTGTCACATATAGACAGATATATTTGATCTTGAAGATAATATTTTAAATAGGTGATAGAGAAGAGATAGTATACAATTTAATATTTAACTTTAGTGGGTAATATCTGAGTAAGCCTGAAGAACAGCAGGTAACCCTAAGATAAATAAAAAATAGTAATATTCAATTTTCAAAACATAGATTTTTTTCATTCTGCTTCAACAAATATAAAAATATATATGTTAGAAATAACATGATTTTGATTTAATAGTTATTAATAAAATTATTGAGATTCTTGTATTCATTGATGTTAACTCAATGATGTTAAGTCTAAAGATCTTACAATGATTCTCAAATTGGATTTTATTGTTTCTGCATTAACTGCACAACTGCACCAAAATCTTTTTCAACCGAATATGTAACTAAGAAATGTCATAATAAGTAATTTAGTTTCCATGTAAAGAATTTGAAAAGAATGTGATCTGTCTTCATTTAATTTGAAATATGCTCCTAATTACATACTCATTTAGAATTAGTGTGTTTTTTTGATAAACTAGTCCTTTTATCTTTATGAAATTCCCCTCTTTACCTTGAAGTCCTCATTTTTGATATTGCCACACCAGCTTTCTTACACTTGAAGTTTGCAGGATATATGTAATCATTTAACTTTCACTTTCAATCTGTGTTGTTATATTTCAAGTGTCTCTCTTTCAAATGGAATTACTTGAGTCTTTCTTCTTAAAAAGAATAATCAAGATTGACAATCTCTGTCTCTTAAATGGAATGCTTTGTCCAATTTTATTTAGTGCAATTATGTATGTGGTTGAATTTAACTTTACCATCTTGCAGTTTGTTTTTAATTTGTTCCATCTTTTATTTATTTTCTCCTTTACTGCCTACTTTTAGTCAACAAAGTGCTTATTTTTAGCATTCTTTTTTTACACACTTTACTGTTTTTTAGCTGTACTTCTTTGGGTTTTTTTTTGTTGTTGTTTTGTTTTTTTTTCTGTACGTGGTTCTCTCACTGTTGTGGCCCCTCCCGTTGCAGAGCACAGGCTCCAGACGTGCAGGCTCAGCGGCCATTGCTCACGGGCCCAGCCGCTCCGCGGCATGTGAGATCTTCCCGGACCGGGCACGAACCTGTGTCCCCTGCATCGGAAGGCGGACTCTCAACTACTGCGCCACCAGGAAAGCCCCTTTGGGGTTTTTTGATGTGTTTTAAAGTAAGTGCTCTAGAAATTGGAATACACACCCTTAAATTATCACAATCTGCCTTAAATTAATTTTATATGACCATGTATAATGTGAAAACCTTGCAATATTAAATTCCATTTATATCCCCTCCCATTCTTTGTGCTACTATTCTTATATGGTTTACTTCCAAATATTTAATATGCCCCGTAATACATGTTTATAATATTTTGCTTTAAAATATCAATTGTCACCTTCTGTTGAACAATGCGTGTATTAAAGGAGATATACAAGTTAAAATGATTGAATTTCTAACAAAAATGATAATGGAAAATTAATATATCAGAATCTATAGAATTTATTAAAAGCATTGATCTCAGGAAATTTGATACCACTATACACTTTTATAAGTAAAAATTAAGGAATGCATATAAATGAATTAAGGTCCCAGCTTGCAAACCTACAAAAGGAACACCAAAGTAAACCTAAAGATGGCACAAGAGGGGAAATAATAAAAGAATGAATTAAAGTAACAAAGAATAAAAAGAGTAGTCCTAATGAATAAATCAAAATTCTGGTTTGTGAAAAATGTTACAAAATATATAAGCCACTAGCTAAATTGCTTAATTTAAAAAAAAAATTACTAAAGCATAAAAATACAAAATAAGAAATAAACAAGTATAATTAACCATTGATATGGAAGAAAATTTTTCTTAAATCTTAAGTTATTTTGAATACCTCTATATACACAAACTTGCACATCACAATCAAATGGATAATTTCCTAGAGAAATACAGACTAAGACAATTAGCCTATATGACACAAAATACTTAAATAAATAAATTCTATGGGTGATATAGAAAATTTTGCTAAAACACTAAAAATGATTTCACAGGGAATTTCTACCAAATCTCCAAAGATCAAGTAGTCTTGATACTCTGTAGCAGAGCCTTTGTTTTTGTGCTACTCAACTGAAGTAGTTACAGCAGAGAGAGCGAGGGAGAGAGAATTTCTAAAAAAATTACAAACACACATACACACACATAAGCACACACAGACACATATATATATGTAATGGATTGAATATTGGCTCTAAAATCATATACCCATGTCCTAACCACTGGTACCTGCCTTTTAACTATATTTGGAAATAGGGTCTTTGTAAATGTAACTAAGTTAAGAGTGAGTCAAATCTAATGACATGTATCCTTAAAAATTACAGATTTGAGACATAAAAACACGCAGAGGAAAAAAGCCAGGTGAAAATGGAAGAAGAGATTAGAGAGCTGCCAAAAGCCAAGGAAAGCCAAGGCTAGCCTCAGCCACCAAAAGGCATGGGACGATTCTCCCTGAAAACTTCCAGAAGGAACCAACCTTGTTAACAACTTGACTTTGGACTTCTGGTCCAGAACTGTGAAAGAATTTGTTATGGCGGTCCCAGGAAATTCATACAGATTTTGATACTGGGAAGAAAGGTGCCGCTGTACAAAATCCTAAAAATGTAGAAGAACTTTGGAAGTAATTAGAAGTAGAAACTGGAAGAATGATGAGGTGGATGAAAGAAAAAGCCTAGAGCGTCCTGAAGATATGGCTGGTAGAAATTTGAACATTAAAGGTGATTATAGGGAGGGCTCAGTTAGAAGTAAAAACACAACAGAGAAAGCTTCTATTTTCTTAAAGAGTAAATACATTGTTCTGAACACCACGTTGGTAGAAATATGAGCATTAATACAATTGCTTCTTTTGAGGTCTGGGAAGGAAATGAGGAATATGTTATTGGAAACTGGAGAAGAGGCGACCCTTGTTGCGAAGTGGCAGAGAATCAGCTGAATTGTGTTCTCTGGTTGGGTGGAAAGCTGAACTTGTCAGAGATAAATGTGGATGTTTAACTGAGGAGGTTTCCAAGCCAAGTGTTGAAGATGCAGCATGGTTTCTCCTTCCTGCTCATGGTGAAATGTGATAAGAAAGAGAAAGACTGAGGAAGGAGCTGATAAAACAGAACCAAAACTTGATGATTTTGTAAATTACCAGCCTATTTAGATTGCAAAGGATGCTAAAATTGACATGTTTCTTCTCAGCCCTGCAGGGCTCCCAGACTCGTCTATGACAGGCCCACTCTTCTGCCTGCCCAATAACCAGAAGGTGCCGTGGCTGCCTGTTCACACATGAAAGATTTGTACTTCTCTAATTTTTTCAACCAAACCTTTCTTGCACCCACCTCTATTCAATAACTTCATAGTAAAATATGATTTTATTTTATCTATTATCTTTTTTCCCATTTCATTAGGCATGATGGTCATTAACATCATTCTACATTCCAACTGGATGAGATCTTATCGTTAATTTTTTACTATGACAAAAAGTCATTAATATTCTAATATAATAAACATTATATCTTTAAATAATTTCATATAGGGTCCCATCTTCCTTCTATATAAGTGAGATGTTAAAATTCTTCCTCATCATTGTTGCAGTTTATGAAATAATCTGTCATTCAAAAGACTGTTGTTAAATTAATTGAAGGTATTCATATCAATATTCTATGATTTGTCAGGTATTTTACTAAGATTTTTAATAAATAAATGTTGTCAGTAATAATGAAATAATTAACAAAATACTTGATGCAATCTCTAAAAGTGCTGTAAACTCAGGTTTTGGACCATTTATAACTGTTGTTCCCTCTGTTATAGAAGCAATGACATTGTTAAAAGGAACTTTTTTCTCATGGAATATTTTTTAAGGTCTGTGTATACTGGTAACCACTTTGTATTCATCATAAATAATTGGTTAAAATAGCATTTCATCCATGACTTTCTTCATTCCTTAAGTAACTTATATATGCTACTAGTTAAATTTCATTTGTCATACAGGATGATTTCAGTGACTTGTAATAAAAATTTCTTGGATGTTAATCTGTTACAGTTATTTCTGAAATGTTTTGACATCTCATTGATTCTTTTTAAAACAGTATCACTGCTCAGTTGGATAAAAGATACTACTTCACTTGGATTTTTTTATCAGCTTATTAATAACCCCTCTCACACTTAGTAAGATTAATTTTCCTCCAATATTCCATGGCTTATCAGAGTTATTACTTCTTGCTATTTCTTACCTAAAATTGAAGCTTTTGTCCTGCTAATCAGAAGGCATTTAAACATTTTAAAGATAATATTCCATCGTTTTCCTCTGCATGTCAGAAATAAGATATACCTTTCCCAAATTTATCAGTACATGTTGGCAAAATATTTATTTAATCTTGACAGTTAACTTGCTTCATTTAAAAAAATGTTTTGGCAAAGTAGGAACTGTGCACAAAGATATAAAAATAAATTATTCAATTGAATGTCAATGCTTAACTTTGATTATATGAAAGAAGTTTTAAAGTATACTGATACATATACATAGAACGATCACAAATGTTACAACAAAAAGTGATGACCAATACAGGTGTGTTGAGTTAGTGGCTCAAATACTTACCTGACATAATTTTCTAAATTAGTAAATTCTTGGAAACGTTCCAAACAAAAATATAATTCTCCAGTAATCAATGTATATGCATACCTGAGCAATTCAGTAGATAATAAATATCAAAATATAATTTATTGATCTCTAAATGGATACTTAGTCTAGGATCAGGTAATAAATGGCAATTTTTCACCTATATGAATGTCTGTTAGCTATTTTATAGTCATGTGGGATGCATGTAAATTCGTCATGGGCAAGACTTTATCTAGCATCATGTGTCACCTAGAACCCCATATCTATGCCCACTAAATGCATTTGCACCTTTCAGTCACTGGGACACTAGAATATAAAATAATTTTACAAATTTTACTGTAGGGAGAATATAGCCATTTGGAGAATCACTGACCTAAATGAATTTATAAAAAACAAATATCAAAAGTCAAATTTTTTCAATGTAAAAACAAAAGAACTAGAAATTAATAATCAAGAAACATACTGTTAGGTATTGTCTAGGACTAATATGATGTTGAGGGAAACCAATCCATTTTCCCTGCTGTGCTTCTATCACAGATATGTGGAACACCTTGATGAAACATAGTATTAAAAGGACATACCTGAACTCAAAAATAAAGTTATCTCCAGACTCTAAAAATGAAGGTGGAATTTAAATCCAGAGAATAAAAATAAAGCTTCTTTTATGGCAGCACACACACACATGCACACACACACCTATGGTCATTGTTACAGGTTGAATTATGTCCCCCAAATTCCTATATTGAAGCCATAATTTCCAGTACCTCAGAATAGGGCCTTATTTGAAAATAGGATCATTGCCAATGTAATCAGTTAAGACGAGGCAACACTGGAGTAGGGTGGGATCCTAACCCAGTATGTCTGGTGTCCTTATAAAAAAGGGGAATTTGGAAACAGAGCCACACAGGGACTACACCATGTAAAGCCTAGAGTGATGCTGTCACAAGCCAAAGGAAGTCTGAGGAGCCAGGAGAGAGACTGGAACAGAAATTTCTCCAGGGAACATGGCTCTGCAGACACTTCAGCCACAGACTTCCAGCCTCCAGAACGGTGAGACAATAAATTCCTGGTTTTTAAACCACTAAGTTTTTGGTACTTCGTTATGACAGCCTTAACAAATTAGTATAATCATGGAAACTAAAAACAAAAAAAAGGAATGAAATTTTTTGTTTTTATAAAAAGATAAATCTGACAAAGTATAATTTAAGTATGTATATATCATACAAATAAACTGCAGAGAAATAATGACTTATTAAATATGAAACAGATATCAATAGAAAAGGAAATAGAGTGGGAAAGAGGGGCACTGGATATCTATTAGGAAATAAACTGAAAAAAGAGGGGGCAGAAATACTTTAGTTAATAATTGATAATGGCAAACAACTTCCCAAAGTTGAAGAAAATTTCTCATACTAAATCTCCAGTAGAATAAAGAGCAAGCTTATCAATACCTAGACACAATACAGTAAAAGTTCTTAGCATCAAACACCAAGAAATTATCAATACAATCAGAAAGAGAAAATAAATATTACCCTCAGAAGAATAAGAATAATATTTACAAAAGACTCTGCTTAGCAATGATAGATTTTGTGTTAAAAGTGCTGAAGAAAAATAACTAAAATGCTAGAATTCTATATCCAAATGAACCACATTCAAGAGCAAAGGTGAAACAAAGATATTTTAAAAAGAGACTAAATTTATTTCTCACAAATCATTAATTTTAAAAATCCCTAAAGAATAATGTAACTCAAGAAACATGATATGGATCCCCAAAATTTTGAGAAATAAGATGCAAAGGCAAACAAAGAAATTATTAAACAGCATCATTTGAATGACTATAGATTTGAGAACAAGATCAGGAGTTACTAAAAGTAATATACAATACAGCCAAGATTGGAAGGAAGGTAGATGTAACGTGGAGTCCGGAATTGTAGAAGATAAAAAAAAAGAAAAAATAGCCAGAAAGTTTGCAAATATAGTCTTAGCTGAAAAATATTGATTTGAGGCCTCCTTATGGACATAATACCTATAAGAAAAAGCCAGCAAATACATCTCTGAGTCTGGTAGAAGCATCTCAAGCTTTCTGCTAAGATTGCAGGTTGAAAACAATGAAAAAATTTGAAGACAATTATTCTGGCTGTAGATTACAGGTTACCAAGTGAAAGAATAAGAAGAGAATATAAAAACTACTAAACCAGGAAAAGGAGAAGTGAGGAAGCCATATAAATATCTAACTAATCCAATGGAAGCAAAAAGTAAAGCAGAAACTGAGCAAGTGAAAAAGGTGATATAATGGGAAATGTCAAGTATGTAAGTGACTACAATAAAAGTAAATATATAAAACTAGCAAGAGGCAAAATCCCAGCCAAAAAAATAGAAAAGCCATAACTCAGCTAGATAGTACTTATAACAGACAACTTTACACATATAAAAACACAGAAATGTTTAAATAATGGATCAACAAAAGGAACAGCAGACTAATATTTACCTAATATCTGGAGATGATAACACGATCTTTGCCCTAGCAATATTCCTGAAATAGAGCTACCTTGAAGTTCTGATATGAACCCTATGAGATCATTTTGCTTAACTTTCAAAAATCCCATTGTAATCTGTTATTTAATATTTTCTATCAATACTTACAACAGAAAAATCTTTGGCATGTTTGAGGATCAAGGTTACTATACTCATTTCAAAGTAATTTGGAAAATTTTCTTCTTTTTCTCTGCTTACCCAATCTTTACAGATTTGGTAGAATTCCCTGTGAAAGTGACTGGGTCATGCTGGCTTTATGAGGGACCTCTTTAACCATTTTCTCTATTTCCTCTGTGCTAATTGAAATCTGTTTCTCATGGACTATATTTTTATAAATTGTGTATTATTCAGAAAATCATACATTGTGCAAAAAAGTCTCAATTTTTAAAAATATTGTTAATTTTTATAACTATGTCCCCTTGTCATTTCAAATTTAGTGTATTTATGCACTCTCATTATTATTGACTTTTTCTCAAACCAGCTTTTGTATTTATTAGTTCCACTATTTTTAAATTCTATTTCATAATGTTTCTAATTGTTTTTTCTTTATCAATATTTTCCTTATGCTTTCTTTTGCTTTCTTTTGTTATTTTCTTACTTTAGAGTTTGGTTCTCAATTTGTTTTTATTTTTAATCTTTATGCATTTGATTTTACACCATAGAATTTAAAACGTCATGTTTATTAATGTTATTTCCTAAAAAAAACTACAATTTGGGATTATATTAAAATTATCTAAAGAGATTTTGATAGCTTTCTTTTAATTTCTAAGAAAAAGACATTTTATTTAAATTAATTATGGTAATACATTGTAGTCAGAGAATGCTTTTTGGATTATTTCTCTCCGTTGTAATTTATTAAGGTTTTCTTGTCTGTCTAAACTATGGAAAATTTCATGTAAACCTGAAAATAACAGCTATTCTCTGCTATTTGTGTTACGATTTGGATACATAACTATAAAATCTGTGGTGTTGGCTAAGTTCTTTGTAGTCTGACTATGTGAACTGTTTTGTTTTGCATCTTCCTTGTATAGATCTTTTGGTGTGTGGGAATCGAGTCAAGGGGAAAACATGAGTTTCTTCAGGTTCATTACAACCTTCCTGGCAGTCTGAAGCTCAGTTTGGTCACATATACAAAATCTTTGGTCCCCATTTTCTTTCCTTGATGAACTTAAATCTGCTACTCTATTATCTCTATGGCTGTCAAAAAGTCTGGTGGCAATTTAATTTCTTTTCCTTTTTAAATAGAATGATCAAATATTCCTTCAGCTAAGATATTCCTGGTTTACAGCATGTGTCCCATGGCAATCATTACTAGCATCCCCTCTACTCGCAAAAGTCTGGATGATAAATTACTGGGTCTCTCTTACTGAAGCAACTTAGTCCTTTTCTCTGGATTCTTGGAGGATTTTTTTAAATCTCTTTTTATTTAGAATTTTAAAGTTTTACCAAAATACATTTCAGCATTGGCCCCTCAAAGGGGATTTTCCCAAGGATGCAGTGTGCTCTTTCAATACAGAATTCCAAGTTGGCTTTATTTCAGGAGAGTTTTCTTGAATTATAGTTTTTGCCGTTCTGTTCATTCTGTTGCTTTGGTTTCCTTCTTTGTGTCCTGTCACACATACGCTGTCTTGCATAGCTATCACTTTCTGTCAAGCCATTTTTACCCATATTTTATTTCTCTATGGCATTATTCCTGGTGTTAATTCTCCCTTATGCTCCTTCTAATTTGATCTTCCTTGCACAAATGATTTTCATTTCATTTAGCAATTCTTCCTCTGTCTGTCACCTCTCTTTTTAAATCTCCCTCTTCTCCAATCATTTTATTTCTGAGTACATATTTGAATTCTAATGTGTGCTCTGCTTTCATAAATTTTATAGCTCTTGTAATTTATTTTAGCTCCCTTTGGATTATTAGGTACAGACTAACGGCTTTGGGGTCTTGTCTTTCTGGCTGCATCATCATTTTGTAGAGTCCTACTCTCTTTACTCTTCATATATTTTTCATAAAATGTTTGTGGAATCTGACTGTAATCTTTTCCCTCCTTCATGTGTAAGGGAGGTGACAACATTTCCTCTGTTCTTCGAAGGAAAGGTGAAATGATGATTCTAGCTTCGCCCCTGTGGAGCTCTAGGGTTCTGGAGCTCACACTTATTGTTAGAAGACAGTTTTCAAAAATACGGCTTCAAATTTTGTGAAATGTTCAAGCATGGTTACCCCTCCACCTTCTGTCTGAATCCGTTTTCTCCGTTGCCTCTACTACCTCTGTCCCTCTTACTGTGAATTCTGCTCACAGAAATGTCACCTCTTTGTGGGGCTTTTCCTTAGAGGGCTTTAGGTTGATTAATTTAGAGCTTCTAAGACCCAGGCAGCTCCAGCATGGACTGTTTCTATAGAACCCTTCATTCACCTGCCAATTTGGTGGCCAGTGCTGCTGCCCAGCTCACCTTTCCCTCTCTCTCTGGTGGAACTTAATCCTGACAGTTGTGTCCTCTGGCTCACAGGACGTGAGAAGGCATGTCCCTCCGTTCACCTCCCTGTGGAAGTGACTCTGGTGGTGTCTCAAGTGTATCACCAGCCTCCTGTGTTTTGGGAAACACAGGGCTACTTTGTCACCACATATGGTCCTCGATGGTGTCCTGGGGTCTTTGGCTTTCCTTTCCTGTAGACAGTGAAGTTGTCCTGCCCAGTGCAGCGTGGAGGTGGGAGGGCACAGGAGGGTTGTTAAAACTATTCTGTTGCTGCCACCCCTTGTCCATCAACTCCTCTTGTCATTTTTGTCATTTTTAAGAGAAGTTATCCTTGTCTTTATTTCCATACTGTAAGCTCATTTTTTAAGTTATTTTCTGTGTTTATTATTTTTCTTTCTTAAGGTACAATTTCTCTTGATTTAGATTTTGTATATAAATAAACAAATAAATAACAAATTATATATACATAATTTATATATATGTGTGATTTTGCTTATAAAATTTTAATTTTGGTATAACTTTAGTGGAGCTTCTCTTTTCTTCTTGTTTTGCTCATCCCTTCTCCTGGGGTTTCAGGACTCCCAATAAAACACCAGATGTAATAATGGCAGCACAGAGCTCTCACCTACTGGATGGGCTTAATTTCCAATGTGGGGCTATCTAGTTTGTTCCTGTCTCTTAACATCTTTCAGAATGGAGATTCCTCATCAAGGACTGTGCCAAAGGACAGCCACACTCCTGTCCAGCCTTCCTTCACGGGTGGAGGTCCTGCTCCAGCCTCTCTCTTACACAGGGGTTCTGGTCTTAACCCCCTCCTCCTTTTGAAGCCATTTTCTTCCAAGAGTTGAACTCTCACTGTAATTGTTGTGTCAGTCCCAGTGTCCAGGTAGCCTATAGCCCCAGCCCCAGTCTTACTGGTAACATCTGGTCGTTGTCTTCATCCTAAAGATATAGTTGGTTCCTGAGCACAGCTGTATCTAATAGTTAATTTATTGCTCATTAGGGAGTGAGGGTGGGTGATGGGAATGGTTGCTGGGAATGTTCTTTCTGGGTAAAATCATTGGGCCATTTTCATTAGAAAATGATATCAAAAAATCATTAGAAAATGATTTATGGTTTTAGCAAATCATTTTAATTAAAACTATTGAAATATCAGTGTACTACATAGCAATTAGTCACAGGTTACCCGAAGACAAATGGGAACAATAAATAATCCCCAGAGAATAAAAATCTCAATACATAGAGTAGATGTATTCAGAAATCTCTTCAAAATGTATGCCAAAAAACTGCAAACTATAAATGGGTACGTGTTACCCACAGAACAAAAGTGGCATTTACTACACAAAGAAGGTTTCCACTAAAGTCTTTGATATCTTTATAAATTACAATTGGCAATTTTATTAGAAAAGCATGAGATGAAGCAAGGTGGCCTGTCCCAACTGGTAAAACTTGGGTCAGTTTGTTTACTGTGATGAAAATGAAGGGTGAACCAACACTTCCAGAAAGTTTCTACTGAGCTAAACTTAATAGAGGGTTACAGAGTCAGGGTAGCAATAACCAAGGGGCTCTTCTGGTCAGCAAGATGGGGTGCCCTGTTAATCAATCTCCCTGGGCCACACACTCTTTATCCTGCACTAAAGATCAACCAGTTCATGAGAACCGCTACAGCTATGCAACCTGTTCATGCCACTGGGCAACATTATGTAGTTTTTCATGTACTGTTGAAATAATTCAAGAAAATATGTAAGCATATATATTTGTGACTGTGCATGCACAAATCAGGTTGTGTTCACATCTGATTGTTAGTGAAACCCCTCTTGATCAACTTAAACTTTGGGCCCTGAATCCTCAAAAGATTAACAATGTAATTATATAACAGTGGTCCTAAATCTTTATTTTTACTTTACCAGCACTAACAAACATGAAGGAGAGGCCCTGCATACATCAGCTTAAGGTAGTATAATACAGCAGTGATCCTCGAAGATGGATCACACTTCCTTTGTCCACTGCAAATTATAGACAGTCCTCAATTTATGATGGTTCAATTTATGATTTTTCAATTTCATTGAAAAATGAAATGGTGTGAAAGCAGTACTCATTCAGTAGAAACCACACTTCAAATTTTGAATTTGATCTTTCCCCAGGTTAGAGATATTTGGTAGATACTCTCCTGTGAGACTGAGCATGACACAGCCCCCAGTCAGCCAAACCATCAGGAGGGTAAATAGCTGATACGCTTATAACCATTCTGTACCCAGACAGTACAGTACAGTATTCAATAAATTACAGAAGATATTCACCACTTTATTATAAAATAGGCTTGTGTTAGGTGCTTTTGCCCAACAGTAGACTAACGTAATGGTTCTGAGCATGTTTAAGGTAGGTTAGGCTAAGCTGTGATTCTTGGTATATTAGAGGTGTATTAAATGCATCCTCGACTAAAAATACTTTCAATTTATGATGGCTCTATTGGGATGTAACCTCATCTTGAGTCAAGGAAGATCTGTACTAATAAAGCATACTGAGAGGAAAATATTCCATAGAATGGGATTAACAGATACAAACTACTATATATAAAATAGATAAGCAACAAGGATAAACTGTATAACACAGAAAATTATACCTATTATCTTGTAATAACCTGTAATGGAATATATCTACAAAAATACTGAATCATGATGCTGCACGCCTGAAACTAAGACAACATTGTAAATCAACTATACTTCAATAAACATATATATTATGTATTTTATATTGGAGATGGGTGTGCCTAGTAATACAGTAAACGTATACGTTTTAAACATTTGTGTACATATTCCAAATATGTGGAATAATGTATTTCTTGATAAAACAATTTTTCTTTAAATCCTTAAAATGACATTCAAGGAAGAGATATTCCCATGGTAAATTATAATGAGTGTTACATAACCAAAAGTATATAAATACATGATAAAGTATTTTATAAAGGTTGCCTAAAATATTATATGAAAGATGGTTTATTATGTATTTTGAAGTTACAGAACTTTTTCCACTGCATCTATCCATTAATATTTAAAGAATGTAAATTAGACATCTATTTACTTTCTCATCTATAGTGATATACTTTAATTACAATTTCATGGCTCTAAATTTCACTTACTTCTCAAACCTCCTAAGCGAATAGGTAGAAAAGGGAGAGTAGAAAGCATTTAGGTGGTGAATGATAATAACACAGTAGATGTTCAAAATGATTGATGACTCAGATTAAGGACTGATTCATCTTTCTGAGATCAATGAGCAAATTATTTTTTAAAGGTAGTTGTTCAAGGACTATGCTATCTCTGTTTAAAGTGACATATTTTCATTAGAAGCATTATTAGCTAATTGAAACTTAAGGAGATAATATAATTTTTAAAGAAAAAAAGTACTCAAATTTAATACTTCTCATTTCACAGGGAACTCTGCCTAAGTGTCAGTCTTCAAAGACTGTGAAGTAATAATGACCTATTTAAGCAGAAATGTTACAAACAAAATTTATAGTTCATAATTTGAGAATTCTTTAGCTTCAATGGAGTATTGAAAGAGAAAAAGATTGCATGGCACATTTAAAGGTTAGATTTTAATGATATATTTATTTCACTCATATTAGATATTTGGAGATTACCATGGCTATATCAGTTTCTCTCAGTCTATAAGAAGATAAATTCTTAACAGCAGAGTGTCTCCCTATTTTTAAAAGTTTCTGTGAAGACTTCCAATTCCAGTAATGCCAGACTAGGTGATTCAGACAAATTGTCTCACCGAGGACAACTAGGACACTTGGGCGTGATGGTTAGTTGTATGTGTCCACTTCAGTGGGCCATGGGGTGGCCAGATGTTTGGTCAAATATTATTTCTGGATATGTCTGTGAAAGTATTTCTGGATGAGGTTAACCTTTAAGTCAGTAGTCTTGGTAAAGCAGATGGTGGGCCTCATCCAAACCAGTGGAGACCTGAATAGAATAAAAGGCTGAGTAAGAAACAATTCTCTCTCTGCCTTTTTCTTGAGCTGGGACATCAGTCCTCTCCTCCATTCAGACTCAGACTTGGACTGGAATTTAATTTACACCATTAGATCTCCTGGGTCCCCAGGTTGATGACTGCAGATCTGGGACTTCTCAGCCTCCCTAATATATATACTGGGCAAATAAAAATAAAATATACACAGAATCACTAAATGCATCATCAGATTGTTAATAAAATAGAGAAGAATTACTGGGTCAAGATGCAGAGCTAGGAAAATTTAGAATTTTTTTCTTTTTTTACAGTTAACCAGAAGCAAGTTTATTCAAGAGATAAATTCAACACAGGCTAGACAGCTTACTCTACCATATTGCAGTGAGACACACAAAGGCCTAAGGCCAGAGCTGTACATCTAAGAACAAGACAGGCATGGTGGCTGCTGTTGGACACATGCAAACAGTCTTTTAAAATGGAAGATAAACTACTCTGATGACCGTCATTGCCCACCACAGATGCCAGAAGATCAACATCTGGAAACACTATTTCTCCATGGGGGCACTTGAGGGGCTGTGTAGTTTATATTTCAGCATGAAGCGCCAGGGATATGAATGTTGAATTCTGGGATCTGACAGCAGGAGGGGATAGGTTTGTATATTTTGAGGTGAATTGCCAAAAGTTTGAGCAGTATGATAAGGAAGAGTTAAAAATCAAGCAATCTTTTGCCTAGATAAAATCCCAGCTTCAGGTCATCTGATAAATGCAATAAACTTCAATCGATACTTGAAATTGAAATAAGGTTTTACCTGATGTGTTGTTCCCCGTGAACCTAGAAAAATTACAGAATTTCTAAAAGCAGATAGCATCAACCTAGATCTTAAGTTACTTGTACAAACAATTTCTAAAAGCAAGTTGTATACATTGGTCCATAATTAAAAATAACCAGCACACAAAGAGAAATAAGTGACAATCAGCAGAAAAGATCTACGTTCGAACAAAAAAAGAAAAGATCTACACCAACGAAGTCTCTAGATACTGAAATTACAAGGACTAGAATTTAAGATAATTAGACTATGTTCAGTAATTATCCCTATATTTTTATGTTAAAATTATTATTGTTACATTAAATTCAAGTACAGAACTTTTTAAAATAATTAATTTATTAAAAAGAAAAAACAAAGACAGGAGGGACTTCCCTGGTGGTGCAGTGGTTAAGAATCCATCTGCCAATGCAGGGGGCACAGGTTCAAGCCCTGGTCCAGGAAGATTCCACATGCCGTGGAGCAACTAAGCCCATGCGCCACAACTACTGAGCCTGTGCTCTAGAGCATACGAGCCACAACTACTGAGCCTGTATGCCAGAACTACTGAAGCCCACACTCCTAGAGCCTGTGCTCTGCAATAAGAGAAACCATTGCAATGATAAGCCCATGTATCACAACGAAGATTAGCCCCCACCCGCTGCAACCAGAGAAAGCCTGCATGCAGCAACGAAGACCCAATGCAGCCAAAAATAAATAAATAAATAAATAGAAAAATATTGTTTAAAAAAAAACAAAAGGAAAAAAAAGAAATAGAGAAGAAAAAAAGAAAAAACAAGAGACCAGGTGAGTCTATTAAAAAATTATAATAAAAATTGCAATAATTTAAATTACAATTTCAGATGGTAACAACAAATTAGAAGAGTTAAATAAAGATTAATAACTTAAAATATTTGAAAGAAACTATTCAGAATAATTGATTGGGAAAAAAAGATAGATGATAGATATTAAAAGGACAAACAAAGGGAATACGTTGAGAAAAACTGACATATATTTAATTGAACTCCTAGTAGGAGCCCCACAAAAGGAGAAAAAAGAAAATGGGTGAAGAGGCAGTATATGGAACTGATCAGAAGGTACCAGTCTGTAGATTCAAGAAGCTCTAAGGCCCAAGGATCATTAAAAATGCATAAAAACATATCTAGGAACATTTATAGTATTAGACATAAATTACTGAGAAAAAAATCTTAAAAGAAGCCAAAAGTAAAACAGATTATCTTAAAAGGGACAAGCATTAACTGACTCTCAACAGAACTAATACAGGCCAAAGAGTTTAAAGTGGTGAGAAAATAACCACCAGCCTAGAAATAGATGCCCAGGAAAAAGAGCCTTCAAGAATGAAAGTGAAATATAGACATTTTCAGGGAGAAAATAAAAAAAATACTGAGGGAAATTGTAAACAGCCCATCCACATTAGCAAATATACAGAGAGATATTTTTTAAGGCAGAGAAGTATAATTCCAGATAAAAGGCAAGAAATTCAGGAAGAAATGAAGGATAATCAAAATAATAAAATACATTATTGTGATTGGAGACAAATACATTAATACCTAAATTTTGGTTTATTAAATACATTAAAATGCTTTAAAATATCTTATTAGGAAATAACTGTATGTATATATAAACATGTATATATGTATATACATGTGTTTGTGTGTATGTATGCATATTTATCAAACTATATCTGTAGTTATTTCTCTCTATTTTTTATATAAAACTGTTTATTTATATATATATATATATATATATTTTTTTTTTTCCAAAATGAAAATAGATTTAGCAAGAAACATCCCTCACTTGAGAGAGGAGGATGTGGTAACCATTTCCCCGAGCCCCCAGGGCAGAGCTAAGAGGAAGAGAAAACCTCTAGGGCCCCTCTCTGCTTCCTGAGAGAGGGGATTTCCCCATGTTACCCCATGGCCCAGGCCCCCTCACAATCTTCCAGGGAGGGGCCTTCACTGTGGCAGGGGATCAGCATGTGGGGGGAGTCAGGTTTATATACTGCAGAGACAGAGAGACAGAGAAAGCGAGGACAGCACAGAGGCAGAAAGTACAGAGTAAGATGTTAAATTTAAAATAAAGTATCTAAATATTTATAGTGAATGTAAAGTAGACACAAAATTCCAATGAAAAGATGATTGTTAGATGGAATAAAAAAGCAAAACAAATTACTCTATGCTGTGTTAATGAAACATACCTAAATCATAACAATGAAGAAAGCTTGAACGTCAAAGAATGCAAGAAGATATATATGACTTAAACTTCAACCACAAGGAAGTACCTATATTAATTTCAGAAAAAAATAAACAAATTAAGCAGAAGACATAGCAGATATTAAGAATTTAAAAAGGTTCTTATTCATCAGAATTAATTCAGCAGAAATATTTTGCAATTCTAAATTAATATGCACCTAAAAACATGACCTCAAAATATATAAAGTATAAAAATTGACAAATACAAGCAGGTAAAGACAAATCCCCAATCATATTGAGGTATTATTTATTTTTCCTTTTTTAGTACCTGATAAAATAAACAATAGAAAATACTGCTGAAATATATAAGATTTAAGCAACACAATCAATGTCACCTAATAAATATATATAGAGTAATGAACCCCAAAATATACACATTCTGTTCAAACACATGTAAAATCTTTGAATATTTATTAGGTCATAAATTGAAATGATTGAAACTATAAGTAGTACCTTCTTCCTTGACTACAATTTATTTAAATTAGAAATAAATAACCAGAGGAAATATAGATGTTTCAAAAATAAAATGTATATAGACTCTAAATAACGCTTAGATCAAAGAAAATTGAAATGAATAATAAGAGAAATGCCATACATCAAAACTAAGAAATATTTAGAGGGTAATTTTAACTTTATATGCATATATTATAACAGAAAAGAGGCTGAAAGAATCTCAAAATATTAGGGAAAAAATAAAATTCAAAGGGAGTAGAGTGATAAATAAACCATTATCTGAAATGAATAAGGGTACATCACTTCAGATCATGCTATAAAACAATAAAATGGCGGGCTTCCCTGGTGGCACAGTGGTAGAGAGTCTGCCTGCTGATGCAGGGGACATGGGTTTGTGCCCTGGTCTGGGAAGATCCCACATGCCATGGAGCAGCTGGGCCCCTGAGCCATGGCCACTGAGCCTGTGCGTCCAGAGCCTGTGCTCTGCAACGGGAGAGGCCACAACAGTGAGAGGCCTGTGTATCGCAAAAAACAAAACAAAACAAACAAACAAAAGCAATAAAATGATAAGATGGATAAATGTATGCCTTTATCCCACTGAATTAAAATATATATGAAATATACAAATCTCTTGAAAAAGGTATCTTATCAAGACTGATGTGAAAACTTAGCAAACTTTATTTAGCTTATTTATTTAGCTTATTTAGCTTTTCATTTGAATTAGCAGTCACACACACACACACACACACACACACACCACACACACACACAATCTCTAGTTTTCAGTGGCTTCCCTGGTAAGTTCTACCAAACATTCAAGGACAAAATGTTTTCAACTTGCACAATGACGTCTAACAATAGAGGAGTAAGTGAACACTCTCCAATTCGTATTATCTTCATTTTGCTTCACAATCTGCATACAAATGTTTAAAAAAGAAAGTCCACTCTTACTAAATGCAAAAATTTTAAACACATGTTAACAAAGGAAATTTAATTATCTATTAAAAGATAATATAATATGAACAAGTTCCACTTATACTTGGTAAGAAAAGTTGGATTAAAAGTAGTAAATTAAAAAAAACAAAAAGCCTGATAACAAACTTGGGTGCAGGTTGTGCAATTAATAGGTGGAGCTGAGCTGATATGCAGCTGCTGTGCACCTATATGGCTTCACTTGTTTATCGACTGTGTCCATTCTTATTCACATGGTGCCTCTGCTGTGCCAGTTGTTTACTATTTTGATTATTACCTCTGGAGGAGAATGATCCAATAAAGAGAAGGTACACCTAAAATGGATAGTAGATCAAATCAAATAGTAGTAAATCAAATAGTCTGTACATAAATGAAATAAAAAGAGCAATCTCATGATTGCATAAGATGCAGAAAATTTATTTGATAAAAATATATGTCCATTCACGACACAAATTTTTAGCAATTTGAGAATAGATAAGAACTTTCTTAATCTGATAAAGTGTATATATAGAAAAACCTGAAATGTTGAAAGCTTTATATTAGAGACACAGAACAAAATGTGGATATTTGACTGCAACAAAACTCCACATTGTGTTTGATGGTTTTGCCAGTGCAATAAACAAGAGAGAATGAATGAATAAATGAATGCATGGGCGAGTGACTGACTATTGAAAGGGATGAAATTAAGCAATCATGTCTCATAGATGATGTGATGGCTTGTATGAAAAAAACATGAAATTCCTAATGATGCACATTGGGTGCACTAACAACATCATTTACAGGTAAATTAATAGAATTAGTGAGTTTAGCAAAACTACTGTATACAGGGACAATTTATAAATCATAGATATACAGTTGCAACAAAATTTAAAACTGAGAATTTAAGAAACATCATTTTCAATAGTTTCAAAACATCAAAAGCATTCTATTAGAATTTTTAAAGTTGGATGCAAAATATGAAGAAAACTACCAAGTAACAGGTGTGAGGTGATAGCTCATTGCTCATTGTGAGGTGATAGCTCATTGCTCATTGATAGTAATGCTCAATGCTTTCTGTTGTTCTGAAACAACAGAAACTAACACAGCATTGTGAAGCATTTATACTCCAATAAAGATGTATATTTAAGAAAAGAGAGGAAAAAAAAGAATTAAAGAAGACCCAAGTAAAATGAAAAGTAGACCACATTCATGCAGTGGAAGTTTCAGTATAATAACAGGACAGTTTTCTTCATATTGACCCATAGATTCAATGCATTCTCACCCAACAGCTCTGATGAGCTGATTCCAAAATGTGTGTGGAAATACTGAGGACCAAGGAGAGCTAAGGTACTTTTGATGTAAAACTAAGGTAAGAGACTCAGTCTTCCCAATATGAAATCTTATTACAAAGCTACAGAAATTAAAATAGCTGGTAGAACAAGGAGAAACAAATGAACCAATAGAACAGAACTGAGGATCTCCAAATAGATTCATACATATATGAATACAAAAAATTGGCACTGCAGGGCATTGGAGGAAGGATTTTTTTTTTATTTTCACGTTTTATTGAGATATAAGTGACACATAACATAGTATAAGTTGAAACTGCTCAAAATAATGATTTGATATACGTGTGTGAAATGATTACCACAATAAGTTTAGCTAACATCCATCACCTCACATAGCGACAACATTTATTTTCTTGTGATGAGAACTTTTATGATCTACTCTCTTAGCAACTTTCAAATACACAACACAGTCTTGTTAACTACAGTCATCACACTGTGCATACCAGAACTTATAACTAGAAGTTTGTACTCTTCGACCACCTTCAGCCATTTCCTATGCCCTCCACCCCTGACCCAGCCTCTTGTAACCACCAATCTGTTCTCTATTTCTACAAGTCCTTTCCTTTCTAAGTGAGATCATTCAGTATTCTGTCTTTCTCTGTCTGTCTTATATGTAATGCTCAATGCTTTCCAGATTCATCCATGTTGCTGCAAATGGCAGAATGTCCTATTTTATGGCTGAATTATATATATATATATATATATATATACAAATTCACATTTTCTTTATTCATTCATCCATCAATGGACATCTAGGTTGTTTCCATCCTTGTCTTGCCTATTGAGAATAATGCTGGAATGAACCTAAAACGACATTTCCTTTTAAAAGATACCCAAATGGCCAACAGGTACATGAAGAGGTGCTCAACACCACTGATCATTAGGGAATTGCAAATCATAACTACAATGAGCTATCACCTCACACCTGTTAGAATGGCTATTATCAAAAAGACAAGAGATAAATGTTGGTGAGAATGTGGAGAAAAGGGAACACTTTTACACTGTTGGTGGAAATGTAAATTGGTGCAGCCACTATGGAAACTAGTACGGAGGTTCCTCAAAAAAGAAAACTGCCGGGCTTCCCTGGTGATGCAGTGGTTGGGAGTCCGCCTGCCGATGCAAGGGACACGGGTTCGTGCCCTGGTCCGGGAGGATCCCACGTGCCGTGGAGTGGCTGGGCCCGTGAGCCATGGCCATTGAGCCTGCGCATCCGGAGCCTGTCCTCTGCAACGGGAGAGCCCACAACAGTGAGAGGCCCTCGTATCACAAAAAAAAAAAAAAAAAAAAGAAAACTGCCATATGATCTAGTAATTTTACTCTTGGGTATATATCCAAAGGAAATGAGATCACTATTTCATAGAGATATCTGTACCCACATGTTTATTTAGCCAAGACAGAAGGGATTATTTTCATTAAATGGTACTGTGACATTGGAAAGCTATATGTAAAAGTAAATATAATATTATCTCTATTATATACCTTAAGCAAATATCAATTCCAAGCTGGTTATAGCCAGCTACATATGTCAAAAAATAATAAAGCTTAACAAGTAACATAGATGAACAGTTTTTGATCTATCAGTAGGTAAATAGTTTTATATAACACAGAAAACAGTAAGTATAAATTTTAAAATTAATACTTTTAGCTACATCATTAAGAACTCTTTGTCAAAGAACACTATTAAGAATATGAAAAAGAAGTCATAGAGCAGGAGAAGATATTTGCAATGCAAAAAACAAATGTCAAGTAGGTAATAACAGAATGTGTAAAGACTTGTAAATACATAAGAAATCAAACAGCCTAATTGAAAAATGTGTAAGAGACTTCAACAATCACTTAACAAAAGAGAACATACAAAAAGACCTATAAATCTCATTTCTAGTCAGGGATATGCAAAGTAAAGCTTCAATGAGATATCACTGGTGAATACTCACCAGAATTGGCTCAAATTGGCATGTGGTGGCATGAAATTGACTAGTAATGGCATGATTTAGCAAGACTGTGGGAGAAGAGAAACTTTGCCACTGCTAGCGGGACTATAAATTGGTACAACTACTTTGGAAAACCATTTGACAGTACTTAATATGTTAACATATACATTTTCAATGACCCAACAAATCTACAGGTATATATCCGACAGAAATGAAGTCAAGTATGTGCCAAGAGACCTTACAAAATGTTCATGAGAGTTTACACAAATGTCCATTAATAGTAAAATGTATAAATAAAATGTGGTATTTTCATTCAGTGTAATGCAGACAACACACACAACAACATGAAGAAACTTTACAGATTTTTAGAGCTAGTACCTGCATTGTACGATTCAACTGTCATAAAGTCCCTCAAACGGGAAAAACTAAATTACAGTGCTTAGGAATTAGAAATGGGTACCATAACATTTATGCTATTGGTAACCTTTAGGGAAGTTGGAAGGAATGGTGATCTTGAGGGTCCATGTGGGCAGTTTCTTCAGGTCTGACAATGTGCTATCATTTAACCTAGTAACAGATTACACCAATGTTCCTCTTATAATGATTAATGCTGTCATACATTTATGTTTAACAGACTTTTCAGTGCCTAAATTACATTTCATAATTAAAAGGTTAAAACATAAGAACAAAAAAGCAAATATTCCACAGGGCTCCGAGGGCACATCCTTAGTTCAGGGATCACTATCACATGAATTTCCTGGGCCATAGGTTTGCTGACATTTTGTGTCTTAACAACAATCCTATTACACCTCTCCTGTTGTGTAACAGTCTTATTCTTCTGCTTGTTTGATGGGTTAGGTAAGAGAATGGCATTGACCCAGTTACATGGTTGAACACTGATTACTTTCAATCAAATCAAAGTAATACTCTTAGAATCTGAATTAATCTAATCAGGAGTAAGCCATTCAAAACACAGAATTTGTATGGCTAAAAGAATCAAATCAGAAATTGGAATCTGATCCAATTAAACTGAACTGTGAGGGAGATTTGTTGAGACTTTTGTGAAATAGCATTCCTTGATCATCTGAAAAACCTACCAGAAGTCACGAACTTGAAGCCTGGAACTGTCACCACATATTTTCCTACCAGGTGTGAGAATCCAGCCTCAGGAGAAAAAAATATCTGTCACACGTGAAGAGGAAAAGAAACTGGGCCTTTGCCAAGGTGAAGGTACAAAATCAAAGCAAACCCAAAGCTTTCCCTATCTATGGACTTTATAGTTTTATGAGTGATGCAATTGAATTCAAGTATTTTTTTTGGTTTAAAACTGTTTGCACTTGTTTCCTTTTGATTACTTGTAACATTAAAAGCCCTAATTGACAAATAGGAGTGACAAAATTGCATGGAATTAAGATACTATCATCTGATGTGATTGAAAGAATAAATAGAAGACTATTTTGAGTTAAATATGTATCTATGAGAAAGAAAATCACTTTGACATTTAAATCTATTTCAGGCCCAGCTGTGAATAGAATTGGAGCAGAGTGTAAAATGTGACCTGGGGTAAGGGCATAACCTCTTTTGGTTTTAGTTTTTTCATCTGGGAAATGAGGTTAAGATTAGAAACCTACATCATTGGGTTTTCAGATAGTAGCATTATAGTTCAGCAGTTTGGATCAAGAACAAAGAAGCTGAATAACTTTGGATCCTAGTTCCAGCTGTAAGATGTAGGTAATGATAACATTGAGGTCATAAGGTTTTTACAAAAATTAAAGGAGGTATTTTATGCAAAGCATTTTGTAAAGTATTGAGCATTTACTATGTCTATCAAAATTTCACTACTATTATTCATAGTACTGTCACCTATATAGAATGGAGAAATTTGGCCTATATATATCCCAAAGCTCTTTCTACCTCAAATTGTGTAATCAGCAATTTATGAAACCAGACATTTGGAAAAACAAGGAAATTCAAGGTGAAGTTCAGTATCCTATGTGAGTTTGTCAAACGGTTGTATCTACCAGAACAACAAAACTAACAAAGAAATCCCTCTGTTGTCTGCATCTTCATTATTAGGTTGATCCATATGAAATTGTCATTTCTATCAGTCCAAATGGTAAAATAGATTGCTGACCTACACTTTTAGGTTTAGAAGGCAGCTTGCTAACTTAAGACTGACTGGGGAGAAATCACTGGCAACCCACAGTGATAAAGTTAAGCTACTCATTCTATAAACTGAGGTGATCCAACCAAAGCATCACTGCCCTGAAGCCCTTCGTTAAGGTTCCTCGGCATGCACTGAAGTGAGTTTGAATTCACTACAGCAAAAATCCTACTGTAACACCATGATTTAAATTAGACAATAATAAGTGTCATTTCCTCCACCTGTTTATTGTTATTTTTATAATAACTAGAATGTAATGTTTATTGTTTTTTACTGTTATGTGAAGTCATATAAAATTTGAAGTGAGAAAGGAGTTCTTAACCCTTAAAGTTTTAATTTAAATAGAAGCAAAAAATAAGATGAGAAAAGTCTATTCTCCCGAACTAATGAACAAGTTTCTTTCCTATTTTGCTTCATAATTTTGTGCTGTATCTGATTTATCTATTTACCTATTCTGAAAAATTTTATTCAATTTCCCAGTTTTCAGATTATCAGTTACACCACACATTTAATGAAATGATAGATATTGACTTCTACAATGTGTTTCCTAAGCCTCATCTGGTCAACAAAACATGGACTTAATTCATGAGAGTCTATGCTTTTCCAAATAAACGCAGGTGAGAAAAGGCTGGAACACAGGTCTCCAAAGTCCCAACAGCATCTTAAATTTTGGCAATAGCAATCCATGAAATTTGTTTTAACACTCATGGACTTCCCTGTGATATTTGCTACAATGTTTATTTTTGCTTTGATTTTAAATTATGCAAAAATAAAATGCTAAAAATATGTATAACAATAATAAAACTTAAACACTGATCATTAACAAATAAATAAATACAGCCCATATAATTCCTTTTAAAAAGTGTGACTGTTGGGTAATAATAGACTATTCTCAAAAACCCTTCTTAGTCCTAACTCTGCTCATATTTATGGAAGAGGAATAAAGTATTTCATCATCCTCATAATACAATTATTTTATGTTCAAATCAACATGCTTGTTTATATACCTACAACATACCAAACTGTAAATGTTTAAATTGCATGGAAAATGCTTAAAAGAATGACTGGAGCTTTCACTTTTCAACCAATCAATATAGAGTCATTTACACACAAGACAGAAGAAAAGAAATTCTTTAGTGAATTTAAGATACAGAACACAGAAAATGTAATGATCCAAGGCCCAAGAGATGGGATCATTTCTTTGTAGTTAAAGAATAGTCTCTTAGGAAATAGAACATGCAGGCCTCATCAGGTGTGTTTCTTGAAGCATTCTATTCATGTAAGGAGCCTTAGCAGAATATTGTTCATTGAGTGGACTGAATTTTTCTATTCCTGTCTACAGTCCGTGCTTTCTCTCAGAGATAATAATGTGTTCCAGTAGGAGCTGAGAAAGGAGCCTTAAATTCCTCTCCACATGGATGATTACCCCTACTTATCAGTCTTTATTGATTCTTCACAATTCATTGATAAATTTAATATAAAATGAGGTCCAAATGAAGGCTAAATAGACATGAAGCTACACAGAAAAACACAGCTATCTATATTTACTAGGATTTCACCTGAAATGCATGTAACAGACAATGGCAATGGAGTGAGTTTTACAGGTTTGAAGGCTAGTAATGTTCTGTCTTATGGAGTATTTTTCTGATTTTCAACATCAGTCATATTCTTTTCCTGCGGAAGTTTAGAATGTGAATGTTTTTTGTTTAAATGTTAATGCAGTCAAATGTCTTATATCCTTTCTTTAATTTTTTTTAATGTATTTAATTAGTTTTAGCTGTGTTGGGTCTTCCTTTCTGGGCGTGGGCTTTCTCTAGTTGCAGTGAGCAGGGGCTACGTTTCTTGCAGCACACGGGCTTCTCACTGTGGTGGCTTCTCTTGTTGTGGAGCACGGGCTCTAGACGTGCGGGCTTCAGTAGTTGGGGCTCGTGGGCTCTAGAGCACAGGCTCGGTAGTTGTGGCACACAGACTTAGTTGCTCCGTGGCATGTGGGATCTTCCTGGACCAGGGATCGAACCTGTGTCCCCTGCGTTGGCAGGCAGATTCTTAACCTCTGTGCCACAAGGGAAGTCCCTTTATTTCCTTTTTTGTTTCAGCCTTTGGGATCACACTTAGAAAGCCATCCATAAATACACTGCCTCCTCTTACTTTGCCTCACATGAAATATTTCATCCTCCTGGATTTATTTTGATTAATAGTGAGGCAAATACCTAATTTTCTTTTAAAAAGCATTAGTTCATTGTACATAATCATTTATTGAATTTATATATCATTTTGCACTGACTTCACGTAATAAAGGTTATCAGAGACTCAATCCACCCATTGACGACATGTTTATTCTCAGTGTGATAATTGTCAGACACAGTGCTAAGTTCAGGGAACACAAGGTAATGGGCAGATCTCCTTTTGTGAGTCTGACCATGTCGAGGGGATTCACGTCAGCCAACTATCATACAGAGGGACATTGCAGGAGAGCATATTAAGATGGAACCTGACCTAGAGAGGGCGTGAGGTACACTCTGGTGGATTAAAGCAAAGAAGGATGTTGCTGGTGAAAGTTTCCAGGCACAGGGACTCACCCATGGAGATGCCCTGTGCTGGGAGGGAGATGGTCTAATGAAGCTATAGGAGGTAAGCTGGTGCGGCTTCAGCGGGAGAGGGAGGGGCAGGTGGTGCAGGCGAGGCTGGAAGTGGACAGGCGTCAGATCACAACAGTCTGTGGGACAACCACTGAAGAGTGTTAATCGTGGGTTTAGTGTCCAATGATTTCTTGAGGAAAGGAGATTCTAGTAGCCATGTCAAGGGCAGGAGGGGCAGGGTTGACAGAGGCTAGGTGTGACATGGTGACATGTTGGACTTAGATGATGACATTGAAATATACATTACTCAATGGATTCCAGGTTGCTGTAGAATATATAACATGATGACAGAGTGGATACAGGAAGTAAAGGTGTGCAGGCAGAAGCACTATGCTTTCGATTTACACACATGAGTGAATAATGTCATTCACTGAGGGAACATGGTTTGGGAAGGTGGAAGATATAGACTGTGATTTGGTCTTAGTCGATTTTTAGGAGACTGAGTCATCTAAAAGGGGTTGACAACTTTTGTCTGTAAAGGGTCGAATAGTAAATATTTGAGGTTTTGTTGGCCATGTATGGTCGCTGTTATATATTATTCAGTTTACTTACTTTTTATATAGTTAGAATCTTTTAAAAACATAAAAAACTATTATTAGCTCCTGAGAAATAGAAAAACAGGGGCAGGATTTGAGCTGTGGTCTTCAGCAGCCAATGTAAGGGACTGGAGTGAAGAGAAGGCCATCTGATCTAGAAACATGACTGTTTAGCTCCAGGTATCCCAAGCCAGGATTAGTGCAGTAAGTGAAGCTGTGGATACAGATGAATTCACCTTGGAAGAAATTACAGAATAAAGAGAGAAGAGGGATGGACTGAGCATTGGAGAACTCTAACATGGCTAGCTGAGAAAGGGAAGCTTACAAAGAGCACTAAACGGGCTATCAGAAAAGTGGTGAGAAAACAATGTGTATCATGGGCGTCAATGAAAGTCTGGGAGATTGTTTCTAAATGTTAAAACCTCAAGAGCCTTCAAAGCTGATGCAATTGGAAAATGTTTACTAAATACTGGAGAGAGACTTGATAATGAATGGTTTCTGATACAGTAGAAGAGGTACAAAGACTGGACTCTCTTTGGAGAGGATACTCTTCCCCTATTACATTAAAAACCGATCCATGTAGGTTTAGGTATAGGAGCAGGAGGTTCCCATCTAGAGAATGGCTTTCGCTCCTTGATGAGGGAGGAGACAGGTAAGGAGTGGGCATAGTAGGTTTGAAGAGAAAAGGGAGAAAATTAGTTGGCTTGCTGGGGAGTGCTGAGGGCCTATATGAGGTTCCATGAATTTATGGAAGTACCGGTCTTTATTTCTATGAGATTTTCTAGGACTGTGTTTAGTGCTCTGATATAGTGTAAATATTAAGTAAAAACAAATGACTAAAATGACATATGAATTTATCCTTTGATCCTGTGAGGTCCTAAATAAATACTAGCAAAAATGTAAATGACATGCATATAAAACTGTGAGATGTGACATTAGTTTTGATATCAAAATTCCAGAAAGAATTCAGATATCCACCATTTGATATGGTGGAATAGATTTGGGTACACCCATATGGGGGTGTGTTATGCAGTTGATTAGAATGGGATTAGGAAAATCTCAGTATATGGATGCATTTTTAAAATAAAAGGAAACATGCAGATCAATGTCTGGAGAGAGGCATGCACTCTGGCCGGTGGATATCACATTAACTTGCTAACAAAAACCTTAAATCTCTTTCTTTTCCCAGTCTCCATGCTCTCCAAACCCCAACACTTCCACCCCCTTACTTTCAACTAGGGACTTTCTATTTCACTTAAATTAAGAAAATTCTTATTTATTCCACCAAATCTAATAACATAACTAATACTCTATCAAGTATGAGAATTCTCTGAGGATAGTCCCCCAACACTGAGCTGTGTCCCATCTTTCCAGCTACTCAGTGATTTTCCTCTTGGAATTCCCCCCTCCACACCCATTCTCTGGAATCATTCATTCATTAAGCAAACATTTATATAACATTCACTGTGAACCAGACAATATTAGAAAACACTTTACAATTATTACCTCATTTAATCATCAGATTGTTCTCTCCACTAGATTATTTCTTATGGAAAACATGGCTTTCACTTAAACAAGTCTTCCTCAAGTTCTGCTTCAACAGTGAGACACCTCCATAGAGACAGTCTTTGAAAGAGTTGTATGTAAATACTTAGTGTGTCCACTTTCTCTGCCCCCAGTTTGCCTCTTAAACCCACACCAATCAGTATTTCAATCCTACAACTCAAATGAACAGCTCCTATCAGAGCCTCTATTGACCCCTACCCTGCCCGTTCCAATAGCTGAATCAGATTTCATCTTGCTGGACTCAAGAAAGGTAGCATTTGACAAACTAATCCCTCCCCCCTTTCAAACCACGTTGTTCTCCTGACCTCCAGAGCATCACTCTCCCTTTCTTTCATCTAACCCCACCTCACTTCCCTTTGCTGGATTCCTCTCATTTCCCTACCTCTAAACCAGTGGTCCTTTCTTGGCTGCAAACTATGATCACCTGGGGAATTTCTTTCTAAATTTCCAGTGCCCAGGCCACACCCAAGACCCATCCCAGAAAGTGAGACTGAGGCAGCCACAGTTTTCCAAACTCCTCAGGAGATTCCAGTGTTCAGCCAAAGTTGGGAATAGCTGCTGGACGGAGGACTGTCTGAGCAGCCCCACCCATGGTCTGCACTGACCACAACCCTTCTGACCCACCCCTGTTCCTCCTCCCTGCCCCCCACCCCGACTACTTCTCTGTAGACACACTGGGCTCCTAACTGTGCCCCCAACACATCCAGCAACCGCTCATCCCAGAATCTTGGCATTTCCCTTGAGCTCTGTCAGCATGACCCTCACTTCCTTCAGATCCCGACCCAAATGTCACCTTAGCAGAAGACGTCTCTGCCTGTCCTGTGTCACATCACGGCTCCTTCTCCCCCCACCCTCTACTCCCAGCCTACCCCACCCCTTGTCATCACAAGACATGTTATGGCGTGTGTGCTGATTGGGTGTCTCCTTCATCAGGGTGTAAACTCTGTGTGGAAGACACTTAGTCAGTTGTCTGTTTTGCTCACTGATTAACCCTTTATCAGTAACAGAATTCATCAGAGTGCAGGAGGGACTCTAGAATGTCCTATACAATAAATGGTTGAATTTCTCTTTCTTTATATAAGTTTACTTTTTCTTTGGTTTATATTATCATAAACTCAGTGTGAAGTTCTTATAGTTCTCTTCCTCCCTCTTCAATAATAATATCAGAGAATTAATTTCTCTTCAGTACAGTCCTGCTCCTGTTCCATAAATTTTGTTTCTTAATGCTCTTGTTATTTTATTTTCCATGATAAGTCTTTACGTTTACTACTATGATCTAAGACTGGTTTTAAGAAATATCTGGTAAAAAGTTCTTTCTATTCTCTCTTTTCTCCCACTCCCAGTCATCTGTGTTTGTTTTAGTTATACATCCATAATTTTAATTGTAAATAGTTGTTAGACATATATTATTTTCTACAACTTACTGAATTCTTCCTTTTTCCAATAGGTTCAACTCAAATAAGCTAAATTTAAAATAAAGAATTATGCCAATATTTTTCATTGTACAAACAGTAGAGGAATGGTAGCCATAATATTCAAAGGGAACCCTATGTCTTTTAGGTGTACATAGGTGGAAGTGAATCTTGCAGACATCAGGCTAATTAATTATTTGTTATTGTTACTAAATGCATTCATTTGTTCCAGGTTACACTCAATGATTACTCTTTCTTGTATCTCATATGAATATATGAGTGTTTTTCCCGTAAGCTATGTGGGAAGTGAATCTCAGCTTCTGCTTCTACCTTCACCACCATGACCATTGTGAGGTAAGCAACTAAGCTATTACTTTGTTTGTGCTCCTTCTGAACCTGGGAGGAGGTTTCCTTATCATTGTGTGTGTGTGTGTCTAGAGACAGACTGACAGATAGGGGCAGAGTCAGACAGAGATGGAGACAACAAAAGAAAAGGAAATATAAATATATTTTCTAGGAGCCAAAGTGAAAATTTGAAACAACATGAATATTTAAATTTTGAGCTTAAAAAATAAACAGGATTTATCCACACAAATGGAAACCACTCGGTAATTAAATGATAATGTAAGTC
The DNA here is from genome assembly GCF_937001465.1 of Orcinus orca. Classification (NCBI taxonomy): domain Eukaryota; kingdom Metazoa; phylum Chordata; class Mammalia; order Artiodactyla; family Delphinidae; genus Orcinus; species Orcinus orca. Next base: position 99,994,893 of record NC_064567.1, on the reverse strand, counting down.
TACATTTTGTTTGTATGGCTATGTGTCCACAGTATGTAGTTATATTAAAACAGCAGTGTACAAAAGAACTTGAATATTAAAATCTCACTTTTAGAAAGACTTATGTGTATGGACATCTCATAGAAAAGAATTAAAATCTATACATTATCATGTCAATTTGTTTTTAGTGGCTTATAAGTAGTATTGCTTTCTCCTAACTACCTTCCTGTAATACTTGAATTATTTTCCAATGAACATGAATTATTTTTAAAATCAGAGATAAAATAAGAACATTTTATTAAGACTAGGATACAAACAGATATTTAAATCACTGATGTACAAGTAAAATTCCAAATCAATTTCTGCCCAAAGCATGATTAGTGCATAATAATTCAAAGTAAGTTTCCTTTGATTGTAAAACACTAATTCAAAACTTCAGTTGGCCTTAACCCCAAAAATCCCCAAAGATGTTTTTCACAATAAAAGGTAGGAAATAAAAGAAAGGAAAAGAATGCCTGGATTCATTTGCATCTTTGTTTTTATTTTCTGGAAGTGCTGGCAAAGGAATATGACAAAAAATAAGTGATATTTCTCTCAAAAACAGGAGAACAAATCTTGCATTGTTTATACATGATATGACTGTATAGCCAAATGCTAAAAAATAAAAATAAGAAAATAATAGAACAGGTCAGAGTCCATTAAGGTGGTAAATTGTAGAATAAATATGCAAAATCAATTGTTTTCCTTTATATCAGCAAACACTTTTAAAATTAATAAAATTTATCTCTAGTTTTTCTTCTTTTTGTACATTTTTAAATTAAAGTAGAATATTTTCCCCACTTGGTTAACCAGTTATCTCAGTAACATTATCTTAAAAATCCACATTTTCCACTAAAAAATATTCAGCTACTGAATATATGAAAATATCTTTAAAATGAGAAATTTAACGTTTGACTCAGACAAGTACCACTCTCATAAGGAATCTCAGGCCAGCGTTTCCTCACGGCAGGAAAGTTATCAGGTGTCATCACCCCCTCCCCAGTTTTTATCCCAGTTTCTAACCAGTTCAGTTTGCATGGAACTCCTACTTTACATGCACAGGTCACAGTGCAAGCAAACCCATAGAATATCACACTTCTTATATCAGCAATTTTATCTGGTGGTTCCCCCCAAGTAGCACCAATACATTTTGACATATGTATGCCAAAGGGAAGAGAGGAAGAGTGATACTTGCTGATTTTAAAGACAATTTTTTATGAGAGGAAGAAGTGAAAATTTACTAATAGTTTACTTTAAATAAAAACATACGTGTTAGGAGCTTAAAAGAATTGCATATAAAAGCATCTGTTTCAAAATTCAAATATCTCAATTTTCTTCTTCCCATTGGTTCTGATTACACAAAGCTTGTGAAAATTACATTATTCACTTCAAATGTTTTTGAAAGAATATATTATCAACAAATCTTCTAGGAAATTCCCTGGTGGTCCAGTGGTTAGGACTCTGCACTCTCACTGCTGAGGGCCAGGGTTCAATCCCTGGTTAGGGAACTAAGATCCCGCAAACCACGCGGCCAAAAGAAAAGAAAAGAAAAAAGAACAAATCCTCTAAAAACTAAATTAGTAAATAAATGATTCACATAGCCTGAAATAAAACGAAGAAAGCAGGAAGGGCTGCATATGTGATACATCGTTACCTGTTTTTAAAGTCCTGTATGCTCATTACCCCGACCGATATACATTAACTTAGAAAAAAATAATGCAGAAGAAAAAAATCACTATCCTTCAAGAAATAATTATAAAGAAAATATGCTCAGTGTATTCTTTAGTTTCATATTATTGTTACTCTATTCTAGAATGTCAGAAAAAAAAAAAAGCTTTATTATAGCTACACTGTCCAAAGTCTTCAAGACTGAGTAATGCTTGGGTATCTAATGAATACTGTAAGTGTTTTAAATAGGCCAGTTTAATTTGTCCGATTACACAAGAATGCTGTTATCCACCGAAGACCTTGTAATTAAGTTGAGGACTATTTTAGTCCATTAACACAAAATGCATCGCAGAACTAGAGTGAACTAAAGCAGATAAGCCCTGTGTGTTGCCATGGCTAATGAGATTTCTTTTTGTTTGAAATTTATGTGCCTTATTTCCATTTAAATAATCATGTTGGATATAACATGCTATTTGGTTCCTGCGCTTTATAGTTTCAGTGAATCCGTGAAACACTGTAAATATGAAATTCAGAGTCCAATACAGTTGTTGGTAATTCCAAATGTCAGGAATCCAAATAACAATCTTGTAATAAAAAAAAAGTAAAATCATGTCAACAAGATTTCTCATCATGTGACTCTGGAAATCAATGTTTGGCAATGTTTCCATAAAATCACAAAATTTCTCATGTATCTACTTTGAAATAAATGTGATTACAGTCTAATGTTTTATAGATTTCAGATAAAATGTAGACTATACTGAGTTATTCTACTTAACTAATTTTAAAGAAAAATTTTCTTATGAACTTTATTTTATAACATCTTTCAAATTTTAAATTAATAACATTTGAAAAATTAAAGAATATAAAAAAGAAACTAATCTTTCATAATTATGTGGTCTTTTTCATCTGTGTATAGAGTTATATATAAATTTGATCATATTGTTCAGAAAAAAATTTGCAGTCTGTTTTTCAAACCTAACCCAATAGCATATACATTAAGTGAAACATTAAAAACAACTACCTATACATACGTCGGGGGGATAACATTTTTATCTATAAAAGTTTATTGGGGCTTCCCTGGTGGCGCATTGGTTGAGAGTCCGCCTCCCGATGCAGGGGACACGGGTTCCTGCCCCGGTCTGGAAAGATCCCACATAGCGCGGAGCGGCTGGGCCCGTGAGCCATGGCCGCTGAGCCTGCGCGTCCGGAGCCTGTGCTCCGCAACGGGAGAGGCTGCAACAGTGAGAGGCCCGCGTACCGCAAAAAAAAAAAAAAAAAAAAAAAAAAGTTTATTGTATGAATTTCAGAAAGTACTTAAAAGTAGAAAAAATATTTAAAAATTAGCCTAACTCATTGTTACTCAAAAGTATCCCCAACTAAAACTATGCTGTATATTTCAGATATCTTTCTCTCTATAATATACATCTGAAGGTGACTATGTGTGCATGAACATGTGAATATATTTTATATTAATGATGTACTGTAAAAAAGGTGAAACATCTCCTCCAGAGGCCACATTATATTAATATGTCATAATATACTCACCAATTCCAAATGTGAGACCTATAGAAAACTTCAAATCTTTATACGTAAGAAAAATGCTGAAATAAATATTTTCATGTGTAAGCCTTTGTTCAGAATCCAGGCTATTTTTTTTTTAATAAATGTATAGGCATGGACATGTTTCCAGTAATTACAATTATTTGATTGTCTGGATGTACCAAGATTACTAAACCACAAATATCTACAGGACTACATTTGATGAATTCCTAGATGTAGCTTATGAGAATTTTTATTTTTGTTTACCTTATCATATAACCTGTGGAAAATTTGACAAATCTTCACGGCCATTAGCAATGCACGAAAATCCATTGTCCTCAGACTTCTATCAATGCAGGATATCTTTTCTCAAGTGTATTTGCTAATTTAATGGCCCTTAAATAGAATTTCAACGTGTTTTTTTTTTTTTTTTTAATTTTTTTGGCTGGGCTGCAGGGCATGTGGAATCATAGTTCCCCAACCAGAGACCAAACCCATGCCCCTTGCATTGGAAGCGTGGAGTCTTAGCTGCTGGACAGCCAGGGAAGTCCCTCATTGTTGTTTGCTTTCCTTTAGTTATAAGGTAACTTGAATATTTATTTAAAAATTTTTACGGCAAAATATGCATTCCTTGTTCGTGTTTTGCCTGTGTTTTTATTGAAGGTGTTTGTGTTTCTCTAAATGATTTAAGAACACGTTCATTAAGAGTGACATTCATGGTATGTGTGCTGCACTCTCCCTTGAGGTTGTCACATGACTTTATATTGCACTGATGGCAATTTTTGATGTATATGGCTTTATTTTTTATATTCATCAGGAAGTCTCTTTTTGCTTCAAAACCGTAAAAGTATCATCTCACTTTACTATTTATGGTTTACCGTTATTTGCTTTTTACCCATTTTCTATATTTTGAAACAAGGAGTGGCTTAATTATTTTTGTTTATGTATTATTTTCCAAGCAGCCTTTTAAAAGAGAACTATTGTTTGAATAATCCATTTTTTCCTCTTCTTAAATACCATCTATGTTTATGATATCATAAACAATAAATATACATTTAATCAATTTTTATGTATTTAAGGGTACCCTCAAAGAAGAAAATATTCAGTTATATTTTCCTTAGCTCACCGTGGTTAGATTAAAATGAGTAGATAAATAAACAGATTTGGCATCTTGACATACATTTTGATGCGGTCTCCACTAATCTCAGAAGCTGCCATAATTTATTAATAATTAAAAAGTATGTGGTAACTGATTTTTCCCAGTGTGGGAACTAGAATCTTTATTCTACTTGTCAATTAAGATATGTTCTATCCAATATCTATCTGTATATACTGACATATTGAGGGCTGTTTAAGTCAGAATTTTATAAAACTAAGTAGAGACTGACTGAATACACAATCTGTGGTGAAAATTCCAGAAGATTTGTTATAAAGACTCAGAATGAAGTGCAAAGGATTCACAGTGTATTGAAATATGTGTCTTCAGTTTCTTTTCATTAAAGAACTAATGACATTTCTTCATCACATTGGCTAGAATCTTGCTCAGTCTGAATTTCTTTATTTTCTAGTACCTCATGATAAAACTAGGATATAAGATTCTTCTCTCAGGACCCTCATTTACAATTTCAGGCAATTCTTAGTGTTTCTTGATGACCAAGGGGATGTCTAGATAATGATGCACCACTCTGTCTTTAAGACCAAAGTGCAAGAGACTGCCTTCTCTTTGGCATCTGTGTTTTATCCATGGGATCAGCAACTGGCAGTGTGGCAAAGAGAGAGGTGGAAAGATGATCTGCCCCCTTTCTATAATAGTAGTCACTTCCTGTTTGTTGTCTCTGGCAAAATGAAGTCCCTGATGGCTTTGCACTGACATATTTTGTATGGATGTGACATCAGGAAACATCCACTAGTCAGGAAATCGCCTGACATTTTATACGTTACAATACCAGCTTTTATTTTTTCTAGTAAATATACCAGTTCTATTATTTAAATCTGAGTAGTTGGCTTATAAAAGTATAGCTTCTGCCAGAACCAGCACTGCCCTAAACCATCTTGAATGAACAATGAATCTTCAGGGGTCAGTATTGCTCTGTGTTCACTGACAGCTCACATTATTAAAGAAAATGGTTTTTGTTCCTTTCTGTCAAATCAAAATGGTTCTCTAATATTTCAAGCAATTGCTTGTTTTGAATAACTGTCAGATTTGCCACTGCTGCTAGATTAAGATCAAAGTTGACAACTGAGAAGATATTGATAACACTTCCCAATAAGAAGAGGGGACGATCCGGACAACCTACTTTATGTTGGAATCTTAGTTCTACTTGATTCTGCCTAATGACTTTAATATTGTACTCAGTAGGGATATAACTGCTAAAAGTATAAAAAAATCAAGTTTGACATTTAACAGAGATTAAGTTCTTTAAAAACATTCTGTCTACCTTGTTTGTAGTCTTGAGTGTCATTTCAAAAGCAAGCCAAGTGTCTAGAAATATTTAATCCATGTGTATCTAAGGGAGCGGCACTAGTTTCCAAAGTGTGTTTGTTGTAAGCACGCATCTGTTGGTTACACATGACTTGCTAATCCTACCTTGAGACTGATTATGTAAAAATACTTACACCATATGTCATTATGCTAGAATATTTGTCTGGGAAAGTTCATTAAAACTTCCAGATGTCCTTTACAAAAAATAAAATACTTTTGTTTGTAGTATTAAAAGCAATGATTTTTTTAAAAATACATATAAATTGGGATGAAGATAAGCATTTGTGGATTATGCACTAACGTTCACATTCATAGGTGTTCATCTGAAACTTGTTCAAAGTCACCTCTAAGACACAATTGATTTTCATGCAAATATCATATAAGATTTAATAGCAGAAGGGAAATGTTTCACAAATTAAATGAAAAAATTCATTTCCAAGTGCTTCAACACATCTGTTGATCAAATTACTTTCAATAGGGTGACTCTATTTCCAAGGTCACAGGACTTCCAGCAGAGCAAATAGAGAATGCTACCACCCACCCAAAAAAGATAACTATAAAATGTACACCTTTATTACTAGAAAAACGCTAAATCCTTTGAGAGAAAAGTGTATTTTTATTTTCTTAGCATGATCCCATGTAAATACTTGTAAACATGTTTCTGAAATAATCTTGAAAATCGTTATTTTTCAAGAAATGATCATTATTTTTCATGAAATACAGGTACTTTAAAAATGTTACTGAAATTCCACCTCTATTATTAGCTGGATACATTTGTTTTATTTGTACCTGGGATGAAATATGCATATTCAACCCTAAATGTAATCACGGTTTGGGATAAGTCTACAAAAATGTCATCCACAATAGCTTCTCTTCCAAAGCTTCCTGAAGGCTGCTGAGTTCACAGTGATATCACTTCTTCCATTATGTTTTCTCTCTTTGATCAAATACCAGGAGAATCCCTGGATTGCAAAAGACTCAGTAAGTAGAATTCTGTCAAGAGGAATATTCCATTAGGCAATATATATTTGAAGTAACTCCAGTCAGAGCTAAGAGACTTGAATTTTCTTGTATTCTTAGAAATATCAACAGAACTTACTTTTATTTTCTACTGCTCTAAGTTTTGCATGCCTTTCCATATTGTATGAGAATTCAGAATAATCCAATTGGATGATTTTATACCACTTGATATACTGGTGGTGCTAATTAGTGGGCAAGATAATCTCGATTTAATGAACGGGCACTTGCATACCAGGCTTTGTCTTTTTTTATTTAAAATTACTTTAAAAGTTCAGTTTCTCCAATTTTACTCTATATTACAAACAATTAGGAGGAAAATTTACTGGTACTTTAGCATTATTATAGCATCTCACATATTAAAGCTATTTACAGAAATTCATAGACTGTAACAATTAGAACTATTTTTACAAAGAAAAGCTCTTATTTTAGAGAGAAATTATGTTAACAAAATTTATAATCATCAAAGAATGATTGAAAAGGATTTCACTGTTAATGACAAATATCCTCTATTGTAATGATAGTCATTCCATTGAAAGAAATCGGTTTCTCTTTGGAGACTAATGATGCTCACTATGTCAGAATATACAGGCACTACCCAGGGACCTAAAAGAGACTGTAAGAAAATCAATTTTGAACCTTTTTTTGGGTCTCTTAACATGGTTTTCATTTGACACAAAATTCACATAAAATTAACCATTGTCAAGTGTACAATTCAGTGGCATTTAGCGCTTTTACAATGCTGCCAACCATCACCTCTTTCTAGTTTCAAACGCTTCATTAGCCCAGGAGAACACTCCATACCCATTAAGTACTTCTCTCTTCCATCTGCTGGTAAACTACAATATGCTCTCTGACTCTGTGGATTTGCCTCTCCTGGATATTTCATTAAAAGGAATTATGCAATTTGAAACCTTTTGTGTCTAGCTTCTCTCACTTAGCTTAATGTTTATGAGGATCATCCACGTTATAGCACGTATCACTACTTTATTCCTTTCATAGCCAAATAATATTCCATTGTATTTATATACCACAATTTGTTTATCTGTTCATCTGCTGATAGACAACTAGAACATCTGAGACACCACCTTTTGCTGTTATGAATAATGCTGTCAAAAACATTTGTGTATAAGTTCTGTATAGACATACCTTTTGATTTCTCTTGGGTATATACCTAGAAGTGGAATTGCTGAGTTATATAATAATTCTATATTTAACTTTTTGAGGAACTTTCCAAATGTCTTCCACAGTGGCTTAACCGTTTTACGTTCTCAACAGCAATGTATGAGTGTTCCTATTTCTCCACATCCTTGTCAACACATTATTTTACACTGTTTTGGTTTACACCATCCCAGTGGATGTGAAGTGGTATCTCATTGCGGTTTTGACTTACATTTCCTTAATCACCAATGATGTTAAACATCTGTTCATGTGCTTATTGGGCATTTGTTTATCTTTTTTAGAGAAATGTCTATTCAAGTCCTTAGTCCTTTTTATTTCGGTTGTTTTTCTTTTTGTTACTAAGTTGTAAGAGTTTAACTATTCTGGATACTAACTCTTATCAGGTATGTTATTTGCAAATATGTTCTTCCATTCTGTCAATTGCCTTTTTACCTTCTTGATAGTGACCTTTGAAGCCCAACAGTTTTAATTATCGTGAAGTTAATTTATTTGTGTTTTATTGCTCATGCATTCGGTGTCAAATTTGGCAAATCCATCACCAAATACAAGATCAAAAAGATTTGCCCCTATGTTTTCTGTAAGTGTTTTATAGTTTTAGCTCTTATATTTAGGTTTTTGACACATTTTGAGTTAATTTCTGTACATGGAATGAGGTTAAGGGTTCAACTTTATTATTTTGTATTATTTTCCTCATTGGATAGTCTTGGCACTCTGTTGAAAATCAACTGGCCATAGATATTTAGGGTTCTGAACTCTCAATTCTAGTCTGCTGGTCTGTATGTCCACCCTTATGGCAGTACACGCTGTTTTGATTACTGTAGCTTTGTATTAAGTATTTAAATCAGAAAATGTGAGTCTTCCAACTTTATCTCTTTCAATATCATTGTGGTCATTTGAGACCCTTTGTAATTCCATATGAATGGGCTACTTATTAGTATAAAAGAGACAGTTGGTAGGAATCACAGGATGCTCATATAGAGCAACTGAGGACAGGACCCCATGTTGCTTCTTATCTGAATAAGATGACATCTTCATATATTGACTTTAAAAGTTGTTGGTAATTTGGGCTGTAGCTATATTAAAAATGTTTTTAACCAAATCCAATTTGAAAACACATTCTAAATAGTCTGCTTCTCTTATTTTCAAATTATGAGTTTTTGATTATATTGTTAGTGCTATGGAAGGATTTGTTATATTTATTTTAAAAGCTTAAAGATTTCTAAGTAAACTTTGGACTAAAATTACATCTGGTGAAGAATAGGTGCTGTGACAATGTCTCAGCCTGAAGTTAGTGCTGCCCTGGCTAGTGCTGAGTGCCACACCACATGAGCAGGGACACTCCTTGACAAAGCCTTCTTGTGAGCTCCTTGACTGCATGCGGAATTCCTTCCCCAGGCACCTATACTGCTGGATCTATGTGGCGTAAAGAACAGGAGTAAACTAAAAATATTCCTCATATCTTATCTTCATATCTCCTTATCCTGGGTTCACACCATTGAAATGGTGTGGAAAGACCATCTAAATTTCAAATATGGGATGAAGACCAATGATTGTATAAGACAGACAGAAAAGAAAATAGTTTTATATAAGGAAAGAGATGTCAGTTCAGAGGACTGTAACACTTTAAGAAATCGGGCCATATTCTTACTTATAACAATTTCTTCAAGAAAAAAATAAGAAATTTTGCCACAGTGGAGAAGAGCAGATAATCATGAGGGAAAAAAAAATAATCTAAGAACAAGCAGATTATACAATGGCTGTATATAAAGCCATGGAGAGTGAATGGACATCAGGCTGAATGCTAACGAAACATGAATCCGAGGGAAAAAATGTAAAAGTCAGAAACATCAGAAGAAAAAATAATAAATTAATGAGAAGATAGGTAAGATATAAATCAAAAAGTTCTAATCTTCATAAACTATAAGTATAAAGTAAAAGGAAAGAAAATAATAAAAACTTTACAAAGCAGGAGGAAACTATAAATTCACAGATTGAAAGAGAACAGTCAGTATTAACAAAAGCATAGTAATCACAACACACAACTTGGTGAAAATTTTTAATTGCAAGAGTAAAGAGAAAAGTCTTAAACACCACATAATCAGAATATGTAACATTCGTTTTGCCCACCATCATGTCACCAGTAAGTGCCCAATACATATAAATATTTGTCAAATGAATGTATGAATGAGTAAAGTTACATTCAGGGGGGCACTGTGCCTGACACAAATCACACTAAAATCAATGTATGGAGATTGAAGAATGGTTTTGACCCTATAATTATAAAACAAGGTAAATATTACTTGAGGAGAAAGGGCATCAGAAATCAAAGACATGATAAACTCAGAACATACTAGCCAAAGAAACTTCCTGAGGGGAAAATGTAAAAAATTAAAGTACTTTCTGAAAACTAAGTTACAAAAAGAGATACAACAGCACAGGAAGAGGAAAATCAAGAGTGACAAAGTGACAAAGCCTTAGAATGAAAGATGTTATGATTAAACAAGCTAAGAATTGAATTAAGCACATCCATTGAAGTAAAATGGTTGTACACCAGAGTACAGTTATAAAGGACAAAAAATAGCAAGTAATTGGGAACAAATTATCCAAATATTAATTTTGAAGTAAAATTAGGAAGAACACGGTTATGTTGCAATGAAAGCCTGGCTATTTGTCCCCATTCATGGCTCTGTTGTCTCCTTTAATCTGGAAACTGTGTTTTTCCTCATCTTTAATAACCTGGACATGTTTGAAGAATACAGGCCAGTTCCTATGTAGACTTTACCTCTGTTCAGGTTTATCTAGTTTCCCCATGATTAGGTTCAGGCTGTGCATTTCTGATAGGGATACCGCAAAAGGGATGTGTGTCAGTGCATCCCACAGGGGGACACGTTTCTCCCATTTCTGTCAGGTTCACTTTGATCACGTTGGTGAAGTTGCCGGCTGTCAGATTTCTCCACGGTAAAGTTATTAATGTTTGTTATAATTAATAAGTGTTTTGTGTGGTCAGTGCTTTGAAGCTGTATGAATATGCTGTTCCTCATCTACATTTTACCCACCAGTTTTAACGTTTGTTAAGAATGCCTCCCTGGATGAATTATTCTGCAGGAAGGATAAAGGAGCAGAGAGAAAGGCCAGTTACCCCGCTTGGCCCTGGGTACACCGGGTGCCACTCCAGGGCTGACCAGACTGAGGAGTGGAAGTGGAGGGAGGAGAAAGGAGAAAAGATGGGCCTAATGTGTGTGTGTGTTGGTTTTATAATAAACATATAAATAATTGTTCAGTAGTTTGTGACCTCTTGGGTATGTTCCTTCCAGGACCCGCTGTGTTCTACAGTAGAGACAGAAATTCACACATCGTCAAGGAGGACAGAGCTGCTTCTGACCGTGGAAATAAAATAACAAGGTTAAGTCACCACAAACAGGGGTAAGAGTGACTGAGAAGAGAAAAATTGTGAGAAGTCTTATCTAACGATCTGTTTTCAGTAGAAGTGACATTTATTTGCAGAACATGAGACGGAGGAAGTATAGGAATTTAATCCTGGAAAAGATGGGCATTGCGGGCTGGACGGATGCTGAGGTCCAGGGGCTTGTGAACTGAGCCCTGGGGTGGAGATGTGCCGGCACCACGGTAGGAAAAGTGTGGGCAGAGGGAGGTGCCGAGCTGTGGCCCAGTCACAAGAAAGGCCCCAGCCACCCACGGGGCTCTGAGCTGGGTGCTTGCGGGTTAGAGCATCCCGGACAGGAGTGAGGGCCCAGGCCTTTATCCATCCTCTGACCTGTCACCGAGGTAGGCTGCGTCTGGGACGTGGTGTGACCCCACTGTGGCAGTCTTCTTCGCTAGAGGATAATCACCTGCTTGGGAACACAGCCCCAAGCTCCCAGCTGCCTACACTCCAGTTTGGAGATGCGGTGCGTGCTTAGTCCCGGAGGGGGTGGGAAAGATCTGGGGGCACACATGGGAGCACAGCACAAGAACACAGCCCTCCTGAAATCCAAGTGGATCTGCAGACACAGGGGAGGACCTGCCTCAGGAGCGCTGTGCACACGAACCCACTGGAAAGGACCCTATTTGCCGTGTATCTATCAGCTTCCGCCCTGTTTGAGTCCTAGACTTCTCCTAAGGATGACCTATAACAAAAGCAAAATTTTACTTTCAACACTTGTTTACAAAATGCTGGCACCTGAATTTGCTAGTTTGTTGTAAATTAATTTACCTGTGGCAAGGAGGGAAAGATTTGAATAGAAAGATCACACATGAGAATCTTTTTTAATAGAGGAATGTGCCAAGAGGAAAACTGGAGCTGGGAAAGGAGAATAATTACAATCTTCCTGTCGATTGGCTTGAGGGGGTAAAATGTCATTTTCCTGCATAATAAATAAATAAAATTTCAATATTTAAAGCCTCATCACAGAGATCTGTCACTGAGAAACATTAATTTCCATGCTGCCTACAGGGCAATCTTTTGCCATCAAGGACCGTTGACTATTAAATGCTTAGATGAATTAAATAAGCGCTTATGAAGTCTACAATTTCTAATCAGAAAATGAGACAAAGATCAAAATGACATTTTGAAAAAGGCTTTTTATGCCTTCTGTTTAGAAATCTTCAGGCATCTCTGTTGAAATTAAATACTGCAGCAATGCTTAAACTCCTGGTCACTCTTTCTCACTGCATTACATTTTGGAGAGGAGAGTAGCTTTTAATACATTTTAAGGTGTCTATACAGACAAAACAAACTGCAGGTTTAGTGTGTTTAGTGAACTTTGGCCAATGTCTAATTCAGCAGTTCTCAAAGTTCATGCTCTTCTGACTTCTTTGCACTTTGTTAAAAATCATTAGACCCCAAAGAGCTTTTGTTTTATTATGTGAGTTTTATCTATCACTGTTTAATGTATTAGAAATAGAAACAGAAATATTTTCAAAATATTCATTTATAACTCACTGAAAAATAAAAATAATAACATTATTACATAGTACCATAATAAGCATATTTTTAAAGAAAAATATGCATATTTTCAAAAAGAAAAGAATATACTGTCAGCCCTCCTTATTTGTATCTGCAGGCTCTGCATCCATGGATTCTGCCAGTCACAGATAGAAACTATTCAGGAAAAAAAAAATTCCAGAATGTTCTAAAAAGCAAACCTCAAATTTGCCACATGCTGGCAAGTATTTACATAGCATTTACATTGAATTAGGTATTATAAGTAGTCTGGAGATGATTTAAAGTACCTAGGAGGATGCAAATACTACACCCTTTTATATAAGGGACTTGAGCATCTTGGGATTTTGGTGTATGGGGCAGGGGTGTCCTGAAACCAGTCCCCTCAGATACCAAGGGATGGCTGTGTAATGAGAACAGCAGCATTGCTTTATATTTTTGCAATTGTCTTAAATGCCTGCCTTAAGAAAGTCAGCTGGATTCTCATATGAGCCTGCATTCAATCATCTGCCATATGGTGTTCTGGTTGAGACATATGAGGAAAATGTAGCCTTGTACAGATATATATTGGAAAAGGGAGAGTTTTTTAATTAAACTTTTTATTTTGAGATAATTGTGAAATCACACACAGATGTTAGAAATAATAGGAGAGATCTTGTGTACCCTTTACTTAGTTTCTCCAGCGGTGACTTCTTGGGAAACAATACGACAAGGTCAGAGCCAGGCTATGAACTTTAACATGGTCAAGATCCAGACCCTTCTGTTACCCAAATATCCCTCGTGTTGCCCTTTTACAACTGTACCCACATCCCTCCTTAACTCCTGGCACCATCAATCTCCCCCCCTTTCTATCATATGTCATCTTAAGAATATTATATAAATGAAACGCAACCTTTGGGACTGGCTATTTTCATGCTGCATAATTTTCTGGAGATTCATGCAGATTCTTGTGTGTATCAATAGTTTATTCCTTCTACTGTTGAGTAATTGTGGTATGGATGATATATGGGTATAATACAAATTGATATTATATACAAATATAATATCAATTTGCTTTAAAAGACATCTGGATTGTTTCTAGTTTGGGGCTATTATGAATAAAACTTCCAGAAACATTAGTGTATAAATTTGTCCACACAAGTTTTCATTTCTCTGAGATTAATGAGTCGTATATTAGGAGCATGTTTCATTTTTTAGAAACCACCAAATTCTTTTCCAGAGGGGCTGTACCATTTTACATTCCCAATGGCAGTGTATGAGTAACTCAGTTTCTGTTCATCCTCATAAACATTTGCTTTGGTCACTATTTTTAATTTCAGCCATGCTGAGAGGTTGTAGGAATATCTTATTCTGGTTTTAATTTGGATTTTCCTAATGGCTAATGATGCATATTTGCCATCTCTACATCCTTTTCATTGAAATATCCATTCATGCATTTTGTCTATTTTCTAATTGGACTGTTTCATTTTTTACTGTTGAGTTTAGATAGTTATTTATATATTCTAGATACTAGCCCTCTGTTGGATATGCAATTTGAAAATATCTTCTCCCGTTCCGTAAATTGTTCTTTCATATTCTAAACAGGGTCTTTGGCAGAGCAAAAGTTTTTAATTTTGATGAAATCTAACTTTTCAATTTTCGTTTTATGGATCATGCTTTGGTGTTAAGTCTAAGAACTCTTGTCTAGTATAAGACTTTTTTGTCTTGAAGACTTTCTACCATAATTTTTTCCTGATAGTGTATAGTTTTACATTTTACACAAGTCTGTGATTCATTTTGAGTTAATTTTCAATATAATAGTTTTATACAATAATAGTTTTTGTGTAATTTTGTGTGTGATTCAGGTTAAGGTACTTTTTTTTTTCTTTTTTTTGCCTATGGATGTCCAAATATTCCAGCACCTTTGTTGAAAAAACTAACGTATCTCCATTGGACCTTTGCACCTTTGTCAGACTTGGTTCAGTATATTTCTTGGGTCTATTTCTGGCTTCTCTATGCTGTTTCATTTATCCTTGTATTTTTCCCTCCATCAGTAACGTGCTGTCTTGGTTACTATAGATATATAATACATCTTCAACTTAGGTAGATTGATTCCCCTTCCATTTTATTCTACTTTTTCAAAATTATTTAGCTATTCTAGTTCCTTTGTCTTTCCTTATAAACTTCATGATAATACTGTCTCCACTTACAGAAATGATTGCTGATATCTGGATAGGAATTGTATTATACCTGTATATCAATTTTTGGTGGATCGATATTTTTACTAAATAAGTCATTGAATATGTGATCATGGAATGTCTCTCCATTTATTTAGATCTTTTGCATTCTTTCATCAGTTTTTGTAGTTTCCAGCATATAACTGGAGTACGTGTTCTGTTAGAATTACACAGATTGCATGTTTTACCCAGTTATAAATGGTATTATGTTTTTAACCTCAGAGTCCAGGTGTTCACTGAAACTTTGTAGAAATGTTGATTTTGCATCTTGTGACCTTGCTGAACTCAATTATTAGTTTTGGGAGTTATTTTGTAGCTTTGTTGGTATTTTCTGTGTAGACAATCATGTCATCAGCAAAGAGGGACAGTTTTGTTTCTTCCTTTCCAATCTGTATGACATTTTTCCTGCCTTATAGCCATGGTTAGAACTCCACTCTTGTTTCACTACCCCCTTGGCACCAGCACGGTGGGGAGGGTGCGGGGAATCTTGCTCCTTCCTTGGGAGGATGGAAGTCTGTTCTCCCCACGGAGACTTTGTTGGTCTGGGTGAGGGTGGAGCCACAGCTTTGTCTGAGTGTTTGGCTGGAGTAAAGCTGTTATTGTCTAAAATTTTAGTCTTGCTAGCTGCCCCTTTCCCTGCCCTTTGACTAAAGAGAGCAGGCTTTGAGGGGAAGCTTTATTGTCTGTGCCAGTTGCAGGCTTGTCCTGCACCCAGAGGCAAAAAGAAAATCCAGGAATTCACCCTTGTGTCATTCCTTGGGCCCTCAGATCTGGCTAGTCTCAACCTTTCAGAATATTCTTAGGTAAACCCTTAGAGTCCAGGGTTTTTATGGCTACTCAGCAGGAAGGAATAGGGAAAAATGTGTCTACTCCATTTTCCCAGAAGGAGAAGTCTCAGAGTCAAGGATATTTTGAAAATACGCCCCTGATAATTTTTTTTTTTAATTTTCTCATTGCTTTTTCTTGAAGATGAGACCACATAAAATAATCTATTTGGCAAATAACTTACTGATATTATTTGGTGTGAGTTAATGAGTATAATGAACGCCATTTATCTTCAGTACCTATTACAATACATTTCTAAACCAAAGCATTTCAGTAAATGCTATCTAAAGGCTAAAAATCCCTGAAATGTACTTCTTACATAAATATTCTTCTGTGGACCATTAGATAAGAAAATGTTTGCTAATTTGAATTTATTCAGCAGATCTATATATGATATTTACAGATAAAAGCAGTTGGATTTAAAAATACATAATAATCAAAACAGGATTTGATCATTTGAGAGTTTTTGTAAATCAATAATAGGCTTCTGGGTTAGTCTTTTAGTCAGTATAACAAGGTATATCTGACTTGTTCAATAGCAATGCCATTGAACGCTTGCAGTATAAACCTGGTGTTATCAGGAAGCTACATTGCTTTAAAAATCACTGTAATCATTGGTAATGTAACAATCTGTTCAACACAAATCTTATAATAAAATTATAATTTGAGTGTGCATAAACAAATGTCTCAGTGCAAAATGGCATATTCATGCCAATGAAAAGAGATCAATACTGAACCAGTTTCTCTGAAGAATATAAAGAGTTGCAGTAGCTTATATTATATGTGGTTGCAAATTGAATTAATTCTAATATATATCCTTCCAATAGCACTTTTAGTTTCATCCTGAAGTGACCAAATAGTGGGTATGTTATTACCCCAAATCTTTGAATTCTTCACCTTGTTTTTCACTTCTTATCCACATTACACATGGTAAAGCAAATTTCTTTCCACAATTTTCTTCTTGGCCAGGTTTACCCAAGAGGGAAAAGGAATAATATAACACTCAATAGAAGCCACTGTTCCTACACTGTAATTATAAAAGTCTCTGTATTTATGTCCACATAAAGAGGGGAAACTGCAAGGTGCCCCGAGGAAACAATAAAAATAGAGTGTGGGACAGGGCAAAAGCTGCAGAAAAAAAAGAAAGGGGGTTAAGAGCTGAAGTGAAAAGACAATTAGTGTCCCGGATGGGTAAGAGCAGAGGAGGGAGGTTCATACCAGCAAGCCCAGATCGGTATAGAACCAAGTCCCAGGGTAACGAGGGTGGAGAAGGAAAACAGGAAGAGAGAGTGGCCTGGAGGAAGAAAGGACTTGAATGCTGAGGGCAAAGTCCCACCTTCACCCACACCCAGAGTAACAGGAATGCAGCAAAGTGTGGTAACTCCCCTAGAATTTCACCTGAGAGTGAGGTCACCAAAGGGGCAGTTGCACACACACACACACACACACACACACACACACACACACACCTCCTGGGAAAGCCAGCTTCCCCAGGCCAGTCACCTGGGAGGAGGCCTGTGTTCCAGCTCAGATCACGACCCCATCCCATGCAGAGAGAGAGGGCTTCCTTACCCCGAGGACCATGGACAAAATTCATCAGAATTCAGGTGGTTCATGAACCTGGTTGTGAAAAACATTACTTTTATTTTCACCAGTGTCAGGAAAGGCTGACTAAGGAAGCTGAACTTTCCGGAAGGAGTTCCCGCACCATCCCTGCCCCCAGGACCCCACCTTCACTGTCAGAGGAGACCACCTCCCCCAGCAGTAAGAGAAGCACACAGTCAAAGCTGTTGCGGAAAAGGAGAATAAAGTCCAGAAATTTCCACACTGGCAAGATTTGTTTTTCACCGTAACACAGACAAAATGAAAGTGGATTCTTAAAAGCAATAATAATCGCCAATGTGTTTCCCACACTGAAAAACAGCAGCAGCACTGTGGGAACTAAGCAGGAAAGTGTGGGAGTAGGAGGTGCAGACTTAGATTCTATTGACAGCTCAGAAGCTGAATTTCCAAGCCACAAAAGAACCGGCAGCCTGACAACGCTGGAGGACTTTCCCATCCACAGCTACTGCACCAGACAGAGATGGCTGGAGACTTCTTCCACCCTGAGATACGAGGTCGAGGCCTGGGAGGAGTGCATGTAGATGCATTATATGTAGATTTTCATGCCCTGAATTTCGTAGAGAAATTAGAACCCCTCCTATTTGTAGCTATCGGTTTCCTACCTTATCAGCAGACAAGGCAGTGAACAGGAGGTTGTAATATCTTGAAGTTGAGCGGAACGATGAATACATTCCGTTGTCTGGGACAGAATTGGGACTAATTAGTGAAGGCTGAAACAAAAGGACAGAGGGCAGAGGTCAGCAAGCTGAGACCCTGGTCTCTGCACTCCCAGGAGAGGTGTGCTTGTGCACAGCACCCCTGGAAGGCTGGGACACCTGCCCCTGTGCTTTTCCTTTTTGGAGTGTCAAGCCTGATAGAGGCCTGCTGAGAGATACTAGACCCTTTGGGCTCAGGTACAAAACTGTAGGATTTTAAGTGGCCTCTGGTGGCAGAGGAAGTGATAGAAAGGGGGCGTGGCCCAGCAAGCTCATTTCTCTTTTCAGGTAATTCACCAAATACCAGTTTTCACAGTCCATCCCCTGACCCCAGGGACTGGTCAAATATAGTAGTCCATTCTTTAGAGCTACCAACGTACTGACCTTCCCTTGTCTAGAGTGGGAAAAGACTGGGTGATTTGCCTCGTCCACGTGTTTCCTGGATGAACCAAGAGGGTTCTGAGTTTGCATCCAGTGATGCATCAGTCCTGGGGGTTGGTGAGCAGGCTGGACCCAGGCCAGCTCTTGCTGAGCAACGGTTGCCCTGCAGTATCACCTGGTAGGCACGTGGCCCGAATGATGGAAGGCTGGTTGGAGGCGGGACTCCGATGAGCCCGGCCCTGCTGGGACACCTCCCCAGTTCCTCTCCTTTGCCCTCAGGATTCTGTGATCCACGCCCAGGCATCTGAGCCGCAGGTCACCCCACCACGCTCCACAATGACCCCAGTCAGCACTCCATTGCGTGGGGTCACGGAGGAGCTGAGGGTGGGGCCTCTGTCTTGACCACTAGCTTTTCACCCTACTCAGACGGCACGTGATTGAAGGTTGAATTTTCTTGCTACTGGAACAGGATTTCCCAAAGCACAAAGAATTCATGTAAGGATGAATAGGTTCCCAAACGGAGCTTGGGGACACCAGCTCTGTTCCAGGAGACCCTGTATCCCCACTTTCATCCTTAGTTCTGCAGGTCCAAGAGCTCTGCTAGGGCAGAGGGGCCAGGAAGAGGGTCTGCTGTGCACCAGAACTGACTTCAGAGAGGCCCAAATCTCAGGAAATGAGGACCAGCTCTGACCCGAGAGTTCCTTTTCAGTCATTTAGGCCCAGCAGGAGCGAGGGCATCTTAGGACCGTGGGGAGGATGCCTGCTTGCCTGCAGGAGGAAAGAGGTGCTGGCTAATCTCTAATGGGACTCCTCAGACACTTGGGGGCTGATCCCCCTTTTCCCTTTCTTGCATCCCTCACAGCCCTTTGTTTTCCTTCACCTTATGGGAACTTGACCCTCACAACACAGCTGGTGATCCATACCTGTAAGAGCTTTCCAGGGCCATGGTTCTATCAGAGTACCCAGCTTGCTGGCCTCCCTCTTCCCACCTGGGCTGCCTCTGGATTAGCATCACTCAGGGGGGGAGTACCTGTGTCCAGCTCAGGTACCTGCACTCTGGGACACACACTTTCCCAGCAGGCCTTGCTTGCGGGCTCCAGCCCTGGCAGGCAGGCCAGGGTGACCTGACTGAGCTCTGGTGACCCTGGGCAGGTGTCCTGCTGTGGGCCCCGGCTCTCCTGGGCCTGCTTCATCATCTGTGTTGGTTCTGGCTCTTTCTTCCTGAGTAAACTCTCCATTCAAGAGCTGGGGTACTACTCCTTGAGGGAACTTGACGGACCTCTTGCCTTTCATCCCCCATTTCCAACTCCTTTTTCCAGATGCTCAGGATGTCTAGACCTCGAGGCTCACACAGATAACCTGCAGTCTTATCTCTCTGGGTTCCCCTTTCCCCACCCTTCCTAGGGCAGTTCACTCAGGCATGTGAGAACTCCACAGCGAGACAGCAAACCAAGATGGCCACCAGTGACCCATCCATTCTCAGATAAAGTGACCCGTGGACTGTGCCTCCATGGTGACCTTCCATGGCCCCAGGGGTGTCGTCCCACACTCCTGGAATAACCCATACTCTGGACTGTATTGTCCACTCCACAATCAGCACCACTCTGTCCAAAAGCTGTTCTGGGGAAACACTAAGGGCATCATTTGGTGGAGCCTAGAATCCGCAGATTTCAGAACAGGTGCAGTGATCCATCTCCCTGTGGAGCATTCCATGTGGTCCAGGACAGGGCTAGAGGCATCATGGACCGGACTAGAGGCATCATGGACCAGACTACATGATGGCAGACCAGACTACGCAGGCCAAGCACTCCACTCCACACAGGAAAAGCTTGGGGGTAAACGGACAAAACGAACACGTGGGTCTCGAGTATACAGCACCCTGAGCTGAGATGTCATTAGTTTAAGAGCATTGGCATAAATTGGATTCTCCCAGAAGCAGACCCTTTAGACAAGGATTTAAACCCAAGCAGTTGGGAAGCATGTCACAGTGATTGAATGTCAGCGACATGTCCAGTGATTGAATGGACAGCTCCTAGCACCCTGTGCAGACACACCACACCTGTAACCAAAAAGTTGAGCCTCTTTGATCTGGGCTGTCTCCATGACCAGCTCTGACCAATCTGAAGGGACAGTGGTGGTATTCTGAAACTTCTGAGCTCACGCTTTAAGAGGCAGCTTCTGTTTTCATCCGGGGGTGTGTCCAGCTGCCAAGTGAGGAAGGCCAGGTAGACTACTCTATGACACGAGCTCATGGGCTCCCACCATCCCAGCTGAGGCAGCAGACTTGCAACTGAATATGGGTTGGGTATCCCAGCCCCAGCTGAGCTCTCAGCTGAAGACAGCTGTGTGAGGGAGCCCGCTGGTCCCACGCATCACAGAACAACTGCCAGCTGAGCCCAGCAAATACAGAGACATAAGGAACTGCTTAAAGCCACTACTTTGGGGATTGTTACATAACAGAAGTTAACTGATAGAGGCAGTAATGTCAAGAAGGACAACTAGGGGAGTGGGGGAGGGGGCCAGGAAAGAAAAAGAAGCTAAAGAAAGTGTGTGGTGACAAATTGAAATGATAATTAGTAATCACAGCTCAGGTGTACAAAAATGGAGTCAGAGGGCCATTGAGGATTTGGTCTCAGACACATCCCACCATCACTGAGAACTTGAATTTTCTCTGAACTGTATCAAACTCACGGACACCACCAGCCACTTTTAAAACATCTGCTAGCAGCTGCCAACTGCAACCTTGTAGTTTCAAAGTTCCCCCCCTTCACACTATGTAATCCTTCCAGACCACAACCCATCCTTGCTTAACAAGCACCCTGACTTCTTGCCAGCCCCAATTCTAATTCTTTACTTTTTAAATTTTTTGTTGAAGTATAGTTGATTTACAATGTTGTGTTAGTTTCTGCTGTACAACAAAGTGATTCAGTTACACATATATATACATTCATTTTTTCATATTCTTTTCCATGATGGTTTGTCACAGAATATTGAATCTAGTTCCCTGCGCTGTACAGTAGGACCTTGTTGTTTATCCATTCTATATATAATAGTTTGTATCTGTTAATCCCAAACTCCCACTCCATACCCTCCCCCTTGGCAACCACAAATCTCTATGTCTGTGGGTTCATTTCTGTTTCATAGATAAGTTCATTTATGTCATATTTTAGATTCCATATATAAGTGATGTTTATCTTTCTCTGTCTGACTTATCTATACTTCACTCTAGTTCCATCCATGTTGCTGCAAATGACATTAGTTCATTCTTTTTTATGGCTGAGTAATATTCCATGGTATACGTGTACCACAGCTTCTTCATTCATCCGTGGATGGAGAATTAAGTTGTTTCTGTGTCTTCTCTACTGTGAATAGTGCTGCTATGAACATAGGAGTGCATGTATCTTTCTAAATTATAGTTTTGTCAGGATATGTGCCCAGGAGTAGGATTGTCGGATCATATGGCAACTCTATTTTTAGCGTTTTTGAGGAACCTCCATACTGTTCTCCATAGTGGCTACACCAACTTACATTCCCACCAACAGTGTAGGAGAGTTCCCTTTTCTCCACGCCCTCTCCAGCATTTATTTGTAAACTTTTTAATGATGGCTGTTCTGACTGTTGTGAGAGTACCTCATTGTACTTTTGATTTTCATTTCTCTAATTAGTGATGTTGAGCATCTTCTTATGTGCCTGTTGGCCATCTGTATGTCTTCTTTGGAGAAATGTCTATTTAATTCTTCTACCTATTTTTCGATTGGGTTGTTTCTTTTTGTTGTTGTTGAGTTGTATGAGCTGTTTGTGTACTTCAGAGATTAAGCCCTTGTCAGCCGCATCATTTGTAAATATTTTCTCCCATTTGGAAGGCTGTCTTTTTGTTTTGTTTATGTTTTCCTTTGCTGTGTAAAAGCTTATAAGTTTGATTAGGTCTATTTGTTTATTTTTGCTTTTATTTCTCTTGCTTGGGAGACTGACCTAAGAAAACATTGGTATGATTTATGTCAGAGAATGTTTTGCCTATGTTCTCTTCTAGGAGTTTTATGGTATCATGTCGTATGTTGAAGTCTTTAAGCCATTTTGAGTTTATTTTTGTGCACAGTGTGAGGGTGTGTTCTAACTTCATTGATTTACATGTCGCTGTCCAACTTTCCCAATACTACTTGCTGAAGAGACCATCTTTTCTCCATTGTATATTCTTGCCTTCTTTGTCAAAGATTAATTGTCCATAGGTGTGTGGGTTTATTTCTGGACTTTCTATTCTGTTCCACTGATCTATATGTCTGTTTTAATGCCAAGACCAGAATTTTTTTTAACATAGTATCCACCATTTATTGAACATATACTCTGTGTCTAAGTTCAATCATTAAGACATTTAATCCCCACAGCAATCCTATGAGGTAAGTAGATATTTATGATGTAAGAATTTTAATTATCCTCATTTTACATATGAGGAAACTGAGGCAGAGAGAGGTGAAATGGTCTGACTTCAGAGCCCACATTCCTTACCACCACATTGTGCTATTTTTTTCTAATTTTTTTTTTATTACTGTTGCTTTACAATGTTGTGTTAGTTTCTGCTGTACAGCAAAGGGAATCAGCTATATGTATACATATATCTCCTCTTTTTTGCATTTCCTTCCCATTTAGGTCACCACAGAGCACTGAGTAGAGTTCACTGTGCTATACTTTCGGTTCTCATTAGTTGTCTATTTTATACATAGTAGTGTATATATGTCAGTCCAGGCTGTTTTGATTACTGTAGCGTTGTAGTATTGTCTGAAGTCTAGGAGGATTATGCCTCTTGGTTTGTTCTTTTTCCTTAGGATTGCTTTGGCAATTCTGGGTCTTTTATGGTTCCATATCCATTTTAGTATTATTTGTTCTAGTTCTCTGAAAAATGTTATGGGTAATTTGATAGGGATCACATTAAATCTGTAGATTGCTTTGGGTGGTATGGCCATTTTAACAATATTAATTATTCAAATCCAAGAGCATGGGATATCTTTCCATTTCTCTGAATCATCTTTGATTTCCTTTATTAATATTTTATAGTTCTCAGCATATAAGTCTTTCACGTCCTTGGTCAGGTTTCTTCCTAAGTAATATTTTTTTGGTGTGATTCTAAATTTTTTTTTTTTTACATTTCTTTTCTATTTCATTGTTAGTGTAAAGAAATGCAACTAATTTCTGTATGTTAGTCTTGTATCCTTCTACCCTGCTGACTAATCCTTGACAATTTATGTAGCCTTGCAGTCTTGCCCTTATAAGCCGCCTCTTATTTTGTAGTCCTGTGCAATGCAATTCAAGGGCCTCCTGAATCTGTGTCTCCTGCGCTGCAGTCCTAACAAACCCCCAATAAACACCTCTTTATTTCTGTCTGATCTCCATTTCTCAAGTCTGGATAACATGTGCACTGAGGTGCATGTTCCTGACCAAGCAGCTGAGGCTCCACTTTGCTGGACACCTCAGGCAACAGTGTTCAACATCCCTCAGCATTATCCCATTTGCAGCAACTAAGAGCTGGAGTCATTTTTCCACCAACTCCCAATGGTTACCGGTTGGAGGTGCTGCTTGTAGATTGCCTCCCTCAGGCATGGACCATCCCAACAGGAAAAAGAAATACTCCAGTGGAGAGTTCTGGGTGACATAGTGGACTGGCACGGACAGGAACATGGCCGCTGCAGAGATCCAGGTGGGAAGTGCCAGTGATGCTGCCCATCGGTGGAGTTCTGGGAGCTGGTGCCATCAACTCTGTGAAGAACCGTTCCCATTAATATGCATCTTACTCTCACACTCCACATTCTCGTGTCTTTCAGAATCAAATCTCTTTTTGTAAACACATTGGCTTCCATTCAGATGTTAAGACAGCTCATGTATTACAATCTGTGTGCAAGCACTTTTATCAATGTACTGGTTAACATAAACTATTACTATTACTCATAAAATTACTGAGACTCAATATTTATTTAGCCATCTTACTGTGGCCATGAATTCCACAAGGCCACTATCTGTTGCATAAAGAACTATTCATTTTAGCATGCTCTAAATTGACTACGTTCTTAATTTCCCTTAGTGTCTCGATGACAAACTTTATACGCAGGTATTTGGAAAGTCACAGTCATTCATCCTGTTGCTCACAACTCATTGAAGAACAAGAATAACGTTCGTGGTCTTCCCATTGCTGGAGTGCTGCCTGGACCTTAACAGGTTTAAATGCTGAATTTTAAAACAACAATTAAAATATTTCATTGCCTCCTCATGAGGCTGAACTGTCTCTTTTTCATGAGTGCTTTAAATACCTTGGCTCTTTTTTCCATCTTTCCCACATTCTGTTTAAGCACCCTAATACATAAGATGATTCAAATAATTGTTGATTTAGAGGTAAAGTTATGCTTAAATAATCAAAATAAACATATTTACACTACATTCCAAGCAAAATGAATCTATGCAATTTACATAAACTCATCTCATCTTGGTTTCATTATAAAAATTATCTTGAAAATAGAGAATAAAATGTTACACTCTAGAATTTGCACTGTGGCTATTTCTTGCTGGTAATGTTTTCCCAGTTATTTTCAAATATTCCTCTATATTCTTACCATCATTCTTATATTTTTCCTATGAAATTAAAATAGTTATAAGTAAATACTAATATTATAAATAAAAATGTGCAGTTTAATGAAAATGCTGTATTGTAGAAATTGACATCTGTTTGTATTTCTTTATCTGAAGATATTACTCATGTCACACTGGACTTACTTTTTCTGTATCTTTTTAACAGCTTTATTGAGATATAATTTACATACCCTCCAATCCACTTATTTAAAATCTACCATTCAACTGATTTTTAAAAAAATTTTTATTGGAGTATAGCTGATTTACAATGTTGTGTTAGTTTCAGGTGTAGAGCAAAGTGATTCAGTTATATATATATCCACTCTTTTTCTTTTAAGATTATTTTCCCATATAGACCATTACAGATTATTGAGTAGAGCTCCCTGTGCTATACAGTAGGTCCTTATTAGTTATCTATTTTATATATAGTAGTGTGTATACGTCAGTCTCAATCTCCCAATTTATCCCCCACCACTTATCTCCTGGTAACTATAAGTTTGTTTTCTACATCTGTGACTCTACTTCTGTTTTGTAAATAAGTTCATTTGTACCCCGTTTTTTAGATTCCACAAATAAGTGATATCATATGATATTATATTTCTGTGTCTGACTTACTTCACTCAGTATGACAATCTCTAGGTCTATCCATATTGCAGCAAATGGCATTATTTATTCTTTTTTATGGCTGAGTAATATTCCATTGTATATATGTACCACATCTTCTTTATCCATTCATCTGTTGATGGACATTTAGGTTGCCTCTATGTCCTGGCTATTGTAAATAATGCTGCAGTGAATATTGGGGTGCATGTATCTTTCGAATTATGGTTTTCTCCAGGTATGTGCCCAGGAGTGGGATTGCTGGGTCATATGGTAGTTCTATTTTTAGTTTTTTAAGGAATCTCGCTACTGTTCTCCATAGTGGCTGTACCAATTCACAATCCCCTTCAACAGTGCATTTCTCTAATAATTAGTGGTGTTGAGCATCTTTTCCTGTGCTTTTTGGCCATCTGTATGTCTTTGGAGAAATATATATTTAGATCTTCTGCCCATTTTTTAATTGGGTTATTTGTTTTTTTTATATTGAACTGCATGAGCTGTTTGTATATTTTGGAGATTAATCCCTTCTTGGTTTCTTCATCTGCAAATATTTTCTTCCATTCTGAGGGTTGTCTTTTTGTTTTGTTTATGGTTTCCTTTTCTGTGTGAAAGCTTTTAAGTTTAATTAGGTCCCATTTGTTTATTTTTGTTTTTATTTTCATTACTTTAGGAAGTGGGTCAAAAAGCTTCTTGCTGCAATTTATATCAAAGTGTTCTGCCTATGTTTTCTTCTAAGAGTTTGATGGTGTCTGGCCTTACATTAAGGTCTTTAATCCATTTTGAGTTTATTTTTGTGTATGGTGTTAGGGAGTGTTCTAATTTCATTCTTTTACATGTAGCTGTCCAGTTTTCCCAGCACCACTTATTGAAGAGACTGTCTGATTCTAGTGCATTCACACAGTTGCACAATCATCACCGTAATCAATTTGAGAAAATTGTCATCACCCCCCAAAAAACTCCATAGCCATCAATAATCACTCCTATTCCCCAAGCTCCCAGAGGGAAAGGAGATGTGATGATGGAAGCAGAGGTTGGAAAGATGCGAGGAGGGGCCATGGGCTAGGGAACATAGGCAGCACATAGAATTTTTAAAGGACAAGAAAATTAATTCTCCCCTAGGGCCTCCAGAGAGAAATGCAGCCCTGCTGACACCTGGAATTTAGCCCATTGAGATCCATGTCAGACTCCTGACTTACAGAACTAAAAGATAATAAATTTATTTTGCTTTAAGCCACAAAGGTTTTAGTAATTTGTTACAGCAGCAATAGAACACTACTACACTAGTGTATTAGGAACAAAATTTATTTTTGTGTATTGATCTTGTATCTTGCAACCTTGCTATACTCACTTACTTATTCTAATCATTTTTAATTAATTCCTCAGAATTTTCTATATACAAGACCATATCATCTTTGAAAGACCTAGTTTTACTCTTCTTTTCCAACCTGGATACCTTTTACTTTTCTTTTTGCCACTCGGCTTGTGGGGGGATCTTAGTTCCCCAACCAGGGATTGAACTTGGGTCCCTGGCAGTGAGAGCTCCAAGTCCTAACCACTGGACTGCCAGGGAAGTCCCTTTTTTTCCTTGAATACATAATTATCCTGTCTAGAACCTCCAGTACAATTTTGAGCATAAGTGGCAAGAATGACATCCTTATCTTGTTCCTGATCGTAGGGACAAGATGATGTTAACTTTGGGTTTTTGCAGATGCTATATATCACGTTGAGGAAGTTCCCTTCTATACCTGGTTTGTTGAGTTTTTTCATCATGAAAGAGGTATTTTGTCAAATGCTTTTTCTTGTCTATTGAGATAATCATGTGGTTTTGCCTTGTGTTGTAAGGGAACCCAGGATTTGTTGTACTCAGGTGTGGTAAGACAGGCAGACATGAAAATGACTGTTATAATACATTTACTCATAACTCCATAGAAACAGGAGGCATGGCACTCTGTAGGGCCATACACAGAAACACCAGGGTCAGTCAGACAAAGAGAGTGATGAGAAAATGTGTGTAAGAAACTTTACTGTGGTTTCTGCAGAAAGGAATGGGTGAGGCAGGGAAAGCAGGTTTAGGATGGGATAATTTGGATAATTTCAACAGGCTCTAGGGAATAGGGATTGACTTTGGTTGTCTTGTACCTAGCCCTGGGGTGATTAGGGCAGGGGGTAATAACCCTGAGTGTGAGAGCCAGATAGAGAAGGTGGTTAGGGTGTGGGCTCTGGATTGGTTGGTTTGCACATGGAGGGTGCACTTTGGGGCAAGCTCTTTGCTGTCTCTAGAAACTGTTTCATTCTGGGAGGGGCAGTCCCTCCAGGGTCAGCCAGGCTCCCAATAAAGGCATCTGAAAACAGAAGAATAAAAAGACATGCTTAATACACCCTGTATTCTATTGAAATTATGTATTACATTAATAGATATTTGGATATTAAACCAACATTGTATTCCTGGATAAACTCCACTTGATCATGACATATAATCCTTTATACATTGGTAGATTTGATTTACTAGTATTGTAAGAATTGTTAGAATTATTTTGTCTGTATTTTTAAAAGATACTGGTCTATAGCTTTGTTTCTTTTTTGTTTGTTTGTTTTCCTGTAATGAGTTTGTCTTGTTTTGAGTAAAGGTAACCTCATAGAATGAGTTGGGAAATGTTACCTGCTCTACTATTTTGGAGGAGATAATTGTGAAGAATTGGTATTATTCCTTTAAATGTTTGGTAGAATTGACCCATGAAGCCATCTGAGTCTGGGCTTTTCTTTGTGGGGAGTTTGTAAGTTAATGATTCAGTCTCTTTGCTTGTTATAGATCTATTCAGATTTTCTGTTTATTCTTGACTCAATTTCAGTAGTTTGTATCTGTTTAGGTGTTTTTTCATTCTGAAATATTTTGAGCCAATTTTTAAGTGCATAATTTCATGAACGTTTTCAAATTTATTAACACAGTTATATAAATACTTCTCTAATGAGTTGTATCTTGTTTATATTTGATATTATGTCTCCTTTCAATAAAGCTCAGAGGAAGACAAAGCCGAGGGTAGCATTGAGCTTGGAGGTTCCTTCAGAAAAGAAATGTAAGTATTTATTAGGTGTTCCATGTGAAATTGCTCTTTATAAAATCAAAAATGGTCAAATATTTTTAATTTCATATGGTTTAACTTCATTAGTTACCTAAAAATATCTCAGTCTTTGTTTATAACTAAATTCCTTATCTTTCTCTTCATTTTGGCTGTTCTGTCTCCTACCTTAATCTGCTAATACATCCAAACACCCAAGCAAAAACAGTGTTACCTGAGACACCTTAAGCCTCTTGCTGTTTCACCTCCTCTGTCCTAAGTCAGTCTCTAGTTACTGTAGACTCTTATGGTCAGTGTGTCTCTGTGTCTTATATCTCACTCCTCTGCATCTCCACAATGTGGTTTTGGCTGAAGTTCACACTTTTTCTCACTAGGATTATTGTCCCTAGTCATTCCCTCTTCTCCCTCCTAAAATCGTTCCTCTACCCTGCAAAAAAATAGATTCTCTTTTCTCCTAATATAAAGTATATGCTTTCCTCTGATTTAAAAATCTTTCACTGACCCCAGGATGAAATCTAAATTTACTTGCAATAGCCTATGTTCCTCATCAATGCTTTTCCTACACCTAAACCTTCCAACAGGCAGCTTACTGCACCGTTCTGTCCTCTGAATCCCAGTGATCACAAGGTACGTCCAGTGACTGATTCCTTTAGAATTCCACTGCCTACTCCACTGGATGCTTGGAATGTTCTTCATTTTTTAGCAGCCCAGTGAACTCGTGCTCATGTTTTAATTTTCAGCTTAAATGTCTACAACTGTAAATCAGCTTTTCTGCCAACCCTCCTGCCCTAAACTATTAAAATTTACCAATTACCTACATATCTCCACCCAACTCTGTACAAATGCTATCATAAAAATTACATTTTGTTTATAAAAACATGTGAGTACACATGCACACTTATACATACAATCCGTATTCCTCTATGGAATTCGAAGCTCCTTGGCAGCAGTGACATGCATTATTGGTACAATTATCTCTACTGTTTCTTTTTGGTTGAGGCTCATTTGGTAAGAGTTGCAGAAAAAGTAAGAGAAGACGTATATATATGATGATGATGATGATGAGCTGGGAGCATTGTGTAACAAACAAAAAGCTTCAACAAACAAATGTGTCTTAATTTGTATGTGGATTTCTTAGGACACAGTGGAAGAAGCAGACAGAGCATTAGGCAGAAGCCATTCGGAAGGAAAGGGGTGGTGGGCATGAAGCACACAGAAATATGTAAATGAGAATCAGTGAATAAGGTTGTTAATCATGTTAGCTCATAATTTTCACCAAGAGGAATGAAGTAGGCCAGGATTCAAAGAGGATATATGTTTATTTTGTACTTAGTATGTACCAAGTATACTATGTTGTTTCTTCGTTTGTTTACATTTAATAAAATTCCTATAGGATGAGTCAATTTTTCGCAGTCTAGTTCTATTGTGTGATAAGTAATACTAATTCAGGGATTACTTTTTTAAAAACCTTGTCTTGGTTCTCATTTGTATTTTAATGAGGCTTGCTAGTCATATAACATCTTAAAGCAGAAATTTTGGAAAAGGTTTAAATATCATTTTTTCATATTTCTAAATTACAAAGGCTCAGAATATCATGGGAAAATTACATACATTAAGATAAGTGACTTTCCCAAAGTCAGTTATTTTATAGGCAGAGAAACCAAGTGTGTCTCATTCCAGCTTCTTTATGGCCTCCCCTGCATTGTCCTGCCACCCCAAGACTAAGTGGGCTAGATTTACTCATGTGTCATGGTTGAAGGGGATCAGGGTTGGATGAACTGCTGTTGAAGTGACCATCAAGTGTGTGATATATCACACGTGCTGGTCCACTTAAATCAATGCCCAGATGGTAGAGGGTTTGCATAGGTGTGGAGCTGTGCATAAAGCTTCTCCCAGCGGATGAGTCGTGGTCATGGACAAGGGCTTCAAATGCATAGAGCACAGGATCATCTTAGGGGTCTCCCCAGAACCCCCTCCCAGGTTCCAGGATGGCTTCATACTGTAAGCACTGATTCTTTACATTTGTTGAGTGGAGAACTAGGAATTAAGCACTCTTCTTAGACCGTGAGACTCTCTTCTCTCTGTTCCACGGGAATATTTTTGTCTCCAAAGGAATGTTGCACTGGAATGGTGTAAATTTCACGACAGCTTATAGCGTGTTGAGAAGAATATCATCCTTGACATCAAGACCTGAGTGGTCTGGGTCCTTCCGAGTGGTAGTTTTGTATCCTGGAGCCTTTTAAATGATCTCTCTTGGTTTGGCTTTTCATCTCTAAATCAGTGAGAGTAATTCCTACTTTACCTATATCTCAGGACAGCTGTGAAGATTAAATGAGAAGTTATGCATAAATGTCTTGTCAACTACAGAAGTTTCTCCAGTATTAGGTGCTATTATGTAGAAGAGCTGAATAAAAGGAAGAATAAATTTTCACTAAAGACAAAGACAAAGCCAGTCACACAGCATGAAGTACCTGCAGCTGTAAAAGATTATTATCAGAAAAGAAGACACCAAATCTGTTCTCTAAGATTAGATGTAGATCGTATTTTAAATCCCTTAAACACCACTTAATCCTCCCCTATTTTAAATAACTGTAACATTTTAAAAATAATTGTTCTTTGAAGAGAATGTGAAAGATACAAAAACGTTTACAGAAGAAAAAAAACAAACAAACACCTATATTTAAAAGCTGAGGCTACCCACAATTTATATGTGTACTTCCTTACCTGTAAACACTAAATATTCAGCTTTTTTCTGGTGTTTTAAGCATATATTTACATTCCTTCAAGATCCTATGTGAACATTCACTTAATGGGTACATAAAATTCTTATGATGACGATTTTCCTTCTTTTCTTGTAAAATATTGCTTTGTTTGTTACCAGTCTTCTCTCTCCCCTTAGCCAGCAGCAATGCCAGATGACTCTCCCTGACCTTAGCCCACTGGTTTCCATCCCACCTGTCCTCTCCTCTAGGCTCCTTGTTACTGATTGATAAAGAAATGTATTCCTATAAGTACCCAACTCCTGCCTGGATTCTCTGTTGACATGGATAGGGGATTGAGGCTGAGGCCAGTGGGAAAATGCTCCCATCACACACACACACACACACACACACACACACACACACACACACACACCTTGTTCATTCTGGAAGGGCAGCACTGCAGTCTCCACCCTGGCCTCCCCATTTCCCACTCCCCACCTCACACTGAACCCTCCAACTGCCATTCCCTCTGTTAAGAGTAATGACTCACTTTCTAGGGATCTAGGCTAAGACCCTAGAGAATAACCCTTCACTATTCTCTCCCAGGTGCCCACAGCTCTAAAATACCCCAGGTGCTTCAGTGGATGGGTCCATTTCTCTTTCTCTGTTTCCTCCTCTAGCCCTGGACTTGGATTTCCCATGGATGGGGGAAGCTGAACCATGATGGGGAAGAACGGACTTGGGACTGGGCATCCCAAAGCCAGGAAGGGTATGGCTCCCTGATTCTATGAATGTTCAAGGCAGAGGGCTAGAGACAGTGAGGACTGATTCCTGCCTATTTCCCGGGGCCAGAAGTTTACTCTATGAGATGCCAGCACCTCAGTTGATTGTGCTTTTCTTCCTCCTTCACTGGCCCTTTGATTGCTGGAAATGCTTTCCAAATTCTGAGCTAACGATACTGGTGATCTTTGTGTTCTTTGTTGCTGTGACATTGCAGCTTTTTTCTATCCCTTCCCAGGTGGACAAATTTTTGAGAAGCCATCGCTAACCACACACATTTTATCCTGGAGTCTAAGTCACTTTGTGTATGTACAGAGAAAATAATATTCAGTTTTTCTGAGAGAGGAGGTAAACTGTGATACCAACTGCTTAATATGGTATGATTTGTAAATATAGAGCAGCAAAATGAATAATTTATTATAATTACATTGGCCATGTCACAAATAATTTGGCACAATGATATACTAGTTCTCTAGGGCCATAGACTGGGAAGCTTAAACAAGAGAAATTAATTTTCTTACAATTCTAGAGGCTAGAAGTCCAAGATCAATGTATCAGCAGGGTTGGGTTTCCTTTAAGCCTTTCTTCTTAGCTTGTAGATGGCCTTCTTCCCACTGTGAGCATGCTCTAACCTACTCTTCTTATAAGGACATCAGTCATTTGGATTAGAACTCACCCATACGACCTCAGTTTAACTTAGTTACCTCTTTAAAGACCTTATCTCCAAATACAGTTACATTCAGAGGTACTGGGGATTAAGACTTCAGCATATAAATTTGGAGGGACGCAGTTCACCTCATAATAGATGTTAAGAGCAATCCAGAATGATTTTTTAAATAGTATCGCATTTTGTTGAAAAGATAATTATCTGTTTCAAAGAGTTATTAATTCATTTTAAATATAAATTCATACATCAGACTGTAATTCTTATTAATTCACACAATATTTAAGCTATGGCATTCAGGTATTATGTTCAAAGTTCATATCAAGAGCATGAGCATTCATTGCTAATTTAAAATAAAAATAAATTTGTACCAGAAAAAAAAGATCTTCCAGTGGGTTTCATAAAAGTTGCTTTAAAATTTAGCACTCAAGATAATCAAAAGAACTAACATTGTACATCATATTCTAATTCCCTTGTGTGTTTGAAACATTGACATATAAAATGCCTTTAAGGAAATGCTTGTAATTATTGTACTTTAGTACTTTATATTCTGCATGTTCAGGAAATGCAACAAAATCTTAAGTAATAGAGTATCAAAATCAAAATTACTCTTCTATCATTATCAGCATTCTAATAGTCCCTTGCCAACAATATACCAGGACATTTTAAAAAGCTTTGCAAACAGCAATAGGAAGTGAATGTTTCTTATCCCTGATCAAAGAAAACCCACAGAAAAGAGTTCAAATATCCAAAGTAAAATATGTATAACAATCCTGATTTCTATAATAACCCTCTTTATTACAAGAGCTTTTTAAGAACAAATCTGTTTGTAGTTTAGAAAAGTTCAGATAATTTTTGGAATTTAAAAAATAAAATATGCCCTTTAAAATCATATAAAAACTTTTTGTTCTGTGATTTTTTTAATTCTAAATTCTTTAGTATTTACAAGATGAATTTTATGTATCTAATATTTCACATTTATTATAATTGGTTATTTCAATAATA